>NC_139535.1:56555176-57176176 GCF_965153285.1 Podarcis tiliguerta
TCTGCTTCTGGGGCAGAACAAATTTAAGGGCTGGTTTGTGCCTGTGTGCCTTTCACTCAGCAGCTGCAGCATCAAGTGACAACATGCAGGTTTGTAGAAATCAGTCATCGTAAACCTAACACCACAGGCAAGGATTTCCTGCCACCTCTTAGTGGCACGTTTTCAGTGGAAGCAGTTCATGTCATTAGTCATCTAGTCTTGAGGACTCAAAGGATGTTCTGACTGAGCCAAAACTCAGGTCGAGTTAATTAACTGTGCATTAGTAGTTCTGAGTTGATACAGATGTCTCTTAAATCCAAAACCTCCACACAGAAGCTTATATTTGGGCTTAATCCAAGGGTCAGAAGCTTGTGACCCTTGCTGGACTACGCCTCCCCTCCCCACAACTATAGGCTATGCTGGCTAGAGCTGATGGGTACTGGAGTCTAACAGCATCTGGAGGGCCATAGGTCCCCCATCCCCGTCTTAATGGGAAACAAAATTCATCTCCAGATCTGTCTTCAGTTCCAGAATCTCACATAGGAAAATGCCTGCAAGACTCTGCATTTAAACATGTGCAGAGTGTGTGTCTCTTTTTCACCACTGATCAACCTCAATGAACCCACACACATCTGGAATCAAGGGAAAGGACTCCTGGTCAATTGATGTGGCACTCAGATACATGTGGGCTCTGAAATCTCCAGTTTTAGGAGTTAGCCTCTGGCAGAGTTGAATATTGACTGACTCTAGAGCTGGAAAGAATCCACTTCCCACTTGAGTCAATGGCCAAATTCTAATTTGCTTTCATAGACCTGAATGGGATGGGGAGTTCTGTAATTTACCCTTAGGTCACCTAGCTCACCTAGCAGGATATCCTAAACCTAAAGCATCTTGTGTAGATACCTGTCCACCCTTCTACTGAAAACCGACAAGAATTACATCCTGGGTTAAACTGCTAAAACACTTTGTATTGCTAGATGGCTTAGTCTCATGTGGTTCCTAATATAGTTGCACATGCCATTGGAAATATCCCGCCTACATAGTAGTCTTTTAAAATAGCTGCAGATGTAAATTTACTAGCTGAAGGGAGGCAATTTTAATGTATTTTTACTACAGACGCAGGCAGATGACAATACACTAACCTCTTTGTTCCTTTGCACGTTTCCCTTTACTTTCACTTAAAAGCCAGATCCCTAAAAAACAAAACCCCAAAAGGTTGAACAGCAACAGCAGCGAGCTGCTCACTGTACTTCTGTAGCCAAGTTTAAGATGCTTCACAGTTTGCAGAAGACTCCTGCTGCGTGCATAATCTGAGGATTCTGCTTGATGCAAGAGGAACTATAGGATGCAAGTTAGCAAGGAGTGCAGCCTGGAAAGGCAGTAACTGAGCTTGTGTCACAGATCAGGAGCCTCCAATTTCTGCTTCCCCCTCTTTACTAACCTATTTATGAGATCAAAGGTGAGGTTAAACAACGCCCCATACTCATATACGAGGACGTGTGCATGTTGTAATGTGAAAAAGTCTTCTATACCAGTGTGTTTTGTAACATCCAGCCCCTCCTCCAGCCTGATGCGTACAACTGGAAGTGGCTGCAGCAGGAGTCGGCTTCCAGATAAGTGTACTGGCCAAAGACTAATCCTAAATCATATGTATGCTTACTTGGAAATAAGTACCATGGAATTACTCCAAAGTAATAATAGCATAGGATTACAGCTCTTGGCATATTCATTCTCGCCAGTGCTGTAAGTACAAAGGAACACAGGCAGTTGCCTTATACTGAGTCAGACCGCTGGCCTATCTAGCTCAGTATTATTGACATCAATTGGCGCTGGCCAACAAAATATGCCCAACCTGGGCACAGCATGGACTCCACCACTGAGCTTTAGCCTTTCCCACCCTTGCTGGGCCTGCTAAACATCGAGGTAGGGCCAATAGCACATGCTCTGCATGCAGAAGGTCCCAGGTTCAATTCATGGCATTACTAGGAAGGGTTGGGAAACACTCCAGTCTGGAACACTGGGTAGACACTGCCAGTCAGGGAAGGTGATGCTGAGCTGGAGGGATGAGAGCTCTGGCTCTATATCAGACAACTTACATTCGACTTACTTAAGTGGACCCATTTAGTACTACCAGCACAAACCTGAGGCCGTGGCTCTTCTTTAAAGGAAAAGGCACAAGTAGTATTATACATGCGAGGAAATGTATCTCTGAACATGTACAACGTGTTTCCCTCTCACCACTGAGTCACTGCAGCCTGTCCACACACATAGAGAATCAAGGCACAGGCCTCCCTTAAGAGACAGATAGTGGGGCTCCCATGCAAATCTCAGATGTAGTGCCTCTGCCTTAAAAAAAATTTTTTTTAGAAACCTGAAAACTAATAGCAATATTCCTGCACCACTGCCAAATCTTAATACTACATCTAATTTCTTTTTAAAAAATCTTTTTTTATTAAATATTTTCTTGGGTTACAGAAGTATATAAATCGCCTCTCTTTTCAGATAAAAGAGTCATTCTTGCAGATCAGTTATATTTGATGTGAGACTTTAAAGTTGTATACAGTGTCATTGTCTTTCTTTCTCTCAGGATAAGGATCTGTATCGACATTTGATACAAAGTCCTGCTTAATTCTCCAATCGTTTGAAGGTTCCTTCTGCCACCAGTCACTGGTCACCACTCTGAGCTACAAAACCATCTCCATTGACAGTGAACATACTTACCCTGCTCCATTTAAATCTCCATCAACATCATTCCTACTGAGTAACTTCTTCAGTCTTTGGCTTATCATCTTTCAGCTAGGAGCCACGGGAATATTAAGGTCACAATGGAAACATTTATCAGGAACATTCTCAAGAGAATGAGGTACATTTAGTTGCAAAATCCGGTCCCCCGGGGAGACTTAAAGCCTATGCTTGTAAAAGACCAGAAAGTGTCTGAGTAGGCAATGCTTTTGCACTTAGTCCTCGGCAATAAACTTGACTGGTACTTCTACCTTTTATGGCCACTCTGGTGATTATTGAGGAAAGATCCAACACTTTGTGGGTTTTGTGTGGGTTTGTTTATTCTATGGGCAGAGTTTGAAAAAATGTGCTGATGGTAATGGCAGTTTGACAATGGAACCAATGACCTAGAAGGGTAGGTAGAGATCTCTTCCTCAATGAAGGCCATCTCTTGGGGGTGTCTAGCTTTGGATTATCTATGTCAAGAAGGGACCCGGACTAGATCTAATCTGTCCCATCATTCTTCGATTTATTACACCACTGCCGGCCACTTTTCTCCAATAAGCTCAAGGTGGTCTACATGGTTCTCCCCTTCCCATTTTATCCTCAGAGCAACCTGGTGATGTAGGCTGAGAGAAAACGACTAGCCCAAGGTCACCCTGTGGGTCACCCAGGTTCTTGCCCACCATTCTTCCCACTGTACCATAGAATCACAGAATCATCAACCTGTAGAGTTGGAAGGGACCCCAAGGGTCACCCACTCCAACCTGTTGCAATGCAGGAATCTCAGCTAAAGCATCTAGGACAGATGGCTATCTAACCTCTGCTTAAAAACCTCAGTGGAAGGAGGGTCCACAATCTCCCAAGGGAGACTGTTCCACTTCCAGAATCTCCTTTCCTGTAACTTGAAGCCATTGGTATCAGTCCTACTCTCCAGAACAGGAGAAAACAAGCTTGCTCCCTCTTCCATGTGACAGCCCTTCAGATATCTGAATATGACTATCATATCTGCTCTGAGTCTCCTCTTTTCCAGGCTAAACATACCCAGTTCCTCCAACTGTTCCTCATAAGGCTTTGTTTCATGTGGGCTCTTGTGTTGTCCTTCCTCCATGGAGCTCAGAAGCACTCACTGATTGGGCCTTTACCCTCAGGAGGTGGGACCCTGGTGTAACTGCGTTCTCTGAGTGAGGCTACTTTAGTAAGCACATTCTTTGCCTCCTGGTCCAGCCAGCCAAAGATCAGCTCATTCTAGGAATATAGCTTTGAGGACATGAGTTGGAGCAGCCTGGAAACAGCTGCCAATATGCAATGCATCTTGAGCTGATGGGACATGAACAAGGATTTTGGCTGTAAGCCAAAGCATGCCCTGCTATTATGGCAATGATTCATACACAATGGAATTTGAAAAGGAATGAAGGGAGATCCAGCTCCTTCCCTTCTCAGGAGTTCATTCTGCTAAGATTTCTTTAAGCAAGCAAGGTAGAATCATTTTTTTTTACCTGTTCAGTTCGATTAGGAGGATTAAGGTAATGGCGAGTGGGGTGGCATTCCTACCATCACAGAACTCTAGGTGTGAGAGTCTCAGAAGTTCATGCAGCTGAATACTAGAGCTTAAGGATTTGTTATACGCTGAATAACTCTTCATATATTAGTGTATAGTAGGAGACAGCTTATCAGCCAATTTATTGATGCTCACACCCATAACTATGAGAAAGAAGAGAAAAATCTCTAGATGCATGCAGCAGAGCACTTTCTTAAGCCCAACGCATTTCAAATTAGGATCTTATTCATAGGCACTTTAAACACAACCAATCCTAATCTTTAGTCTCCAGTGACTCTGATGCAAAGCAGTTCTGTATAGTTAAATAAATACATCACCAGCCCCTGATTCCTAATAGACAAAGGAGCTGAACCCAACACATTTTTAATGCCTCACTGGTCAAACTAGTGGGATTAGTTTGGTAATCATTGTGCTTACATGATTCAGTTTGCAGACCATCAGCTTTGCTCCAGTGACATTGCTATGGACTTCAGAGCAGGGGTCAGCAACCTTTTTCAGCCATGGGCCGGTCCACCGTTCCTTCGACCATGTGGTGGGCTGGACTATATTTTTTTGGGGAAAATGAACGAATTCCTATGCCCCACAAATAACCCAGAGATGCATTTTAAATAAAAGCACACATTCTACTCATGTAAAAACACGCTGTCCGTGGGCCGCATTGAGAAGGCGATTGGGCTGCATCCGGCCCACGGGCCTTCGGTTGCCTTACCCCTGCTCCAGAGGAACATAGAGCTCATACGGACAGTCAAAATTCGTATGCTACTTACTCAGCTCTTGGGAGCACACTTCCTTTCTCAGAAAAAAAAAAATCAGCAGCTTTAAACAATAAGAGCTACAATGTAGATGCATTTGCTTGGAGCAGCTCCAGTTACAGGAAGCTTGATTAAGAGTTGTAAGGTAAAGGTAAAGGTACCCCTGCCCGTACGGGCCAGTCTTGACAGACTCTAGGGTTGTGCGCCCATCTCACTCAAGAGGCCGGGGGCCAGCGCTGTCCGGAGACACTTCCGGCTCACTTGGCCAGCGTGACATCGCTGCTCTGGTGAGCCAGAGCCGCACACGGAAACGCCGTTTACCTTCCCGCTAGTAAGCGGTCCCTATTTATCTACTTGCACCCGGGAGTGCTTTCGAACTGCTAGGTTGGCAGGCGCTGGGACCGAACAACGGGAGCGCATCCCGCCGCGGGGATTCGAACCACCGATCTTTCGATCAGCAAGCCCTAGGCGCTGAGGCTTTTACCCACAGCGCCACCCGCGTCCCCTGATTAAGAGTTGTATGTTACTCCAAAACTAGTGTAGCGCCATAGTAACAAACACTAACCTGATGATGAAAGAAACTGATTTGGCATAGCTTAACCTGGCTCATTTGCCCTAATCTTGAAAAGCATGGGATTGTTGGGATATCTTCCTCAGCCTGTCACACTGCTAGACGTGGGTTGCTGCAGTAACTACCCAATCTCTGCGATGTTGCGTCGACAAGTCACTCCAACCTGTCTAAGCCCGTAATTGCTGGGGCGTGCTAGGGTGAGGTATCTGTATCTTTAACTGTGTGCATTTGCCACTGAAACAGAAAATAAGAACCTCTCTCTACAGATCTCACTGGGAATCGTCTGTGCATGTGTGTGTGTGTTTCCCGCTTCTGCCAGCTAATCAGGTGGCATCCCCACTCGATTGATCCTGCCCTGTCTCACATAAATTAGCCACTGTTGCTTCTTGATAATTAAGTTCATTTTGGCAAGGCAGAGAACACTGCTGTGGCCTCGGTCGTGGGAGATAAATAGCTTGTAAGCAGGATGAGAGGTATTTCTCTGCTTTGCACATAACTTGAGTTCGCTCCTCCCCACAGGGCTCTCAAAGCCCACTGCAGAAGCAGCGCTTGTACCTCTAGCCCATTGGCACTTCTCCCCTCTTGAGCTCTGATGCTACGCTTTGACACAGTCAGATCAAAGAGGGAGAAACTCATTTAGGAACACCGAGGACGCTGTTCATTACTAAGGCAGACCATAGGTCCATCTAGCTGGGTATAGCCCCACAATGAACGGCAATTGCTCACCTGGAGTTCAGACTGGGGACATTTCCAGCCCAACAGAGTGTGTGTGGGTGTGTGCTGTGGGTGCCATGGCCCCAGGTGCAATTTTGAGAGGGGGCGCAAACAGGCGCCCGCGCAGCAGGCTCCTTCATTGGAGCCTGGCTCCATGCCAGAAGGAGATGTGCCTTGGCTGCAGCACTTGTGCAGCTCTGCCCTGAACAAGGGGAGAAGAGCAGTCCGTGGCACACCTGGAACCGGCGGCAGCAACTCTTCTGACCTGACGGCTGAGAGCAGGAGAGTCGGCGGCAATGCTGCTGCCCACCCTCCTTGGCCGCAAGGCACCACGCGGCCGGCTGCAGTAGCTCTGCCACCAGGTCACGTCTGACCTGGTAGTGGAGAGCAAGGGGGAGAGTGAGTGGCAAAACTGCCACCTGCTTTCCTCCGCCGTGGCCTGGCCATAGCAGCTCTGCTGCCGGGTCAGGCCTGACCTGACCGCGGAGAGGAGGAGAGTGAGCAACAGCTTCCCCACCTCTCTCCTACCCTGAACTATGGCACGTGGGTGGGCACCCTCTGCGCTCCACCCCCTTGGGGGCATGCCCCATGTGCTCGCCCTGGACAGTGTGGGCATATGCTCCGCTGCTGCAGCCCAAGCAGGGTTACCAAAGATCGAACCTTCGGCATGCAAGGCAAATGCATTACCACTGAGCTACAACTCTTCCTTTTGAGAGGGGTGTGACAACTCCCAGGGATGATAGGAAGCAAGATCTCTTCATGAAATCCAAGTTATCATTAAGGTGGCGCTGGGGGTTAAACCACTGTACCGCTTGGGCTTGCTGATCGAAAGGTCGGTGGTTTGAATCCCTGCGACAGAGTGAGCTCCCGTTGTTCGGTCCCAGCTTCTGCCAACCTAGCAGTTCTAAAGCACGCAGTGCAAGTAGATAAATAGGTACCGCTCCGGTGGGAAGGTAAATGGCGTTTCCATGTGCTGCTCTGGTTTCACCAGAAGCGGCTTAGTCATGTTGGCCACATGATCCGGAAAAACTGTCTGCAGAAGCGGACAAACGCTGGCTCCCTCGGCCTGTAAAGCGAGATGAGTGCTGCAACCCCAGAGTCATTTGTGACCAGACTTAATTGTCAGGGGTCCCTTTACCTTTACCGTTATTAAGTGATAGTCCTCCAGACCCTTCATTCTGGAGTAGTCCTGCTGGTATACATTTATTTATTCTGGGTTAAAAACTTTTGCAATTGCACAATTGCAGATGAATTTCTTTTAGAACCACAGCTTTAGAAGTGGGTGGAATCACCTTCCATGGAAGAATTAATTCCAACGTAAGGAGGCAGGAGGAGATCTCAAAGGTGGAACATCTTCTCCATTGTAAAGCATGTGGTGCAAGAGGTGTGAGTATGCATTGGGGTAAATGAGGCTTGGAAAACGAGGCCTGCTGGAAAATAATAGATAAAGGCTAGTAATAATAATAATAAGCACAGGAACCACAGCCATTGGAGATGGAAAAGGCTGATGAGCTCATCCATGACAACTGCCCACCAATGCAGAATAAAACTGGCTGATCATGTTTCTAGCCTACAGACCATCTGGCTGGCTACAATCCCCCTCCCCTTGCAACCAGCAGTGTTTCCATCTTGCAACTTGCAGAAAAGAGAAAACGATACAAATTAAAATTCACAATTAAAGCAATTAATGATGCATTCTAGAAGGGAAAAACACAGGGCTTGTAGGTGCTATCATTTTTTGGACTAGTATTCAAGACATGGGAAACATGGGATTGTGAGCTATACAGAACTTTCCTGAGAGTTCCAAGATCAACTCCCACCCCTCTAACCCAAAGTTAACCAGTCAACATGAGTTTGGTTCAGCTAAATAGTTTTTCAGAAAGAAATGGGGGTGAATAGCAAGCAGACACTTTAGTTAGATTACAAACTGTCTGGCATTGCTGGAGAAACAAGGTTACATTCCTCATAGAAACAACGTGGACTGCTCTCCCCAACTGTTTAAAGCAAAATACAAAAAACATTCCCCAAAGAGATATAAATAAACCAGCTTGCCCATCTTAAATATTACTAGGCCAACACGGTCCCTTATAAGGCAAAAACTGTTTTATACAAGTAGCCTTATTATCCACTGTAAGGGGAAGACAATAAGCAAGCCCTGTGAATTTTCAGAGGTGGCACTCATTTCATTTGCGATGTGATTTACAAGCAAGAATCTTCTTCACCACCGCCACCATCTATATCACTTTTCATGTCAAAGTGCTTTACAATCCTTGTCACATTTTTCATGCTGTTGTAGATCACAAGTATCTTTATCTACTTGGATGGCTTTAAAAGAGGGTTGGACAAATTCACAGAGGATAAAGCTATCAATGGCTAATAGCCATGATGGCTATACTCTGCCTCCATGGTCAAAGCCAGCAATGCTTCTGAATACCAGTTGATGGGAACTGCAGCAGAGAAGAGTGCTCTTGTGCTCAAATCCTGCTTGTGGTTGACCACTGTGAGAACAGGATGCTGGACTAGATGGTCCATGGGCGGGATCCAGCAGGGCTCCTTATACATTTGGGAAATAGGGGCTGAGAGACAACAGCTCGCAAAAGGCCATCCGATGAGCCTACTAATGTTAATGGGATTTGAGCCCAGATCACCCCGGTAGAATGCCATTGCTCCATCAAAACCAAACTGGCTTTCCCTGCTGATACTTCATTATGCACACAAAATGGAGTGAGAAGGCAACCGTTACATATACACAGGAATGAATGGGAATTGAAGTCCAATGACTGTTCATCATGGTAAAATCAGGGGATTGCGCAATGCTAAGAAATATTGTAAAAACCTCCCCCCTTGCACCAGTGGCGTAGCGTGGGGGGTGCAGGGGGGGCCGGCCGCACCGGGCGCAACATCTGGGGGGGCGCGCTTGCACTCGCAGCTCTCTGCCCCTACCTGGCTCGCTCACTTCTCTCACTGCAGTGCTGGCTGTGCGAATCCGATCCGAGCCGCCGGGTCGCCGCCCACTGTGGAGCGGGGGGGGGGTGCCAGGTGTGCGGTGCGGAGAGAGAGCGAGGGACTATCGGGGGGGGGGTACGGACAGTGCAGCGGGGGGCGCAAATTACTTGCCTTGCCCCGGGTGCTGACAACCCACGCTACGCCACTGCCTTGCACTGAGTATTTTGCTTGGACACAAGCAGAAGTAACATCTCAGATCACTGCAGCAGAATGGTAAGGTGCAGGTTTCCAACAAAACAAATACTCAACCTCCCAACCTCAACCTCCCAACCAAGTGCCATATGGAGTCCCATCTGCGGAGTTAACAGCTTGAACCCTGTGTAGGGCAGTGACAGTGTAGCCCCTGTGCAGACATGACAATAATGCCAATTGCTCTGGCCTCTGGTCAAAGAAGATACTCTGGCTGTCTCTGGTTCTTGCAAAGACATTCAGAAGTTAGAATCACCGAGCTCTTTATTTGCATTGCTCTGCTGAATATACAAACAATCTCTCTCTCTCTCTCTCTCTCTCTCTCTCTCTCTCACACACACACACACACACAATGTTAAGAGACTTCCAGAAAAAAAGTTTTGAGAAATAGTCACATACTCCGGGCCAAATTCAGGGCCGGTCCTGTCATTAGGCAGAGTGAGGTGACTGTGTCAGGCAGCAAATGCTGGAATGGGGGACAGTGGAGAAAGCCTCCTGGCTGTGCCCTAATTCTGGGGGACGGAGCTGTGTGTTGTGTGTGCCACAGGACCTGACTTGGACCCTTATAGCTGCTGCCCTCAGGTATGGTGGAAGACAGAAGCCTATTGCCGATATTGAAATTAAGATTCAACAATCAGTTCATGAAATTAGGTTGGGTGTGTGCCATCTTGTCCTTCATCTCAGGTAGCAAAATGTACAGTGGTACCTCGGGTTACAGATGCTTCAGGTTGCAGACGCTTCAAGTTACAAACTCCACTAACTCAGAAATAGTACCTCAGGTTAAGAACTTTACTTCAGGATGAGAACAGAAATCGTGCAGTGGCAGTTGAAGGCCCCATTAGCTAAAGTGCTACCTCAGGTTAAGAACAGTTTCAGGTTAAGAACGGACCTCCAGAACAAATTAAGTTCTTAACCCGAGGTACCACTGTATTGTGCTGGCCCTGGACTAACTAAATGTGACTTAAGTGAATCTGTATTTAACATGTAGGTCTTTTAAAAGATGCATACAGCACCAGTTGGGTGGGTAGGGGTTGATCATTAACAGGATCACAGCTGGTGCAGGTGGAATTTTTAACACTTTCCTCCCTTACTGCAGTCTTGGGGAACCCACTTCCTCCAAAGCTGGTATTTACTTTGGGAAGGAAGCTTTTGTTGGTGTCAGCGGGAGGATTTCCCCTCAGATAAATACTAGCTTAAGGGGAGAGGTTTTCCTTAAGAGAAAGAGAAGAAAGGGTTTAATTCTCCCTCCACGCCTGCTGGGAATGCAAAGATAAGTTTAACAGTCACATCAGGTTAGGCCCTCAAAGACCCCCCCCCACACTTAGAATACAGTGGTACCTCGGGTTACACACACTTCAGGTTACAGACGTTTCAGGTTACAGCCTCCGCTAACCCAGAAATAGTACCTCGGGTTAAGAACTTTGCTTCAGGATGAGAACAGAAATTGTGCTCCAGCGGCGCGGCAGCAGCAGAAGGCCCCATTAGCTAAAGTGGTGCTTCAGGTTAAGAACAGTTTCAGATTAAGAACGGACCTCCGGAACGAATTAAGTACTTAACCTGAGGTACCACTGTAATAAACATAAAGAGCAGACCCTTCTGGGTGTTAAAACCAGCAGAGAGAGTCCTCTTCATACTTCTACCACCTTCAGTTGGTTGAGTGTGAGTGTGAGTGTGTGTGTGTGAGTGTGTGTGTGTCAACCTAAGAGAGGGCATTCTCTGTGGCAGCCCTTAGGGCTCAGATTTCAACCCCCCCCAATGCACCTGGCACCTTCATTATGCAGTTTGCTGAAGACACACCTTTTTACCCTGACCTTTGAACCCTAAGAGTGATATTTGCAGGACCGACCCCATTAATGTGGATGTAATTTGTCTCAGACTGTTTTTACATGTGTATTTTAAATTACTAGGACATTATGGTGAAGGGCTGGTAACAAATGGAATGAGCAATACTTGTAAGGACATCAGCACTTGCAAAGTGGGAGGTGAGCATTACAGTGGTACCTTGGGTTACAGACGCTTCAGGTTACAGACTCCGCTAACCCAGAAATAGTACCTCAGGTTAAGAACTTTGCTTCAGGATGATAACAGAAATCATGCTCCGGTGGTGCGGCGGCGGCGGCAGCAGCGGCGGCAGCAGCAGCAGCAGCAGGAGGAGGCCCCATTAGCTAAGGTGGTGCTTCAGGTTAAGAACTGTTTCAGGTTAAGAACGGACCTCCAGAATGAATTAAGTACTTAACCCAAGGTACCACTGTAATTTGCTGCAAGTATGGAAAGAGGAAACTGCTGTCATCACTTTCCCAGGTCAGATAGTTGTGGCAAAACAGGTACATGTGCCACACTTTGCAAGTGATGAGGTCCTTATGGTTTTTCCAACGGGGAGGTAAATTACATCAAAAAGCATCCTGCACAAAGAAGCCTTCAGATGTAAAAAGTTTCTAAACACACCACCTGCATCAAATAGTGTGGAGTCCACATTATATCCCAAATACAGTTTCTCTCTCTCATATACATAGTTCCTTTCTCTCTTTCTCATGCAAACACACATGCACACACATCCTCACTGTCATGCACAGGCCACCAGGCTCTCCTTATAATAATTGTATTCTCTGCCTCAAAATATATATTCTTTTCCAACAATGCAATTCCCTCTCTTTCACCCACCCACACAGAGTCTACCAAAAGCCATATGTTCAGGCTCTCTCACATAAAACGGACACGTATAGAGACATACACACCTACAGTTTCTCCCACGCCGATTATCTCAAGCACAGCAAGCTCTCTTCCTCCCCCACAATTTGTAGAGAAAGAGACCCTCTCTCATTCCCTTCCTCTGTTTAGAATTGCTCCACTGTCTCCTAAGCTTCATTTTGCATGTGTCTGCGCATACATGGATTAAGGCCACTAAAATTCCAAAATGGGGGGGGGGGGGAGGCAGGGGAAAAGCACGAAGGTGCACGTGAAGGAGTAGCCTGAGGGTCAATTCACAGGACCATCAGGCAAATGGTGATGGGTGGAAACCATCACAAAATTCCTAGCAATCCTTGCTCCCTGCCTGTGGCTTTTATGCAATGCGAAGGTACAATCACACCACCAGGATTGTATGTTTCACATTCTGCCACAGATTCCTTTTGAGAGTGGTTTTCAGTGTGGTGTAAAATCAATATAAAATTGTGTCAATACTGATGCCTGTGCATGAACAGTCCATCCTGGGTGGACAACCAACCTTTGAACTATCTCAAGTGGATTTCTTTCAGCCACCACATGCACAAGGGCTGTGCAAATTAACCTTTGTAAAAACTGGAAATCTAGAAATCTAGAATGATGTGAAAATCTTCACTTTGGGGTTGGACTAGATAGCCACCAAGGTTCCTTCCAGCTCTAAAATCCCATGATTCTATAACCCAGCTAAATAGGGCTCATAAGAGTGAGAAGCGCCATCTGGTCGCACTGCACAAGTTACAAAATGGTGTGGGAGGAGAGACTCCATTTGGAAACCAGCCCCACAGTGGTCTGGGTCTAATCTTTAATCCCCAAGGAACCACCAGGAATGTGGCCTTCAGCACCTGCCCAGACTTCTTAAGGAATCTTTCATCTCGGTGCTCTAGGAAGGGAGCTTAAGAAGCCAGAAAGATTTGAATTTTCAGCATAGGTAGATTTGAGGTTGTTTGGCACACCGCATTGCACCAAACACCAAGTTCAGCAAAAAGTTACAAAGGAGAAAGGCAATAAGTACTATGCTTACAGTAAAAATGTTCAACTACCATACCAAAACATGTTAATTTGGCAAACCACCTTGTCGAATTCTTTTTTGTTTTGTTCTAAGGACAGGTCTGTCCAACCACCAACAGATGCACTCTCCGTAAGAGTGTCTTGCAGGTGAGTGAGTCCGTCCTTGTCCTTCTCTTTAACAGGATGGACAGAATAGGAAAAACAAATTCTTGACCCACTTGGACCTGGATGCAGGCTCCCTCTTTTAGAAAGAAGACTAGTCACATTATTTTAAGTTCAGCTCTTTAATCCACGGCTGACTGGTTCCTTCGAATTTGCCTTATTTCAGCTGCCACAGCTGTTGCCCATCTAGTGCTACTGTCCCCAGTACAGTGGAGTTGCTGGAAATCATAAGAGGGGAGGGTGCTTCTGTGCTCAGGTACTGCTTGTGCGCTTCACATGGAAATCTAGCTGGCCACCATGAGAACAGAATGCTGGACTAGATGGACAACTGGACTGATCTGGCAGGGCTATTCTTAAATTAATTTTAATCCTCCCTCTATGCACCTTAATTCAGCCACTAATGAGAAGTGATCTCACTGTCAGCCTGATTCTCTACAGATGGAAGTTAAAGGATGGTAAATGAAACAAAGACACAATCAACTACTTTTGGAAAGAGTTGCCAGCCAAGCTATGACTAGTGTTTGTGGCTTGCATCACATGAGTAATCTAGGATGAGACTATATTAAATAAGCTTGCTTTGTTTACATTTTGGGAGACAAGCATATGGCCAGGTGTGATGGAGCCATAATGTGTATTTAATAATGTATCCAGGTGGTGATATATGGAAATACAAACACACATGCATGTAAGTGGTGCATGAAGAGTGGAGATTCTGAATTGACAAACAGGATGTGTAACAGAGAAACTATTACAGAAACTATGCCAAATAAATGATTATATGGTGTGTGTGTGTGTAAAAGAGAGAGGGAGAGAGAAGGGGAATTGAGGCAGGTGGAAGATGGAGCTAGAGACACGATCCTTAGTTTAAGTAAGGACTCACTAGGCTCAGCTCCAAATCCCATATTCAGTGCTGGGGCTGAAGCTCTAGAAGATGTAATTAAGGAGAGAGGGTCTCTGAGCATGAACAGAACACAAAACCACAACTGATGTTACAGCAACTGCTGACAAGTGCATGCACAGAAAACCAATGTGGGTGCATGAAAAGCTGAAGCGTAAGTGTCAGCACTTGCTATCACGTCTGAACCCACTCTAAGTGACCACAGGCCCCCTCTGCATCTCCAGAATTACAGGGGAAGGACTTCTAGACTAGAAAGTAGAGATTCCAGGTAGGTCTGAGCCCAGGACTTCTCCCCACACCCCAAAAATTAAGAGTGGTGAGCCAGAGTTTCACAAGTGACACAAGGATCCTACACAGTGCCCAGATGCCAAATGGTGACCGATAACTGTTAAACAGCAAAAGTGGCTAATGGCATATCACACATATCCAAGAGTGGTGCATGACATGTCAGAGTGAGTAGGAGAAAGATGTATGCAGCATTATATAAAAATAGCAGTTGTATACCTCCTGTAAATTATGCACCATAGGACATGTGAGGAAGCATGCATGAGAGAATTTAAAACAATGCAAAGGAGTTAGGTGTTAGATCAGGTTATATTAACTGACTTTGACACTGGAGGTACATGGAGTGTCTCTGTGCATTGGAAGCCATAGAAAACAGGATGTGCATGACTGAGATGTGCAGCATTGCATTCCATGGGACTACATGCACACAAAATGTAGCACATCAGTGTTGTATGGCAGCTGTGTTCATAGGATGTCATTTGTTGTGCACTATGTGGAACAATGGCATCTTGATGTTGAAGAGAGGGGGGCTGAAATGGTTGAAGAATTATGTCTGCATTAGATGTGCCTTTGTGAGATGTTTCTTTTTTCAAGGAAATTATGCAGAGGATTATGTGTGCTGGGGGAAAGAACTAGGTGAAATAAAATGGAACAAGCAGCCGGGAGAGAGTGAGAAAGACTGGAGAGATATAGCTAGGGATGTTTCTGCTTGATATTGTGAGTCAAATGTATGATTTAATGGACATTTTCATAAGTGTTGCTTGCATCGTTTTTTCATTTTTTTTTCGAAAAAAGAAAAGTCTCAAAGGTTATTTAAGTGTCATGTGTGTGAAAATTGCCCTTCTGTGTATGTGCACAAACACATTCCACACACTTTTAATTCCCTGGAATTAAAACGACCTAGTCCAATTAACCTGAATGCATCTAAATGGGAACCTGGGCTTAAGCGGATTCCTAGGGATCAGTCCCTGCAAAGTGTCTGTAATGCCTGCGTGTGCCTAAGATACACAGTGTGTAAAAAACTGCGTGCGTTCGTGTTTGTGTGTGGAAAGAGAATCCTTTGCTGGTTAGCATATCTGCCTTCTGGGGCTGTTGGTTCTGGCACCTGGTGCATTTAGCCAAGAATTCCGGCAGCCCTCCTTGCCCCGGGGATGAATGAATGCAGCCCGTCGAGTTTGCCCTGCCTTTGCACGCTTTACTGCCCTCCGCTGAGTTTCTAAAGATCCCGAAGAGGGAAAGCAGAGCGGAGCTGCGGCTGTATCAACCGCTAGCAGAGGAGCCCCAGCTGCTTCGGGAAGGACATGCAAGGGACCCAGCCCGAGTTAAGGGCGCGGGGAGACCACCAACCACAGGAGTCTTTGGTTTGCCGGCGCAGTAAGGAAGGCAGGCGCAAATCTTTGGCACAGTGACCATGACTCGAAAATCTAACTTGCTTCGGTTCCCACCGGTGGAACTTGAGCGGCCAAGGGTCAAAGTCCCTCTCTGGAAGCCTGTCGGAGAGGTGAGCGGGAAAAAGAGGAGACTGTCTAATAGACCGAGCAGGGGGTACTTGACCCGCTCTTAGCAAATCATCATCGTCTTCTTCTTCTTCTTCTGCGCGTTTCCAAATGACACTACACTGACGACCCCGAACCGTGCCCTGCGCCAGCGAGCGGGAGGGAAGCCACGAGAAAACTTGCTTTGCTTTTCATCCCTTCAAACACACATGGATGGCTGCTCCCCAGCCCCAGCCCCGCCGCGACAGAGCCCACACAGAGCCAGAGAGCGAGGAGGGCTCCTCCTGCCCCACTCGATCGCTGGAGCTGCGCGGCTGCCTAGCAAACAGAGATCACCCAGACAAGGGCAGAGAGCGAGGAACCAACCACTTGGTCGCATTCAGGTGCGACCGCGATCGGCCAGAAGACCATGGAGCTCTGGCGATCATCCCCGGCGGATTTGCTTCAGCTGCAAAAGCGGGCAAGGTCCTGGTTCGGTCTGGGTTAGTCTGCTAGCTGGCTAGAAACTGCCTCTGGGGCTGAGGCAGAGGCGCACGCAGCCTGTGGGTCAAGTCCCAGAGGCAGGCGATGGGCGCAGAGGGGTTCCGAGGATTCCTGGGAGTTGGCGTGGCGTGGGCGGGTGTGCGCCCACTTGTGGGTTTCTCTCCGCATTTCCTTGAGGTAGGTCTCGTGTACCATGCGCGGGCGTCTCTGGAAGAACGCATGTGTGTATGTGACTTAGCTCGCGTATGGTTCAGCGCCACATGGCACCCCCTCGCCCCCAAGTTCACCCCCTTCCCTAGTACCAACCCTCCCGCTCCGACTGGGCGGCGAATAACGCACGGCTGTCCCTAATCTTCTACCCGCGCACCCCACCTTAGCCAACCGCCATCCGCACTGCTGAGTTATTAACATGCAGAGCAGGAGACAGGCGGGCGCCCGCGGCTCCGCTCGGACGTTCAGGGCTGGGCAGCGGGCAGAGATCGCCACCTGCTGCGGCGAGTACCTGAAGCCTCCGCTCCGTAGGCGAAGCCCGGAGAGGGCAAATCAGCACTTGGACAGCTCCCTCCGCAAAACCTCCCCGCATCACACAGCGCGTGCTTCCGGGGAAAGACCCAAAAACAGATCCCAAAACGCAGTGAAGACTGAGGGGGAGGCAGGGGGCAGCTGGCTCCCTAGGCCAACCTTTTCTTTTAAACAGGGTCACGCTCGTAGTTCCTTTCTGAATGTAAGGCAGACGGGGAGACCTAGTAGGGTAGCGCCCCTTGCTGCGCCCACACAGATCCCACCCTCCTTTTCTCGGCTGCAGATAGAGGTGGCTAGGGAAAGAATACCCCACCGGCTGCCGAGGACCCACCGAGTTCCCTAAGACCACCACCCGCGATCTTCGCGGTTCCTCCTCAGCCCCTGCGGGATCCCGTTTTCACCTCCGCGCCCGGGGAGCTGTCCCTTCAGCACCACGCCACCTGTCCCTCCCAGACGGGCTCACTCACCAGCGGCGCTCCAGAAGCCCGTGGCCAGCTGCGGAGAGGTGCTGCTCTCTCAAGTCCTGCGCGCAAAGCCCGCCTCCTGTCTCTTTCCCGCAGCCTGACGACGGCACCTCTCGAATCACTCCTCTCAAACCCTGACGCGCCTGCCCGTCTCTCCCCGCGCTCCTTGACGGAGTGGGTCGGCTCACGCTCAGGTTCCTACAGGCGGAACCTTCCTCTGCCTCCTCTGCTTGGGAACCAACGCGTGTCTTTCTCTCCCCCCTCCCCCACCCGCCTCACTCCCTTCTTCGACAGTGTTTACCCAAAGGAGGGCTTTCCTCCTTCTCCCTATCCACCCCTCCCAACCTTCTCACCACAAATGCATCGCGGCTCTGTCTTGACCTTCCAAGCATCGTCCCCTAATGAGCTACTTTATTATTCCTGTCATCTCCACCCATCTGGCTGACTAATATTAATCACGCTCCGATGCGAGAAGCAAAAACAGCGTCTACCTCGTACTGGGTGGTTACTTTGCTCACCCCTGCTGGTCCAGCAATTAGGTGCTGAGAAGAAAGGAGGGGGCATCATGATCTGGCAGGGACCTCTTGTGGGGGAAGTTTATCTTCGGTGTTGGATAACAGAGTAGAGAGCTAGTAGAATTCAACTGTTCCAGCGACTAAAGTACCAAGGTAAACCCTAGTCTGTTTACAAACGGTAAACAATGAGTGCAAAAATGGCTTTGTATTGGGAAAATACTCTTGGAAAGAAAGAGAAAGAAAGAAAGAAAAAAGGAGGCAGGGGAGAAACAAGCTACTTGGCTTGATTTGGGAAGCCTGCTAGTGATTTTAAAGAAAAACAAAGATCTCATTTAGGATAAATCAGAAAGAAAGGAGGGGGAAGGTTCCAATGAAATGAAACGATTCAGAGTTGGTATTCTACTCCTTGAATCACTCGATTCAAATAAACCTACCAAACAAGACACAACTCTTTCCAAACAGGAAAGAGTGCATTCCGTCCATTTAAATTCAAGGTGCTATCTGGACATTTAAAATGGGAAGCCAATGAGTTGATGCTGGATTTGAATGTAGGAAATTGGATTCAGTCCCAGTTCAACAGGGTTCACTGGATGGATTTGGGCATGCCATTATCTTTCAATCTCAGTTTCCAATATGTACAACTGGAATAGTACTAAATGCTCACATTATAATAGGGTTATTATAAGAAGGCAAATGCAGAACATTCACCATGGAAAGTGCTATGTAAGTAATTTCAGACCATTTTCTTTACTGCGGGGTTATTCATTCCCTCTTACTAAAAGGCTAACAAGGCGTTTGGCCACACTGGGATGCACAGAAGTCTTCTATAACAGCTGTAAAATGAGCATAGGAGCATAAGAAACTATCTCATACCAAGTCAAGCCATTGGTCTATCTAGCTCAGTATTATCTACACTGACTGACAGCCTCTCTCCAGGGTTTCAGACAAGGGTCTCTCCCAAAGATACCTGGGGCTTTATGAGCTATGTCCCTTCCTCACCTCCAAAGGCAACTTCAATAGTACATGCAGGTTGGGCTCCACTGCTTCTGAACACATTGCATTGCTGGCGCTAACAGGAGGGAGAAGGGGAGGGTTGAGGTTTAGGGAGTTTGGGGCTGTGCAGGCATGTAATGGCAACAGCATGCAATTGGCTTCACTGCGTCATGCCACACTGTCACCAAATTTGGAATCATACTGGATGTTAGAAGGGCCAATATAGAGATCTTGACATGGGCTCATTCTGCACACCAGGAACCCCTAGACAGCAAGAGCCATAGCTTCAAGTGTGGCTTTTATCAACAACAGCGTACTTAGCATAAATATGTGTCTACTTCCACACACAAAGTGAGATCTAAAACAACACTTCCAAGTCCCTAGACTGTTAAGCAGGCACAAACAAATATTTACTTTGCCAGAGGTGTCTGGATAGAAAAGAACCCATGGTATTACATGTGCAATCCATTCCATATTGCTATCTGTACAGAACACAAAGTGAGATGCTACAACCTCTGAACAAAAACTGCTTTCAAATCCTAGGATCAGCAGATCCTGGCTCAATGAGACAGAATATAAGCCACATCTTTCTGTCTGTAGCCCCACAACCTATTCTCCGTGTCCCATCAAATGAGCAACCCTTTATTTCTATAGTAATTCTTTCCATGTGGCTGCTGTCAGTTGCCACCGATGCATTCTAACGAATGAAGAAGCAGCTTTAATTGCTCATGCAAAAGTGGTACTATGGAAAACTTTTTTTGGATGGATGTAGTTATTGAGTGCTCATGGTGCCATGATGACAAAATTGTGGAGAATACACCTTACCTGCCCAATTAAATAGGAAAAGTTCTCTCACTGCCCTTACTCCCTGTCCTCAATATTCCTGATAAACCAACTCCCAAATCTTGCTGTTCCGTTATGCACTGTCTGGAATAGTGTCTTATAATCAAAAGATTATTTTCCAAACATTGAATAATTAAAGTTACATTAGGCAAGAAAGGTATGCAACCTTTGGATCTCCCACACTGGTTTTCTGACAATTAATCCATAGAGTATCATCTCCTCATGTCTATGAGCTGAGCCAAGTGAATTACATTGATCAATTCAGTTATGTTAATACAAAAGCACCGTCAAGCTCAGCAGCAGAATCCTGGATAACATGGTTCTAGTTTTCTCCCCCCCCCCCGCCCCAACACCAAACAAAAAGTTTTAAAGCAAGATTTTCAGTTTGCACAAAATATAAATAAATAAAATATGATGATGATGATGCAGGAGTTAGATAATTATTCTGTTCATCCCCTTCAATAATTCTGACAAGTTGTATAGCTTCCCATTAATATTTGAGTTTGACATTTCTATTACAGAGCACGGCTACAATCCAACTTACGAACAAAAACACATGAATTAACCAGCCTTTATACCAGCCTCTGTTGGTCTGCCTTCCCTGGCCCTATGCTTCCCTCCCTAAATTTATATCCCAACCCCAACTGCCTGCGCAGAAAATGTTATATACATGCTAGTCCTTTTATATTTAAAACCCATCATCCTCTGAACAGCCACACCGCTGAGTCACTGTGATGAAATACGACTGTTCTGTACTTTACAATGATTTATACTAGATATTCCCAAGCTTTAATTTTTATTTACTAGCGGAACTAACAACTTGCTGGAAGGCCCATATTTCAGATGCTTTTAATGATCCATGGCCCTGCCTTAGACACTGGGAGCTAATCAGTAAAGCTAATGACAATGTGGGGATCCTTTTTTTAAAAAAAATGTGGACAGAATTAAAATGTCAAAGAAAGCAAATCTGTTGATAAAGAGGGAATGATGTTTATACATTGACCTGCTGTGTTCCCACATGTCATTTAATTTGCATTTCACTACAACAGATAAAAAACCCAGTGAGTGCATTTGCCAAGGCCAGGAGATTACCTTACAGACTCAGCAATCACATCACTACAATGCATTATTTGAGATAAGCTATGTGCATTTGTGTGTGCGCGTACATTTCTGATCATTTGAGCTTGTGAGCAAGGATGCAGACCTGAAGATCTGTAAATGCAGGTCTCTTCTTGTTCCCATGTAACAGGGTGTGTCCTTGTGAGAGTGGATGATGATGTGAGTGCCTGTTTACATTATTTGTGAGAAATGGACGTACTCTGAAGGAGCGTCTCCATCCCCATCGTTCTGCCCGGACGCTGAGGTTCAGTGCCGAGGGCCTGCCTTTTGGACGTACCTGAAGGAGCATCTCCACCCCCATCGTTCTGCCCGGACGCTGAGGTCCAGCACCGAGGGCCTTCTGGCAGTTCCCTCACTGCGAGAAGCAAAGCTACAGGGAACCAGGCAGAGGGCCTTCTCGGTAGTGGCGCCTGCCTTGTGGAACACCCTCCCATCAGATGTCAAAGAGATAAACAACTACCTGACATTCAGAAGACATCTTAAGGCAGCCCTGTTCAGAGAAGTTTTTAATGTATAACATATTAGTGTATTTTTGGTCTTTGTGGAAACTGCCAAGAGTGGCTGGGGAAACCCAGCCAGATGGGTGGGGTACAAATAAATTATTATTATTATTATTACTCTATTCGTACCTTGGTTTTTGAACAGCTTAGTTCCTGAATGTTTTGGCTCCTGGTTTGCTAGCTATTTTTGGAAGCTGAACGTCTGATGGGGATTCCTGCAGCCAATCAGAAGCTGCAATTTGGTTTTTGAACATTTTGGAAGTTGAACGGAGTTCTGGAACGAATTCTGTTCGACTTCCAAGGTATGACTGTATATGGTTTTTATACTTTGACTGACAAAATGACCATTACTATGATGGCCACTCTGTGTGAAGGAAATCCTGCATATGGCAGATGAAGTATTGTACGAAGAAAAACATTATATCCTCCCATGTCCCTGTTTGGAGTGTAGGCACCTAGTGGCAAGGATAATGGCAGATTTTTCAGTGGGAAGGCTTCTTATTGCTGCATGCTGAAGACCTGTGGAGAAGCAGAGCTGTTGCATCTACCTATGGGAGATGGGGGTGGTCCTCTGAGTGGGAGTAATGGGTGGGTATTTTGTTGGCCAAGGGCTAGCTGGGAAGGGACAGGGTGAGGAAAGGGCTCTATAGTGCTCTGGGGCATCTTATGCCACACAGGCAGGCTGGACGTACATGCTGGAAGGGTTAGAGCATGCCATTCATGGTTAATGAGCCATTGTAAATGCCATATCTTAACATGACACGAGGAACACAGACAACATCATATGCCATTTGGAAACAAATCTTAAATTCACTGCCTGATTCCAAGGAATGTGCACAGATTGCTTACAATATCTGCTGGCGCCATCTGCGACTCAAATCAAAATACACTCAGTTAATTGATGGATTAATCCAAGAAACAAACTTCAGTTCTTTATGATGAACTGCTTACTAATTTGTAGTACTACATGAATGACATTGCGGTCGTAGTAGTTGTTGTGGTTGCAGTGTAATCTGTGAATCTAAAGTACCATGCACACTGAGGGCCCTATATTAATGTAGTAGTAGGCATGTATGCATGCGTAAGTTGGTAGTGCATACCCACATTTGTGGTATATATTGTTGACGCAAACAGAGTATGCTATGGAAGTTTCTATACCAATATGCTACTGTGTTTTATTATACCCTTTGTTGAGTAAAACAGTTCCCAAGCCCCCAAGAGGCAGTTCACTCGGTGTCAGGAGTGGGTGTAATTGAGTGATAGACCTGGGAGTCTTTGACTTTCCTCACTAGCATTGTATGTAGTCCCAAGAGCACAGAGGATTGTGCTAAAAGGCAGGTCAGGACTGGAGCAGGCTTCTATCTCCCCACTCCCCAAATGGCTTTCCCCTCTGACTCTGCAAAAAGCTGCTGGTTCAAGCTGGCCTTTAGATATGATCCAGATCCAAAGAGCTGCTGAGGTGCACGCCAATGCCTTGTGCTCGCCTGGTGCAATTTCAGACTTTTCCACAGTTTGAACAGGTGACTCTCATCTCATATCATAAGCTGCCTTTGGAAGTCCCTCCAGTTTCAGAAGCAGTTTGCCACGCAGCAGAGCAGACTACTGCTAAAAGAAAAGGCAAGTCTAAAGCCCCCTTGGGCTCGTGCAACTTGTTTCACGGTTCCTTGGATCCTGGCTTCTATTCATCATCCACTCATTTATTCATACAATTTATATCCCACCTATTCCCCACAGGGCTCAAGGAAGCTCTTACCCAGAAACTCACAGTACCTTCAGTATAGATATAAAAAACAAAACCAAATCACATTCCCTGCTTTTCTCAGCAGGGAAATTGGCTGCTCTTCTTTCATGTAAGGGGCTCCCAGTTCCAACCTTCTACCTTGGCATAATCATTACTTGAGACTTCTACTTAGAATGTGTCTGTATCAGTACATGCTGTCGCTTCCCATCTCACTACTTCCTAGTTTGCCTCCTCATCACTCTCCTCTTTGTTCCTGGACTGCTCTTTGCACATGTGCAGCATGCTTGCATAAGATCCAGGGGAGGAATGACAAGGGGTACAACATAACAAGGGGGAAATGTGATGCTTGAGGCAGCAAGCGAAGGTTCCTACTTGACAGTGGGCACTGCAGCATTTCAAGGCACCTATTTGCAAGTAGAGTCATGCATGGGTAGGTACTGGAAATCAAGCCTTATGAGGAAAAGTTGAGGGGGTTGGGTATATTTAGCCTGGAAAAGAGGAGTCTGAGAGGGGAGAGGATAGCTGTCTTCAAATACTGTACCTAAAGGGCTGTCACATGGAAGATGGAACAAGCTGAACCCTAACCAATTGCTTCAAGGTACAAGAAAGAAGATTCCAACTAAACATCAGCAAGAACTTTCTGACCGATAGTAAGACCTGTTTGACAATGGACTGGAAGGTGATGGGCTCTCATGCGCTGAAAGTTTTTAAGCAGAGGTTGGATAGCCAGCTGTCATGGATGATTTAGTTGTGATTCCTGCATTGCAAGGGACTGGACCAGAAGATCTTTGGGATCCCTTCCAACTCTACAATTTGATGATTCATTTGACAAGCAAAAGCACAACAAAATCTCTGCCTGGACTTGGCATAAAATTAATAGCAAAGTGGGAATGTTAGTAGTTCATGGGGAAAAGGTTGGAAACTGAGCTCTTGAAGTGAAACATCCCAGACACAGACATACCACAGCAGCAAATAATTTGTTAGTCATCTATCAGCCAGTTTTCTATGAGAAACCATGATATGGAGAAAAGGCTACTCTGTAATAAAGAAGAAGGAGCTAGTGATCATATTTATTTTTCTAGGGCAGGCAAGAGGGAGATGAGAAAAAGGACTCCATCAGCTAGCGTTGTAACCTCAGGCTTGCCAACATTTCAATTCTCTACCTTCAGCCGATGATACTGTTGCTGCTGGAGCATTTTGCTTAATGACAGGTGCCTATGGCATGGCTGAGTAGGTAGAGCAATCAGTGGGCAATGAAAGCATTGATCCTTCTGGTAATGGCTGAAGACTTGAAGCATTCATGGTGACGTGCACTCGTGAAGGGGGGATTGTTAAAACTGGGAAGGGTCTCAGCACTGCACAGTATCCAAGAGTACTACTGCCACTTCACCACCTCCCTCTCTGGCTATCAGGCTGAACTGTCAGAAAACATCAGTCTAACAAAGGCTATAATCTTCCTGAACTAGCGAATCAGTGTCAGAACAGTTAGTGCTCAGAGGCAATAGGAGAAACTTTGGAGGGGAGGGGAGAGAAAAAGGAGGAGGGCCAGAGATGGGGTTCCATTTTGCACACACTTAATGGAACAGAAATAGCACAGAAAGAAGCTAATCACAGGGACAAGTGGGGGAATGATCTTGCAATTACCTGCTCTGTCAGCTTCCCAGACACATTAGGGGCTGTTGGCAAAAAAAATCTCTCTAGCTCTCTCTTAATTTTTTTAAACACTCTTAAATGCCATCTTCTTTCTCTGTCCCAGGAGCAGGCACTGGCTGAGCAGCTGTGCAGGGAAATGTGACCTTGGCAGAGTTGGGGAATGGGTTAGAGGCAAGTTGGCCAGGGAAGGAAGCAGCAACAGGAAGAAACAGGATGAGGGTTGTGGCACTCAGGATTGGATTATGTTAAGTTTGCATCCTATTGGCCAAACACTTTCAAAATGCAGGTTTGGTCACAGTGTACAAAGGGAGCCTCCCCCGATTGAAAAGAAAAGGGGCTGAAGTGAGAACCACCTGGTTATGTAACTCTCGTTGGTGACAGGCAGGCTTATGCAAGAGACCAGTGTCCTCTGACTTTCTGAGCCTTTGCAAAATATAAGCGTCTCGGTGACCCTGCAAAATGCTTTCAAATTCAGATGGATTGCTGCCTTGAATTCCCGACAACTCACACAGGCATCCCAGAAGAATCCATTGACAATTAATGTCCAGTATGCCAACTGAGAGGTCCACAGGAATATCTACAGGGTTGCATTCCCCTTATACCCATCTCTAGATCAACATTGTGAAGCAGAGTCACTAAAGCAGTGTAAGTTTCAACACCTCCCCAAGGAGAATCCAAATTGGAACAATTCCAGATACTCTTAGGGTGAAACTAGACATGACGGGGCAGTTATTTTAGTATCTATTTATTGTATTCACATCTCACCTTTTCTCAAAGGATCCTGAGATGGTGTACATGGTTATCCCCCTCCTCATTTAATCCCCAATACAACCCTGTGAGGTAGGTTAGGCTGAGAAACAGTGACTGGCTCAGTGTCACCCATAAAGAATTATGTTTGTTGTTCATGTGGCTGGCCCATTTCAAAGTTGAAAGCAGGGAGTGGTGGTGGTGGTAGAGCAGGTCCTAATTTTTACAACAAAACGCATATGCAGATGAGAGCTAATTCTCCATGCTCTTTCAGGGCAGATCCTTTCCTCCACAGTCATGCTCACTTCTGGCATCAGAGCAAGGTGTTGCAGGGTGTTGCCCTTTGTTTTATTGGAAGGCAGGCAGACCCAGCTGTAAGGTTAAAGCAGATCCCTTTACTTAAGATGATCAGCCATTACATGTTACAAACGGAAGCAAGGATGGGGAAAACAGAAACTAAACTCACAACTTAGCGAAGCGCCCCCCCCCATGCCCCCCAGCATTAGTCCTTTAGTGGCTTTTTCTTTTCAGTACAGTACAGTTCAGTACAGTCTACTACAGTCTGATAATCTCATGCCAAAGTTCTGAGTCAGTCTCAGGTGGCTTTCAAATCTGCAAAAGGACAGATTATCAGACTGAATTAATCTGAATTAATCTGATGAATTAATCTGATAGCAAAGATAGCTTTTACTGAAATAGGTAGAGGTGCTATTCTAATGGAAACTCTGGAGGGTAGGACCCGAACCAATGGCTTCAAGTTACAAGAAAGGAGATTCCCACTAAACATCTGGAAGAACTTTCTGGACTCCCTTGGAAGGTGGTGGACTCTCACTCATTTGTGGTTTGTAAGCAGAGGTTGGATGGCCATCTGTCTTGGATGCTTCAGCTCAGATTCCTGCACAGCAGGGGGTTGGACTAGATGACCATCAGGGTCCCTTCCAACTCTGCAATTCTATGATTCTATAGGTGTTGCCTTTGCTGTATTTCAATGCCAGACCATTTGAGCAAGAGAACAGAAAGCACTGCATATAAGAACAAAAGCCCTACCCACCTACAAAAGCAATCAATCCAGCAATCATCAACACATTCATTGTTATGAATGGGAAAACTCAGTTTTTGCAGGGCTGACAACCTTTGCAAGAGCGGATTGGGTGTCTTGCCTGTTTGCATCACTCACTGCTGTGCTACTGTTCACATTCCAGCCCTGAACTCTGGGATATTTTGCAACTTCACAGCCAGACAGCTATAGGCCAACTGACATGTTCCCTGGGAGATTTTTAATTGGATTTCCTGATTCCCCCCCCCCCCAGCCTGTAATGTATCAGTGGGGGAAACAGTTTTTGACTCTGCTTCTCTCAATCAAAACTTTCCCATGCAGACTGCTGTTTGCCTCATGAGGATATATTCTACCAGAGGACAAACAATGTTTGTGTGGGTGTTGATTGGAAAACTGGCCACAAAGGGCTTTACTTTAAGGGTTAAATATACCCTCTTCCCAATTATTGAGACTTCATTTGTGTTTGGGTGTATGTGGGAGAGATGAATGTGTATTTTGTGTGTGTCTGTGTGTGTGTGTGTGTGTGAGAGAGAGAGATATGTTATGTGTGTGAGAGGTGGGTGTGAAATGCACATGTGGCCTGTGTGTGTGTGAGAGAGAGAGACAGATGTGTGCATGGTGGGTGTTTCTACAAGAAAGATGTAGGTGTGTCTGTGGTTGGTATGTATTTTTGTGTTGTGTGTGTGCTCATTGGATGGATCTGGTTTCTAATAGCATGAAACAGGGAGAAAAACTTCACATCCTGCATATTTCTATTATACACCACGATCATGCCCACCTCCTTACTCGCCCTTTCTTTAAATTAAAAATATTCAAATGTGTAATCTTTTCTCTTAGGGGATAGGCTCCATCCCCCTGATCATTTTGCTTACCCTTTTCTGAACCTTTTATAGCTCTACTATCACCTGAACTAAGTGTTCCAAGTGTGGTCTTACCATAGATTTGTATAATGGCATCATGGTACTAAGAGAGTTTTATTTTCTAATGATCCCTAACATGGACTTTGCCTTTTTTACAGATGCCATTCATTGGCTGAATGTCTTCATTGAGCTATTCACTATGACCCCCAAGGTCTATTTAGATTCCATGAGCATGTATGTGTGAAGCTACGATATTATGCATCAATGTGCAACACTTTAAACTTCCTTACACTGAATGGCATTTGGCTTTTAATGCCCATTTACCCAGTTTCAGAAGATCTTGTTTTGAACTCCTTGCAATTGCTTTTTGTTCTTACCAACCTGAACAATTTGGTTTCACCAGCCAACGTGGCTGCCTCACTGCTCACCCCTAACACCAGGTACTTTACCAACATGCTCTTTCATCTCTTCACCCTGTTTCCCTTCCCTTTTGAGACTTTACCCCTCTGCCTCCTTGCACCTCCATCTAGCAAGGAACGCCCTAGTGGTACCATCACTCTCAAACCAGAACCATGGTGCCAAATGAATGAAGCCAAGGAGAAATTTCAGCACCATCTTTGACAACGCTCTCCTCCTCTATCCCATCCCAGTGCTCAGTGGGGGAGGGGGAGATATCTGCCCAGCATGAGGTCCTTTTGTCGTGCAAATGCTGCCAGGCGGGTGCTTTTTTATGATAATTATTGTTGTTCTTTCTCTTCTGCTGCATGTTGGGTGGGAAATTACAGGCCTTTTTATTCTCTTGTGTAGCAAATATTTCCCTCCTGCTCTCATGCTAATTGCTTCCTTCCCCTTCACACTATTGTCCAAGGCTCATTGATAATCTAATCCCCTCTGCTCTCCCCACCAAAGGTTCGGGGACTAAGAAGCAAGGCTGGCCAGGTGAAGGCTGTTACTGGGCAGCCTGAGGAAGCCCAAGAGTGGAAGAGGCTCCTTTTAAGCACTCCCTGAGGACTGCTTTACAAAACAACGCTTTAGACTCTTGCGGCCTTTACGATGGAAAAATAAATGCTCAAAGGACAAGCTCAGTCTAACAGAATTAGAAGGCAACAAATGCTATCCTATCTTGTCACGTACCAGATCTACACACACACACACACACACACACACACACACACACACACAGAAAGAATAGCCCATACTGAGGGATCTATCTTCTGCTCACACCCTGCCACAGCCCAAATATGAAGACAGAGGTTGACTCGCTTCTTAACACCTCCCATAAGATTGAATTTAGGTGACTGAACAGTCTAAAAACACTATTAACATATTGTCTTATCTCTGGAGCTTTTATTATTTAGTAAAGCGATTGAGATACATATGAGTAAGAGGTTGCATGTTTCATAGGGTTCGATTATTTTATGTATTCAACAAGTATTTAGATGGAATTATACATAACTATATTTAAGTACATATCTTTATCATTTGAAATGATATTACACAATGCAACATCTTATGATATAATAGGATATGATTTGATGGGTAGAATCTATATCCTCACTGAAGGATGAGGTACATACTGTACTGCTTAAATCAGGTTTGGTGCTGTGTGTGACAAGTCAGTTTTAGCATTGCCACTGACACTTTTCAGGTGCCAAGCCCCATCTTTGGGGCAGATGGTGAAGCTTCCTTGTTCCATGTCAATGCGCTTCCAAAACACAACAGATTTGTGGCACAATTTATATTGCACGGATTAGTTTCAGGGCGCCTAAGTTGCAAGTGATGCAAAATCAAAGCTGAATTTGTTTCAGATTTCAAGATACACAAATGTGAATGTAGACAGCATGACAGGGAGGATCCACCAGAAATGAAAAGAATAATGTTACTGGGGAACTTCAGACCCCTTTGGGGACAAAACAGCCAGTTTCCCTTTCTTTGCACTTGAATAAACGTGTTTGTGTTATATAGCAGTATAAGTAAGCAGGAAAACATTTGCTTCTTTGTAAAATTGGGGTCCCAGGACTTCATGGTGGATGTTCAGCTGAAAGGGGGGGGGGGAGAATGCTCACACCTTGCACCTGTACCTTCATTCCAATGCAAGTGTTTTAACTGGGATAGATAGGTACACCCTTGTTCTTCACATCACTGTATCCTGTACAATACCCCAACACTAACTCTGAATCAGCTAGGGCCTGCAGCCATGCAATCTTTCCTACACCGCAGCTGCCATTTGCAACGGCAGTCTACTTCTATTCCCCCTCCCTCCTGTTGCTGGGCATGCTCCATCCCTGGTTTTCATTTGAATCAGCAGGCAAAACAGATGAGAAAGCCGGGACCATTGGATTTGCACCAAGGAGGGGAGCGCTAGCCAGCTGGAGAAGGGCCTGGGCTGTGCGATTGGTTTGTTCCTTGAGGCCACCTGCCTTGGCGGGATTACAGGTGTACGCTAGGCTGTCTTTGTGCTTCTTTGTGAGGCTGGGGCTTTGTATTTCTCTCAACGCGTCTCCATCTGTGTATGTGTGCGCGTGTGTGTCATGTGTGCATGTTGTGAGCAAATGTGTGCATTTAGCCACTAAGGCAGGAGATAAACAGCACACAAGATTGGGAGGAGAAGCTGTGTATTTGGAATATGCAAGTTCTAAAATGATGAGAAATTGAGGAAGGATGTGCAACTGAAGGATGGGTACGGGTAAACTGAGTTGCCAGGGAATCTTACTGCAAAGGAGGAAATTGGAGAAGAGAGAGAGAGAGAGATTGGTACAGTGTATTGCAGTAAAGAGGAGCCTATGGCTTTCCAGATGTTGTCAGACTCCAACTCCCATCAGTTCCGGCCAGCACAGCCAATGCTCAGGGATGATGGGAGTTGTAGCCTGGCAATATGTGGAGGGCTGCAGGTTCCCTATCTCTGCCCTACTGGGAATGAGAGCGACACATTTCATGGATCTTTTCTAGCTCTCTCTTCTAGCTTCATTAGGCCCACGATGTGCCCATTAAACACCTTGCCGAACTGCGAGGCACCTCCATCTGCTACATCCAGGCAACAGACTTGAATTATCTGCACCTGAACTGCCTGCTCTGCTCCTGACTTCCCCATTTCCCCCTTTCCTCCCTGCTTCTAAGCTCTATGGGGTTGCTGTGTCCCATCCTCTTCTCCACTGTTAATGATTCACCTTGATGACAATTAGCAGCTGAAATGAGGCAATTGCGTGCCAGCCCATCCTGGCAGCCTGGGTGCAGCTGCCCGCCAAGGCCACCTTCTCTTTCAGTTATTTATCCCCAGACCTCTCCCCAAAGCAACCGCTAAATGCAAGACCCTCTGGAAATAAAGCATCTCAGTTCTTTCCGAGAGGCACATGTGGCTGCATCCACAAGAGACCTTTAAAGCACATTCAAAGGAGATTCCTCCCACCACCAAGAGAGATCCCGGGGACAGAATTTTTTAAACGGTACTTGGAATTGTAGGTCTTTGATGGGTAAAAAATGCTTCCCAATATTTTGGGGGAGGGATGTGTTTTGAATATTCTTTGAAGGTCTGGTATGTACACAGCCACAGAGGGATCTCTCTCTCTGCTAGCCTAATCAACGTGGGATTTTTTGGGAGGGGATTGTTGCCTTCCATTACCCCAAGAACAGCCAACAGAGGCACTGCATCTTCTGATGCTGATATTCTACTTGGGGCAGGCTTCTGAGCCATGTTGACATGAGAAAGCCACCACACTGAAAAACTCACAACTAAGGCCTGTAGGACTTCGCACACGGTCTCTGATATAAAAACACCATGGAGATCTCAGAACCCAGAGGGCCTATTTTTGTGCTACTGAGCAGTGGAGGGAGGAAAGCCACAACAACTTCTAGAAACTCAAAGCTGCAGTTCATGTCAGCTGGGCCTGAGTTAGGGGGCTCTCCGTTTGAAAACATTACTCCAGGGATGGGGAACCTGTGGCCTTCCAGATGCCATTGGACTGCATCTCCCATCAGCCCTAGACTGCATTGGCCAATGGTAAGGGATGATGGGATTTGTAGTCCAGCAACGTCTGAAGAAGCACAGGTTCCTCACCCCTGCTTATCTTCCTAGTGAGTGTGTTATGTTTTGCAACCTAGCAGGAAAATTAAATGCAATGAAGGGTCGTCATTCACACGTTCACATATTGTCAGTGGTTGGGGAACCCAATGGCTCATTTCAAAAGGGAAAGGAGCATATGGGAGAGAGACATTGACTCCTCCTCCCTCTTATGCTTTACTCGCCCCCCCCCCCCCCGTCTCTTACTCAAAGCACTTTTCTCACATCCTGGCCTTTTAGATATAATCTGGTGCCTTGAGCAATGATGATTTGAGGGGAGGTAAGGAGGTAAGAGGAGGGAAGCTTCAGCACTTCTCTCTCATGTGCTCCCTGGAAAAGAAACTTGATACGTGAACAGGAGGAAAAGAAACAGATCCATGTCTGCCACCATCCCATCTAATTTGAGCCTAAGAAGACAGGCAGGACAGAAAGGCACATTCACCTTTAGGTGGTGACAAGTAGGCGTTTTGTGTGGGAATGAAGGGGATTTAGAATCTCCTGTCCTTCCACGCCCCAGAGTTCATTACTGGTTTTCTCAAAAGACAACATTTTGGATTCTTTTGACCAAACATTCTGCAGGCAGTTTTGGTGCCCTTATTTTATATAGCCAGGGTTGTATGTACTTTACAATTCTGTGCAACTGCAGGTAAAATGTGATCCTGGGTGTGAAATTCAGGTGCCCTGAACATACTGATGTTTCACTTCCCTGGAATCAAGTTTCTAGTCCTTGTAGGTTCAAAGACGGGCTTGAGAAGTGGTGTGAGCATTGCTTAGTGGAACCAGCTTTGTTTACACTAGTTGCAGGTTGGCATGAGACTGGAAGTACCTTGGCAAACTGGCTTCTATCCCTAGCTTCTAACCACCTCTCTACAAACATAAAGGAGATGCCATTCCCAACAGACGGGGAACATGGTCCTTTGTTTTTTGTTCATGAGTGATGCCACTGGGGATAACTATGGGAACCTGCGGCTCCCTTCCTCTGCAAAGGAAGGTGCTTCCCAGGGACATCTGTCTGAATTAAACAGTCCTCTTCTGAGGCTGGTGAAATATGACTTCTCTTCTGGTTATGGTGCTATTGTTTTTAAAAAAGAGGAGCTAAAAAGACAAGGGCAAAAGGACACAGTGTGAAAGGAGGCAGGAGGGTAAAAGTGGAGGACCGTGCAGATATTATAGATCTCCAAAGGCACGGGGTCTGTCCCAGCAGCTGGGACTAGGAGGAATGCTTCAAATTATCAGAGCCCATTAGCCTCCAACTGCTCAGCCAGCCCTTTGGTATCTCTCAATAATCTGTGCTCGGCTATAAGAAACCTAATGGTGATTAATGGGGGGAGAGATGGTGGGCCGCTCCAGGAATTATTAAAAGGCCTGATAAATAGTCTCTGTGCCCCAGCGCTAATGACTGCTATTTGATGAAGGGCTGTGTTTTCAGTGCTTCGCCGTGCCCAGAGGCTAGAAACTGATCTGAATGATGCACAGGGAAAAGAACTCAACCCTGACTGTTGTGCCACGAAGGCAAACATTCAAGCAACCAAGTGCATGCTGGCTCCTGTTAAATAATACAGATTTATGTATTTTTAAAGAAAGGCTCATAGGGGCTTTTTAATACTGAACAACCTTGTGGCACAAATGGTTAGTGTTATTGCTCCAGTTGGAGTAAAGAACATCACTCTGTGTTCTGAGAACAGCCTTTGCCATCTTGGTGTCCTCTGGATGTTTTGGCACTGGCTGATGGGAGTTGCAGTCCAAAATATCCAGAGGGAACCAAGATGACACAACGGCTGTTCTCACAGCTTCCTTCAACCTCATTCAGCTTCATGCACAGATCTGGCCAGATCACCATTCAAATGCACTGACAGCAGCACCATGACAAATGTATGGGCAGATGCCAAGACCAGAGAGTTAATATGAGCCACCTGTGGGACTGGAGTCAGGTCCCACTGCTGACCCAAGAGCATTAGTTGTGATTCCACACCAGCCTTGGTATCTTAGAGCAGGTCCACATAGTTTCAAGCTGTTAACAGCTTTTCCAGCAAAAGTGCCAAAGAGAGTGAAAAGCTTGTTTTTCCCTCAGCTGACTTTTTCCATACTATGAATTTTAACAGGGAGAAATGTAAAGTATTGCACTTGGGCAAAAAAAATGAGAGGCACAAATACAAGATGGGTGACACCTGGCTGAGAGCAGTACATGTGAAAAGGATCTAGGAGTCTTGGTTGACCACAAACTTAACATGAGCCAACAGTGTGACGCGGCAGCTAAAAAAGCCAATGCAATTCTGGGCTGCATCAATAGGAGTATAGCATCTAGATCAAGGGAAGTTATAGTGCCACTGTATTCTGCTCTGGTCAGACCTCACCTGGAGTACTGTGTCCAGTTCTGGGCACCACAGTTCAAGAAGGACACTGACAAACTAGAACGTGTACAGAGGAGGGCAACCAAAATGGTCAAAGGCCTGGAAACAATGCCTTATGAGGATCGGCTAAGGGAGCTGGGCATGTTTAGCCTGGAGAAGAGGAGGTTAAGGGGTGATATGATAGCCATGTTCAAATATATAAAAGGATGTCACATAGAGGAGGGAGAAAGGTTGTTTTCTGCTGCTCCAGAGAAGCGGACACGGAGCAATGGATACAAACTACAAGAAAGAAGATTCCACCTAAACATTAGGAAGAACTTCCTGACAGTAAGAGCTGTTCGACAGTGGAATTTGCTGCCAAGGAGTGTGGTGGAGTCTCCTTCTTTGGAGGTCTTTAAGCAGAGGCTTGACAACCATATGTCAGGAGTGCTCTGATGGTGTTTCCTGCTTGGCAGGGGGTTGGACTCGATGACCCTTGTGGTCTCTTCCAACTCTATGATTCTATGATTCTATTCTATGCAGTGACAAGTGCTTGATTGCTGTGACATGCACAGATGACAGGAAGCAGCAAACAATCCAGTTCGCTGGCATGTGACCTTGTACACAAGTAGCCTGTAACACAGACGCTGCTATGTCCATGTTTTACAGCCTCTACTGGTAGTTTTTAGCCTTATTCTAGCATTCTAAGCCCCTCTCATAATACAAGAGAGTGGAGACAACCACATCTTCCATGTGTTGGGGGCATAACTTCTGAAGAAACTGAGCCTTTGGCATCATCGGCCCAGCCCTGTGGAATACTTTGCCAAGAGAAATTCAGCAGGCTTCTTCTCTTTTGACTTTTAAATGCCTGCTGAAAACTTTCCTATTCCACCAGGCTTATGCAGGTAATTAAGGACAAATCTTCCCACAATGGTTATCTGAGTTCCAATTTTAACTTCTGTATATGGTTTCCATTGCATGGTTTTGTGTACAGTTGTTGTGAACCACTTTGATATTTTCTTTATGAATTAGTGGTATAGAAATATTTTTAATAAAACAAGAGGGGAGCCTGCTGTGCTCATGTAGGCCCCCCTGCATGATTTAGAACATTGGAAGATCAGGGCAAAAAGTTATCCATCCAATTTGTGACAGTGATGGTGTGTGTGAAGCTACTGTGCTTGTGCTTATGTTTCTCCCTCATTGCATGTCGTGGATTACAGCTCCCAACAATCTTTGATTGCTGACCATGTTGACTGGGATTGAAGGGACTTGTAGCTCTCTGCATCTGGAGGGTAACTCCGTGTTGGCCACCCCTGGCACGAGTGCTTCAGAATGCAAAGTAGAGCTGCAGGATATTTTAACTGCATCTGTTTTTTAAAAAAGAAGTTATGTGTAAAGTAGCTTAGCTCTATATTTGGGCACTCAAAAACACACAGCAATAATTGCACGAGGGAGAAGAGTGGGCCCCTGCTTCCTCCACCATTCCACCCTGCACTGCCCCTCCTCAATACTGCCCATGGGCTGAGCAGGGCAGCCAGCTGAACATACATAGGCTGTCCCTGTGAGCTTGAATCCTGAGCATTCAGTAGCCTGCCCTACCGCAGAATGACCACAACAGCACTGGGGAGGAGCTGGAGGAGTGTGCATTGGCGAGGATGGAAATATGGTTTCACTCACTTTCCTCACATAATTATTGCTGCTTATTTTTAACCCCTAAATTGGGCTTAAGTTTAGAGATTTGGAGCAAGCTGTGATGTATGCAAACCAATGACATGTCTCCAAAAGCCCGGAAGCCCTCCTGAGTAGGAAAGTATCACAGAATTATAGCGTTGGAAGGGACCCCAAGGGAACCCTCTGCCATGCAGGAAACATTAAATTACCATCCATCTCCATGACCACAACCCAGACTGCTCAGATGGAGGTTGGGAATTCACTAAGTAATTTTCCATTTCTCCCCAGCCATCTGCACCAGCAATGCAAACACAGCACAAATTTTATTCTATGGTCCAGAGAGTCTGACCGCTTTTGTCCCTAGTTCCAAAGGAGGAGAATTTAGATCAACAGGGGTGGAATGTATTTGGTCTGCAGTCAGAAACTTGGCTTGAAATCTGTCCCCCAGAGAGTGAAACAAAGCAAAACTTATCCAAAGACACTTGCAGGTGGAGCCAGGCTAAGTGCCAAGTTTCCCTGTTAGCCGAGAGAGGCAGATCTGCTGTGACAGCAAGTGAGAATGGAAAGCTTCCCTAGTCTGATCCAGCATCCACCAATCTGGGACATAAGCCTCATTTGCTTTTCTGGCATTAGATCAAGAGAAAAGAATGAAAGCCCCAATGAATAACCCAAAAGTAGGGGCTCTCTGTTCCTCATTAAGGTAGCCTTAGGGTAAGACACAGGCTGGCAAAAGTTCAGAGTTACATTCCCATTGCAGATGGAAGCCAAGGCCCACCGCCTTGTGCTTTCGTCAAAGTTGGTTAGTGGGTATTAAAACCTAATTGATCAAAGGAATAAAATGTGTCAGTTCAAAACAGTGTGAAGGAACAGGGAGGGGTCTCTTGCTTTTGATCCCACCCTGTCTCTTGCTTAGAACATGAGGCTCTCCATTCTCTCTTCAATGGACGCCAAAAAAGAAATACTTCATCAGTTTTAATGAGAGTACAATACTTATACCTGGGTCTGCCAATTAATTAAGAGTTCAGGGACAGAAGATCAATGCTCCAGTGCTATTCCCTATGGAACTGGGCTGTCCCTAGAATCAAAGCCCCTCTGATGGTGGCTGGCTATTCAACTCTGCCTGCAACTTCTGCATTAGACCACCCTTCCTATTTAACTATAAATCAAAAACATTTAATGAGCAGAACAAAAGGCTCTTTATCATGCTTATCATGCTTATTGGTCTTGACTGGGCAGCTTCAAAGACTAGCCCTAGATATGGCTACCATAGAAATCCAGTTGACTACATTTACTTATCTGAAATTCTTGACCATCCAAGCTCAGTCTGGGTCTTCCTTGTATCAGCATCCTAGCATACCAAAGCAGTCCTATGTAAACAACATTGTTGTTTGTGCAAACTGATTCTCTCGCCTACAGACCTGAAAACACTGCATTGTCAAATGTGAATAAGCTTTGCTGTTGGAGGTGAAGTATGGAAATCACTTTACAGTCTTAACACCAGATATCCTTTGTAGGTTAACAATACCTAGCTCTTATCACAGGCTTATTCCTCTCATCAGTCTGAACAGCATCCTAGAAAGTCCATGTTCAACAAGCATGTGCTTAGTTGTTCAAACTATACAGGAGCTACCTACTGCCCAAATTTAAATACAGCACTGGAATACATGGATGGAGAACAGCCACTGCTCTTGTTCTGAGAATGTTGGACTCCAAAACCAACATAGTGGGGCTGAGCGGAAGGTAGACTGGATCTACTGGTGATGGGATCTTTTGGTGATCAGCAAGTTGTTTAACAACAGCAACAACTAAAAGCTTCTCTTTCTTGGGCTGCTTAAAGGAAGAATGGTTTGGAGGAAGAGCAGAAGTGGAGCTCCTTAGGCAAGCTCAGTGCTGGCACTGGAAATGAACTCCTGGTTTGTAGTACAGAGGCACCCTGCTCTTCAATTCTAGGTGTATAAGTTTATGCCCACAAAACACTGTTTTGCACCTGGCTCCAGTTGGTAGACCTCAGGATTCTAAATAAAAAACAAAAGAGATCCTGCAAGCCTGAAGTTTGTTCTCCCTTGTATTATACAACGTGGAGGGAAAGTTGAGTGGTATTAGATTCCAAGCCTACTGGGCTCACGTCATGGACATGAACAATTTTGAAAAACCAATTCACAGACAACTCACTCTGATTATAACAACAACAACAAAAATCACTTAAATCAAACTGGAAACAATTCAGTCTGATTAAGCCAAAATTGTTCCAGAAAGACAAAGTGTACATGGCCAGCACCCACAACAGATCAGGCATTGAACAAGCAAGTTCTATGGGGACTCCATAGGTGCTCAATAGGGAATTGTTATCCTAGTGAAGATCTGGAAGAGACTGGGAGACTTATATCCTCAATGCCAGGTGCTTCCTTTACTAGTCATTTTGGTGATGGATCTGGGGGTCTCAAATTTCAGCGATGCCCAATGCAACGCCAAAATTCAGCACCCTTCCTCTTCCCGTGCTCCATTCTCAATCATAGTTGTGGCGTCTCCCATCATGCCCCCATCAGGTTTCTTTCTGGAGATTGGGATGTCTGTGCTTGCTGCTGTTGCGTCTCCTTGCCAGGAGCACTAGGGAGCCTAGGTACGCCTCTGACAAGAACACCCCTGCTAATAAAGCCTCCTGGCAGTTAAATGAATATTCCTACGAAGGACTGCATCAAGAGGCCCAGGGGAGACAAGAGACTAGGTACTTTGAGCTGCCTTAAGATTACAATGGACTTTTCCAGCTCCCCACTTCTCCTGGGGTACTCTTCTACATCTCTTCCTCAGAGGAGGTCTCCCTGGTGTCTTAGTTGGGCAGGATCCTGACACACAGACACCCATGCATAATATAAAATGGCAAAGCTTATTTCATGCAAAAGTGCACGAATAGAAATTAAGTTGCATCATGGAGTTACTTATGGATGACTCAAAGATTATGGCCTCTATGTGGAGGTCACCAAGTTTGCTTCTCTGGGGCAAAGCTTGTAGTCTCCAAAGCTGTGTTTCATATTCCTGGTGCTTGCCGATACTAGTTTGGGGGCTCTCCACCTGGTAAGGCCCTCACATGTAATACGACTAGCTGGAAGTGGCTATTGACAATTCTTCATGTAGGGTCTTCAATCAGAGCAGCAGGACTGTAAGGGAGCTACACCTTGTGCTCTAATGCAGGACACTCCACAAATCAACTACTCCACCAACATTGCGCATAGTGAACAACATGAATCACTTGAAAGGCACCTGCGGAACACACAGCTCTAGAAGAATTGAGAAATGAGACCAACATTTGAGGGAAGGCAACCTCCCCCCACAACCAAAGACACAAATAATTTCCTCCTTACTGAAAATCTCCAGGGTCGCTAGCCAGTTTTAGAAAGGGCAATCAATTCCCACCAATCCTGCTCAAGGGACAATTTTATTTATTACATAAAATTTATATAATGCTTGATTGTAGAAAAAACTTCAAAGTGATTTTGGTACAAGGTCAAAACCATACAGCATCCCTGGCTTTTGATGGTCCATAGGAAAGGGGAAACGTTTCAGAAAGAAAGAATAAGTCTGGGGCAACCCAGTCAGATGGGCAGTATATAAATAATAACATCATTATTTTTATTACTCCTGGATAACTGAGGCACCAGAACAAAACAATAAAGCAAGTGAATCCTCATTTCCATGATTGTCCTAGAGAGAGATTATAGACTTCAGGGCTATGGTGCAATTTGCTGTTTTTTAAATTGCCCATTCAGACTCTTCAGCATAAAAGCTAATCTTTATTAAACAGGTATTAATCTTTACATGATGCCCTATACGTCTGGGTGGGTGAATATCTTTACAGTGCTCCTTTCATTTCACTGATCATCCAGTATCAGAGGATGTTTTTTAAAAAATATGGATCAAGTCATGCTGAATATGCTCATTTACACTTATCACACGAACAGACACTGGTAGATAGTGGAACCAGTTCCTTTCCCTGATATTGCATAGGCCCAGCTACTTCTGAAACCCACTGGAAATAAGTTCTAGATTCAGGTAGGTAGCCGTGTTGGTCTGACACAGTTGAAATATATAAAAAAATTGTCCAGTAGCACCTTAGAGACCAACTAAGTTTGTTCTTGGTATAAGCTTTTGTGTGCATGCACACTTCTTCAGATACGTGCATGCACACAAAAGCTTATACCAAGAACAAACTTAGTTGGTCTCTTAGGTGCTTCGGAAAATAAGTTGACACCTTTTTTTGCACTCCAGTAAAATGACTGGAGGACAAATGCATTTATACTGTAAATACTCAATTTATAAATACTAAACATACCCTATTCCCTCAAGAATTTCTCATAAGGCTTAGTTTCCAGACCCTTGATCATCTTGGTTGTCCTCCTCTGCACATGTTACAGCTTGTCAATATCCTTCTTAAATTGTGGTATCCAGAACTGGACACAGTATTCCAGGTGTGGTCTGACCAAGGCATAATAGAGCAGAACTATTACTTCCCCTGATCTGGACAATATACTTCTGTTGATGCAGCCTAGAATGGCATTAGCCTTTTTTGCTGCTGCATCACACTGTTGACTCAGTTAAGCTTGAGGTCTACTAAGACCCCTAGATTCTTTTCACATGTTCTACCGATAAGCAAGGTGTCCCCCAAACCAAACCAAACAAAAATGTACAGGGAAAGTTTGTTCTAATCTTCAACCATTTTTTTTGTACTCCTTCTACAACCATCTTCAACCAAAATTTCTCTTCTCCTCCTCCTTATGCCTTTTTAGAGTGCAATCACAGCCCCTCTTAGACTCTTTTCGCTATACCAAGGTATTTTGTTGTTGTTGAGTGCCGGCAAATAGCTCTTGGAAATGTAATCAGGCTTGTAATATTTGGGATGGATAACCTCACATTGAACTCAGCACAAGTGCTTGTGACCTCTCTGTGGCAAATATTTGCACTTGTCACACAGGAGATTACAGGGATGCAGGAAGGATCAACCACACAATGCAAACAGCCTGTTGACTTCAAATTAAGCTCTGAGTTCTTAAGGAGCCCTTGGGGCTTCTACCTGTTCATATTTAAGCCTGCTGGAGCATTCTAAAGTTTCTAATAGACTTAGGAAACTTTGGTATTAAAGGGATTGCTTTAGTATATTTTATAAACAACAACAACAACATACACAAATAAGATTCTGTTGGACTACGCTGTGGAACTGTCTCATCCTCAGGCAGCTCAAGAGGCTTGGAGTGAGTGGGAGAGGAAATGTTAACAGTGCAGAACAAACTACACTGATGAGCTGAAAGGAGGTGGCTGGTTGATAGAGCACTATTCTTGAAAACTCTTCATTCCAAGTTTTAAAAAAGGTAAACCCCTGACCATTAGGTCCAGTAGCGGACAACTCTGGGGTTGTGGTGCTCATCTTGCTTTATTGGCCGAGGGAGCCGGCGTACAGCTTCTGAGTCATGTGGCTAGCATGACTAAGCCGCTTCTGGCGAACCAGAGCAGCGTACGGAAACACTGTTTACCTTCCTGCCAGAGCGGTACCTATTTATCTACTTGCACTTTGACATGCTTTCGAACTGCTAGGTTGGCAGGAGCAGGGACCGAGCAATGGGAGCTCACCCCATTGTGGGGATTCGAACCGCTGACCTTCTGATCGGCAACCCTAGGCTCAGTGGTTTAGACCACAGCGCCACCTGCGTCCCTTTATCCAAGTTTTTAGTACTCAGCATAGAGGAAAATGGTGCTATGTTTGTACTAATAGGCAAGGAGAGAGGGGGGCGAAATTCAATGCAAGAGTTAACCTCAGTAGTCAGCCCAATCATACTGTCAGATCAAAAGGCTGAAAGGGAAATTTATACATGTAATATTTGGCAATGGTCTCAGAGGGACTGACATTGGGATAACAGGCAAGACTCCTATGCAGGTAGCTCACAGTGCCAGACTACCTTAGCTGCAGCAGGCACATTGCTAAATTCAGCAGTCTACCTCTCTATAAATACTTCCTAGCATTTGCTTTATGACAGTTTTTAATCTGGTCACACCATAATGCTTGTTCACCCAAGTTGCATCTCCATAGACTGTACCAGCAAGCTCCATTGTTTGTGGAGAACTACACCCAGATCAGTCTTAAAAGGAGTTCTTAAGGGGTTCATAGCAACATGGGAAGCATGAAGGGGTGTGCGTATCACCTACTGGTCCTTCTTCAGAAGTAGGTACCTCCTGTGTACAAGTTCTGGTCACCTCATCTCAAAAAATGATACTAACTGTGATAGCTATGCTCAGAAGCCACAGCGGAGGCAGCAGTGTTCCTAATACCAGTTGCTGGAGTCCACAGGAGGGGAGAGTGCTGTTGTGCTCTGATCCTGCTTGTTGGTCACAATGGCTCATCTAGCCCAGCATCCTGGGGTCATTGGCCTGATCCAGCAGGCTGTTCTGATGTTCTTCTAGTTGCACATAGATCCCAACTACGCTGGTGCTGATGGTAGAATCTTGAAGAGATTCTTGTGCATATCTGCGAGAGAAAACCTGTATTTTTGTCTTTGGATCACTGACCAATTTAAGATGGGAAAAAAAGGTAGAGGAAACACACAACTATTATTTAAGGCTGAGAGAACCTTTCCTAGATATTAGCAGCTGCAGCCCAAAATCCATGAGTGATCTGCAAATGCCAGCTTGCACAGTATTTCTGAGATTGCTTTCGGGTTATTAAAAATGTTTGACACTTCATCGATTTCCAGTTAGTTTGACAGTGTAAGAGTTTGACAGGTCTAACACGAAGTAAGTCTGAGAAGGAATCAGGGCCCTTGTATAAAGAAGACAGTAAAGAGGGTTGGGTGAGATGTAACTCACTGGTAGTGTATATGCTTGGCAACCTGTAGAATCTGGCATTAATTGGAGTTCCAGCAAGCTGCTGCCAGTCATGGTCATTGGTCTGGACAGAGTATTGGTCTGACTCAGGGTAAGGCATACCAGTCAATCTGTAAACAAAGGGCTACACTCTAGCAATTTTCTTAGCAAGGCATCAAGGATATTTCTTCGTATAGCAGAATTTTAACAATTCTGGAGCCCAGCTGGGCCATTGCAGACCAGAGTTGTCCTTGGCAGACTCCCTTGGAAGCTGATTTGTTTTTCAGACTGCTGGTTGTAAGAATTGGCTCCCAACCTTCTCTGTTTGATAGACTTAGATGGTTCTGACAAAGTGAGGGGTGCAGAATAGGTAACATTAAAAAGCAATTCATGGAGGGCTTGGGAGCAATCCTAAGAGAATCAAAGGCAAACCTCACCCCCTCCATGTAGCAGAAAAACTGCTCTTGAATAAGTGGGCATTACAAAAACCACTTACAGGTCCTTGCTGTGTGTCTGTGTGATGCTGCTGGAATGCACATCGTGCCTTGCCTTGGAATGCACCTGCTTTATTTGGGGTTCCGAGCACAACAAGCCTTGGAAGGTATTGCAAACTGGGCAATCTGCATGAAGATTAACAGCCACACTCCCTCAACTAGTTTATAGCAACTGACCACAGCTTGGATCACAAACATGCCTGCAGCCATTAGGCAGCTATTTAAAAATGATGCGCTCTCTCTCTCTATATATATAAATATGAATTAAAAATCAATGCAAACTGCTGCCTTGAAAGACAGAACATTTCTGAAGTGTTCATCAGGCTCAGACAGGTACCTGCAGTTAGATGCAATTGCTTTACAATCTGTAAGAAAATGGAATGGCAACCATGAGGCAAGGGAAAGATAAATCTACCCCCCCCCCACTTTCCCCACATCTGTCCTATGGTTCAATCAAAGTTATCATCACATCAGATCTGCTGACTTGCAGTTTAGAGAGAGAAGCTACAAGTCAATGAGAATGCTGTCCAGGGTGCTGAATAAGTGATTGGTGTTTTCAAAAGTAAAAAAAAAAACCCTCAGCCTTTATGAAAAACCTCTTCTTGTAAATACTGTATAAATAATCCATGCAGTACCTGAAAACACACACACTACCACCTCCCTCCCCTTCCCTAAAAACGCTGTCTTGCAGCATTTACAAAACTTACAAGGAGAAGTGGAACAATCTGTTTGCTGGTTGAAGTGCATCTGTAGTTAAAGTACATAGTAGAAAATGATGTTTTCTTGACTATTAGAAGAAATCCACAGATAGCAGAAAAGGAGAGATATACTTGGTTAAACTACTTTGAAAGAGCAGTAGTGATATGGATTAACAACAGCCCCCTCCCCCCATATTGGAATGAAATTGCAATGCAGGGGCCCTTGAGGTTGGGTGTATTATTTGTGTGTGCAAGAACCACAAATTTAACCAGGCAAGTGCATCAGAACATCACTGTAAGTGATGATGGACATATATATCTTTCAGTGTAAGCCACCTCAAAACGGATATTGAAAAACTGGAGGGGCCTCAGAGCAAAGTGATGAAAATGATTAAGGGCCTAGAGAAAGTCTTATATAAAGAGGAGCTGAAAAAAGAGAGATTGCTTCCCTTACAGAGGAAATAAATAAGATGGGCTACTATGATACAAGTCGAGAAACTAATGAATGGTGCAGAAGAGGCAGGAGGCAGAGAGGCATTGTTCTCACAATCTCATAATAATCATGATATATTGCATTTTTCAAGCACTGTTTTGTTTGTAAGAGATTCAGGGAGTATTTATTGATGAGTGGATAAATAAATTCAGTAAAACTGATGTTGAGCAACAACAAAGAGTTTAATAGGACCGACAGCTCTCAGTTCTAGCCTGGCAAAAGTAAAAGTTTTTTGAGATATGCCATTGCTGGTGGAAACTCACTGCCTTTTGATGCTACCAAAGACAGCATTTGCAAACAAGGGGAATGACAAGACCATCTATTACTATAATAGACAAAGGTGTGACAGTTTTATTCATTTGCTCATTCATTCATGGTTTGTAATAGTAAATCATAACACTGGCAGAACATGCAATAAAAATACAGAAGGGGGGGGGGGAGACCAAACATCTGCTTATATCCCACCATTTAAAAAGCCAATTCGGATTTGAAGGTCTTCTATAACTCCTTAAAAATACTCCTTGAAAACACTAAACCTTCTCTCTGATTTGCATGACCTGCACCTTTCCCTCTCCCCTCGGCTTAATGTGCTTTGCAAGAGGGTTAGTTAACCCTATGAATTTTAAAACATTGCTTCTGATGCAGTGCATAATGGTGGGGGCTCTGGGGTGGGATAAAAAAATCAAGATATTATGGACATGTGCTTTCTCCTTACACAGCTCCCCAAATCAGCCCATGGTGAATGTGGAAACAAAATGGAACTGACCTGAAAACAGTACAATATTATTCATTTCTTCTGATTTAAATAACATTTGGAGATTTCCTCCCCATAGATGAAATATTCCTCCCACTTTCTTTAGAGCTTCTTTAAGCGTTGATGACTGTCACAAAAGATTGAGCTAGATGAGCTACAGTGGCTGATTCAGTCTTTCAATTTCTCATTTCTGGTCTATGGATCTCCTAATAACGCAGCTAATGGCTTTTTATGATATAGTTTGAAAACCACTTTATTTTAGGGTGGTCATCTCAGAAATGGGGCTTTTTTTTTGTACAAAGAATTCAAGAAGAGAAGGAGTGACTATTTTGCTTCCAGCCCTGCCTGAATCTGCTGGAGTGATAAGGTATTTGGTAACCAGGAGACTTGGATTCAACGTCCACAAAATCTGCTTCTGTAAAAAAGCTATTTAGCAACCAACATTAGATAATTAACTATAAAGACAAGCTGAAGGTTTTGTTTTTAAAATCAGGGTTATTGTGCAGATTTTCTATGAGGCTACCAACTCTAAGGAAAACAGTTTCAGGAATATTATATGCCCAGTTCTCCATAGTGCAAATCTTTTTAGAAAATCAGTACAATACTCTTGATGAAGGAAAGAATGCCACACAGTTCTCTTGAATGGGGCAGGCTTACTCATTAATGAAAATAGGGGGTCTTTGTCCGTACATGCAAAACAGGGGTGGCTAACCTGTGTCTCTCCAGATGTTTCTGGCTTCCAACTCCCTCCAGTCCCGGCCCACATGGCCAATAATCAAGACTGATGGGAGGTATAGTCCAACAACATCTGGAGGGCAAAAGGCTAATCATCACTGAAAGGACTGCACATGGGGATTGGTTAAGAACATAAAAGATGAGCCCTGCAGGATCAGATTAAGGGCCCATCTAGTTCAGCCTCCCACTTTCTACAGTGGCTGAGCAATTGTCTCTGGAAATCAAAAATCAGGGCTTGAAGGCAACAACTCATCTCCTGCTGTCACTCCCCAGCAACTAGAACTCTGAGATATACTTCTAGTGGACTTCTGGGGTGGCCGCTAATGGAGACGGAGTGAAAGCTTTAACCTTCGGGAAAGCTCGATTGTTGAGAGGGTGTTGGGGAGAGCACTGTGCACCCCAAAAGAAGCCCAAAGGATAATTTTGGGCGCAGAGCTTTGGTAGTGCAATTTGTGGGCTCTCCTGTCTTCCCCACCATGCCACTTCCTGGCTTTGCCACAAACGTGATGTGGAACCAGGGGACAATCACAGAGGTGGCCCTACTATAAGGTAGTAAGGTCCCGTAAGGTGCGGCAGCTCTCTCAGTTGGGTGAGACTAAAAAGTGGCAGGTGCAGGGAGATAGCTGACCCATGGAGATCCACCAGGAAACTCTACTGCACAAGCCTCACTGATATGAGGTATGTAAACAAATAAGTACTCTTGTGTGGGTCCCATTCCATGAAGCCTGTACAGGAGAACTCCTTGGGGACTGTGCTCCATATTCATTAGTGACTGGGAGGGCATGGCTCTTTGGATTTCCCACCTCAGGCAGAAAAATCCCTTGGGAGGCAGCCCTGTAACCTATCCCAATGCTCCAGATGTGGAGCAGGGAAGACCCATCACTGCCATGAACAGATGAATGGCCACAAGCCATTCAGGTAGCACAATCACAGGTGGACAGGAGGAATATTATAACAAAAAGGCATGCTATACATATATGCAGCATAGACAAGCTCCACTGCTCTCCAGTGGGCATGGATTCACCGGTCGTATGACACCTAGAGACTGAGAGCTGGGTGGGCCAGCCTAGCAGACAAAAGTGGCCTTGCAGAGGGGAAGAGTGGCCACTTTAGGATCTGGTCAGCTGGACCAAAGTGATTTCCCACCTGTGGCACAGAGCAAGGAATGGGGCTATGCTATTCATCCCTCCCCCACTGTCACATCATCCCACCACCCTAATAACCATGTTTTTGTTATTTGCCACCCTGGTCTTCTTTAGAAGGAAAGGTGGAATAGAGACTTTAATGACAATAATAGTAGCAATTTTTGTGCACCATTGTGTGGGTAGAAAGCTGAATGCATGAGCTCCTGCTTGTGAGTAGGACTTTGCACTATCAGGGCAACTGATTATTTGGCTGTCCTAAGTGTTTGGAGCCGCTCCTTGTGAGCAGGAGCTCACAAACCCTGGCTTCCTGCTCACAAAACTGCATGCAACACATAGTTAAAAAGCACCGACATTGGAGCAGAGCTAAAAGGACACCCCTACTTCTTCCCGTACACCCAGGTGACATGTCAACAGAGCTACATATTGCTTCTTAGGACATTCCGCAAAAGCTATCTGTTGGGAAAGACAGCTTTTCAAATAGATACCAAAGCCATATCGCTCTTATGAGGCTGATGCCCCAGTAGAAAATCCCAGTCAAGGTCTCTGATTCTATCAAAATTGTATTATGGCATATGAGGGTAAATAGGAAATCAATGACTTTGGTTCCCTTTGACTTAAATTAAAGCAAAGAAGTGCAGCCATTGATGTAATGAAAAAGGGTCGTGGCCAATCTAATAAGTGCCCAGAAGAGGAACATGGTTAGTGCCTCCTAATTAATCTAACTCCAGGATATTAAAAAAAAGAAGCCCTCTCAAATCAGATTAAGGCTGCTCAGGGAAGGCCAGTGGCAAATATTTATTATTTAATATTCTGGTTATTGGAGCCTCGGGCTTACTAGGGGGAAAACATCTTTCACTGGCTTCATTAAGTGCAAATGGGAAATTGTACTGAGCTAATTTCAGAGACTGATCTGGCAGCAGGGAAATGAGTAGGCACCACAGAAGCTCAGAAGGCCTGGGATTTGTAGAAGTGCAGAGAGAGAGAGTAGGCAACCTAGTCAAACATTCAAGGAATTCCAGCTTTTCTTGCCTACCCCAAAATTCATCACAGGAAGGTGGACAATGAAGGCACTCTATACTCTCCTATTACTTTTCCCATTTGTGCTGGGACCAAGGAACCAGAAGGTGGTTCCTTGTAGTAGCATATGGTTATCATTCATTCAAGATAAACCAGCCCTGCCATTTTCTTCTCACCAGATCACTGCCACCCACAACCTTTTGTGAAGTACGTGCAATATTATTATCTTCAGTGTGCAGAAATAAAAATTAAGGTAAAAGGGTCATATTCCAGTAAATCCAAGGGTCAGCCTAGATCCTTGATGAGATGTGATTTTCCTATAGATTTCCTTTTCTCACTCCAATCACAATTTCTGGCAGATAGGTGCAACAGACAGGTGTTCTCATCCAAATTTTGCAAAGAAGAAATGGTCAGGGAAAACTTTCATCACCATCACTATGCTTAGCATATGAGAGCATTCAGATAATCTTCCACGCATTTGTCATAATCCTTACAAAGGCACTCTTTTAAGAACAGCCCTGTACCAAACACTCAAACTAACAACCTGCTGGTCTGTAGTTTAATACCCAAGCCACTATACCACACCAAATCATGACTAGGTGATAGAGAGAACTCAGGAGTAAAGTGTAAAAGGATGAGAAGCTCTGAGGGAACTGGAAGGGATACATCTGACAGGCTAAAAAAATGGAATATTGTCAGAACAAAAGGCACAAACGCTACTTTAATTATTTCAAAAAGGCACAAACGCTACCTTAATTATTTCAAATAACTAGTGAGACTATGGAGAATTGTCAGATAGGCTGATGGAAGTCCAAAAGATGTTTATGTATAAAACAAAGGTTAAATTTGGATAAAATGTTTATTGGAAATTAAATAAAAATTATTTATATAAAAAAAAATTATTTCAAATAACAGCTGCTGCCTCTGTTTGATGCTGCAGGAAAGTGCCTCTAGTGTGCAAGCAGGGAAGTGCAGCCCGACAGAAAGGCAGGATTTGGTTCGTGTGAGTGTGGCTTAATATGTTGCAAAACCCATACATGGAATATATTTTTTACTGCAATCAACACGCAACATGTATTGCTGGGTATACATAGGATTGCCATGTAGCTTATAGCCCTTGACAATTTTGTGTATACCCAGCAATTTACACAGTTATGGAACTGTACACATGAAAGGTTGTGTTCAGCTCAGCGCTAAGGCTAAGGCTAAGGCTCCATCAGCGCAGGATTTTCCTTGCATGACAGAGCCTCCCCCCATCTCCTATCCCTGTGACCTCCTAAATCTGCTCTGGGGTTTTCCCCAACCATCCAGAACAGATTGAGGGTGGGGTGAGGCACGCCTGGGGCTGGGTAGGAGATGAGGGAAATTCCCATCGTGGAATTTCTTGGAGATCCTTGTGTTGTCTTCCACTAACACAAAACTTTAGCTGAATATGGTCTGAAGTCTCTTCCCCATCCACCGCCTCCCCAGTGGGTGATGCTGCTTTCAGAGCAGTGAAAGAGTGAAGTTTTGAGGTCTCATAAGCAAAGGGCAGCTAACTGCATGCTCATGAGGGGTGTGCATACATGCGAATGAGAGCGAAACGTTTATGTGTGGGAGTCAACAAAGAAGCCTGCGTTTAGCAGGGTGGCTGTGAAATAATTAAGTAAAAAGCCCTTGTCTCAGCAGTAGGGTTGGTCACTAGGACAAAATGTAAATTTCAACGTGAAGTCTTCTGTTCACCACACAGCAGCCTGTTCCTAGCCTGAAAACAATATGCAATTTGGGGGTGGTGGTTGCATGTATGACTCTTGATATAGTTACTCCTCTTTTTTAAAAAAAGTTTTTTTTTTCCTTGTTAGAATATTCATTAAAAAACTTCTGGGTTTTCCCCAACCAGAAAGTACAAAAGACTAAAAAATTGTATTTCTAGTGCAGACAATGTCACCCCCCCTTGTTTTTTGTCTTTTGTAAGTGAAAATGAACAGGTTTGGTGAGGAGGTGGGAATGAAATAACACTTCCTTTCTGAAAGATCCCAAAGGCAACTATTATTGTTTACTTATGTCTGAAGACAGCACCTTTCTACATGAAAATGTACATTTGCTTTCCCTTGTCCAGAGTTTTCTATAACTCTGAAAAGGTGGTTTACAGCAGAGAGCTGTGGAAACATATTTTCTGATGTGCCTGTGAAGGTACCAAGAAGGGAGGAAAAACGAGAGAGACTGACCAAGGAAGAGCCCCTGGGGTTTGCTGCTGGGAACACTCCAAGTATATTTGCTACTCTGTTTGAAAATGCTTGGCCTCCAGTCAGTAAGAGGATTAGCCTGTTGGTGAGTAAACTGAGATGATGCTTCATGGAACTGGGGCCCACAGCGAAAGGCAGCAAGGGATGGGAGCTCTCTGCAACCACTTTAAACACAGGCAGGTTAATCCATAAACTGTGTGCAAGCACTGTGCACCAGCATCATGGGGCCCACCACCTGGGTGCCCAGAGCTTCCATTTGGCCTGCCTTATGCGTCTTGCATGCATTTTCGTGAGTGGTGTCCCTTGCTGATGTTTATGGATTTCTAAAGAAGAAAGATAGAAAGAAAGAAAGAAAGAAAGAAAGAAAGAAAGAGCAGTGTCAGCTAAGAGGAAATGCACCCAATGCTCTTTAATTTCATGCTTTAACACAGCTGGGAGGGGGACGGGGAGAAAGGACCTGGTGGACTTCATAAGCAGACTGTGAATGGGAAAGGGCCATAGCTCCATGGCAAAGCATCTGCTTTGCATGCAGAAGGTCCCTGGTTCAATCCCTGGCATCTCCAGGTAAGGCTGGGCGAGATTCCTACCTGAAAGACTGGAGAGCTGCTGCCAGTGAGTGTAGACAAGACTGAAACAGATGGACCAATGGCCTTGACTAAAGCAGGTTCCTATGTTTCTATGAAAGCAAAAGGGCATCAAGTGAGGAATCTCTTCCTGCCAGGATAATTTGCCATCTATTCTGCAGTGAACCACCCAGAGATCTTCACGTGGAGGGCGGTATATACTTATTTAACAAATCATCACCACCATCACCATCTGCTTGTCAGTGTCTTCTTGGCAGCTAGTCCCCCCCCCCCAATCCCCCGCTGTCATTGGGAGAACAGCAGAGGTTTGAACCCTGACAGTGTTGTACTAGGGCTCATTGTCAGGTTCAGGCTTGAAAGGCAAATAATAAACTCAGTGCATGGGAATCTAGACTTAGGTGTTAAGATAGGGGCAGTTAAGGTGAGGGACACACAGGAATATCAAGCTTGGAGCACTCAGAAGAACAGTGCCCTCCACATGCCTTATCTCTGCAGTCTTATCTCTTATCTCCAACCGTCCCTGCCTCCAAAGACTAATGAAGAGGAAAAGGCAGCCATCAAGCAGCACTGACAGCTGGATGGATGGATGGATGAAAAAGGGGAAATTATGCAGCCGTGGAGAGTGACACTGTACTTCCAAAAGTTGGGCATGTGACCTTGAGGTGTACAAGAACTATCGGGCCTTTAGTGTCCAAATGATGGATTATGGGATGCCAGTGAAAGCAGACGAACATGACTGGGAAGAAAAGAATCATTAAGGTTTGCTTGTAAGTTCTGCATGGAGGGTATTTTATCTGCAAGGGATGCCTTACAAACAGGACAGCGTCAGAGAGATATCAGCTCAGCTTCCCATGGAACTTTCAGCTGCTGCTTCAAAGATGGGAGCAAGACAAAATGATTGGAGAACAGCTGGGTGCATTTCCCTCTGAGCTGGCCCTTAGCCTTCTTCCTAAGCTGCCTTGGAAAACGTAGCAGCATTTGAGACAGGACCAAAGCTAAACAACATTTGAGGCCAAGGAGTTCACCATTTCCTGTCTCAAACTGAGTTTTTAAAAGCATCTGAGCTGTTAGACAGTTAAATTCCACTATTGGCCTGAAAAAATGCATGCCCTTTAATGTATCTGCTTACAGATGAAGCTGCAAGGTAGAGCAGAACCATTATCTTTGGTTTACAGATGGAAAGCTGAGGATGGAAAGCCGAGGAACTGGCAGGTCTGTTTTCAAAGGCAAAGACTGCTTTCCAGTGCCTCCCTTCTTTTGGCTTGCAAAAGAGGGTGGCTTGCCAAAGATTCGGTCTTTGAAAAAAAAATAAAAATCCGCTGCAAGCTACCAGGTTAGGTTCACATTTCTTGCCTGTCCAGATTTATTGAGGGTTGCCAGGAATGCAACAAAATCAGTCACTGTCTACTTGCAAATGTCAGGTTACACACCAGCCAACATTGAGGATGAACGGTGTGTGTGTGTGTGTGTGTGTGTGTATGCAGTGCCCCCCCAACTGGCATATTTGGCAGTGCTAGGCCTTGTGATAGGAGCTTCTAGGCAAGTTTTGAATCCTACTCTGTCTGCAGGCTCAATAAATCTCTTGGCCCTGCCCTTGATCAAACACAGAGGCTATGGCAGAGCTGCAAACATTGAATGAGATACCCCCAGGCAACATCACTGGGCAATCCTTTTTTTATCCAGGCACATGCTGGTTCTTTCCCACTGGAAGCAGCCTCAGTTCTCACAAAGAATGTGAAAGTTGCATTCTTTACTACTACTACTTCTTATTATTGCATGTCATTTCTTTATCACTTTATATTTTTAAGAAAGAAACCCTCCAAGAAGTTTACAACAAATGAAAACATCAAATAAAACAATCCAGAATCAAACATCAAATATAAAACACACATTCAAAGCGGCATAATTAACAGGGAACTAAAATACCACAGTAAAGTTTTCAAAACAAAACATTACAAAGGGATCAACTATGGAATGCACATTTAATGTGGCCAAGTAAAAAAAAAAAAGGTAAACCTTTCACTGATTCAGGGGTGGGAGTTGGACACAGCCTGTTCTATGAGCCATCCTTCCCCTCCCCCAAAACATTTGCTGGGGTTTTTAATCCTGCGATTAAGAAACACAGTTTGCGGTTGCCTCCCCCACCTTCTCCTGTGATCATTACTTATGGATTACCTGTTTTAAATGCAGTAGAGGCAGGTTAATGAATTCCCAATGGTTTCCAGAGGGCACGGGAATGAGACCCAGCGCAGTGGGATAGAGTACCCAGATCCATGTACCAAGGCAACGAGGTCTGCTCTTGGAAGCGTGAGAGATAAGTGCACCACCATGCCACAGATTGGCAAATGGGCAAGAGGGGAAAAGGAGGGCAGAAAGAAGCTGCAAGATGTTCATTAGCCATAATTATCCGGTGAGCCGAGTCAAGATGTAGGAACAGAGGAGCCCAGGGCAGGCTTTTAAAGAGAAGCTTGCGATAGCAGGGCCAATGTACTCTGGATTGGATCATTGACGGAACAGTCCAAGCTTTTGTCTCTCAGTCTGGGTTCATGGGAAGATGTTTCTCTTGAGGAAACAGTCTCTACTGTTCTCCACATGGATGGTGTTTATATTTGGTTATAATAAACACTGACAAAATAGAAAGAATGACGACTCAGGTCAAAAGAGCAGATTGAAGAAGAAGAAGAAGAAGAAGAAGAAGAAGAAGAAGAAGAGTTTGGATTTGATATCCCGCCTTTCACTCCCTTTAAGGAGTCTCAAAGCGGCTAACATTCTCCTTTCCCTTCCTGCCCCACAACAAACACTCTGTGAGGTGAGTGGGGCTGAGAGACTTCAAGAAGTGTGACTAGCCCAAGGTCACCCAGCAGCTGCATGTGGAGGAGCGGGGACGCAAACCCGGTTCCCCAGATTACGAGTCTACCGCTCCTAACCACTACACCACACTGGCCATCCAAGTCAAGAGAGGGCTATTCTATATGAGTTTTTACGGACTGAGGGCCACATTCCCTCCTGCACAACCTCCAGTGGGGCCACATGCTGGGGGGGCGGGCACCAGAAGCAAAAATGGGCAGGGCAACAGGTGCACACTTCATGGTTATACAGTAGGATAGTTTCGCACATACTCACACACCCCTTTTGTTCGAGGCAAGAAGCAGGCATGATCAGAATTCAAGGGTGCATTCAAGCCAGCCAGAAACAAGAATTGTGCAGAGTAGGGCTGTTGATGAGTGTGGCCTGGGGAGAGGTCCAAGGGCCAGATAGTGAAGACTGGAGGGCTGTATTTGGTCCGCTGGGTCTGAGGTTCCCCACCCCTAGTTTGCAGGTTTATCTGGTTATGTCAGGATTGAGATTCTCATGGCACCATCTGGCCCCCAATCTCCAGATGGTTAAATTCAGACTGCTTTATCAAGTTTGCACACAACATTAGAGCAGTACCATATACCAACAGATGGTCCAACACACTGGCAAAATTCTAAAGGTAACTCAGCAAGGTAACTTAAAATTCTATGTCAGTTCTTTAAAGTATGCATGTTGGCAGACTGTATGCATTCAATATTTATATTTTAGTCAGTTAAAAAACAACAATGATTTCTTCACAGCAATTAACTACAGTAGCAGAAGGTAATCCCCCCCCAAAAAAAGATAGCCAAAAACATGAGGACTAGAAACCAGCTTTATTTTAATGTAGTGTTTGCAAAGTGGGTTTGCAAGGTGCAAGGATCCCCTAAAATTCCTGGGTGCCAGGCTCTCCCATAATTTCTGAAATTTGCAAATGTGGGGTTTGATCAATGGATTTAGCAAGGCCCCAAAATAAGTCAAGCCAGCTTCCTCAGGAGACTGGCTGAGAGAAGTGCCATCAAAGAACAAAACAGGTGATGGGAGAGTCATTACCCTGACATTCAGTGTCATACAAGAAATGAGGTAGAGCCCCATCCCCAGCTGTGTGTGAGTTAGCAAAAGACAATAGCAGAGTGGGGAAGGGGAGATTGCCAGGGTGACAGGAGGCATGACAGCACCACAGAAAAAGTGCCCTTTTTTGCATAATGCTTGGGTTGCTGTTTTAGCAAGGGTTTGGGGGAAGAAGGGTGGGCCAAGACACCATGCAGGCTTATGGGCAGATATGCTGTCTGCAGAGGACACAGAGATGGCGTTTTGACGGCCTTTGAATCCAATGCTGCACTGCTGTGGGGAACAATTCCCTCTTGAGATGATCGGAACCCTCTCTCCATCCAGACTCAGGTGTAAATATGTGTAAATAAACCACATTTCATTAAGACACAACAGCCTCCACTGTGCCTCATATTTCCCAAAGGAGACACAAACTGGTTAAATGACAAGACCCCTAGAATCTAGCACCACTCGGCAGAGACTGGGGTGGCAAGTGATAGTATAAAACCTGAGCTTATCAGTACATCGCTGAATAGCAGTTGCTAGGAATTGCTAGTGGGGTGAGTGCTATAATGTTTGGGTCCTGCCTGCAGCCGGTTGGCCACTGTGAGCCCAAGATGCTGGATGAAGGTAAAGGTAAAGGGGCCCCTGATCATTAGGTCCAGTCGTGACCGACTGGGGTTGCGGCGCTCATCTTGCTTTATTGGCCGAGGGAGCCGGCGTTTGTCTGCAGACAGCCTCCGGGTCATGTGGCCAGCATGACTAAGCCGCTTCTGGAGAACCAGAGCAGTGCATGGAAACGCCGTTTACCTTCCCGCCGGAGCGGTACCTATTTATCTATTTGCACTTTGATGTGCTTTCGAATTGCTAGGTTGGCAAGTCCTAGGCTCTGTGGTTTAACCCACAGTGCCACCCATGTCCCCTAGATGCTGGATAGGTGGGCCCAATCTAGTAGGCTCTTTTTATGTTATTATGTTCATCACTGCCAAATGTATACTGCATGGGTTCTAATGATCCACCACTCAAGCTGTGGTATGTTTTGTTCTGCTATTGGTGAATTATGGACTTAATATTATTGGTTGGCACCTGACACCCTCAAAAAAAGACCAGCAATATGTTTTTGGTTGGCTTTTCTTTTTTTAACAAAAGGCAGAAGGTCACATATGCTAGAAAAAGCCAAGCGGCTGAATGCTCCTTCTGAGTAGCTGGGTAACATGGACAAGGGACCTTCTCTCCAACATGGCTGTGGTGGAGCTGAAAGCACTTTAAGTCCCAGCTCCCCAAGCATCATCAAGGAGGGAGGGGAGTATTCACTTCCTATTGTATTAAAAATAATACAGCTGAGTAGAAATTCATTACAGATAAGTATGACAGCCGGGTGGAATTAAAGAGCCCATCGATCATCGCCTGACACATGCCTCTTTTGTTCCGAGCTGGTTTCTTAAGTCTTTCATTCTCGGAATTGCCTCAGCTCATTAGGTGATTTGTCACCCTATGTCTGTCATATGATGGTGCCACTATTAGTAGCAGTACCGATACAGCCAGGTCAGATCTCTGCTAGTGTCTATTTGCAACATCTCAGATTATAGAAAGCATGCTTCTGAATACCACTAGCCTCTGGGAAACCACAGTAAGGATGGCAACTGCCCTCACGTCTTGCTTGTGGGTTTCCTACAGCCATAAGGTTGGCTACCTTGAGAAACAAGAAGCTGTCTGATCCAGCAGGCCTGTTCTTATGTTCTAGCACCAGCCAATGCCTGGTCCTTCACACCAATTAACGTAGTGTCATGAAGACAGGTGGGCTACATACATACATTTTAAAAGTTTTGAGTGTGTGGGATTTAGGTAGCATAGAACAGGCTGAAGAGCTACACAATTTTGCAGGAGAATTCCCACACAAGAAGGTTATCTTGGCAGAAACATTGAGAAGCAATGACTTTAAGGCTAAAAAGGGGAGGCATATCCTCTGTGGGAGGATGCTTTGAAGCACCCTGTAGAACACTAGGGAAGGCTGCTCTGGCACTGCATAACTGAGCTTCATTATTGAATTTTTGTCACCAACTGAAGGTGCATCTATTCACCCAGGCCTTGGGGTCATATTGATAGCTTGGTTGGGCCATCTGTATCGTTTTTGCTGTGTTGGTATGAGGAGCCTTAAGCTCCTGGTTTTATCTAATGATAATTGGCTAGTGGTTCTATGGACAGTATTTTTATTGCTTTATTAGTGTACTGCAAACCACTCTGCAATCCTAACTGGATAAAAAGTGCTCTGAAAATGTGACTGGGCCCCCATCATATCTTAAATGGATTCTTTGTTTTAGATCAATTGAGGGTCTTATTATGTTCTTTATTAAGTCCTTAATAGGTCTACCTACTCTGACTGCCAGCCAATTTGCTTGCAAGGAAGTGCTGCAAACATAGGAAGCTGCAGGTTCCTTCCTTGTTAAGAAGCTCCCAAAAAACATTTCTTATACTCACCTCAGAAAGGTTGCTGCAGATGATGTCAAATCAAGGTTTACCCCAAGCGCTTTCCATTTCTAACTCGTTGGACAGTTGTGGTTAAGATGCATTGGTTTCAGTCAGCATGGTGGCTTGGCTCTATCTCAAATGTTGGAGGAAACAAGCCTCTGAATACCACTTGCTGGGTCTCACAAGTGGGGAGAGTGCTACTGCATTCACATCCCGCCGGTAGGCTTCTCATGGACACCAGGTTGGGCACTGTGAGGATGCTGGACTAGATAGGCCTTTTGCCTAATCCAGCAGGGCACTTATGTTCTTACCTACAGCATGCAAGAAACTGATATGGCTGACCCCATAGCTTTCTGAGGACACTGCTTCTCCCCCACCCTCTCTATCCCCCTCTCCCAAGGGCAAGCCTAATGATAGGTGGCGTATGTGAAGAGCCCTCCAGTATGGAGCACTACATACCACATTTCAATTATTCTAATCATTCATATGTATATGAATTGAAGGTGGCTAGCAGAAAGTGAAACCCAGAAGTTGCTTGGTTAGGTGGACTGGTGGTAGTCCACTAGCTATACTAACAACTGTTTTCGAATGGGTTTGTATGTTGGGGAGCCAATTGTCCTACTGGAAAGCAGTATGAGGCTTTTATGCATCTTCTGACTAGGTAGAAAGGCCCAGCATGGGCACAGGTTACAACATCAGTGGTTTGTATCAAGCACTGTGTTCCTGCTTGGTGCTGAATGAAGCAGTGGTCCTTGCTCATAGTTAATTGCATTCATAGCCCCTCTTTTTCCTCAAAGGAGCTCAAGGTGGAGAACATGGTTGTCCCCTGTCCTCATTTACTCTCCACAATAACCCTGTAAGGTTCAGCTAAGGCTGAAAGGCAGTGCCTGGCCCGAGGTCACCCAATGTGCTTCATGGCCAAGTGGAAATTTGAACCACGGTCTCCCAAGTCCTAGTCTGACAGTTTGACCACTATACCACACTACACTTCCACTGCTGTGCTCTAGCAAGGGCAGTGGGAGCACTTCTACTCAGTGATGGGTGGTGATGAGCCACCACTGAATCAACATAAAAGTCCCAGCTACTTTTCCACTGCACTTTTCTCTCACATCCCTATTAACCGATCTTGTCCAAGCCAGAGTAGCTTGATGAGAAACACTGCTTCTTCCCCCACTACACACACACAAACACACACACACACTTTCCCAAAGGGAAAGCTGAATGGCAGATGGTGTGTGCAAAGAGCCCTCCAGTATGGAATAATTTCCCTGTCCAAATTTTCTAATTAGGTTCGGCAGAATGTCACAAGATGGGATATTGTTTCTTTTGAAGCCCAGCATGCTTTCTTCTGTGAAAATACGTTAAGAAGAAATGCTGTACATCTCCCATTTCCCCTTCTCTTAGTAAATTTCTGGTTGAAGTCCAGATATGCAGTAGCCTGATAGATTGAGAATAAAGGACTTTCCAATAAACTGGGAGTGATTTCTAAGCAGTAACTAGAGAAAGCCCAATTCCAGTATATTGTTCTTTTATTTTATTATATTTCTATCAGCCTTTATTTGGTTATGGTACCCAAAATAGCTTACAGCTGGTTCCCAGTTGGTCACCCACCCAGGTACTGAGCAGACCCAGAAGTGCCCAGCTTCATGTCCTTGTAAAACAACTCCTTGTCACTTGAGTGAGGGGTGGTGGAAATGGGAACGATTTTGCTGTATAGGGAATATCAATGTGAAGGCTGGAGGATCACTTACTCACAGTTCTGTTTTCTCAATTAAGCAGAGCAGATGAGTACTCTAGAGATAGAAAGGGGGAGTGCATGGCTCAAAATGAAATTAAAAAGGTAACATTATAAAATGATGGGCCATGCTAAATGGGAGGGGAGAACTATGCTGGCATTTATTTATTTTTTACAGGTGTGTGCACTAAGGAATCAAGCTGCTTGAGGAATCAGACAACAGGGAGCACTCACCTTTAAATACAGAGGATGATAATAATATTATATCATTTTAAAAGAGTGCACGCTTTACAAAGAATCTCAGAACGGTATGGATATGGTGTGAGGACGAATGTGTCATGGGTAGTCAGTGGTATCATAGCCATGTGGCAACGTACTGCAGTTTATTACTGTGAAAATGCACTTTCCGTACAACAGGTGCACTAGATGCAGGAAAAGACATCAAAATCCCCATGCCATTTTAATTACATTGCATTTATTACATATAGTAGTGGTCACCAACTTGGACGGCTGAAAAAAGGTATTGGATAAATTCATGGAGGATGAAAATCAATGGCTATTAGTCATGATGGTTATGTACAGTCTCCAGCATCAGAAGCAGTGCGGCTTTTAATACCAGTTTCTGGGGATCATGAGCAAGAGAGGGCAATTGCACTCATGACTTGCTTGCAGGCTTCCTATGGACATCTGGTTGGCCACTTTTGAGGACCAACTGCTGGACTTAGATGAGCCCTTGGTCTGATTCAGCGGGTCTCTTCTTACATTCTTAGAAGTGGATCAAGCTCACAAATCCAAAATAACTAGCTCTGTTATTTCCCTGGGCTAGGTATTTTAGAAGTGTGGCAAATAAGTGTAGCCCTTTGGGTGCTACAGTAAGACCAAGCAGCTACAGAATACCAAAATGTCAATTAAGCTGTAGTTTGGGATGGAAGATGCTGGTTTGTAATATTAGAAGCCTGACACTTACAAACTGGCAGGTTAGTTCAAATCAGTATGTGACATTTTGCTCCCTACTGCACTGCTTCTTGACCCTTACAATTGCCAGATCACGGTGCTACAGAGCAAAAAACACTAGAGGTGTCAGCATTTCTCAGTTTCTCAGTTCTTAAAGGGCACAGGAGCGCTCTCAGAGTCTACATCTGGAAGATCTCTAGCCCTCAACCTCAAACCCTTTTCCTCAGACCCCTGTTCTACCCCTTACCTTTAGCTCTCAGGTTGGCTTTGCTCCTATGTCCTTTCCCCTTGGACACACTGCTTCAGAGCTTGGTCCCCCTTCTCTCAGTAGAAGGCCTTCTCCCAGAAGGCTTTTCAGATTTTAGCCTGCCCTTGCACAGCTCCGCCGTGTGAAGCTTTAAACAGAGAAACCAGCAGCTGCCCCTAATCACAGAAGGTGGACTGTAAACCTTCTGTTGTTGACAGCTTCATTCCCTTAGTAGTCTGAATGTTTATGAACATCCTGCAACACCACTTCAATTCAACTGAACCAATAGGTATCCCAAGTGTAATTCAAGACAGGGTGGAGACAGTTAGAAGGGAGTCTTAGATATTTGGTGCCCCAGCTTCCAGAATCTCTTTGACATCCATTTCAGATTCATGTCCCACTACAGGCAACATTACAAAGACAAAAAGATTTGCTTGCAGGGGAGGGTGTAGAAAGAGTTTTTTAAAAAAATAATTTTTTTCAACACCCAAAAATTATACAGATATCTCACGAGAAGCTGGTGTTTAGGCAATGTATATATATATATATATACTTTCTCAAACTCACCAGTGAGGTCGTCTTGTGTCTAGTCTCTGCTCACGAAACTGTCTTTACTCTAGTGTAAGCAGAGGTCTTCAATAAACCATGAATCATTAAGGTTGGAATAAATGAGCTGAAGCTAACTTGACTGACTTGCATAATTGATTCCAGGTGCATATTTTGGATATTCCCGTTAACAGAACTTAGGCAGTGCTTGAACTGCAACATATCTGCCTTTGGATACATGGGAAAATCTATAGTACAGGAATTCCAGTGCTATATTCCGCCTTCGTGAAAATATCCAATTGATATTAATGGCAAAGGCTACGCAACTCCCAGGCCCTGTGCCAGGGTGGGGAGCCAGCAACGATAGATCATCTTCCCCCTAATCTGAGGGGAACACATTGATGTTTGCAGGATGGCTAATTAGACAACTCTCCATCCTCTGGCCCTTCACACAGAGGTAGACTAGAGCACAGCCCTGCGTGTTCCTGGAACAAATACACAATTGATTTAATGATAAAAGGACTGCTTGTTCAGAGCTGGGGCAGACCAGGAACTCTGCCAGCTATGGGAGAAAATCTTAGGTATTGCCAAGTTCTTCCTCCTTACTCTAAGCTCCATTTACTGCATTTGGCTGCTTTGGCCTGCTGGTAACTGGATAGTTTCTTCCCAGGATGGCTTCGGAACAAACTAGAAAGCTTTTTTTCACAGATAATTCCCACACTTCTTGAGAAACTGTCCAGTTTAGCAAACATTGCATCTTCTCACTTCCAGTCTGGGTCTGTGCCACCTAGTTGGGGCAGTTCATAACCTATCCATATACAGTCATACCTCATGTTATGTTTGTTTCAGGTTGCGCGTTTTCAGGTTGTGTCCTGTGGTGACCCGGAAGTAATGGAATGGGTTACTTCCGGGTTTTGATGCTCACGCATGCACAGACGCGCAAAATGACATCCCACACATGCACAGAAGCAGCGAATCACGACCCGCGCAGACGCGGGTTGTGTTCTTTTCAGGTTGTGAACGGGCCTCCGGAACGGATCCTGTTTGCAACCAGAGGTATCACTGAAGTAGGTCACCACAATGGTGTATGCATGTGTTGGCAGGGCAGGGGTGGGGTAGGGCATGCGGCAACTCCAGATGTTGCTGGACTTCAACTCCAATAAGGCCCAGCCAGCACAGCCAATGGGCAGGGAGAGTGGGAGCAGCAGTCCAGCAACATCTCCAGGGCAACAGGTTAGCCGTGGGACATAGCCAAGTTGTGTAAAAAAGGAAGGGAAGGGTTTGCCATTGGTTGAAATTGGGGTGGGGGCAAGTGTGTCAAGGGGAAGGAAAACTTTAAAAAAAAATAAAATGAGGGGAGCCCCTCACAAGGAACGTTACCACTGATATATGGCAGCCAGTTCAAAGCTGCCCAAGATAATTGCAAACATCCTGACTTTGAACTCCTTCTGGCTCGGTTGCTTTGATAGTTTCATCCAATATGAATGCATGACTTGTATGCTGCTTGGCTTTATACTGCCTTAGTCTCTGCTCCTGCAGCCTGGAGGCTCTGCTTGCAGTCATAATCCAGACCTGACTCTGCTATGCTCTGGGTTTAATTAACCACCATGCCAACCTTAGCTTTCCCCTTTTTGTTTCTTGCCATCTGCAGGGTGAGTCACTCATCCTTTGCTCTTCCTAAGCAGAAGATCTGTGCTGTTGGCCCTTTCACCTCTCCTCCTCCTCCTTTTTCCTTTTCTGTCGTGTGGATGCCCTGCACTAAAGTTTCTTCCACCTTCTTGTCATCTCTTTGCAGAAAGCCTTGTCATCACTCTCTGTCAGCTGTGTTGCATTGTGGAATATGGGTATGCAGATCTCACCTTTACCCCAGCATTGGGTCAATAGTCAGGTTTGTGTATATGTATGGGGGAATGGAATGTGCTATTGGATGCAGAGTTTTATCATTTTGAAAGTGAGCTTCTAGCCCTTATGGAGTGAAGATATTCTTGAAAATATATGGGTAATTCCTGCCGAGAATTCAAAATTCAGAGAGGTGGCTGAATGAGCAGCAGTCAACACATTTTGGTCGGCCAATTAAACAGTGGTGGTTGCTAGAGCCCTCAAGGAAGGTGGCTTATTCCCCCACCTCCCACTAGGCTTCCAAAATGAAGTGTGAAGAGTGTCAAATTTCACTGCCCCACCCCATCTTCAGATCCAGGGCTCATGTTGGGGTGGAAAATGTCCCCACAATTACACTGAGATTGAAAGGGCCTTGGAAGCCCAGTGAAACAACACAGCTAAACTGAAGAGGACCTGCTGGATCTGAAGATTTTTCTAAGGTGCTCAGAATCTCTTGTCATATGCAAGTTTGTAGTCTCTTTTATGGCCCTGAAAATAAATCAGGGGCACACATAAGTGATATTATGGCTGACAGAAGGTCAGCACGTGAAGCTTCCCCATAATTGTATTTCCATACTAGACAAAGCTTAGCTTGCTGAATTCCTGCCTGCCACACAGTTATTAAAGTCACAAAAGCCTTGCTCTCCCCAGGGACTAGCTATGAACCACGGAAGGAACTAAAGTTTTGTGAGTTGTAAACTAGTTATGCTATTGGAAGTCTTTCAGCAATTGATCTTGGACTGGCAATACAGTCAATGACCATTTTGCATGGGGGTTCCGTTCCCGGCACCTAAGTACATCAACAGAGCAATTATAAGCTCCCCTGCCCCATCCCTGTTCCGCCCTTTTAGTGACATATTTTGTGACGGTTTGGGTCATTTCTGGGTTTGGCACTATGTGTGTGTGATCGTTGATTGTCAACTGTTACCTTCAGTGCAAGACCCAGTGTGGTATTTCAGTCGGCAATGTGTGTGAGATAAGAGAGAGAAAGAGATTTAAAGCACCCAATGTTCAGTTGCCCATGTTTGGGTAATTTTAATATTGAATTGTTAAAAAGGAAGCAGTGTACTCTAAGAGCATTTGTTGCAGTAATTTATTTATGCCTCATAATAGCTACAGCAAAGTGATCAGCCAAGATCAAACAGCCATCCTTTTCTTTCTTCTTTTGAGCAGAAAGGATTTAAGTCTTTGATATGACTATGCCCATTTAAGAGTTTATACAGCAACAACAACCTACCCCCATGCATCCTCCCATTCCCTCCCTCATGGGTGGGAAAGCAGTTAGTCTTAGCACTCCACCCCCGGTTGCTGCTACAAACACCTTCTTTATAAACCTCTTACAATCATTTCTCTTAAAAAAGAAGTCCCCAGTGTATCAAGAGGCTAGATAACACTGGACCACACTGCAGGGTTGTCATACATTCCTTTCTTTTAGCTGCCCTGCCCTGACAATATTAGTATAACAACAACTGGCTACTTTGCAGGGCTGATCCAACCCATGCTTTCGCAACCACAATACCCACTCTGCAATATGGATATACAAATTATGGATTTTACTCAGACCTCTACTGTTGTTTAAAACCACCATTTCTCTCTCAGTGATCTGCCACCTCTGCTTTACTCAAGCGTCTGCCATTGTTTAAAACAGGCATTTCCCCCTCTCTCTTTTGGTGCCTTTACCTTCTGGTTGTACTCAAACTTCTCCCTCTTCCATAACTCAGCTGCCTCATGTGAGAGAGGTAAAAGATACAGCGTGTATCCTCAAATATAGTACTTTACTCAAACCTCTGCTGTTGTTAAAACTTCTATTTCCCTCCTAGTTTCTTCTATCCCTGCTTTACTCAAACCTAAACCACTTTCCCCCTCTCAGTGTCCCTCTCGCTCCCATGGCATGGCCACTGCCGTTGTGCATCCTGCCTTCACTTTTGCTCTCCTACCCTGCTTTGAGTTCATGCAAATCCGGGATTATGGTGTGGCACTACAAATCTTCCAATGGGGGTTGTATGATGACAGCCTTACATTTTTATTATACAGAAAGATGTATCCAGGTAGGTGAAGCAGTGGTGCACTTAGGCAAGTTTAGACTCTGGATTTGATGGCCTTACAGCCCCCGCCCTCCCTGCCATTTTAAATGGCAATATGCATTACCTACACCTGCTTTAAAATGTGGTCAGTCAGCCAACCCTACTGCATTTGGGTTTCTTCCTGCTCATTGGGGCCTGGACATCTTCCCCAGAGTCCTGCCCTGACAGTACCACAGAGGTAACTGCTAATAAAAAGAGACCCTCAAGAATGACAAACTAAACTGAATGGGAGAATTAAATATTGCAGAAAAATGCTTTCCAGCATCTTTTTTAAAAAAACAAAACAAAACAAAACAAAACTTTGAAGGAACCATTGGATAAAACACTAAATGATGCTACTTGCCCACTGTGGCATTCAGATAAAAGTGCCAGTATCCTCCTGGGCTCTTTCCTATAGCTTTCATGACCTGTTGGTTTACAGCAGCTGCTATCTTGGTTTCATCAACTGGGTTTTTTCCCCCCTCCCCCTTCTCAAATCCCAGAAGGTGTTCTTCATGACTATGTAGTCTTTTGGGAGCACAGCCAACCTCTCCAGCCCTCTGGGGTAGATGGGTGAAGCAGGAGGTGGTGCATAGCAGAAAATAATTAAAGCCTGAGGATTTCGCAACCTTATAGGTCAGTCCAAAACCATTAGTGTAGGGCATGTATTTATTTATGCCTCTCCTTTCCCTCCCTTGGCGACCTCTGCAGAAAATAATTATCAAAGCTCCTCATCTTTCAGAAGGATTAAAGCCGGTTAACTCAATTTTCAGAGGCTTTTGTTGTGTCGGTTTCCCCTAGGCTGCTACACAAGGAGATTTTCACACAGCCACTTATGCTGCTTTTTATCAGGTTGGCTTCTGGAGGTAATTGGGTTTCGAGGAGACGCCTGCTTAAAATGCGTAACTCAGCCTCTTAAACAAAACAAACAGGCAAAAAGGCAGTGCGGAATAAACACAATCTCTGCTGTCAGCGGCTAGATGATCTCCTCAGCCTGCCTCTGGGGGGCTGTCGTCTAAGCGAAACCTTTATGCCATTGATTAGGGAGCATAGAGGGAGGTAGCTCAGGAAAGACTCACAGGCTTCGGAGTGGCTCCTTTTTGCAGGCATGTAAGCTGTTGCTCTCAGGGTCAAACTAGACGTGACCTGCATGGTTGTTGTCTTTTTAAAATGTAAGCAAGAAGTTGTGGGTCTGGACTGCAGGCAATGGGTAGGCAGAAAGTATGTGTCTCCCAGCCGTAGCCCCAATGAAAATGGCTGCTGTAAATAAGAGTGGCTGTGCATTTACAGAGCATGGTCCTCACTTTGAAGGGATATCAGAACAGAGCTCTGTTTGAAAGAGCTCTCTGTTTGAAGGGTTGTGAGTAGGGAAGTCCTCTCTTTGAAGAGCTGTTAGCTCCAAGTCTGGTTTGAAGATAGAGAACTATAAGATGGGATAGCAGGAGGGGGACCCTGGCGTTGCCCATCAACAGGTAGTAGCTGGGCAGTAGACTGAGGAGGCACACAGGCCACCTTCCCCACTATGTTGCATTTCTGTTGGAATTATAGTAATTGCTTCCATGCATATAAATCAGCATATGCCAATTTTACGCAAATCTGTGCCCCCTTTTTGACTGATTATTTTCCTCTTTTTTTGGTGGTGCTTATGTGGCCAGCCCCAGCCCTGAAGCTGCTATTTGGAAAGGAAGCCTCCAGTGGCACAAACAAGCTCGGGATGCTACATCAACCCCAGGTCTTTGCATTTTCCAGAAATGATAGAGCAGGGAATGTACAATAAAGGTTCCCTGCATGCAGTGCAAGCTGCAGTCCAAGTCTCTTTCGACTTTCTCCTGGGAGGGGATTTCTGTAAGTGGAGGGCGACTTGTCAACCAGTTAGCCTAATGCAAGTTAGAATGGTAGAGAAGAAAATTAAGTTAAAGAAAATTGCAGTGTCTTTTCAACTTAAGTTTTTACTCTGCAAATAGCTGGGTCGTTTTTCATATTATCTCATTGTGCATCAGATTGGACATGTGGATGGTTAGGGCTGAGGCAGGTGTAAAATCTCTTAACTGGGAACCAGGTGTGTAGCAAATTACCCAGGCCCAGTAGCAAATGTTTGCTATTGGGCCAGGTCCAAGAGTCTTGTGTTAATTCACAAAGCCCCAAACAAGTTGGGCCTAAAGTACCTTCATTTATTCTTTATGCTCCACCGCATTCACCAAGGTCTTCTGATAGGGCACTTTTGGTGGACTCACATGCCTCTGAGGTGCAGCTGGCTCTTACCAGGAGATGAACCTTTACTATGGCAGGCTCTGACTTGTGAAACTCTTTGCCAACAGAGGTTTGGCAGGAGCCATCCCTGCTCCTTTTCAGACTCCTTCTAAGAACAGTATTATTCAGACAGGCCTTTCAAACCTGAGATTCTTTGCCAACCAGTTTACCAATATGTTGGAGATTTTAAAATTGTTTGCACTGTAGATACTGTGTTTTTAGGTTGTAAGAACCTAGATTGTTCTTAGGTAGGAAAAACACTTATGGTCTTTTATATGAAAGTGCAGCTTATAAATATGTTTTTTATTATTACAACTCTTTGTCACCTTAATTGGTTAAGTGATATGCCAGCACTAACGTTAACTGAGTACTACCCCTCAAAATGTGTCCAGGGATACATTGAAGAAAGGAATATGTGGAGTACATTAGGAAACTCCTTGAAAATATGCAAGACAATTGTCTTTTGCACTTGCAGTTTTATGTGGGGGGTAATATCACAAGATAGTGACCAAGGTTTTGAGTTTGCTGGAACTCTTCATCAGGCACTGGGTTTTTTTGTTTTATTATGTATTTTGTGTCCTCATTTTGTATTTTGATGTTGTGAACTGCCCTGTGATCTTTGAAAGGCCAGTATACAAATTTAATAAATCATCACCATCAGACTGGATGTTAAGTAAAGTAGGGGATGGGGAGCAAGGAATAAAGGCTGGTTTGCAATTGAAGCCGAAGTGTCTGTATTGGTCAAAACTTCATCTTTTGTTGTATAGTCTTAGAAGGCTACAATAGGCTATCATGTGGTGTGCCTGCACTTCGGAATTTACCACTGGACCACTGGTTTTGAAAGCATCTCTGTAGCACAAAACCCAATGGCAAAGAGGCAAAGACACTTAAAAAAGAACTAGGATTCATGATTATTTTAAGTTGCTGGAAGTAGTGGGGAAATCTCTTTACATTTGCCCATGGTGTTTACACAGCCCACAATACAATGTCAGTTCAGTGTCTCATCTGTTCTGCTGGGAATTGGGGGTGTCAAAAGTTGAGGAACAAAGGGACAGAATGATAAAAGGCATGCTCACAAAAAAAGAGAAGGCCTGTCAGTTCATTAACAGTTTTCATTAATTGCCTTCCTTTTAACTGGCGCATAAAGTAGAGTCAAAACCAATTTGAAGAACAGTACCTCAAGCCAATTATTCTAATTCACAATTGCTTGCTAATGTTTTAATGTATATTATAATTTGATTCCTCCTCCCAACATTTCCAATTGCTTGTACTTTGGGATTTGAGGATTCTTTCTTTCAACTGTGTAAAAATGCTGCATCTGGCAAGTAGCCACTTAATATTCTCTTAAAACTCACCCAAAAGAGTTAAGATGCAAGTTTTTTTTTAAAAAAAAACCAACAACTTGGCATTTCAAAAGTGAAATGTGATCATGCTTGAAATTCTGAAACCCAAATTCAGAATCTGAACCACTGCCAGATTTTAAAAATCTACAAAAAGGGTTAGACTCCAGTCAGTTTTGTACATTATGAAGAGAAGTGTCTCTTCTTATACCTTCACTGTATATCTGAAGAGCATATGGTCACTGGGGTGCCTCCATAACAGGAAGCTTATGCTGCCCACCATATAAAGGGGTGCAGCATTACAATTTCACTTCCAAGCAAGGCACAGAAATATGACTTGCAAGGCACTTGTGCTCCCTGCCTATCTTCCCACCCCAGCAATTTCTCTGAATGCTACTCTTAGAGGTGGCACTGGAAATGGCAAAGTACATTCAGGGTTGTTGTTGTTTTTTTAAATACCCATTGCATTTATTTTTTTTAGAAGAGGGTGCATTTAGCTAGGGGGCAAACCACTTCCTGTTTGCTCCCCTACAGCCATCCTGAGGTCCTTTCGTGGAGTATCGTTTTGGTTGCTAAAGCCTAGTAAATGGAAGCCTATGCCACTTGATCCCTTGCGGCTTGTTCGGCTGCTTAAAAAATGAAATGTGTGACAGCCCCCTTGCTCTTCAAATGACCTCTGTGCTCTGTATGCACACATTGCTTACTGTAGGAGGGAGTCATTACAGCAAGCTAATCTCAGTACCTAGTCATGCATGTGCTCTCTCCTTCTCTCCTCTCTCTTGTGAAGTAATCATTGACTTTCATCTTTTGCTGTCTTTTGTTTACCTAATCTCCATCACAAAAGCAGGCTACAATGGAGTCTACTCTCTGTCCTTTACTCAAACAATGGTGAGGGTCTATCCGATTCAGGCTCTACCCTTCACAACATGATCTGTTCCGTGGATGTTGGTATTCCTGCAGTGTTCAAAGCTCTGCCAACCTCATTGCAAATTGAAGTCTTGAAACTCTTAACCATCTGTGCCAGGGGGCAATGGGGTTTTTTTTGCTTTGCTTTCATTCTCTTCTCAACCTTTCCCCAAGGAGCACAGGGCATCCTTACTCTGATGATACACTGGCAGGAGCTGGCTACCAGTATGGCAAGACGATAGGATTGCTCTGACCATTAGCCTATTTATTTGTATTCATCAGTGATGAGAAGCTAACATGCTGTTATATGCAGCTCTTTGGAAATCTACTATTAAGGAGCTTGTGATCTTCTCTCTTGTTTATTCTCTCTGTTTTCATACCAAGGGGGGAAAGCAAAGAAGCAATAAAAATGCAGAGCATTTGCTCATATGTCTTATTTTGCTCTTATGCTTGCTGTAACCAGACAGACATAACAGCAAAATGAGTAAACAACAGAAAACATTCCACAAATGTGCAATCCATTACACACAAGCAACCTTTCACTGAAGGGGCCACAGCTCTGTGGTAGAACATCTGCCTTGCATGCAGAAGGTCCCATGTTCAATTCCCAGCTTCTCCAGTTAGGGCTGGGACTATTCCTGCATTGCAGGGGGTTGGACTAGATTACCCTCTGGATCCCTTCCAACTCTAAAATTCTATGATTCCAACACTAAGTTAAGCAATCAGGGAACCATCACAGAAGTAATCAGCTAGCCAAGCATAAGGAGAAGGAAAAGCATTAACTCTGTCAACCTATAATATCACTGAGTGATATTATAAAGCTTCATGAGTTGATGGAAGAAGACAATCATGCTCTTTGATGAAAATGTATTTAATAAAACAAAACCATCTCAGATAAAGGTTGTGGAACTTTGACCATAGCCAAGGGAAAGTTGATAGTGGACGAAAAATATTCCTGATGTGATCCCAGTTGCTGCAAATGAATTGAATTGCATCAGGTGCTGAGTTGACTTAGCACACATTTTTGGTTAAATTATTCCTGATTCAAGTTACATTAACTGGAGCAATGGTAAAATGCAATTCCCATAGCTACACCCCTTTTAATACTAAGAAGCAAAAAATGCATTTTTGACCATTTCAGATGTTATGACTTCAGTATCAAGCTAGCTTTTTTCTTTCTCTCCCTTCCTGCTTTGCTTAGCATCTGGTGTGATGATGGATTCAAAAGCTTGCTCCATATTTTATGACATTTTGATTGGTCCACTGCAAATGGGTGGATACACATAAACCGCTATTGTATTTAATGTTCAAGACCCTCTGGCTCGGGACAAATTCTGGTCGTTGCTTTACCTGTTCGCAAACAGAGAACTGCTCTTTGAGCTAAAAGGCTGGCAAAACAACACAGGCAGCTGTCTGACTAGCAGAAGATCTCAAATGCATAACATAGGAATGGACAAGCAAATCAATAAAGACCATCAGACCAGCAGGGGCTGGGAGAGCTTGAGGGGAAAGACCTCGGCTTCCACAACCTACCAGAATAACATCCAGCGTCACTCCAAGAGACAAGAAGAGAACGAAGAGTAGAACTTGCCCAGGCAATAGGAGCTGAGATACGGATGTACCAGCAACCTGACTGCCTTCAAAGATTCACATGGACATACTATAGGTCCAAACCTAGGCCCAAAGAGCACTGCACCATTGGCAGTTTGACCCCCCAGGAAAATGCATTGCTGTCCTTCATACGCATCATCTCCTAACAACATCCCCTGAGGTCAATTCCAAGCCTCAAAAGCCATTTTGGTTGGTCCTAAGAAAATAACCTTGGGATTTTTCTAAACAAAAGTAGAAATTTAACCCTTAGCCATGCAGGCTAATGTAACCTACCTCTGTCCTGCTTAGTGGGTTTAACTCTTCTGATAAAAAAATGTTTATTTGGCATGCAGAGCTTGGGCAAATAGTACCCCAGGAAATGCCAATCATTGTCCCTGCTGTGAAATAAGTGGCAGTGCTTAGTCCCTGCCACTCCATGCTCCACTAAACCACTGGTTGCATCCATGTGTTAATTCCCTCCTTTACACTCAGTGGGCACATTCACTCTGCTGCCTGAAAAGTGTGATATAGCAAATGCTGCTAAATAGCATCACTGAGCTGATAGGAATGAGTCATTGAGAGCTGGATCATCTGCCACTGGCACTCCACTGATCGCACCCTAAAATTGATTTTTGGCTCAGTGAACAGACACCATGTGCTTTTTCAATTGCCATTTTCCTAGTTTGTTTAGAGGCAGAAATTCTGCAGATTCTGTATTCACTGTACAGTGGGGAATGAGGTAGCGGGCTCCAAAACTGTCAAAAACTTCCTTATGAAGGCTATTTCCAAGCACTCTGTTTAGGAACATCTAGGAAATTGTGTGTGTGTGTGTGTGTGTGTGTGTGTGTGTTTTCTTAAAAGAAACTGAAGCTAGTAGAATTGTTCATTTTTATTGCAACTTAAAAATACAGCCTTCTGTCTTTTTTCATATGAAGTTTTACAATGCTTGGGTTGTATTCAGCCCTCTGCAGTTGGAGTTTTGCTTGTACAATGGGACTTCCCCTACCTTTCCTCCTCTGTGCACCACCAAAATCTGCTCCAGAGGGACTCCAACCCTCTGGGACCAGATTTTGAGGTTACACAGAGAGGGAGCTGTTTGAGAGAGAGGAGGGAAGTTTCACTGCACAAACAGAAGCCTGCTGTGCAAGCGAAATGGCAGCATTAGATACCTCCCATTGTCACAGCAGCAGGCAATGCAAAAGCTATTTCTATGGATGGTCATGTGTATGTGGAATGAGACTGGAGGAAGAGTGGGGTGGGAGAAACTGCGGCTGCATTCCTGTTCTTCGCTGCAAATTAAGGAGAGCAAAGTGCTCTTTGGGTTGTGACTGAGCAGCCCTAATCTGGACTTTCCTTGATCAAATATTGTTCCTATTTAGGGGATAACCAGCGTCATAAAACCAATATGCTTAAGTCTAATGCATGAAGGAGTTAACACCAATAGACTAAGCTGTCCTGCCAGACCTAGCTGGGTCATCCCCCCTCACCTCGGGAGGAAGGTAATCAAGACCTTTGTTCACTTTCAGTCTACCTGAGAAGCTCAACTGAAGAAGCTAAGTTGGTTGCTGAAGCTTAGCTACATGGCTCTAACAAGTCTTTCTTTTGTTCCTAGACCTACACCAATAATTTGGGAACTTTCATCACTGTAACTAAGCCAAGTTTCACTGCTTGTGTTTTCTGACTGCTGTATGGAAAAGCACACGAAGCTGATGTGTGGTCTTTTCCTAGGCTAAGGGAAGAAAGCGGCTTTGGAAGGAACTTAGAAGGGCATATTTGAAAGACCTAACAGCCTATATTTATGGTACTTTGCTGCATGTTTCATGATCTCTGCTGGGGTTCTCTCCCCAAAGAGTACTTGCCCCAAACCTGGATCTTGGTATCCAGGGAATTCTCCTTTTTATATACCTATTTTTTCTTGCCACCAACACAAGGCCTAACCCCCGGATGGGATGCTGAATGGACTGAAGTAAGGCAGCGTTAAGTGATCTTTAGCCAATGGGAGCTCTGTTCTGTACTTGCCACCATTCTCACCACACCCCTGCATCTTTGGAGTGCTTTTCAACAGTGCATTAAGCATTGTGACTAACATCTGTCATCATGTGTGGTTGATTTGCTTCCTCCCGTTCTCCCTATTGAGAATTTGTGCAGGCAATTAAGGCATTGTTTGATAAGGCTGTCTGGGGTTTGTAGCTTTGAGCATACAGATGAGATCCTATATTGACAAAGCCTATATAAGGCATGTGCTTGGAGTGACAGGCTTACAGCCACATGAATATTTTTAAGAGTACTATCAGGCAACATCTTTCCCCCCCTTGGGGTCAGTAACCACCATGGTTGGAGGAGAAGCAGCTATACTTGCCAAGCTGAATGAAGGTCTCCTCCAATCTATCTTTTTTTTCAGGGGGTGGGTTAATATATTCCAGGAAAGTATCCATAGAAGCATTAAAATTCCCAACAGCATGTAACATAAAAGGGGTGGGGGGTGAAGAGCTGGGTCTTCAGTTGCTTCTCATGTATAAAGAAACCTGGAGATGACAGTATTGGGGGTAGGGGAGGCAGGGCTTTGCAGAGGAACAGGAGTAAAGAGAGCATGGTGGAATACAAATGGGGCACAGAGGAGATGTAACACAAGGGTGCATTCAAAAAAGTGATCTATCTTTACCTACAATCTGAAATGACAACAGTTGCAGAAGGACTCTATACTGTAAATTCTTCCTTAACGTTTAGATCAGGTTAAATGACCCTTTCTATAAAAAAAAACTGAGAACAGTCATCATTTCTTTACTCTTGCTTATTCTTGAGCTGTTTGTCAACTACTGCTAAATGTGTTACCAGTTGCTGTCTCTCTTCATATGAATCACAGATGTTCTAAGAGACTGAACATCTGCACTCATGATAAATGGCACTCAGTTAAGTCTTCTTCATTAATAAGCTGAAAGCCCCAAGATCTCCTTTGCCTTGCTCTGTTGGGAAGGGTGTTACAAAGAACAAGGTGAACGGTGCAGAGAAAGCAATAGCCAAGCAGAGGAAACAGTTCCTTGGATGTTGTTTGGTTGCAGCATGCAATGGCAGGAATGCTGTGATGCTGATTTTTCAAAAAGTAGCCCTAGAGGCTATATGTGAGTGTTGCCTGCTGTTTCAGTCCTGAGACTGGCAAGAAATCAATATATCTCCTACAGAAAACGCCTACACATTTGGCCAGTTGGAAGCTGGTGGATGGCATTGTTTCTGGTGGTGTTTAGGGCAAATGGGTATACACTTATAAGTGTATGCAGGCAAGAGCTGTGCGAATGGGGTGTGTGTGTTTGTGTGTGTGTGTGACACATAGAGAGAAATATATGGGAAAAACTAAACTTGGAGCAGAGAATGACACACTTAAAAAAGGATAATTTAATAATGCTCTGCCTCCATGGTCAGAGGCAGTATCCTTCTGAGTATCACTTGCTGGAAACTGTGGGAACAGGGTGCTCCCAAAGCAGATTTGCAGCCTTTTTGTGCATGTTTGTGATTTTTTTTTTTTTTTGGTAATATGAAGAAGGCTATATACATGTGCATCTACAGATGTCACCTTAATCTTTTAAAAAGACAGCTCATCTGAAGCACAAGGCTTGTACAAGGCAAAGCAAGTTCTTAAGCTGTATTCACACCGCTGTGAAGAACCTGCAGTGATGGATGTTCAGAATTTTACACCAGCTTTCACTCAAAGGTGCAAGGTACCTATTTTTGTTTGCTCTTGCTTTCAAGTGTCTTAAAAGTTGTAACGAAAAGCATGGTTTGTATGGGCCTAAAGATGGCTGAAGAACACCACCAAATGGATGCAATGTCTTTGGACTGTCAGTGAACTGTCAGTGAACTGTGCTGTATAAGCGCTAATGGAATGTGGAAAACATCATGATGTTTGGGCAAAAACAGTGTGTGCTAGGAACGGTACAGAACAGCACATACAAGGAGGCATGGAGATGGGCTACACTTTACCTTCGAGATAAGAGTTGTGAGATGATGCCAAGGACAAGGATGTGAGATGCCAAAAACAGGGAGTAAGGATTTGTGTAATGCCAAGAAACAGATGAACAACAAGGTAAAAGCCCTCCAGCCTAAGTTGTGTGCCAGACATTGACAGCGCTGTTGTCTGCCACATGGCTCTTACTGAAACTTATCACTTCAGTGAAGAGTGAAGAGTGGTGAGTATGGGAGATGTATGAATGGATGTATGGTTGAGTGCACATGTGAATTACTTGTGAATTACTTGTGAATTACTTGTTAATCAATAAAGCAATACTATAGAGAAAATCCAATATTGGTTCTCTGATGTTTACTTGTACATTTCTAGAGTATACTGGGTCTCATCTATGTTAAACACCTAAACAGGTTAAAAGAACTTAACTGGTCATTTCAAAGTAGGTTTGAGACATATTATTGAATGGAGTAGCCTACCAGTTATTTTACAGTACATTCAAGTGCAGGTTTTCCATAGCAGGAATTCAGTGCCCCCCCCCATAGAAGTTGGTTTTGCATGGCAGTTCCCAACGTATATTGAACATGTAGATTTTTAATTGAACCTGCTTCCTTTGACAGTTGCATCCAACAGTCTAAATGCATCTGGCAATCCAGCACATTAAGCACACTGCATTGGAATAGGGATGAGAAAAGAGCATGGAAGCTGTGCATAGCTATATTGCACTCTTGAGGTGTCTTCCACAATTATGCTCGATACACAAGGAAGTGGTAAAGCATCCGAGTTCCATGCAGAAGGTTCTAGGTTCATTCAAGTAAATGCCAGGCAGGTGCCTACAGCGCTGGTGTTTAGGTGGCTGCTTAAAACACATTTGTTCAGCCCGGTTTTCCCTAAGGGGTGATCCAATTAAGTTGATGATTAATTTGATTTGCTGGTTTGTTATTCCAATTAGTTTTTATTGATGTGATTTTATTGATGGTTTTATGTCGTTCACAGTCTTCCTTTAATGTTATTTTTAAATAAATAAATTACTAGCATCTCAAGGTAGAGCTGCAAATGTTCCTTTTAAGAAACCCTGGAGAACTGCTGCCTGTCAGTGTAGGCAATGCTAAGGCTAATGGACCAATGATCTGGCTTGGTATAAGGTGGCTTCCTATATTCTTGTGCATCTAAAGGCAATGGGTATGCAAAATAACAGTATGTTATTGCGTTCGCCCCACCTAGCCGTGGTGTTTCATTGTCACTGTAGTGAGGCTAATAAGTAAGGGAGCCCACACTCTTTCCCAACCAGGGAGTTAGAGAGGGGGTTAGATAATTCACCCCTCAGTTGTACTGAGCTGTGGGAAAGGTCCATGCCTACTTCTCCACCAACAAGCAGCAGAGGAACATGCAGCTGGTTGTTTCCGTGGTGGTTAGTAGAGGTGCTCCAAGATATGTGTAGTTATCTGGGAGTAGGGCTCACTGACCACTACAGGACTTACTTCTGAGTAGACATGCATAGGATTGTGTCCAATGGGGGAGAGAGCGCCTTGGTATCAAAACATTTTGGCTCAGCTGTCAAGGGCAGTCATATTTCTGGTCCTCTGCTTTTGAGTAATTTCTACTGGGGCATGCAAAAGAGAAGCGGATTGTGTTTTATGCAATTTAAGAAGATTTTCTGAGAAAGAACCAGTATTTTTCCATTTTTCTACTAGCGAAGAGGGAGCAATGCTATCTGAATTAAGCATCCCCAAAATGTCACCGGCACTGAGCCGCAGTAAGGCTGATCTTTAGTTGCTTAATTTTAATGATTAAGTGATTAGAAGCAGGAAAATTAATTGACTAAGAAAGCTTTAATTGACTGACAGCCCCACAGCATCATATGGAAGCAGTACCAGAATTTTTATTATGAGGGCAACTGTTGCTTTGTGCCCTTTCCACATCAGCAGCTTATTGAGTTTCATGCATTTTGGGTTGGGATGTCACACATCAGAGGCTTCACCGAGTCTGTCAGAGCCACAGCAGCCACATGCAGAAGGACCCCTGTAAAGTATAACTCAGTCCTATTCTGTCCCCCTCTGTCAGATATGGGCTGTGATCAGCTGTCTGAAGTGAGCAAGGCGCTGGGAATCCGGAATTGGTAGTTGATAGGGCATGTTGGTAGTCAGGACTAAAGAACGACAGGGAACCAAACAACAAGCCAAGGGACTGTGAAGGAAAGCCAGGACTGAAGAGCAAACTAGGAAGCAGGGTCAAGGAGGAAGCCAAAAGTCAGGGTTGCAGAACGACCAAGAAAACCCTCTCGCTCAAGCAAGGCTCAACAGGAAGCTCTTTTAGAAGTGAACTCCTCTGTTGCTGTGCCTGCACTGCACTAAGCCCCCTGCCCCTCACCATCTCAGGAACTGGCAGCAACGCTTAGTGGGTGGGAAAGCAGGTGAGCAACCTGTCTTTCAAGTCACTTTTTAAATAAGAGAATTTCATTATTTGAACACCATATGCATCATAAAAGTTCTAAAATGATAAAATTACATATGGAGGAATTCACGATCAAGCTAAGGTGAGAGCTTGCCAGATGGAATGACCCTCGCTCTGCACACTGTTCTGGGGGTTATCCCAACCCACTCCAAGCCAATTTTGAGGGGTGCAAGAGTGGGAGGGGGAAAGCACTGTTGCACAAGCAAAAGTCCTTGTGCTAGACTTCCATTGAGGGAACTTGTTAGGTGACTCCTACCCACAAATCTGAAATACATATTAGAGTAAGCCCAATAACATTAAAGGTTGCTTTCTTCTCTTAAATATTGCTGCTGTAGTACGTAAGAAATATTCCCCACTTATCTATAAACAAATTATTCTGTCTTCTACCCTCTATAACCCTCACTGTATTAGTTAGTTTTACAATATATGCTACATGTCAGAGTTTCAATCCAATCCTCTATAGTTGGAATTCTTGTTTTCTTCCAAATTCGAGCAGCTGTTAATAGATGCACCACAATTTCTGTATCTAGAGGCAGCACTGAGCCTTTTACAAAGCCAAAAAGTACAATTAAAGGGTCTAATGACAACCTATGACCTGTGATTATTTCAATTTTTCACTATCTCTTTCCAAAAGTTCCTTATCTTGGGACAAAACCAAAAGATGTGAGCCATATCTGCATTTGCTGTTTTACATCTCCAACATGTATTATCAGTATCGCTATACATAAGATACATAAGCCTTACAGTTGTCAAATACCATAAAAAAAATAAAATATAAAAATTCTCTTTCACATTTAAACTATTTGTTTGTTGTCAGATATACTGCTATTTCCAGTTCCAAACTCTTGTTGGAATCTGAAAACGCAGGTCTTTGGTGAGTATTAGTTGTTATATTTATATCTATAAGGATTTTATATTACCTACTCAATAAATTCTTATGATTTTGAATCTTTGAAGTTTCAAAAGTGGTTTTTCGTTAAATGAATTCATATTTCCTCAATAACCTGAAAATTATATTTCTAAGTTGCAGGTATTTTAAAACTAGTTGTTAGAATTGCGGCATTTCAACTCTGAGACCTGTGGGTATAGGGTGGTATAGAAATTTAATAAATAGTAATTAAAAATAATAATTTCTTCATATATTTTAAATGCCCCTTCATTTATTAGTTCAGCTAGTTCAATTAACCCATATTGTTTCCATAATGACAAAGTGCCCAACAATGTTTTATCTTTTATTTATTCATTATAATTAACTGCAGTGAATGGCGACAGCACTGGGCTCAGTTATCTCCTAAATTTATACTAATTATTAAACAAATTTCTAGTACATGGATTCAACTTTGTTTTTTCCTTATCAAAATTAGTCTGGTACCAAGTGTATTTTTAAAAATATTTGTTGGAACATTCAGTTATTCCAGTAACATAGCAATATCAGGTTGAAACCATGTTCTGAAATACATTAGCATAGCTGTTTCATAATGTCGTTTTATAGTACAGTACAGTGGTTTCTTGATGCAGTTGGTAGAGATAAGCTCAAAATAAGTACAGGAAAGAGAGAAGGAGCTGCTCCCTCAAACCTGTCTATAAATACCATATTGGTCTGAATATAAGCCTCACTTTCCCCCCAAATTCCGACCATGAAAAGTTGAAGTGTGACTTAAATTCGCGACCTTACAAAAACTGGCTTTTATGATATTGCTGCTGAAACAGACATATGGTAAAACATAATGGGTGTCAGTGCCTGCAGGATTTTAAGGGAGCAGCTTATATTCAGGTATTGTCTCACTCCCCCTTGAATTTTAAAGGTGCGGCTTATATTCGGGCCAATACGGTAGCAAATGGAAATGTCTGTGTGGGTTGTCTCCTGGGCCTTTCATCAAGGTTTGAGGGGGAAGATACATCCTTTATGCTTTGGTTTAGCACAATGAGTCTACTCCTGTATATCACCTGTGCTGAAAAACTGAGCACAATGCAGATCCATCCATTCACCTGATGGCCCAAGCAGAGAAAAGGCAGTCTTCTTCCAAAGTGTATGTTTGTGGCGATACACAACTGCTCAAACTCCCCTCCCGTCCTCCCCATTTTCTGACACCACACAAAGGCCCAGAGAGATCCTGCGCAGGTGTGCAAATCTTTAAATAAACATTTGCATATGCCCTGCCTTACACCTGGCACTCACTCACATGGATGACACATCAATAGTGAGACTTATTTTTGAACAACAAAGCACTCCACTAGGCAGAGAGCCCCAGGAGAGTAGCAACTCCCCTGGTGAGAACCCTCGAGAAGACAGGCGCTTTTCTGATGCTAATTACTGGGCTGTCATCTAAAGCAAGCTCCTCCATTGTGAGGATAGCACGGAGAGATTGTTTGGATATGATCTCATCATTCTTCCTGGACGATGGAAGCAAAAGGACCACAAAACAGCAGCAATTTATTGGCAAGTGAAGTGAACGGGAAGCAGTTTTGCTCTCAACAGAATTTGAGAAGTCACAATTGATCAAGTTGGGGGAATGGAATAACATAGAAACTGCCCCATTTCTACTGATCTGCATATTCTGGGTTAACTTCCCTTCGTAATAAGGATCACTCCAGCCTTTTCATATACTTTTCAAAACAAGGGTTTCACAAGGGCTGCAGAAGGCTTAATGGAGGCACAAGCAATCAATTAGCTCCAGTTCCTACCTTCACTTGAGCAAATGGCAGCCCCCTTAGAACCCCACCAGTGCAGCCTCATTCTCCAATCTTGCCTTCCACTGAAGGAAGAGAAAAGCTGAGCCAGCAATCCAGAGCTGTGCTAAGAATCCGCATTGTGCTCCTTAAATTCCCCTTGCTCACTATTTTTCATTAACGTTTTATTGTCTGTTAATAGCACAAACAGAAAACTGCCTTCTGCAAAGCTATAATATTTGAGATCAACCAATACAATAAGAGGAGACAGACATAAGGGACAAAGAAATTCAATTGCTTCTATTTGTGCTCCCAAATTGGAGTTGCATCAGATATCAATCTGGGGATGGGTGGGAACCCAAGAACAATTGCATTAGCAGAATGGTATAGCAGAGATGAAATCCTGTAATGACCTTAAGCATAGCTCAGAGTGTTTTACAGAAAAGAGTGGGTAGTATGGGCCCATCATATGTAATTGATGACAAAATTCAATGTTATTTTGGAGCAGAGGTTACAGAAGCAAGAATCCCTCCCTCTAAATCTCTGCTAAAAATGCTATGCTAAGATTCTGACATAGGCTGTGCTCAGAATTGTGTCTGAAAACGTATTTTGGAACACAAGCATCTCAGCCTACTTTTCAACAGAGACGGCCAACTAGAAGCCTGTGCGCTCATTCCAGCCTGCCTCCCAGGATGTTTCCGAGCACAATTCAGTGTTGGTGCTGACTTTTAAAGCCTCAGCCCAGTATACCTGATGGAGCGTCTCCTCCCCCATTGTTCAGTCCGGACACTGAGGGTCCTCCCTGAGGGTCTTCTGCTGGTTCCCTCACTGTGAGAAGTGAGGTTATAGGGAATCAGGCAGAGGGCCTTCTCGGCAGTAGCGCCCTCCCTGTGGAACACCCTCCCATTAGATGTCAAGGAACAATCTGAATTTTAGAAGACATCTGAAGGCAGCCCTGTATCAGGAAGTTTTTAATGTTTGATGTTTTAGTATGTTCTAATATATGCTTTGAGCCGCCCAGAGTGGCTGGGGAAACCCAGCAAGTTGGGTGGGGTATAAATAAAACAACAACAACAACAACAACAACAACAACAACAATCTGGACTGGGACAGCTCCACCAAATTTTAATCACAGTATGGTGAAAAGTGAGCCCATACTTTTACACAGAAGGGAAAGAATATTGTTTGAAGGTTGAAGGAAACAGACTATGAAATATGTATGCTATATGTATATATATTTATGGGCATTTAATAGTATTCTTGAACGCATCTGTTCCATGAATCTATTATCAGGTGGCATCAACTTTACTACAAAATACAACTTGCCATGAGCTGGAGAAGGTGCACATCTGGGCCCTCATCCTCTGTTTGGAGAACAACCCTTAAAAATGAATAAACCAGAAACTGGCTATCCTTGCTCTAGAATAACATATATATTCAACAATATGGTAAAGTTATTTCTCTGAAAGAGAAACATAAAGTGTGTGCAAGCCTTTTGCCCATCAGTCACTAGGCATCAATATGCCCTTCCTATTTTGGACAAGACAGGAATGTCATGTCACTGAATTTCCTCACCCACATCCCATTGACATACAGTATGAGGAAGACAGACATCAGCAAAATGTAAGAGCTACTATGGTAGAACGAGATCAGTGCTTCTAGTGGTGATTAGCAACAGTTGCTGTACAGTGGTACCTCGCAAGACAAATGCCTCGCAAGACGAAAGAGTTTTTTGTTTTTTGAGTTGCTTCGCAAGATGAATTTCCCTATGGGCTTGCTTCGCAAGACGAAAACGTCTTGCGCCTTTTTCTTAAAACCGTCAATGCATTCCTATGGGAAACCGTCAATGCATTTCCTATGGGAAACCGTGCTTTGCAAGACGAAAAATTCACAAGACAAAAAAACTCGCAGAACGAATTAATTTCGTCTTGCGAGGCACCACTGTATATAAAGCAATAAATAAGCAACTCTTGATGGGATCATTCCTCTGGGAACTGGCCTCCAGGGCAATGAAGTCCAAGGACTAATTACATATTGCATGCAAAGTACTTTCTTTTGTTTTGAAAAGTATCTGCATTTCATCTACTAGGTGGGCTCAACTTCGCAAATTTCTTTTAAACACTGCAGTTTTCAAAATGCAGCAAATACACAAAAAAGCACAACATGCTTGGGACAAACAAACAGATCTCATGCATTTTGGTAGCATAATGCAGCATGGCTTGGGTGAACTCCAGGATTGTGCAAGCAGATTTTCCCTTCCTCTTCTCTCCTGCAGCCTGTTTGCCTCCCAAATCTGCTCCAGAGGACCTGCCAAACTTCTAAAGTCATTTGGGGTGTGTGTGGGAGGCTGCAGGGGAAAGGAAAGCAGGACTAAGTCCCATTACATGAGTCTGTTTCACTAGCGGATGGGCACAATTGGACCCTAGGGCTTTGATTGCTCATGGACTTATTTTCTTGCTTAAACTGATTTTAAGTAGGCTTTTAAAAATATATAATGAAAGAAATGGATAGTGTCTGTTTATGTGGTAAAACTGGTCAAAGATAGAACAATGTATTCTACAAAGTGGCAAAGAAATGTTTAACCACCTGCTCACAGTGCTCCTGTTTGCTCAGGCAAACATACCTAGTTCAGCACAGACAGCTGCTAAAGTGTGCACTGCCCAGAGCAAAACAATCCATTCTACAAAATCCATGAAAGGAGAATCTTAGGCAGGAAGAGTGTAGCTCCACAAGCACAGGTTAATAAGCAGTTTACTGTATTCCTAGCAAAGTACCCTTTCAGCTTCTTAACACCACTACTCTTAAGTGGCTAGTCTTGAGAACGAAGTTGCCACTGCAGGTTGTGGCAGTGCATTTCATGCTATGGTTGTCTAAAAAAAGAAAAAGACGTGTGTGTGTGTGTGTCAGGATTTGAAAGACTCCTGAATCCCAAGATGAAATGGTGTCTCAGAGGGATCTGGGATGTGTCCAAGGCAAAATGGGATCTGTACAAGATGTTATGAGCCGAAGCAAGGACCCTTTGAAGCCCTTCTTAGTGTCTTGGCAATCCAGGCATCAAAAAATGCTGCAGACAAGGGCCCACTAAAAGCAAAAGTCTCTAAACTTACCATAAAAGAAATAATGATAGGGTAGAGTGATGGGGCAAGGTAGAACAAGCATCAGAGTTGGGAGACAGTGGAGGGAAAGTTTCATTATGACTGGTTTGTCAGCGGCAAAATGTTTAATCAGGGGGAATATGCACGAGTCACAAGAGACTCAGAAGAGTGTATAGAGGGTGCCTAAGTCACTTACGGGGATGCGGGTGGCGCTGTGGGTTAAACCAGAGAGCCTAGGGCTTGCCGATCAGAAGGTCGGCGGTTTGAATCCCCACGATGGGGTGAGCTCCCGTCGCTCAGTCCCAGCTCTGCCAACCTAGCAGTTCGAAAGCACATCAAAGTGCAAGTAGATAAATAGGTACTGCTTCGGCAGGAAGGTAAACGGTGTTTCCATGTGCTGCTCTGGTTCACCAAAAGCAGCTTAGTCATGCTGGCCACATGACCCAGAAGCTATACACCAGATCCCTTGGCCAGTAAAGCGAGATTGAGCGCCACAACCCCAGAGTTGTCCGCAACTGGACCTAACGGTTAGGGGTCCCTTTACCTTTAAGTCACTTATACTTTCTCTTTCACTTCTTTGGGATAAGGTGTGAATTGGGTCTCAGAATGCAAAGCTGGCTGCAACTTCTTGACTTGGGGGTGTGTATTCTACAAATGAGCGCAAGGATTTCCACTTGAACAATATGAATCCCCCCCTCCCACCTGTATCCTCCCTACTTTTGCTCCAGAGGATTGGGGGGACCCCTAGGGCAGATTTATGGGGCTTGCAGGGGTAGGAGAGGGGGAGAACATCTCCTTATGCAAGCAGAAATCCTTGCACTGATGGAATGATGCCTTAGCGCTACACTGGATTCCCACCCTTGCAGCCACATCCACATGATACATTTAAAGCACATACTTATACCACACAGCTTCTCGCAAAGAATCCTGGGAATTGCAGTTTACCCACCACAGAGCTACAATTCCCAGCATTCTTAACAAACTACACTTCCCAAGATTCTTTGGGGGAAGCTTTTAGTGTGGATGTGACTGAAGGCACAGAATATTCTTAAGAATAAGAGTAATTCACTGTCTGGTAAATTGTTAACAGGCCCGTGTGGCATGGACAAAGCACTCCCTTTTTTCTTTTTTGGAAAAGAGCAGCAGCAGATGGCAGCATCCTGAGCTGGCTTTCAACGCCAGGATCCAAATATTGATGCACTTATTCCCAAAGTGCCATTCACATCCAGCCACTGGTTTGTAAACTGTTGCTTTTGACAGAATCTTGACATTGTTTTGTCTGATTCTTGCTCAGGAAAGGGAAGCTGGGGAAAGAGGATGTTCACCAGTTGCCAAGAAAGCAGGTGGACAGAGGCCACGCACTCAAGACTGGAAGGCTTGGCAAAAGTGCTAGCTTGATTCCAGATTAGAGCATTGATCAAGATTCTTCCAGCAGCTATGTTTCAGTCTTAGCAGGTGATTCATCAGAGGCACACTGAGAGAAGCAGAGTAAGGGAAGCAGCGGCAGCAACATAATTGACTCTAATAGAGATTTTCTGGAGTGACATCACAGCTTGAGCCTGGCCTGAGGTATGTTTGGAGAAGGCACCGTTCCTGTCAGATGCCTGTGGAGCCCATTAGTCATAGCTGCCTGTCCCTGGATGCTTTGGAAGCTCTGTGGCAGCTGTGAGGCACATGGGCCATTTTTCTTGGGCAAACACCTTCTTCCAGCTGCTACTACTGGCATTTAAACGCTGGACTGGGCTAGAAAGCAGGAAGGATGGGATCAGAATGGCCTCTTTCTGAAGGGCAAGTTTATGTGCAGAAGTAACTAGGGAGAGAGGATCAGTCAAAAGGTCTGAGCAGCAGTAAATGTATTATATGTTGGGGGGGTCTCTTCAGCTTCCAAGACATGTCACACACACAAAATCAGTGACCCCAATATCTCTTACAATGGAAAACTGTCTGTGGGTGTTCATCTAATTTCATCTGAAGTGGCTGGGAGGGTTCTTTTTTAATCACACCTTTTGCAGCAAAGTTGCCTGCACTTGGACTGTTTCGGACTGCATCAAAACTGCATCGGCAACTCTTCCACATAACCACAGGGTTCCCGAGTTCACAAAGCAGGATGACCCGCACCTCGGGGTTGTTGTACGGTACTCTGGGTTCATCCACACTTGTGCAGTCCTATGCCTACAAAGCATGGGTCTGAGAGTTTTTCCATTTGCCTTGCCACTTTCCCCAGGAAATCCCACTCACTAGTACGGAATTGGAGCAAATGTCAGTCCATGGAAAACTTGATTGATGTTTGTTCCAATTCAGCAGCAAAGAGTGGGTTTCCCTGGGGGGAAGCAGCAGGTCAAGCGGAAGTGGGGCTGAGCCCTCTGTCGCAGCTTTAGTCGCCCACCTCCCCAAATCCCTGAGAGGTAAAACAACAGCTGCATGCCTTGTATGAGGCTGCCTACTGCACTATTTGAATTACTGGGCAAAATATGCAAAGAGTAAAAAAAGAGAGCACATTATTTGAGACAGCAGAATGTGCTTGCTGCTTACAAGATGCGGAAATCAAGGCAAACACCTTCATTTTCAGTGCCTGTGCTTTATGGTGCATGGGTGAATCTGCAAGCACCTTAACTTGTTTTGATCCTAGATTAAATGTAAATGCATATAATCCTAAACCACGGAATACAAAACAAGAGAATGAAATGTAACAATCTGTCTAAAGCAGCCAAATAGAAGACATTATATGTGAACAATGCTGCAAAGCCACAAACCTACACTCACAGGAAGATCTGCACTACATACGTTGATACCTGTGAAGATCCTGTGCTGTGTGCTACCCTACTTTCTTTGGGCAAACCTTCCCAGTTATCATCCGTTCTGTCCAGTTATGTGGGTAGTAGGCAACTGTCAAAACCATGGGGTTTGCCAGAAACTGAAAACCTCATGCAGTTCAGCGGCATCCTGAACCAATGCATGTGTGCTCAGTAGTCAGTCCTACTGTGTTTCATGACATATTCCCTAGTAAGTGTGCATAGGATTGCAGCCTAAGGATGGCAGTGTTTCCTCATACTCTTAAAAACCCATGCATCTTGATCACAATCCCTTGTGTGCACTGATCTGAAGTGACTAGATAGGATGGCTCCCCATTGGAAGCTGTTAAGGAGAGGCTGGATGGTGCTACAGCAGTGGGCTTTGCGCACTGGCAGGGGTTGGACTGGATGACCTTTGGAGTTCCTTCCCAACTCTTATGAAACTAAGAATGGTGGAACCCTGGCAGGGCCGGGGAGCCCATGTTCACACTGTACTTTCCATGCCTGCAAATAATTTCCAGATTGGAACAAATGAACCTCAAAAAATGTTTGGGTGCAAACCTTTCCTCCCATATTCCCCTTCTTAATGCTCAAATAAGCAGAGCTTTAGGGAGGAATCACTGCCCAATGGCAGAACTGGGTGACGGGTTCAACCTTGGTGTCTGCAGGGACAGGTAATGGAAAAGCCCTTCTCTACCTGAGATGCTGGACAGCACCTGCCATGCAGAGTAGACGATGCTGAGCCAAATGGATAAAAAGTCTTACTTGTATATAGTAGCTTCCCATGTCCTTATTTCTTTTTTTAAACTGCTTTACTAAATGTGCAGAAAACTCATAAATATACATATAAATAAGATGGCAAGGATCCTACAAGGTCACTCAGTGGGCAGCCCCCTTGAACATTAAGATGGGATTAATTATATCCAATGTGTGTGTGTGTTTAAAAAATGTCTGTGATCTATTATTAAAAACTTCCACTGGTAGGAAATCTACAGCCTCCGTTGCTAAGTTGGTTCTCTGATGAATTGCTCATGTGGTGGGAACATTATAATGGCTTCAGTTCTAAAAGGTTTCAATCTTGCTGTTCTAATTCTCTAGTTTGCTTAAAAAAAAAACAGGAAGAAGAAAAAGAAGTGGTGTAAAGCAACAATAACCTCTGGAAGATCACTTAGTGAAATGGTGCTTTTAAAGACCTCGATGGCATGGCCCAGCTAGTGAAGGAGGCTGTTGGGAAACACAGCAGAAGAGGAATTGTATTGGGCTGTTTTTGCAGTATAACCTCAGGGCAAGCTGTGCAGGCGTGGCACATTAGGGATGGGGTTGGATCCTGGTGCCACTTACAAAAGGCTGCTGCTGGTGGTGCCAAAGGCAACTGAGATCAGAATCAAGCTCACTGCCTTCATGTTTAAATATTAAACCAGCAAAGCACAGTCATTTGTTTCTGTTCTTTAATTTTTAAACTTGGTGAATTTTGTGTTGGTACACAACTGACAGGTGCTGAGTAGGTGAAGAATCCACCCCCCCCCCCATGCAGCAACAGCCTGGGATTTTCGTATTTGAGGAAATAAAGATGGGGTAAATCTATTCAGTAGATTAAAAACAAATGAGTCCCTCTTCTAATAGTAGGAGCACTTCCAGGCTGCTTCTTTTCTCAGGTAGGGTTCAATCAAATATTGACAAATTCAGGTTGCGCAATTACAGCTGATGGTGAGGTCTTGCACAACAAACCTTCTCCCCCAAAACTGACTTTTTGTGATAAGGAAAATTATGGGAAATGCAATGGAAAGTGTGGTAATAATACTTGGTTGCTGCAACTGTCACCAAACCTTCACACAAACAAATCAGAATGAATGCTCAATAAACAGGTTATTTGGAAGCATCCTAAGATGGCCTTAAGGTGCTGTAGTAATTTAAATTTCTTTGACTTCTCCAAAAGCTGCTCACAGGCAAAGAATGAAAAAAAAGGAGGGTGTCAGTTTTCTGCACTAAGTTGGGAAAACTTTGGTCCTTCCAGTGTTGTTGGACTGCAACTCCTGTAATTCCTTTCTATTGATTGTAATGGCTGCACTGATGGGAGTTGTAGTTCAACACATCTAGAGGATCAGAGGCTTCCCCATTCCCATTCTCTTGCCTGCACTACATGCATGCTCTCTCTTCAACCAACCACTCCTACTTGGGTTTTCACTTCAGCATTCCTCTGAAGGTCTGAACAATGCTAACTAAGCAATCTTCTGCCAATAGGCACTCCCCCCCCCCTCAAGAACAGAAATTTCATTCTAAGAAACCCTTAGCACTCTATAGGTCTCTCAGTGTGATCAAGCTCCTTATCATTTTAGGCAAATAAATCAGCAGCTACTTTGCCAGTGTCCAATTGAAATGATTCCTAAAATACATGGAGATGTATTTGTACATATCCATCTCTCTCACCCATGCTTCTAAATTTACAATGTAAGCTCCTCAGGGCAGAGATCTGTCAATTGCGCTTCTGTTGCTCTGTCAAGGGCTGCCATGCACATTCATTACATAAATAAATAACAACGGTTGTTTCTCATTTGTAGAATACTGTCCGCTTGTCTTCCCTTGAGGCTATGCTTTTTTATTGTGGAGCAAATATGTTTCCCCAGAACTCAAAACAATATTTTGTCACTGGGAAAAATGAGTTTCTTCTTCACACAGATAGCGTACATCCATTTCCCTTAGAGCTGCCATACAACATGTGGTTGTGAAACTGTCACAGCCCCCTAATGAATATGGCTTTCAACTTGACTAGTGAGAAGCTCCACAACTATCCTCGTTATGACCATACTTTTGATCCTCTATTTTTTAAAAAAGTATCTGACAGTTATGTGTTTTCTTGTATTACAGCTCCAGCAGGTGAGTGTACGTCTAATCTTTCTTCTTTTTTAAGATACTGATGGTCAGCAATGGGATCCTCATCACCCAGTGACTCTCCAAAAGATCACAGGCTTGTTCGAACCAGAGAAACTATACTTAGGCATTGGGGACATGATGGAAATTTGGTTCCTCTTTAGTTAGAAGCAGTGCAGTAGAGCAGAGATGGGCTGAGACAAAGTGCCACCACTCAGAAAGAAACTCAACAAATAAGATAAGCACAGCAGAGGTATCTGAGGGTGAAGGTCTTGCTCGTGGTCCCTATCAGTAGAAGGTATCATGAAGAACGACTTGAGACAAGTCCCCCCCCATCCCAGGTTTCCAATTTCAGGCCAGAAATAGTAACCATGATGACTGTATATTACCTCTAACATAAGAGACGGTATACCTCAAAATACCAGAATGCCATCTCAGTGGCAGTACCTGAGATATGGGCCTCCCTTTCAAGGGAAACCAGGCAGTCAGTGGCATTCAGGAAATGTAGCAAAATTTTATTTTTCCAGGGTTTGGGGCTTTTACAAAGTTTTCACACTCTGGTTTAAACTGCTGTCTGCAACATGTTAAGAGCTTTGTTGTTGTTTAAAAATGTAATTTTATTATTGTGAGCTGGAGGAAGGGAAAGCTATACATTTGAAATAATAAAAAATAGCTATGGAAAGCTTTAGCCCCCCCCCCCCAATCTGCCTACTGTCACTTTAAAGCTGTCCTCAAGCTATTGATGGCTACCATATCTTTTGGCTATGTGAGGTGAGAAGAAGCACTTCCTTATTACTTTAGCAATTTAAAGCACAATCCTAAGACCTAAAGAGTGGGACACTGGTGGCGCTAAACCACAGAGCCTAGGGCTTGCCGATCAGAAGGTCGGCAGTTAGAATCCCCACGATAGTGTGAGCTCCCGTTGCTTGGTCTCTGCTCCTGCCAACCTAGCAGTTTGAAAGCACGTCAAAGTGCAAGTAGATTAATAGGCGGGAAGGTAAACGGCGTTTCTGTGTGCTGCTCTGGTTTGCCAGAAGTGGCTTAGTCATGCTGGCCACATGACCCGGAAGCTGTACGCTGGCTCCCTCGGCCAGTAAAGTGAGATGAGCGCCACAATCCCAGAGTTGCCTGCGACTGGACCTAATGGTCAGGGGTCCCTTTACCTTTAAGACCTAAAGAGTTCCGTGGAGCTGACTCCCACTGAGTGTGAATAAGCTTGCAGCTTGAGACTGCAATTCTATGCAAACTTACCTATGCGTAGGCCTCATAAAATACAGTGCAACTGATGTCTGAGGACTGTGCTCTAAGAGCCACTGCACAACGTGCGGTGCATATGCACACGGACACACATTGCTTAGTGTGTGTAATGTAATGTCGAAGTTGTAAACTAATGCAAGATCCCATCTCTTCTGTGCAAAGAAAAATGGCAAGTTGCACTGAGCAGGGGTTGTGGTGGTGTCTTGCTTCAGTTGTCACCGTTATCTCATCAGAAGTGACTCAGAGTTCTTTTCCCTTTTCTTTCTCTCCACTTCAGAAAGCTTAAACAATTTTGCTGTCAACAATAAATAAATATCTCTGCCTTTTAAGGCTGTACAGGGATGTAAAGTAGCAGAACTGTACATTGTACATCCTACCATATTGTATTACGAGGGCCTTGCGGGAGTATTGTGCAGGAGCAACAATGCACTTGGGGCATATAGAGATACCACAATAACAGAATGTGCATTATGAGATGCATGTATTATCTCCAGCTCTGACAAACGTCTTAGGATCAATACAATAAAATGAGTTGTTTCAGTCAGGTTTTTTTTTTTTTTTTAATGTGGAATTGAATTTGGAGCTGTCTTCTGAAAGAAAGGTGGTCTATGTGTATGTGAGTGGCTCTGCCATAAATAATCTGATTGATATATAGAGTTAGATTAAATTCATGGGGGTGGGGGCTATCAACAGCTACCAGCTGTGATAGCTCTGCTCTGCCTTCATGGTTAGAGGCAGTGGTGCTTCTGAGGACCAGTTTCTAGAAACCACAAGAGGGGAGAGTACCCTTCTTTGCCTGAATCCTGCTTGCAGGTTTCCCACAGGTATCAGAGTGGCTACTGTGTGAACAGGCTGCTGTGCTGGATGGGCCATAGGCCTGATCCAGCAGGCTCTTCCTGTGTTCTCAGAGTTCCCTTGTCTATAAGGACTTTTCCATCCACAAAGGCCATATGCTTACAATCATATTGCAAATAATACGTTATCTGGCTGTGTAACTTAGTCAAAATAACATTCTACCTTTAGTAGATGTGCATCTAGTATTTTAACCGGTTACTCACAGTGCAAACTTGTACTCAGTGCAGATTTACTCAGAAGTAACTACAGTTGTACCTTGGTTGATGAATGCCTTGCGACTCGAATGTTTTGGCTGCTGAACGCCACAAACCCAGAAGTGAGTGTTCTGGTTTGCAAATGTTCTTTGGGACCTGAACATCCGACACGGCTTCCACAGCTTCCTGCAGCCAATCAGAAGCCGTGCCTTGGTTTCCAAATGTTTCGGAAGTTGAACAGACTTCTGGAACAGTTTCCATTCGACTTCCGAGGTACCACTGTATTAAGATTAGTTTGTATTAAGCAGGTTCAAAACTGCAACCTTAGTTGGTTTCATAGTCAAACTTAAGACAACCAATTGAGCAGAAACCTTCCAATAATGGCAAATATCTTAAGGTTTCACTACTCTATCACTAGGAAGAATGAATTAAAGCAATCCAGCACAGACAAAACTAGGCATGCTAAAATCCACTGAAATCAATGGGCTTAAGTGGGCCCATGTGCTATGCCATGGCAATTAAGTCTTGCATACAGTTTTTGAAGGAACAAATATTCACATCACATGCTTTGTGCCACTTTAGTATGCTAAGTGCAGAGGGGCATATAACTCTTATTATAAGTAAGTAAGTAAATAAATAAATCTGAGAAAAGTATGCCATGCAAAAATGCATCTCCAGTTAAAAGGACGTGAAGCAGCCTGTGCTGAGAAAGTCCCCTGCCAAAGGCTCTGGAGAGTTGCTGCTGTTTATTTTATTCCTCTACAACCCAACTCCACTTGACAATAAAATAGAAAAAAAGAACTATAACACAACTAAACAATAAATCAGTATAAAAAGTACATAGAAGCTAAAATAAATGATGCATAACACGAACCATATAACAGTATTAAAGCTGAAGAAACAAATGTGCAATAATTAAAACCAAAGAAACGAAGTAGACAAATTGGGCTTGGGAGAAAAGCTTTCAGTGGATGTTGAAAGGATAACAGGGTTGGGTCTTGTTTGATTTCTAATGGAAGAGAATTCTAGAGAACTGGCACCACAGCTGTAAAAGCAGGTTCTTGAATCATAGTGTGCGTTACCATAGGGATGTGTGGCACATTGAAACAAATATTGGACTCCATGGGCAAATTCCTCATGGGCCTGGAATAAGACAACTACTTAAGTGAGAGCATTGAGCAGGGATGTGGAGTATGTGGCCCTCTAGGTGTTACTGGACTACATTTCCCAGCATCTCTGACAACTGGCATCCTTGGAAACTACTTAAAACTGAAAGCAGTTTTAGTCAGACACATCACTAGATGCCCAGTGACTTGTGAATAATCCCAAGGAAACAGAATGGAATGCTGCTCGCTAGTTCTAGCTACCCTAAAGAGACTATTCTTATTCTTACTATATTATTATTATTATTTATAATTTGTACAGAGTGAACAAAGCCCTAAGTCTCCATGTCATGCATTATTAAACACCCATACAACCACCCTTCCCAGCTGAGTAGTTTGCTGCACCAGTAGTTTGTTTCTGAACTACCTGAAGGCCTCAGTCTGAAGGGGAGTTTCTTTTCAAAGATTTGAGCCGTTTTCTCACTATACATCTGTGTTCTCTCTTCCCAGTTCCTGCAAATGGGTCCAAATTCCATTCTCCGCTAAAGATCTGTAATGCATTTGGCCTCAATGCTATCACGGGCACCATAGGTCCCTTTGGCCTATCCTTGCACAGCTGGTCTTTATCCACATCCTTAATATCATATATAAATGCACATGTACGGTGACTCCAGCCCATAAATATTTATGGCAAAGGAAATGCAATGCACTGTGTGGAGGAGTTGGGTAAAAGGAGCTTGAGAAGAATGCTAGGTGTCACTTAAGTTTCCTCTTCCCCTGCCAGACAAAGGAAGCACTCAGGAGACCCCAAACTCAAGACAGTGATTTTCCCTGTAGCTATCTAGAAATCAGCACAAAAAGCACCATTATCAGGTTTTGAAGAAAACCAACCAACTTAGACACACTATCCTAAGAAAGTGCATAACTGATGAAAGGCACCGTCTCTACTTTCTACTACTTTCTACCGTCTCTAATTTCTCTACGTTTTGATATTTTTACAAGGACATATTTGTATAACAGTAGCATGATATCGGCAGTTGCATTTTCAGTCCTGTTCCTAATGATCCCCTAACATGAAATCTTTTCCACAACTGCCATACACTGGGTTGACATCGTCATTGAATGGTGCTAACATTCAGTAGAACAGTATCAAGGCAACAATTTGAAAACAAGTTAAGTTACAAAGTGAAAAAAAGGACAATCACTGAAACATTATAATGGAGTCAGCCCGTGAAAATGCTCTCACTCCCATACCAAAAACCATAATTGCAGGGGATCCAACATGGCCATTTTGTATCAATTTAAACACATTTCTTTAGTTGTTTTTGCACTCTTTAAAAAAAACTGTTTTGAGTTTTTACTGTATATTTGTAAATCACATTGAGATGTATGCAAAAGGTGATTCATACAACAAATAAAAATATAAGCAGCAACTTGGAAGCAGAAGAGAAATGCACCTACCTTGCTGTTGATCTACAGGCAGGTGCTCCTCCAGGTAACTAAAACCAGGGCTTCTCAGTCAGGCAGTGCATGTCAAAGGCAGCACAGACCCTAGAAAGGAATGTGGATGAAGAGGACAAGATAAGGAGAGCTTGGACTTGCACTCCTGCTCTTCCTTTTAGTGCCTTTTAGTGCCACTCCTGGCCTAGCTCAGTGGACCTTAGCTAGCAGAACCATCACCTATACTATAGCAGCAGCAACAGTCTATAACTTACACGATGAGCCGGAACTTCCATTATAAGAGGCAACAGCCACAACAGAAGACTAGAAAGCACATCACATGCACTTCTGCTTAGCAATGACTCCCTTAGGACACCATCTCATTATTTTCCAAATGCGGTTCCCTCTCCAGAATCTCTGGTTCAGCCATCTATTCAGCACCAAATGAGACATCACGTGAGAGATCCATGATTAATCTCCTGACATATTTGTTATGACTTTAAAGCAGTCGTGGTGAACTTCAATTTGACTGGAGCAGTGTTGCTTGAAAGGGGTGTGTGTGTGTGTGTGTGTGATATTTGGACCTTTCCCCTCATGTTGTTTTCCTGGTTTACATGCTCCCCACCCCATCAGCTGCTTCTTTGTCCTCCAGGAAGAAAGGCACAACTGCTCTGATCCAATACAGACTACTCCCATCCTGTTTTAAAAGGAAAAAAAAAATCCAGGAATTCCAAACATGTGTAGCTTATTGTCTCGAAACATCTCTCTCTGTCCCACCCCCCATAACAATCCAGTGTTTGTCTCTGCCTTTTATTTCTGGTTTCCATGCTTTCCCCCTAAGAGTTACTCAACCTCCATTACAAATGGGCTTCATTCCACTTTCCTTCTGTCACGTAGATCATCCCTAGACTCCTGTCCTAGCCACTCTGACAGATCTGTCACAGAGATGGGTGTGCTACGTGCTAAGGGAAAGATAAACTAAGTTGATTCCAGATTAGTTTCCATGGTCATTTCCACATTTGTTTTAGATATCAGTTTTTTAAAACACATTTCCCTTTTTTAATCTTCAGAATTTTCAGATGTGTATTGATTCTGCCTTCAGTGTGAACACTGGGCTGTCCCAGTATTTCATGGCAGCAGTGGCTACATCACATTGGTTTCATTCCTTTCCCACAAACACTCTGGCTGGCAAGATTCCATCTCTGCTGAGAGTCCTGCTAAGTTCTCAAATATGACAAATGCTGTACACTGGACTGTTCCCATAATGTTGCTGGCAAGGATCTCCCCCACCTCCAAATTGATTATCAGTGTTATCTGCACTGACAGCACACAAATCAGGGAAGAAAAAGGGACAGAGGATGACCAGAATTGGTCCCATTAGCCAAAAAGAAATCAGCACTGATGAAGCTGGTAGAACCCTGTGAATGTGTATGAATGTGAGGCTCTTGTGTCTCTTGACCAGTAGGTTTAGACATGGAAGTCTATTCCTTTGCATGAATGTATTAACTTTCTCTAATTTATTTTAGCTACAAACTTAGGAGCTTTGAGAAGAGCTCTCTCTCATCTGATTTGGACATAATAATAATAATAATATATATATATATATATATTTGCTTTCGTAGATTTTCACGGGTACAGGAATGCAGGTTTTGGTGTCCTCGGGTGTCTTCCCGTGTAAAAGTTGGGGTGTCTAGGCGACGTTTCGACGAGGTCTCACTCGTCATCTTCAGGCTGGTGCTTTCGGCTTCTTGTTACTGGAACAGAGCAGGATCTCAGTGTTTGAGTTCCTATAAATACTGTTGAGGAGGTGTGGTGTATAGCCTCCAATGTTCTGGGCAGAGAGGAGGTTCCCAGGCTAGTGTGCCTTTTCTTCTTTTGTTCCTTAATTACTTGAGGGATATCTTGAGTGATTTCTTGAGTGATTTCCTGAATCCCACTTAGGTGGGTCATTAGGTGTGGATTAGTTGCTAAAGCCTTCGTGTCTTGAACTCTTGAACTTTGTGAAGAGTTTTTCTGAGAAGATGGCTGTACTGCACTTGGTTGTGCTCTGGCTTGGCTTCGTGTATAGGGGCGAGCTGTGGTTTTGTGGCCTGTGCCAGCCAGATCTGTGTAGGGATTGCAGGGGAGTGCAGCATCCGGAGGTGCCACCCTGGTTTGGCTACTGGATGGTGTCTGTAGTTTATCTGTGGAGAGGGTCTGGGTTTGGGTCTGGTGTGGTTGATTGGTGATGGCGTTCTGTGTGCCTCTGGATCTGGTGTCAGATTTTGTGGGGAGGGCTAATTTCCAGATGTCTGGCAAGCGGGATGTGTCGTCACGCTTGTTCATGTTGTGAGGGTGTTTCTCTATCTCGATGGCTTCCATGATTATTCTCTTGTGGTGATGTTCCATGTTAAAGAGCAATTTGGAATCTGCAAAATTAATTTCGTGTCCTGTTTCTTTCATGTGTTGGAAAAGAGAGGAAGTTTTTTCTTCTTTTTTGACGGCATTCTTGTGTTCTGCGATACGTGCATTTATTCGTCTGTTTGTTTGTCCAATGTACGTGGCTGGGCAGACTTTGCAGGGTATTTCATAGACCCCTTGGTTTTCCAACTGAATTTTATCCTTGGGGTTTCTGAGGATATTGGCTATTTTTTGGTTGGTGCAAAAGGCTGTTTTGATATTGTGTTTATGGAGGATTTTGCTAATTTTATCTGTAGTGCCCTTGATATAAGGAAGGAGGGCTATGCCATTGTTTTCTTCTGTGTCTTGGTTTTTGGGGGGTGTTTCTTTTTGGATTAGCTTCGTAACCCTGTTTTGCTGGTATCCATTGGCAATTAACACATTTGAGAGATTCTGTAACTCAGTTGTCAAGTGGTCTTCGTCAGCCAGGCGTTTGGTTCTGGAGATGAGAGTCTTGGCTACGGAGTTTATTTGTGCAGGGTGGTGGTGTGATTGTGCATGTAAGTAGCGGTTGGTGTGTGTTTTTTTCCGGTAGATAGTGTGTCCTAGGGAGCCATCAGGTTTTTTGTAGATTAGGACGTCAAGGAAGGGAAGTTGGTTGTTGGCTTCTATTTCCATAGTGAATTGTATTTTGGGGTGTAGGCTGTTGAGATGTGTGAGGAAGCTATCCAGTTTTTCCTTACCGTGTGGCCAAATTACAAAGGTGTCGTCAACATATCTGAGCCAAAGTTTGGGTTTGTGTTCTGACTTGTCTAAAGCATTGGTTTCAAAGTGTTCCATGTACAGGTTAGCGATGACCGGTGAGAGGGGTGATCCCATAGGTGCTCCTTCTATCTGTTTGTATCTTTGTCCATTGTGGATGAAGTACGTGTTGGTTAGGCAGTGGTTGGTCAGGTCCAAGATGTATTCGGGGGGATTGTATTTGTTTTGAATGGCTGTCAAGGCTTCATTAATGGGCACTTGTGTGAAGAGAGATACAACATCGAAGCTCACAAGTAGGTCATTGGGTTGTAGGTTTTGCTTGCTTTATTGTTATTGTAAATGCAAACAACTAGCCGTCTGGAGAGCTGAAACGGAGACCTCACACAAGACAGACACACACACCAACAAACTCCACAAACTAGAGAAACGCCAGAAGCCCAGCCACCCTCCACAACAACCCATGAAACAAACAGTACATAACATATCAGACAGGATCCTCACCTCAACTGAAACCAAAGTACTCTCCAAAGGTTTCAACTTTGCAGTCGCCCCGAGACGCATCCCCACGGAAAACATCATATGCGGAGTCGAAGCTAGCCTAACCAAAATCAATCCAGATGAAGCCAATAAAATCAGACTTGAAGTCACCAACATCCTCTGCTCCAGCAAACCACCCAGAAGCAATTTACACAAAGAAGAACAGAAAGCACTCACCAACCTGAGAAAAGACAACAACATAATCATTCTCCCAGCAGACAAAGGTAATGCCACTGTTGTGATGAACACATCGGACTACCAAGCAAAACTATCAAATCTACTCCAAGACCCTACCTACCAACCTATAAAAACAGATCCCACCACCTATCTGGAAAAAACCACCAAATCCAAAATAAAAGCCTCTCCTATCAGTGAAGAAATCCAGCTAAGAATCATCCCCAGAGAAAAATCATCCAGATGCCCCAAACTCTACGGCCTCCCCAAGATACACAAAGAAGGAACACCACTCAGACCAATAGTCAGCTCCATAGGCTCACCTCTACAAAATCTCGCTAAATTTCTCGCCAAGCAACTTCAGCCCTATGCAGAATCCATCTCTTCACACGTTCCAAACTCCTTCCAGTTCATAGAAACAATAAAGAAGCAAAACCTACAACCCAATGACCTACTTGTGAGCTTCGATGTTGTATCTCTCTTCACACAAGTGCCCATTAATGAAGCCTTGACAGCCATTCAAAACAAATACAATCCCCCCGAATACATCTTGGACCTGACCAACCACTGCCTAACCAACACGTACTTCATCCACAATGGACAAAGATACAAACAGATAGAAGGAGCACCTATGGGATCACCCCTCTCACCGGTCATCGCTAACCTGTACATGGAACACTTTGAAACCAATGCTTTAGACAAGTCAGAACACAAACCCAAACTTTGGCTCAGATATGTTGACGACACCTTTGTAATTTGGCCACACGGTAAGGAAAAACTGGATAGCTTCCTCACACATCTCAACAGCCTACACCCCAAAATACAATTCACTATGGAAATAGAAGCCAACAACCAACTTCCCTTCCTTGACGTCCTAATCTACAAAAAACCTGATGGCTCCCTAGGACACACTATCTACCGGAAAAAAACACACACCAACCGCTACTTACATGCACAATCACACCACCACCCTGCACAAATAAACTCCGTAGCCAAGACTCTCATCTCCAGAACCAAACGCCTGGCTGACGAAGACCACTTGACAACTGAGTTACAGAATCTCTCAAATGTGTTAATTGCCAATGGATACCAGCAAAACAGGGTTACGAAGCTAATCCAAAAAGAAACACCCCCCAAAAACCAAGACACAGAAGAAAACAATGGCATAGCCCTCCTTCCTTATATCAAGGGCACTACAGATAAAATTAGCAAAATCCTCCATAAACACAATATCAAAACAGCCTTTTGCACCAACCAAAAAATAGCCAATATCCTCAGAAACCCCAAGGATAAAATTCAGTTGGAAAACCAAGGGGTCTATGAAATACCCTGCAAAGTCTGCCCAGCCACGTACATTGGACAAACAAACAGACGAATAAATGCACGTATCGCAGAACACAAGAATGCCGTCAAAAAAGAAGAAAAAACTTCCTCTCTTTTCCAACACATGAAAGAAACAGGACACGAAATTAATTTTGCAGATTCCAAATTGCTCTTTAACATGGAACATCACCACAAGAGAATAATCATGGAAGCCATCGAGATAGAGAAACACCCTCACAACATGAACAAGCGTGACGACACATCCCGCTTGCCAGACATCTGGAAATTAGCCCTCCCCACAAAATCTGACACCAGATCCAGAGGCACACAGAACGCCATCACCAATCAACCACACCAGACCCAAACCCAGACCCTCTCCACAGATAAACTACAGACACCATCCAGTAGCCAAACCAGGGTGGCACCTCCGGATGCTGCACTCCCCTGCAATCCCTACACAGATCTGGCTGGCACAGGCCACAAAACCACAGCTCGCCCCTATACACGAAGCCAAGCCAGAGCACAACCAAGTGCAGTACAGCCATCTTCTCAGAAAAACTCTTCACAAAGTTCAAGAGTTCAAGACACGAAGGCTTTAGCAACTAATCCACACCTAATGACCCACCTAAGTGGGATTCAGGAAATCACTCAAGAAATCACTCAAGATATCCCTCAAGTAATTAAGGAACAAAAGAAGAAAAGGCACACTAGCCTGGGAACCTCCTCTCTGCCCAGAACATTGGAGGCTATACACCACACCTCCTCAACAGTATTTATAGGAACTCAAACACTGAGATCCTGCTCTGTTCCAGTAACAAGAAGCCGAAAGCACCAGCCTGAAGATGACGAGTGAGACCTCGTCGAAACGTCGCCTAGACACCCCAACTTTTACACGGGAAGACACCCGAGGACACCAAAACCATATATATATATATATATATATATGAATTATTTGGACATTATAATACAAATGCTCTGAAAATTATAGTCTTGACCAAGCACCTGTTTTATGAACCCTCAGTGGGAAACACAGCCCATGTTTTCATGGAGGAGTAGGCCAACATGCTTTGCTCATGGAAGCTCCCAGGAGCAATCCTTGGCACCTCCAGTTAAAAGGATCACTGAAAGATCCATGCCTGAGATCCTGGAGAGTTCACCACCTGAACTGGGTGCCCATATTTATCAGCCTTCAGTGAGCTCCAGATCTTTGCCGAACTTGGTGGTTTGTATTCAGCATGAACTATATCATGTGCCTCTTGGAGCTCTCCAAGGTCCTGTTTCTTGCCTGAATTCCTGTGTGCTCTTCTGGTCCCACTGATGGACTCTGCCTAGAATGTGCCAATTGCCTGTCTATGGGATTATGATGATGGTTAGGAAGGCAGCGGGGAAGTCAGAGTGGGTTAGTAGGTTTAGACACAGAAGGCTCAGGTTCAAATACCTGTTCAGTTATGATGTTTGCTGGGTGATACAGCAAATGAGAATAATTTCATACAGACTGAAGTTACAAAACAGCTGATCTCTGGTGCAAGTCCTATAACTATCACTTAAAAAGGTAAAGGGACCCCTGACTGTTAGGTCCAGTCACAGATGACTCTGGGATTGCGGCGCTCATCTCTCTCTATAGGCCGAGGGAGCCGGCATTTGTCTGCAGACAGCTTCTGGGTCATGTGGCCAGCATGACGAAGCCGCTTCTGGTGAACTAGAGCAGCGCACAGAAACACCGTTTACCTTCCCGCCGGAGCAGTACCTATTTATCTACTTGCACTTTGACATGCTTTTGAACTGTTAGGTGGGCAGGAGCTGGGACTGAACAACAGGAGCTCACCCCGTTGCGGGGATTCGAACCACTGACCTTCTGATTGGCAAGCCCTAGGCTCTGTGGTTTAGATCACAGTGCCACCCATGTTAGTTAGTTATATATCAGTTAATTGTATACAAAAAAGAGACTTTAGTGGGACCCTAGACACTAATTATTCTGGCATAACCTTTCACAAACCACAGTCACCTCCATCAGATTACAAACATCAACAACAAAACAATGGGTTCCCAAAGGACAAGATTTATGTGTATCACACCCTGCCTCAGTTGAGCAGACTTTAACATGTTATTCAGCCTTATGATTCTACAGCCTTATGGAATTGAAGGTACCTATGCTATCTTTTTTATTGCTACATCTTTTAGGATCATAGTTTTCCACATAGTTTAATCTGTGGAATTATTTGCTAGGAATGTTGTGGAAGTAAAGAATAAAACTGGCTTTAACAGTGTATTAGATTTTTTTTTTTTAATAGAGAGAGTCAATCCAGTAATGGCGTCAAGCCAAGTTGGTCAGGGAATACAATCTCATTATCAAGATGTTCCTCTCCTTGGCAGAAGCTGTGAGTAAATGACAGAAAATGGATCATTCAATAACGACTCCAGTGCCTTGTACGTTTCCCCTCATGCACCTAGTTTTAGCCACTGTCAGAAACTATTTTGGCTACCTGTACATTGTTTTGACCTTGAAAGACAATTCTTGGAGGCTATTTTATCCAGATGCCAAGCACTGGATTCAGCAAACTAACGACATGGAAACACAAACAGGCAGGGACTCCAAATCCAACTAAACTTCACAATCCATTGTGGGATTTAAATCTGCTGGTCAAACACAGAATCTTCTAAGGAAAAAAGAATAATTGCTGCAATTGCACTAGTTACAATGTATGCATGCCTGGATCCCCATGTAGAGTCACCAGTTCATAAAATTGGAATGTCTACCTGATTCTGGCCAGGTTGTGAGCATGTAGAAGACCCTGCACATGCATGGAAATAGCTCACAGTTGAATGTTTGAACTGGCTCCCCTGAAAACCACTGTGCTGGATGGAGGTATCTGTGGAGTTTGATATGTGAAGCCTCATTCACACCTGGCAACTCATAACGTCATATATCTTGCAGTTCTCAAGTCAGCAACATATGCATGTGTGAATCAGCTCCAAGCCTAAAGAAAGTGAAATTGTGGGACTAATCTGGAACCAGATCCTTCCTATTTTATGTATTCGATTACTGTGTTTCACAACCTAAACCTCTCGAAGTATAAAACTGGTGTTTATATAAATCACCCTTGCCAGAAGGAAGCTGGATCTTCTCTGCAACCACATTAGTCTGGTGCTATGTATGATAAGGTTTAACAGGGTTTCCTCCTGCAAGTTCATTTTTCACCCCCAAACAAGCCATCTTTTCTGAAAGGGCAATGCAGGGAGGGTTCACAAACCTGTAGACAGACAGCTCAAGGGAGAAACAGGATAAAGATGCTTATCTGCTTCTCCACAAACAACTTCACTTACACTACAACAGTGATGGCCAAAATTGGCCCTCCAGCTGTTTTGGGACTACAACTCCCATCATCCCTAGCTAACAGGACCAGTGGTCAGGGATGATGGGAATTGTAGTCCCAAAACAGCTAGAGGGCCAAGTTTGGCCATCACTGCACTAAAAGGTAGCAGCAGTGTGGGAAAACCCTTCTTCCACAAACAAAGCTTGAATATTCCAGAGTAGATCCCAATCTACCTTCTGCCCACAACAGAGCCAACCAATCGGAAGCAGTTAACAGTGACATTTTATACACATTGACTCAGAAGCATGTCTTATTGAGTTCAGCAAGACTTGCTCCCAGGAAACCCCAAGTAACACTGAAGGCAACGGAGGAAGGTAAGCACACACATATTTATTTCTCACGGAGACAACTCTACGTAAAAATGCTTATTTTCTGTTGGATTGTGTCCGAAGATTTTATTGTATATGGTTCAATATTTTTTAAAACAAGCAAACAACATACGAGCTAGTGAGTGCAGAAAGTAATGATAGGAGAACCAAGAAATCTGGATTTTTTCCCCCTATCACTGATCTGGCTGTGTCTCTCCAAACAATGATCTTGGCCTTGCTTATATTCTGCTCTCAGGACTGTCCAGGGCAAGATATGCGGCTCTTTCTTACTATGTGTGTTCACTGCTCATCTCACAGGGGATTCTAGGTGCTACTGTAACGCAACCAACAAAATAATGATCTGCCAATATGACTTATCTCCTTTTCTCATGTAAAAAAAAAAAAAAAAAATCTATGAAAATCCTGTTGGGCCTGTTTAGCTATCTCGAGTACAAACTGCTCCAAATAAAACACTAGGAAGGGTTAAGGTGTGAACTCAATTTCTCATCTACCTCTCCAAGGTGTTAATAGCTATGTCTAGCTGTGATTATTTCAATACTAATGCTGGTGCACACAGCAGTTGGAAGAAACAAACCCCCAGCTGCATTCAAAGAAGTTTCAAAGCTCCTTCTTTATATGTAGAGTTTTCTCTTTTGTGATGCTTCTGGATTCTTCTGAACAGGAAATAATGGTGCTACCAGTATCCCAGAAATGGTACAAGGGTGATGATGCAAGTTTTCTAACACAGGGATGAGGAACCTGTAGCCCCCAGATGCTGTTGGACCATAACTGGCCATGCTGGTTGGGGCTGATGGGAGCTGGCATCCAATAACATCTGGAGGGTTACAAGGTGCCCTGCCCTGTTCTAACACCCAAAGGATTAGTGGACAGTGACTTCTGGCAGAATTTTTGTGTGCTTGGGGAATAAGATTTGAAGCTTTGAGTCATCTTACAAACCATGGCTGGTTTTTGTTATTCACTATGGAACACTGGCTTTTAAAACTTTGTTCCAGGAAAAGCTGGGGTTCTTTGGAAGCTCAGCAAGTGGGGCTGGCACGTGATTAAAGAAATCTTAGCCCATAAATTTGAAAGTAGGTAAAACAATAGCTCTGAAACAAGACACATACTTTGTTTTAATGATGTATACATGTGTTCTAGCAGGTAGCCTTTTTAGGAGAAACATTGTCTCCTGTGTGAAAGAAAGGAATGCCTCCTTCAAGACGTTACTTGCCACCTGTAGTTTTAATAAGCTTTGGTTGTATCCGTAACAACTTTTTTATTTTAAAAATATGCTGCCTGGTTTATTGGAGGACACTGTTTTAGTTAATTTAAATTGTTTTCTATCCATTAATCTTAACAGATTAATTGATTAAACATTGAACCCTATCATAGTTGAGAAGATCAGTAAAGATGGAAAAGCTTCCCTAAATTGCAACATGACTCTGCTACCAACCTTAAGCTGCAGTTCTCACGGCCAGAGAAGAATACTAGATGTGTTAAGTGTTGTAGTCCTGAGAGGACAAAAATGAGGTTCACTGCATTTGGCTGGTGCTCTGTGAGAACTGACTGTGTACATTAAATCTTGGTCTAAATCAAAGTAGAAGCATCTTACAGCAAATCCTTGGCAGTCAAGTCATTGAGGATGAAATGATAAACTGAAGGTACATAGTTTGAAGATCACTAATACAGAGCATATACACTTTTATGTATTTGAAATAGGTTGCTCTCCACATAATCTGTACAACAGACAACTCACTACTCTTATCATCTTGTTCACTGCCACAGGTGCATTCAGTTATCATGTTTTGTGCTGAAAGCATCAACATGTTGTCACCATAATTTATGCGCTCCATAAAATATCCACAGATTTTTGCCACATGTCTGTATATCTGGTTCACGGCCAGCTTAGGAACATGGTTTGGGATAAATGACACAATAAGGCAAGACTCCAAAAATTACCAGCTGTCCAAATATTTTTGTTCCACATAAATATGTGCTTGCCCTACTCACTTCATCAACCTCGGCTTTCCCTTCCTTCCCCCTCCCTCTCTTGTTCTCTTCTCATCCCATTGGATAAGCAGGTGTTGCCCACAGTGTTGGAAAAAGCAAATAAAGAAAGCCAGGTCAAGATGGGTGGCTTTTATCCTTCTGAACAATAGCAGAGAATAGAGTGATCCAGACTACTTAGAAGAATTCTAGCACTCTTGTACCCCTACTTACAATAGGATTTTCCCCCTCCCTCCAATCCTATATACAAAATGCTGAATGCATTAACACGACGTAGTCACATGATGAAAACCACAATTAAACAATACTACGTTACCACTACCTCAACAGCTACCACGAGTAAGCACTTTGTCACACTCTGAAAATGAAAAAGTGTTCAGACCTTTGCCATAAGGTCAAATCTGATACCCAGTGCTCAGCAGTGCCACAGCTGACCTGGCTAAATGTGCCTTTGTTCAAGTGTCAGGGAAAAGAAGACATCCCCCCTACCTTTTAGTGCATTTTATGAAGTAGATTTGTGTAAACCATCTTAATTTGTTATGGGTAAACAAAGAGAGAACTATTGCAATCACTGTACAGATGGAACCAACCACCCCATACTTCCAAACCGGTTTTTTTGGCAAAAGAGAAAATTGCTGCTGTTCTTCTGTTTCCCTTAACAAAGGTGTAAGAATGGTTAAGGGGAAAGTAATCCATATTACTCTGGATGACATATTATTGTCACTGATCAAAGAAAGAACAGGATTTTAATCTTTGATTTATAAATACACCATTGTAAATAATGGTTTGACACGGGTATGGTCAAAAGATGATGTTGGTACAAACTCCAAACTGCAATCTTGCAATTTCAAGAGATCAAAGCAATTTGCATTTCTCAAAAAAACACACACAAAAAATCCTACTATACATATTTTAAAAATACAGATTCCATATTCAATGCAACTGCTACTGCTAATAATAACAACAAAATCCCACATTTTTAGTAACATAATAATATATCTCTCAAAACAATGTACATAAGAAAAATAAATAAATAAAGCAGGTCATACACATAACAAAAAACACCAAGATACAGCTTCAAAATAAAACATTTAAAATATATAACAAAACACACACACACACAAGTTGTTATTCCACTATTGAGATCTGAGACATCCAGGGACGTTTTTGAGGTTGTGGTTTTGCTCAGGCCCTGTGTGCCTCTTAAGGTACACCAGATTCAGGTAGGTAGCCGTGTTAGTCTGACGCAGCCAAAATAAATAAAAAATTTTAAAAATTGTCCAACAGCACCTTAGAGACCAACTAAGTTTGTTCCGGGTATAAGATTTGTGTGCATGCACACTTCTTCAGATACACTGAAAATAATGTTATTTATTTATTAAGGTACACCAGACAGGGATGGGTTGTGTGACACAACCAGGTTTGGAGCACAAAGCACCACGGTACCATCATTGGTGCTGCACCAGTCCTGTTCAGCTGCGAGCCATCTGTTGCAGTGCATGTTTAGATAGCCAATGCACAGATCTGATAACCGAAACTAAAAACAGAATTGCCATTCCTTCTGCAAGACACAATATAGTTGCATTATCTATGTGGTGAAGCCTTTTAGGACTCCAGCTTCTGTATAGACCTCAAAGCCAGTACATTTTTTTTAAACCCTTCCAGGGACTGGAGGCAGATCTGCTTATACATTAAAGTCAAGAGGCCTTTATTTGTATTCAAATCCCCATTTCCCCCTTACAGATTTTTTCCTATTTAATTCTGGGGGTGTGAGAGTGCAGAAGGCATCGATTCAGATTTTGGTGAGAGCCCCCCCCCCCCCAGTTGCATTATCTGTTGACCTCGGCTCTACCAGAGCAGGCCCACCTCGCGGCCTGCGCCTATAGCGTAGCACGGGCTGGGGGAGGGACTTGTGCGTGTCTGTACGTGGGGGAATCCCACAGCACCCCACACATCGCCCCCCCCACACCCACCCAGCAGGCTGCAGAAAGCTCCTTTATTACCCTGTTTATATAAGAAGAGCTTGGGCGGCTGCCTCCTCTCCCCACCCCGCGCCCGCTCTTGTTCTTTTTCCTTCTTCAGCTCTCCTTGCCCGCTCCCTACCCCGTCCCAGTAATGAGAATAATTAACGGATGCGAAAGGAAAGACAAAAGCACCCCTGCTATTAATAGGAGCTGGGAGGGGAAGCGAGAGGAAATGGGAGGCTTTTGCAGAAGCCTCCATGACTGGAGGCTGGAGTGTCTGGTGAAGCCGAAATAAAAGGCAAAACAGCCCGGAGCTCTTTCTCCCGTGCACACACCGCAGGCGCGAATAGATGGGGCTGCTTGGCTCGTTTGGGAAGGGAGCGAGAGGTGGAGAGGTGGCTGCTCTCTGAGACACTAGCTAGGCCCTTTCCTGCCACCGCCGGAAAGCAGAGCCAGGAAAAGCCGCCGGGGGGGCTCGGGGAGGTGGGCGTCCGCCTGGCTGGAAGAGTCGCCCTTTCCACCTGCGTCCCAATCCTTCCTCCCCCGCCTCGGCGCGTCCACCATTTCGTAGCCGGCGAGCGGGAAGCAGCGGCGGCGGCGCGGACACGCCCAGCCCCGAGGGGGTTAAAGAGGCACGCTTCCCTCGCTCGCTCTTTGCTGGGCAAGAGGCGCTGGGCCTCGCCGGCGGGGCGGCTGAGGGAGAAGCGCCGGCGGCGGCGAGCGAGACGACAACACCACAAACAGCCATAACCCACCTGGGCGCCTGGCGCAGCGTGTGGAAGGAAGGGCTCCTGCGGCGCCGGCCGCCCGGGTCGCTCCGCGGAAGGGGGCGGGGAGCGGAGTCGCAGCAGCAGCAGCAGCCGGTGCCTCGTCGGCTCCCTTTGCCCTGCACGGCGGCGCTTCCACTCCCGTCTTGGGCGAGGGGAGGGAAGAGCGCGCCGGGTGGGGGGATCTTGCGGGCGTTGCTAAAAATAGCCGCTTCGAGCCCGGCAGGGAGGCTCGCACATTATCTATACATTGGTCGTAGCCGCGGTGGCGGCGGCGGGCTCCAGACCATTGTTTCCTTGCAGCCGCAGGGGGAGAGCCGCCAGGCGAGGCGGCGAAGAAGGCGCGCTTTTCTCTCTTTCTCTCCCTCACGTCGTTCCTGGAGAGCGAGCAGACGTGTCAGGCAGATAGAAGGGGAGGGCGCGGGGCAGAGCGGCAGGCGCGCTTCTGCACCGCACAAGCCGTTTGGGGCCGGGAAAGCTCGGGGTTGAGCGACAGGATTGGGAAGCTCGGGGCGGGGGGAATAAGCACGTTTAAGACGGTGGGGAGAGAAGAGCGGAGCCACCCATTTGCGGGCGGAGGAGTGGGGAAAGAGGCACTTATTTGTCCCTCCTGAGGATCGACCGCGTGATTTGGCTATCCTGTGATACTCTGTGGAGATTCCTGCATTGCAGGGGGTTGGACTAGATGACCCGTGGGACCCCTCCAACTCCACAATTCAGGGGTGCCAACTTGAATAAAAAATTGTGTGGAGGGCAGGAAAAGCCCCGCCCCGCATAATCGGTCACATGACGCACGCTATTTGAATGGCAATGCCCTTTTGTGGGGGATCCTCAAATATTTTATTGGGGGGGGGGGCGAAGGGACCTGGGCTTCTAGAAGTTGGCTCCTTTGCTACAATTCTATGCTCCTCTTAAAACGCGAAAGGCGCGCTTGGTTTTCTATGCAAGAAGAGCTCAAGATCTTAAAGCGGGACTCCCCATCTCCTCTTCCAACAAACCTACCGCTTTTGACCGTGCGAAAAGGCTGGCTTTTATTTCTCTCTGTATGAAGGTTGTTCGAGCCTTGGGGGGGGGGGGCGTGTACATCAAAGCCCCCCCCCCCATAACCATTCATTTGCATCCTCCAGGTAGGACGTTTGTCATCGGCTTCTAGGTTCTCGTCACTTGAGGGGAAAGTCGGGTTGACTAAGGAGCGAAATGAGACGATAAATAATAAATAAGTTTTTCACAGAATTTTGATGAGGTCATTAGTTAAAATGGGAAGCCAAGCCCTAAGGTATTAGGAGCTGGATTTGAGCAGAAACCAAGACAAATCTTAGGCTGCCAGCTTTTGTTTTTCTCTGGCTGCTTGTAATGGGTTTCTGCTTCCTCCTGAAGAATAGTGGATTAGAAAATTGAAAAGGCGCGCGGGGGGGGGGGGAGGAGCATTAAAGGAGGATATTTATTTAGGTTTTACCTTCCTGATGTTGTTGGCCTACAGTTCCCATTAGCCCCAATGCTTTCTGGGTTTGATGAGAGATGTACTTACAACATCTGGAGGGCCCAAGGTTTCCCCTAGCCAATTGAGATGTGTATCCCTGTTCCAGAGGTTCATGGTTTGTAAAAGCGCATTCAGAACTGAATTACTGTACTGAAATGTGTTCAGAGTAGATCTCTGGTAGATCTCACACATGACTAAATGGAATCTCCATGCTGTGTTAATGATCAGTTTGAGTGGGGTTTCCTTGACAAGACATACGAAGCTCATGAGACTCTTAATCTCAGGGTCGTGGCTTTGAGCCCCACATTGGGGATGGGACTTGATTATATCAGATGGCAGGCCTCCTTGGAGTAGACCCACTGAAGTGAATAGGCATTATTAACTTATGTTCATTAATTTTAGTGGGACTACTTTCAGTAGAACTTAGATAGATAGAACCCTCTGTCGTTCACATCAGTGGTCACTACATGACTGAATGTGCATATTTTGTCTATGCATAGACCAAGGGTGGGGAAACCTTTTAGCTCAGTGTACCTGGCAGGCCGTTGGGACGCGGGTGGCGCTGTGGGTAAAACCTCAGCGCCTAGGACTTGCCGATCGCATGGTTGGCGGTTCAAATCCCCGCGGCGGGGTGCGCTCCCGTCGTTCGGTCCCAGCGTCTGCCAACCTAGCAGTTCGAAAGCACCTCCGGGTGCAAGTAGATAAATAGGGACTGCTTACCAGCGGGAAGGTAAACGGCGTTCCGTGTGCTGCGCTGGCTCGCCAGATGCAGCTTAGTCATGCTGGCCACGTGACCTGGAAGTGTCTGCGGACAGCGCTGGCTCCCGGCCTATAGAGTGAGATGAGCGCACAACCCTAGAGTCTGGCAAGACTGGCCTGAACGGGCAGGGGTACCTTTACCTTTACCTTACCTGGCAGGCCAAATTTGACAGGTGGTTGGGACCACCTACCTGTCAGTCAGCTGCCATTGACACCTGATGATAGGTGGCCTCCCTTGTGCGGGGAAGATATAGCTAAGGGCAGGATTGAACTTCTTGTGCATCTGCTGCTATGTAGGAAGTTCAATCCTGCTTTCTGCAGCTGCCTCTCCACCTGCATCACACCTAAGGTCAGGTGTGATGCCATGTATGGTGGGTGTAATTTCAGGAGAAAAACAGCTTCATAGGCCAAGTGAGGAGGCCTGATGGGCCAGGATTGGCCTGGGAGGGTGCCCCCACCTCTTGCACTCCTTTCTACATCATTGTTGTGGTGCCCCCTGCAGCGCAGTGCCCACTGGTCACATCACCCTAAACCACCTCTGTTCCCTATGCCTGGCTCACACCTTTCTTTTTCTTGTTGTTTCCCATGCACTACCTGCTTCACTTCACTAAGCATGTGCACTAATAACAAAGCAGGAATTAGCAATTGTACGCCCACAGAAAGTGTACCATTGTACAGTTGCTGCTGCCTTCATACTTCTAGCTCCCACAGCGCCCATGGCGCATGTGTGAAGCTGCATAGTGGAGCAGTACAATAACTCCTACAGCACCTATATTGTGTGTAACAGCTGCACCTGCTTTTTCTTTTCCATAGTAGAGCAGATAAAAAATAATTAAAAATTGTATCATTGGAAATGGGTAGGGTTGGCTTTACAGTGGTGAAGAAGACCAGCTCCACTACTAATTTTTTTTTTAAGCTACAGGTAACACTGGATGGAGCCCCCATGCAGTTATGCCTTGAGAAATACACTCAAAACAATATTTCTGTGGCTGTTGTGGAGCTGCTCCTGAAATTTTCATGCTCACCCTCTCAAGGAGACCGAATGTGTCTTGCTGCTGCTGTGCAGCACCATTCTCAGCAGCTGTTGCTTTGAAGTGAAAAGAATTAGGCAACTTGCTGTGGATGCTCCCAGAAATGGATTGGCCCAAGTGTGCTGTGATGAACCAAAATGGAGCAGAAGGGCTGTGATGGTATGCCATACCCCCCAAAAGTATCAAATAAGGTCTCAGAAAATTACCACCTCCAAACACTGAATAGTTATGCTTCCAGCTGGATTTGAAACAGCCAGTTTTCATGACTATACCATTTACGTATTGCGTCCCCCCACATTTAGGGGAAACCTACACAATCCAAGTTGTGGGAGGGGGGACTCAGGACATCTTCAGTGCCAGTACGATGTCATGGACCTGAAAATGAGTGCCTGGGGCACTGCAGATGCAAAGTAAATGGCTTGTCTGGAGGCCCCATAGAGTATAAGAACTAGCTTGTAGGAGCAGACCAAAAGCCTAATAATGATTTTATTATTTATACCCCGCCCATCTGGCTGGGTTTCCCCAGCCACTCTGGGCAGCTCCCAATAGAACACTAAAAACAAAATAAAACTTCAAACATTAAAAACTTCCCTAAACAGGGCTGCCTTCAGATGTCTCCTAAAAGTCAGATAGTTGTTTATTTCCTTGACATCTGATGGGAGGGTGTTCCACAGGGCGGGCGCCACCACCGAGAAGGCCCTCTGCCTGTCAAGTAAGTCCAGCATCCTGCTTCCTGCAATGGCCAATCAAGTGCCTTTGGGAAGTCCTCAGGCACGACATGAAGCATTAGCCATTGATTGACATTCTTCCCAGAATTTGTCCAAGCTCCCTTTTAAGCCGTGTAATCCACTGCATCCTGTGGCAACAAATTCCATGTTAATGAAATAATGTGGGAAGAAGTATATATACTTTTGTCTGCCTTGAATTTTCTCCTAGTCAATTTCACTGGATGAGCCTAAATTCTGGTATTATAGCATTATGTAAGAAGGGGGACAGTTCCTTTCCCACCTTCTCAACACTGTGCATAAATTTATAAGGCTCCAGGACAGTCATAGTTATCTTCCCCTTCAAACTACAGAGGCACCAATGACTTTTTATAAGGAATTGCTCCAGCACCTTGATCATTTTGACTGCTGTTTTCTACACCTTTCCCTGTAATGTGATGTCCTGTGATGACCATGCCTGCACACAGTGTTCCAGCTATGAGTGCACCACACAATAAGTAGACATTTTCATTGAAATATCCACTCCAACCTCAAAATCTCTTCCTGGATTATGAAGAGAAGAAGAGTTTGGATTTGATACCCCCTTTATCACTACATGAAGGAGCATCAAAGCAGCTAACATTCTCCTTTTCCTTCCTCCCACAACAAACACTCTGAGGTGAGTGGGGATGAGAGACTTCAAAGAAGTGTGATTAGCCCAAGGTCACCCAGCAGCTGCATGTGGAGGAGCGGGGAATCGAACCCTGTTCCCCAGATTACGAGTTTACTGTTCTTAACCACTACACCACACTGGCGCTCTACGATCATTAGTAGTACTGTACAGTATTATTATTTTTGCTCTAATGTCCATTGTATTCCACTTATTTACACTGAACTTCGTCTTTTGTTTTATTGCGCATTCTTCTGCTTTGGAGAAATTCACCATTGTTTGGGGTTTTCACCATGTTGAGTGGTTTTGTGTGATCTGCAAGCTTGGCTACCTCACTGCTCACCCTTGAGCCCGGATAATGTAGGAACAAGTTAAATAACATTGGTCCCAGTGTGGATACTCAAGGACCTTACTTCTTATTTTCATCTACTGTGAGACATTGGACTGTCCATTTATTCATTTTGACTTCTTCCTGTTTGACCTGTTTCTGATCCATAAAGTAAAATCTGTGATGGATCTAAGCTTTAGTTTAGTAATGTATGATGTGGTTGCTATATGTGCCAACTTGGAACTAATGCAGAGCACCCCCTTAACAGATTTCATATCTGCAAACAGCGCTAAAACATGATTAGAAAGCTTACCAGCAAGCAGGCAGGGCTCTCTTCCCTGCATTTCAAAGAGTGCTGCCTCTAAGTTGTGAGGGTGGGAGTGGGGGAGGAGAGAAAATGTGACCTAAAACATTTATTAGGAATTTTGTAGCTTTCTGCAGGCTTGAGTTGAAAGTCTTTCCTTAAAAAGAGGAAATGTTTCAGAACTCAGATCATTAAAGGCTATGTTCCTCCACCTATATCTGTGTGATGGATAACACCTTAGTCACTCAGTCAACTCAATGAGATCAGTGGGGTTACTCCAAAAGGAAAGCACAGATCAAGGTGAGAATCTGTCCCTAACAGAATATATGCTGATGACAACTTCTCTGTACACAATATATTCAAAAGCAAGATGTGCAAAAATCCATTCTGAGCTTAGGAATCTCAGCCCTCACCCCCTTTTCTGCTGCTTCTTACTAATATAAGTACTGTAGTACATTAGTACTTCTCCCTGGGCAATTTTAGATGCCAAGAAACCTGTAACAAATTTCATAGTGAACTCGAACTCGGAGAACCAAAACAGCTTTTTACCTTTGCCCGAGAGATATTAGGAAGGACAATGACATTGCATGTTGGTAGATTACACATAATATCTGCTGCTGCTATGTTCTGTCAGAGTTATTTGTTGCCAAGGGATCAAGAAGGACTACAGATTCAGAAGAAAAATGAGCATTTGTTGGCTGTCAAAATTGAACAAACAAAATGAGAACCTACACTGGGAGCAGCCGATGTTATAAACATGGAAAGCAAGAATCTGGTCATGCTACATGTGATGGCATATTCCCTTTGGAACTCCCTCCTGTTGTACAGTATACCAGGCAGACCCCATCTCTATTATCTTTCTGGTGCCTATTGAAGAACATCCCTGTTTCAATGAGCCTTTTAAGTGGAGATTTTCTCTTCTATCCCAGTCTGTGTCTGTATCAAAATCGAAATTGGTTTTATTTATGAAATCGCTTTATATATGTTTTTATTGTTGTTAAGGTTTAATAGAAAGTGATTCATCAGTACAATGAAATAAATAATACGTATTCTTAATCCAATACTAATCTATGATTTTCTAAGGCACTTTATCTACTTGCACTTTGACGTGCTTTCGAACTGCTAGGTTGGCAGAAGCAGGGACCAAGCGACGGGAGCTCACCCTGCCACGGGGATTCGAACCGCCGACCTTCTGATCGGCAAGTCCTAGGCTCTGTGGTTTAACCCACAGCGCCACCCACGTCCCTAGACCTGTTAGCTAGATGTAGTCTAAAATCACATGTCATCACCTTAGTAAAGCTAAGCACATGGGCAAAGCCAGGGGTTGGGTGTAGGCTGCCCTCCCCAATCAAGTAAATAAATAGAAATACTTAACTAACTGACCAATTGCATCACAGATATCTCAGTTCTGTGCCCCAACATAAAGCATGCCCCCCTCTAAAATAAATCCTGGCGACACCCATGGCAAAGCAAGTCTGAGTCTGGCCAGTGTCTGGGGAGAAACTTTCTGACAACTGCATGTGTGCTGCCTTGAGTTCCATGATGGAAAAAGGGTGGGATATGAATACATGAAAATATTATATTTGAAAATTAAACAGACGATGCTACTTGCTGGGTGATGTTCAGTGCAAGCCTATCGATATAGAGAGAGTACATAGGGGCCCATTAAAGATTATTTCTATTAGCCTATAGCAAGTGTGGGGAACCTTTGGTCCTCCAGATGTTGCTAAATCACAGCTCCCATCTTCCTGGGCCATGCTTGTAGGGGCTGATAGGAGCTCAGCAGCATCTGGATGGCCAAAGCTTCCCTGCACCTCCAGCACAGCTTCTCATAATTTCGTTGTAGAAACTTGTACTAAACACACAGCGATTGCAACCACAATGTCCTTGATTGGAATAAATTGTGCAATTTATGAAAATTAGAATTATACAACTGTATTTGTGCGTAATTTTCTTGCATGTATCTAATTTGATTTGGTACTTTGGATTTTAATGGCTGCTGTAGATTATCTTAAATATGGTTTCATTCAATCACTCACTTCCCAACATTTATTGTGCTTCTGGTTCCAGAGGCAATGTGTTAAACAGCTTCTGACTATTCCTTGTACTCTGTCTTTCTCCTGGCTGTCTACAAGCACTTCTGCTCTAGGTGGGTGGTGTACGGTGTTACCCCACTCCCAACGCCATGCAGATCACAAACAAAGTCCATTGTGAGACCAGCAGCCAGCAGTGTGATTCCAGGTCTTCCTCTTCCTCTGTAGAGTTGCCAGCTTTCTTGTTCCAGCTGGGTCTGGTACCTTTGCAAGCAGCTAGACACACAGCCATATAACAGGTGAAGCCATGTCCAACTTGGGGGTGCCCAGCAAGGGGGTGAACAGCTGATACTATGACATAGGCAACTTCCAACGTGGTGGCCTGCAGGTGTTGCTGGACCACAGGTCCCACCATTCCTGACCACTGCCTATTCTGACTGAAGCTGATGGGAGTTGGAATATAGCAACATCTGGGGAGGTTGCCCATTAGTGGGAGGCCATATCTGGGGCTTGAACTTGTACCCCATGAAAGGCCTTTCTTGGAGGTTGGAAGGTTGTGGGGCCTGCCTGAAAAATCTGGGATGGACACAGGGGGAGCTCAGGAAAGAGCTCAGGGTGAGTGGTTTTGGTAGTGGGTTTGGGGGCAAGGACAAGTATGACAAGAGAGGGCCAATGGCAAAAAAGAGAGAGAGAAAAGAGAGCTGCTGTCATGGTTACAGGAAATGGTCAGAGCACAAGTCTTAAGTGTGTTTGACATGGTGATGATGAGACAGCTCAAGTCTCAGGCAGTTGGAGATGTCAGATGTGGCAGGTGGAGGGAAATACCAGAGGGTCTGTAGTATAGTACAGTATATTCTCTTTCCCTGAGCTGTGCTGAAATTTGTATACTCAGAATGAGGAATCCAGATACATTAGGGACAGTTGGCCTGTCCAGATCTGCTGTGATGCTGCTGAAAATTCAGGTGCTTGCATTACACAACCCTCATTGATGCTGCATCAACCAAGACTGGAATACAAGTGCATAATCCTAGAAGCCATCCAAGTCAGCTTTGCCCGAGACTTCATATTAGATTCAACAGAAATGTTGCTTATAAATTTCCCTGGTGTAGACGTGGCGTTTGAATCAGGAACAGATTTGGGCAATGCTGATTTCTTTAATGCTATAGGTTTTGTTTATTAAAAGTCTCAGTGTGCAAATGAAATGTCACTGCTTCCTGGTTGTATTACTGATTTACCTGCCAGTAAGGGGAACAATTACTCTGACAAATGCCCTGAGAGAGCCCAAGTTGATTTCACTGCAGGTTGTTCTGCTATGGTCCCTGTTGCCTCAGCTGAATACAGCCGAATGAAATCAGTAGCGTGATCTAATAATGCACTATGCAATATGGATTTTGTATACAAATAAATAACCTTGATGCTTGCAAGGGCTGTATATTTGGAAACTATTTCCCATCCTTTCATACTCATTGGAAAGGAAAAGCTGATTGTACTGCAGATAGTGATAAAAAAGAGTTTATGTCCTTTTCCATATGACAATAAAAAAAGTATGTGTGTCCATCTGTCTCTGTCTGTCTGTCTTCAAAGCCCACACACTCCTTCCTTCCTTCTTATTCCTTACTGGCACTGCGGTATCTGATCTTCTGCTTCACTGCTTACCACTCCTACCAGTTTTGGCCCTCAAATGCTTGCGAAATCAGTTGGATGCTCGGGGTCTGCAGTGGCATGCTGCAAAGAATTGCAATGCATTTGTTGTTGTTGTTCTTCTTGTTGTTGTTGTCTTTCACCACTTTCTGCTCAGCCCTGCTGTGAAAATGAAACATTCCAGCAGTTAAAAAATAATAATAAATTACTGCGTGCATGCTGTGAATGTGAACCAGAGAACATTCTAAATAAATAAATATGGAACCCAAAGCAAATGTAGTTTCTTGTAAACGGCTTCCCTCCACCACAGCTGTGCAGAAATGGGAGACTGGCTCTTCTAGCATGGCAAGATAGAGCAGCTGTACTTCCTTTTCAGTTATTATTTAGTAACTTCTTCTTCTTCTTCTTCTTCTTCTTCTTCTTCTTCTTCTTCTTCTTCTTCCTTCTTCTTCTTTTGGTGATCACTCATAACTGAGTAGGATTGTCTTCCATGAACATGGTCTTAACAGCGAGTCAGTAAGTGACTGTACAGGCCAATTCTGGATCCACATGTCCTTCCACAATGGGGACATAGGTTTCCGGGAGTTGATCATGGTGAAGGTTTGCCAAGCGTTCTTTCCTCTTAGCATGTTTCTCCCTTTCGTCCTGATTTCGAGCATCTTCAAAGGCTGTTCTCCAATTGGAGCAATCGCAGGGCAGTGTTTCCCAATTGTCGGTGTTTATACTACATTTTTGAAGATTTGAGAGCCAGTGTGGTGTAGTGGTTAAGAGCGGTAGTCTCGTAATCTGGGGAACCGGGTTCGCGTCTCCGCTCCTCCACCTGCAGCTGCTGGGTGACCTTGGGCCAGTCACACTTCTCTGAAGTCTCTCAGCCCCACTCACCTCACAGAGTGTTTGTTGTGGGGGAGGAAGGGAAAGGAGAATGTTAGCCGCTTTGAGACTCCTTAAAGGGAGTGAAAGGCAGGATATCAAATCCAAACTCTTCTTCTTCTTCTTGCCTTGAGAGAGTCTTTAAACCTCTTTTGTTGACTACCAGCATTACATTTTCCATTTTTAAGTTTGGAATAGAGTAGTTGCTTTGGAAGACGGTAATCAGGCGTTTGAACAACATGACAGTGAAACAATGTTGATCATTGCTTTGATGCTGGTGATCTTTGCTTCTTCCAGTACACTGGCATTAGTTTGCCTGTCTTTCCAAGTGATATGTAAAAATTTTCCGGGACACCATTGATGGAATCTTTCAAGGAATTGGAGACCTCTTTCTTTCCACTGGAAGGACAGATCCTGAAGCTGAGGCTCCAATACTTTGGCCACCTCATGAGAAGAGAAGACTCCCTGGCAAAGACCCTGATGTTGGGAAAGATTGAGGGCACAAGGAGAAGGGGACGACAGAGGATGAGATGGTTGGACCGTGTTCTCAAAGCTACCAACATGAGTTTGACCAAACTGTGGGAGGCAGTGGAAGAGAGGAGTGCCTGGCATGCTCTGGTCCATGGGGTCATGAAGAGTTGGACACGACTAAACAACTAAACAGCAGCAACAACAACAAACTATAGGAGGTAATGGGAAGGAGTAACTTCTCTGCAGTTCACAGATAAATAAGCTCATCTGTTGTATTGTTCTCTTACCTTTGCTTGTAGAAATGTCTCCCACCACTATATTCCTCCATCTGAACTTTCAGGCCTCAGTCTGGTGGACCACTTTTTCCTCACGCGGAATTTCCTGCCAGTTAAGGTCTTATTAAGAGGTCCTTCTCCTGCCTCTAGAGGTTAAGTGGGAGGGCAGGCTGGGGAGAGTGGCCACATGTCCAGTATTGCAGAGAACAGTATTTCAAGAGTTGCCAGAGGACAATCTTCTGTTTGAAGGGGTCCTCTTTTTGAAGGGCTGTCGTGCCCATGTCCAGTGAGAACAACTGGTAGCACTTGGGCAGCTGACTGAGCAGGCACATAGATCAATTGGTCACAATCTTCCCTACTACAGTGAGAAGGTTTCTATTTAAATTAAAGCAATTGTTTCAAAAGTAACCCCTATACATATAAGTTAGCACTTGCAAATTCCAAGCAGGTTGGTGTCCTCTTTTTTTTTGGTAATGCCTAAGTGACCACTGGGGGAGGACCCTTCTTTGGCAGTACCCAAATGCACTGGCGGAGGAAGGGGGGTGCGGTGGGTGAGGCTCTCCCCAGGTGTCATCCCTGGGGGGGGGGGTGACATTGCTGCGCCGCCCCCTGGGACGCTCGCTGTGGGCGGCGCCCCCCCTGAGATGCTCGCCCCGCCCCAGGTGCACAGCATGTGTGCCACTCCGAGTGCCAGAGCAGCTAGCTCCACCTCTGCCCAAATGGTGAAACTTTTCCCCTAGATGGGTTAGTTTGGCTCTTCTTCTGCTATATCCTAGGTGTCCGGCGTCCTCCTTCCTATACTCTTGCGCTTTTAATGAATGCTTGAGACCCTCTACCTTTGTGGTTTCAGCTGCTGCTTTGAGCCTGCTTATATTTGTGTAATTTCTTGTTGTTTTAATCTTATATTTTGCTGCACATTATTTTTATAAACCTCTACAATACTTTATTTTAAGGGAAAGTGTATATAAGTTCTTGACTGCTGATACTGAGGACTGGGGTGTCATGGATGCTTTAGCTGAGTTTCCTGCATTGCAGGGGGGTGGACTAGATGACTCTTGGGGTACCTTCCAACTCTACAATTCTATGATTTATCCGGTGTATGTGGTTCACTGGTTCTGTGTGTTGAAGGAGCCAGGTGGAGCCTGCCCACCCTGCTTGTCAAATCATGGCGTCCATTTTGACTGCAGTCCTTCCTTTCCACGTATCACACAAATTGGGTGTAAGCCCTGAGTGCTTTGTGGAAATAACAGAACGAGAACCCATTCTAAAATGGCAGCGTGCAGAGACTGCGATTTTAAGGGAGCACATTCTTGCCCTACATTGCTGTTATGAAACAGAGTTTTCATTACCATAATTAAAAACATAAATACAATGTATTTATATAATGCTATTAACCAATGCAGAAGAGTACTTCACTAAATAGCACCACTGTGACTACAAACGATGATGCTCGCCAGGGGTTTAGAGATGTTGCTTGGCCGTTTCATAACTCACGCAATGCCTTCAATATCTCATAGCTGGGCTATAATAAACAGACTTTTATTTTGCATATCGCATTAAAGCCGGCGTTTTAAAAACACTTCAGGCTCTCCAAGGGCCCCTTCGCATCATTCTGACATAGAATGATTCTCTCTACAATTTCTCATGAGAGGAAACGTAGGCTGATGAGTTTGTGTGTGCCCTTCACATCACACCTTCCTAGGAATGGCAGCAGGAACTCCATCCTAGACTTAGAAACAGAGTTCAGTTGGTAGAGCATGAGTTTCTTAATCTCAAGGTTGGGAGTTCGAGTCCCACCTTGGGCAAAAGATTCCTGTATTGCAGAGGGTTAGACTAGATGACCCTTGTGGTCCCATCCAACTATGCAATTCTATGATACTGAGGCAGACCATTAGTCCATCTAGGTTCATACTAGGTGATACCAGGGATTGAACCAGGGACCTTTTGCCTGCAAAATGTGTGTTCTAGCACTGAGCTACAACCCCTCCCTTCAGACTCCAGGGAGCAGAGAACGGCTGTGTTAGCATTTTGTGTCCTCCTAGATCAACAGTGTCGTTCCCTCCAGCCCTTTTCACGTTAAATAATTTCTGCTTGCTTTGGCCACTTGCTGAGAAGCAAAGCAATAGCTGCTCCACATCCCTTTGCAGTGAGTAATGGAATACATGGGCACGTAAAGGACACTCGACCCAATCACGTTTGCACAGTTGGCTGGATGTGCTTCAGAGCTGTGTGCTCTACTTTTCAATCATCACAGGAAAACAGATGCCTAGCCCTGGTTGCTTCGTCAGTAATTGAACAGCAAACGCCTGTGGGTGAGTGAGAGCCCTGCAGTGATATGGCTCTCTGTGTCCAGCAACAAGCCTAGCAGTAAAGTGCCAGGGTTTAAGCCTCCAAGCAAGTTATCAAATGGTCATAAATGTGTGAACTGCTCCCAAGCCTCCAACGGTCCAGCATGAACATGTCCAGCAATTCTAGCAGTAAACCAATGGGGGAAAGGATAGAAAAACCAAGCAGCCCAGTTGAAGAATTGCTGTGGGTGTGGATATGTGCAGGGTGCACAAAGAAAGCCCTAAATCAAAGAGAGAGATCTAAAAGAGCTTCATCTCTTGAAGATACTATAGAGCAGCCTTTCTCAACCTGTGAGTCCCCAGATGTTGTTGGACTACAACTCCCATCACCCCTAGCTAGCAAGGCCAGAGCTCAGGGATGATGGGAGTTGTAGTCCAACAACATCTGGGGACCCACAGGTTGAGAACCACGGTCTGGCAGTCTGACTATTCATGCCAAGTGGGCTGCAAGAGGACATTGACATGGAACCTGCAGGCCACACATGGCCTTGTGCAGTTGTGGGGGAGAGTGAGGCCAAAATTTGACACCCCACCAGCTCTTGAGCTGTCTTCCCAAAGCTGATTAAGGGCGGTGCTGAGCTTTGGGAAGGGACAAGACTCTGGCAGGGTCCCAGAGCCCTCCCACTTCCTCCCCAAAGCTGGGAAAGTGCTAACTAGGATTTGGGAAGGAGGCCTCATATTGCCTTCCCAGAGCCCAGTGCCTTGCTTACCTGCCTTTGGGAAGGAAGTGTAAGGGTGGGTGGGGGGCATCAAATGTTGCTGAGTGCTGCAAAAAAGGCCTTGAGGGCTGCATGTGGACCTGGGGCCATGCATTGGACCACCCTGCTATAGAATAATGGTTCCCTCTGCCGTGACAAACTATAGAAAAGCAGTTCCCACAGTCTCAATCTTTACAGACACAAACTTCCAATTTTTAAAATATTTCAAGGTCCAGGGAACTTCCTGCTACTACAGCTCAGAGTTCCTTCATGTAACTCTTTCCTGCTGCCATCTGTTCCCTCTGAATTTCTTCAATCTTTCCCTCAATCTTTCCCAACATCAGGGTCTTTTCCAGGGAGTCTTCTCTTCTCATGAGGTGGCCAAAGTATTGGAGCCTCAGCTTCACAATCTGTCCTTCCAGTGAGCACTCAGGGCTGATTTTCAAAACCTCCTAGTAGCTTGGTATAAAAGGCTTAGGTATGAAATTGATACCAACACTGGAGATGGAACAAAGTATTAATTAAATTGATTACAGGTACAGGGATACTTTGCACATAAGGGAATACTGAACTCAACTGTACTCAACAGTTTCTAAGGACTGAAGAGGCACAACACCTGACACCAGCCTCTAACCTCCATGCCAGCCAATTCCACTCATTACCTGAGTGGTCACTGTTTGGTTTCATCCGCATCCATTTACATCTTGGGGGTCCCAGCTGTCTTCTAAATGCCTGTCAGTTCCCACTGCTAGTTTCCTACCCTGAAATATTGCACTTTAAGATGCATGTTTAGCTCAGGCATCTCAGCTGATTAATGATCCCAGTTTTTCTGTAATCTTGGACCTCCTGTGGTCAGCTGCTGCCTGCCTGGAATAAATTGGGTGGACAAGAAAGAAAGACTTGCTGGGAAACTATGCAGAAGGGAAATGGGAAAAGGGAAATCTTATTTCTACTTCAAAGCCAGGAGTAACAATTTCAAGGATGGTTAAACTATCCCCATACTGGCTAGAAAAGTGAGATTTGGTAGAAACCTAGCCCAAGGCACTATTGTGATGAAGAAAAGTCTGAGCTGAAGATATATGCATCTCTTTCTCTCTCTGTCTCTCTTTAAATTGGAAGGATGAATTGTACCTTGGAGGAGGTAAGCTCCTCCTGCCCCATCCTCTGATTACTGGAATGGTTCACCAAATGGGCCTTTTTATTGTTATAAAAGCCTAACAGATAAAACTTAGGACAGGAATTTTTTTGGGGGGGGGGAACCATTCCTGTTTACCCAGGCATTTGATGGCTGAAATACATTGTTCCTGGCAACTTTGAGATCACTGTTTTTAGAATAACTGCTTTTAGAATGATTTACAATTATAATAGTGATAATGATAATAGCAATGTGTGGGCTGCCTTGGGCTCATTAAGGAAGAACGCTAGGATATAAATTGAATAAACAAACAAATAAGCACACTGCTGCACAAGGCAAGCGCAAACATTTCTGCAACAGGAGTTTGGGCTGTTGGAGTTCTGTTTACGTAAGTTGCCATATTTTGAAGACCAAAAAAGATGACACATTTGCCAACTTTTACTTTTAACTATGGATCGCTACAATGACTCATTTTACTTACCCATGGGAAAGAAGAAGAAGAGGAGGAGGAGTTTGGATTTGATAGCCCGCTTTATCACTACCCTAAGGAGTCTCAAAGTGGCTAACAATCTCCTTCCCCTTCCTCCCCCACAACAAACACTCTGTGAGGTGAGTGAGGCTGAGAGACTTCAGAAAAGTGTGACTAGCCCAAGGTCACCCAGCAGCTGCATGTGGAGGAGCGGAGACGTGAACCCGGTTCACCAGATTATGAGTGTACCGCTCTTAACCACTACACCACAGAGGACATATGGCAACCCTAAATTTTCTGAGCATGTGGGGAGAGGCATTCGGGCAGGCTGGTAGGAGAGGTGAGCGGGCAAGCAGGCAGAAATTTATTGCGTGTAGGTGGGTAGGGGGTGAGAGGTAAGCAGATGGGCGCCACAGAGGGGAGGCTTGCTGTCACGGTCCGTTTTTTGGGTGGTCGAAGTCCTGGCGGTGAATGTCAGGACCGGGGGCAAAACGGCAGGGTGGGAGCAGGAACGGGAGTCCAGAAACCAGGAGTCAGGAAGCCAAGGGTCAGGAAACCAGGAGTCAAGGGTCCGAGAATCAGGAAGCAAGGAGTCAAGAAGCCAAACACAGCAAGGCAGGAAGCGTGTTGCTGTGGCAAAGAGCCAAAGGGAAATGCTGACCTTATGTCCCTTCCCGGCTCTTGCCACCAGGTGCTGTGAGTTACGAACTGGCCTCACCTGTGCGGCCGCGCCTTGCCTCTTCAGAACGAACTTAGGAAAGCCCCAGTTCTGCAAAGCCCTACAGGTCACAGGGCCTGGCTCCTGCACACACTCCTTACACTTGCATCCAGTTGCATGCAGCAGAGGTGTGCTTCACAGAAGTGCAGGGACCGCTGGAGAAGTGTAAGAGGGTAGGTGGGGAGGGGCAATATTTTGTTCAAGTTGGCACCCATGGAAGACAGTTAAATTAAACTTCTATGTCAAGAGATAGATAGGGAAGCTGGGGCCCTCCAGATGTTGCTGGACTCCAGTTCCCATCAGCCCCTATGGCCAATGGACAGAGATGATAGTCATTGTAGTCCAACACCATTGGGAGAGAACCAGGTCCCCCCATCCCTGCCCTATCTTCAGAGACACTGTGCCTTGAATACCATATGGTGCCTAGGGATAAACAACAAAGGAAGGGCTGTACCTTTGCTTCTTTCTCAGCAGCATCTATGCTGGCTTGGCCATGTCCATAAAATGGAAGATGACAGGATCCCCTGAGGATGTGCTTTACAGGGAGCTGGCTTCAGACACCAGGATTGTTGGCAAACCAACTCTGCCTTATCTGTAAACATGACATGAAGGCTAGCAGCCTCACCCCGCTGTGTGGGAATCCCTTGCAGATGACCACAGTGCCTGGAGACAGACAGTCAGGCTGTGTATACACAGCAGTGACCAGAAGAGGAATGACCACTGGGAGGAGGATAGAGAGACGAAATGGCATGGTGCACCTGCAGCGGCACAACCGGATACCTTCATCTGCCCCAGCTGCAACAAAACATGTCTCTCCCATATCAGTCTCTACAGCCACAGCTGGTGATGTAACCTTCCAGCAGTTTGTCTTCACCCCTAAAGGTGCACTCCTCCATTGTCTCCCGACACAGACAGATGCCAACAACAGTCCCAGAGGTGTCTCGGTGGCTGACAGGATGCTGTCCTAAATGGCTAGCGTATTTTGTACATTTATTCAGAAAAAGGTTTTGTGATGCGCATCGGCAGGGGGAGAAGGAACTATTGGAGCTGATAAGGAAGGGTGGTAGGGCCACCTCTTGCTGCTCAGCTCTGAATCCATTCATGGTTAGACAGCAGCCCTAGCAAAGAGGCTTCAATGTATGGAACTTAAAGAAGTGCTGAAATATGTACCTGGTTCAGAGGACCCATCATCCCATAGGGCTGAGTTAATGCTGAGCGCTCAGGTGGGCCAGTGTGGATTTTTGTTCTTTGAATTTACATGCAGAAAATTCTACCTCTATTGATCCTGGCAATGGGGTGTGTGTACGTTGCAGACAAACTGTGAGAGGCAATCCATAGTCATCATTCTTCGTAGTCTTTACCCTGTTAATGGGAGCGACTGGCCCTTTCATTTTTCTTTGTGGAGGGAAATGAGCAGGAGCAGTCGTTCAGGCTCACTCGGGGGGGGGGGGATTAGGCTACATAATCAGCACCTCCAAATCTCAAGAGCACTAATACCTGTTTGGTTCTTAAAAGATGTTTGATTTTAATTTTTTTTTCTATACAGGTTCACAAAGTTAATCATTTCATTGGATTTTATTTATAGTGTTTTACTTTATGTATCATGGACGCTTTATTTGAGATTCCTGCATTGCTGGGGGTTGGACTGGATGACCTTCTGGGTCCCTTCCAACTCTACGATTCTGTTGTTCTATGATTCTGTCTTACAAATATGCAAAACACTAAAACATAAAGGGCAGGATTTGCCTAACAAACCCCACCAATGAAAGCCCTGGGCAAGGGGTTCCACTTGCACAACAGGGCTTTCCTCCGTCCTCTTCCTCCTCCTGTGCCCCCCACACACTCCAAAATTGGCTTGGAAGGTTAGGAGAACCCTAAGAAGTGTGTGTGTGTGTGTGTGTGTGTGTGTGCTTGTGTGTCTGATTTGTTTGTGCAGATGGAACATTCAACGTGGTGCAACACTGAGTTCCACCCAAACAGTAAATTCACTTCTTAGGAACGTAAATATTAATATATCAGGGAATTTCATTTGAGCTGTCATAATAAATCAAATAGATGTTCAGAATTTACAGATAATTATACATTTGCTCTCCAGTTAACAATAGAGAGTTGCCAGTTCCGTTAAAAAACACTGCAGCGTAGTCTTTCCCTCTCTGGTTTTGCGTGGCGAATTAATGTTGACAAAACAGCACATTCATGCACTTTGCTTTCCTATTCAGACATGTTTAGGTTTTCTGCCAGCCTCTGGTATTTCACAAACAAGATTCTAGCTGATGTGATAATGTGTCACAACATCTTATATATCTCCATAGGTAATGTCTGGGATATAAGTCAAAAGGAATGCAACAGGATCTAAGAGTGCAATCATACCCCAACTCCCTGCCCACTCCCAGTTGATGGCTGGGGTGGTGGTTTAGAATTGCTCTGCCCATCTATATAAAAGTTAGTTATTCTAGAGGTTGCATTTCTGATATTAGACCACTATTTTTGTGCAACCAAAATATCCACCATGAGTGACAAAAAACACCACGCATTAAAGACATATCTGCCTTATTCTGATTAGCTTAATGAACTGTTTCCAACAAGGCCCTAGAATGCTTTGAAATGGGTACAAGGCCACGGTGGATAAGCAAATACGTTTTTCCACTTTGCCTTAAACTTAAGGGGATGATCCAACCACAGTTAAATGATTTTTAGTCCAACTGATTTCAGCAAGAGACTGTAAAGTACTCTGGAAAGGATTGCTTATATAAACTTACCTTTAGCTTACCTTAAATGTTCATTAGTGTCTGTATATGACAATGAACATTAAATGTTCCACTCTCTTTATTCTAACAGGCTAATAAAAACCAGCAGTTATGCAAGATTTCCATTTTAATTAGGATTATTGCTCTGATAATCAGCATGTCTTCGCTGCTGGACGTCCACAGACTAATGACCCTTGAGGATCAATCATATTTGGAGCTTGATTTCATAGGACTTTTTTATGTCAGCTTGTTTCAGGGGTAGAGGAAGCAGCTATGTTTTGATGAAGTCCTGCTAGATGTTTGGCGAGTGTTTTCCTGGATCATTCCAAGTGCTACCTCCTCATTTCTGATCAGTCAAGCAGCATGGAGATGTTGTTTGCTTGTCTAGACACTTAGATTTGATCTAATTGTGAGTCGTAATGGGAATCATTAGCCTTTAGAAGAGAAATTGCAAGCAGCTGAGCAGCCTGCCAGTGCATTTCCTACTGGGGATGTGGGTGGCGCTGTGGTCTAAACCACTGAGCCTAGGGCTTGCCGATTGGAAGGTAGGCAGTTCGAATCCCCGCGACGGGGTGAGCTCCCGTTGCTCGGTCCCAGCTTCTGCCCACCTGGCAGTTCGAAAGCACGCAGTGCAAGTAAATAAATAGGTACCGCTCCGGCGGGAAGGTAAACGGCATTTCCATGCACTGCTCTGGTTCGCCAGAAGTGGCTTAGTCATGATGGCCACATAACCCAGAAGCTGTACACCGGCTCCCTCGGCCAGTAAAGCGAGATGAGTGCCCCAACCCCAGAGTCGGCCATGACTGGACCTAATGGTCAGGGGTCCCCTTCACCTTTACCTTTAAGATCTCATTGCAATCTTTACAAATGGATTCAGGCACACATGCTTTTAGCAGACTGGGGTGGCATGAATCACCTTATGCAGATTACATGCACCAAGGTACTTTGTCCTCATTAAGTAAAGAAGGAGGTGCATTTCTTAGGTTGCAAAAATGTACCCAGCCCTCTGGGAGTAAGCCGCATGAAAGAGAATGGGAGGTACTTTTGAGGAGACATGCCCAGGATTATGCTGATTGAGAAGTTAAAAATGGGCTGGCTTGGATCTTGTTTACTGCAAGTGTCATGTCTAGATCCACACAAGAAGCCTTCACTCAAGTCCCAAACAAAAGTTCTAACTCTGGTTGGCCTTGCAGGTTCAACTTTGTTTTTCACTAGAATCTGAGGTCCACCAATCAGGTGCAAAAGACAAAGACTCATAGCACTGTAGAGTTGGAAGGGACCCTGGGGATCATCTAGTCTAGCCCACTGCAATGCTGGAATGTGAAACTTGTCACATGGGGGATTGGACCTGCAACCTTGGTGTTATCAGCACCAAGCTCTAGCCAACTGAGCTATACACACCAAGTAACATACAGTTGAGTCCTGGAATTTGTTTTGAGTACAGTACTAGGATATTATGGTCTTTCTATACAACTCCCCACCCTGCCCCCTCATTATCCCCCCTTAAACATTATAGTTCAGGGTAGAGAGAGAAACTATTGGGAGTCAGAAATCCTGCATGAAGAAGTACTTTCTTTTAGCTGTCCTGAATCTTCCAACATTCAGCTTCATTGCATGCCCACGAGTTCAAGTGCTATAAGAGAGGGAGAAGAACTTTTCTCTAACCAATGTCTCCATGCCAAGCATCATTCTACAAAGTTTATGCACTTTGTGCACAGACTTTGCTGTGGAACTACTGTTCAAATGGTAGAATTCTTAGCAAGCATCCCCTATGCATTTGCCAGGGCATGTGGTGTGGGGCACATATGCGCATCTCTGTACCTTTTTTCTCATGCAAAGATTGCAGGAATCTGATATTAATGGGCCTGCTTCACCTTCACCACATATGCAGTAGTGCCACACAGCCATCTGCATAAACCATTCCCTTTTCTTTCTCCTTTACTTGCTGGCAGCTTGAGGCCACAATTCTACTTACCAGGGACAAGAGCAAGTCCCAAGGAAGAAAGTAAGGCTTACGTCCAAGTAAACATGCAGAAGATTGCGCCAAAAGGCATAGCATGCTGAGCATTACAATGCGATGCCCTAAGCAACTTGTCTAATAATCGTTGAGCATCTTTAAATAGAAGATACACAAAATGACCTCTGGGTAGGAGAACACCTTCAAAACACCCCAAAATGCATTGATTTGTGTGGAACGTTTCTCCACTCATACAAAACAGGATTTTTCTTAGTAGTGGAATGCGGAGCCCAGCAGGAAGCTGATGTCTACTCTGATGGCTGCCAGGACCACATGAAATGTGTGGATTTTCCCTGTACATCTAGAGGGAAATATATGAGACAGAGAGTGAGAGAGTGAAGAGCGCACACATCAAATTCCAAAAGCACACAGTGTGTATGAAAGAAGCTATTTAAATATTATCTTGGCAGCTGGGAGCTTTTGCTATGGGCCTTTATCAGGAGAGAAAAAGCAGATAAATCAGCCAGTCCCTTTAGGCAGATGAGCTTATAATAATCACAGGCCCTGACAGGAGGTGTGCAAAAAAACCCCCACAAAAAACTCTTTCCAAATTAAAGGTTGTGTCAATGGAAAATTGAGATGGAAGCACCTGAAAAAGGAAAGCAGGGCCATGGAGATATCAGGAAGATGGTAGGTGGATGGGTGTTGGAAGAACGATAAAAGGATTCTTTGGGAAGGTGTCTTTATCAGCTTGCTCAGAACTTCAAGAAAACCCTCTCTCTCCTATCATCTCTTTGACCACATGCAAAGGAAGGAAGGAATTTGTCAAGCAGCCCACAGGAATTCTGCAATGCACCATTTAATGTTCGAGAAAGAGGGTGCCTATCTTGAAAGGTGAGGGATGTGCTATTACCGTAGTTTATCCTTTCTTCAATGATTTTGCCGAAATCTTCTGCAGCTGCTGGGGTGGCTCACATTCTCTCTCTCCCTCCCCACCCCTTCGACTGAGAAAACACCAGCTAACCACCCTGGGCTGTGAACAAATAGCCCCCTTAACAAAGGACGTTCTTCCAATAACTGTAACAATTCATTCCTACAGGGGAAAGAAAAGGCATAGGCTGCAATTAGGGACATTATAGATAGCAAAACCTCCTCATCTCCCCTGACACTGGGGGGCCAGGTGCACTTTCAGTGCATTTCTATGAGCACAACATACGCTGATAATTTACACCCACCAGCCCCTTCCTCCAATCACATCATGCCCATTACAATGATGGATATTTTGCGATTACATAAATAAATGGCAGTGAAGAAGAAAGGGGGGTACACAAGCAGGCCAATATCGCTTTTCTTTTTGTTGATTGTGAAAGAAATCAGCACAAAGCACCTGACCTGGCTGCTGATTTCTTGGATTAACAGCCCTGGGCATGGCAGGGAATGACAATAGGCCAAGTGGCACTCTAATGTATTCTATGTCAATTCTCCTCTAATAGCATTATCCAGAGTCAGCCATGGTTTGTGGTGAAGTGTAACCTTCTCTGTAAGGGAATTTAAAAACATTATTACCTCTGACAGATGTGACAGGATCACTGAATGCCCAGAAAAGCTAGATAGGGCAAAGAGACACATGAAACGGTTACTTTTTTTATTTATACCACAAGCCTAGTAGACAGTCCTCTCCTCCTCAGCTGAAAAAGCATCTTCTAAATCAGGGATGGGGAACCTGTGGTCCTCCAGGTGTTATTGGACCACAGTGTCTGCTGCCTCTAATCAAAGAATTGTAGAGTTGGAAGGGACAACAAGGGTCATCTAGTCCAAACCTCTGCAATGCAGGAATCACTGCTGATGCATCCATGACAGATGGCCATCCATCCTCTGCTTAAAAACCTCCAAGGAAGGAGACTCCACAACCTCCCAAGGGAGTCTGTTCCACTGTCTAACAGCTCTTACTGCCAGAAAGTCCTTCCTGATGTTTAGTCAGAATCTCCTCTCGTGTAACCTGAAGCCATTGGTTTGAGTCCTACCCTCCAGAGCTGGAGAAAACAAGTTTGTTCCATCTTCATTGGCTGAGCTGAGGAGATATGGAATCCAACAACATCTGGGGAGCCACAAGCAGATTTGGGGTGGTGGTGCAGAGAGAGGAAAAGAAGAGGAAGGCGGTGAAGGTGGAAGTCTTTGCACTAACAAGATGACTTCATTGGTTACCAACCCTTCTGTGTTTTGTAAGGGTAAGCCCAGAGGTGAAGGCTTGGCATCAGTGATAGCTTTCTAGATTCTCTGTATCTGTTACTGGAGATACATATCATTTGCTCAGCTGAATCTGTTGAGTGTGTCCAATGTTTAAAAAATGTAGATGGGCAGTAAGGGTTGGGGTGCAAAGCTCTGGTGTCCCCTTCTTATTTTTCCAAGCTCTATGGTTGTTGTTTTTTTGTCAATTTTGCTTGATGGAAGCCATTTTCTTATTCCATATCATGCAATATGCTTTCCCAAATGCAGCCTTATGTCATGCCATGTAATAACCTAGTCTATTCCCACTTTCCCTTTCTCATATGCCAAATAACACCCATGACTTCTGTGTGCCACAAGGTTCAAGGTGACAACAGTGATGGAATAACTGCCTGCTTCATTGCAGTCCTCAGACCAGCCTGCAGACCTCATTGCGGTATTCAGGCTGCCAGCTTTGGCTACTTCTGCAGTCCTGGATAGCTTCTCCTCTCCCTGCTATCATCCTATTTCCATTTCAGCTGTGTGAGCCTGATAATAAGGAAGTTACAACAGACAGCCTAAGGACCTTCATTTATTCTACAGATTGGAGCATGCCATAGCTGCAGTTAGTTACCTGTGGAGTTTAACTTCTCTCTCTGCAAAGCGGGTGAAATGCAAATCAAAAGAATGAGGGTGGTATACTTTCCTTTTAAAAATTTTGTTAGCATTTAAAGACATGGGAAATATTGCAAGAGGAAGGCTTTTTTATTTTATTTTTAAAATGAAGGAGATGAAGGACAGCAAACCATGGCACAAGATGCTCCACATAACATGAAAGGAATGAAATCTAATAGTTTTAGCTGCAAAGCAGCAACTAGAACTTCAGGCTACTATGTTTTACCTTTAACATTTCTGCTCCATATAAATCAAGGCACATACTTAGGATGGAACCTTTTTTTATTTTTTGCTTTGAATTTATTCATCTGTGAAAAACTACTCTCTTGCCCTCTATTTCATAGTGACAATTACAAGAATCATCACTTGATCAATAAGCATGTATATCTTGAAGGACTGTGGGGAAAGATCACACTTTTTTTTTTTTTACCCTTAACCAGCCTGAAGGTGAGCATAAAACAAGGATTAAAGTATGTTAAAGGCAATTAATCTAGGTGCTTCTGAACAGATGGCATTCAAGAAGGCATTCCACATTCTGGTGTAAAATGGAGAAATTCTATCCTGAGGGTTTGTACTTGCAAAATGAAACTAAAAAGCTTTCTGAAACCCTTTGTTTTAAACTGTATGGCTGCTGTACATGCACTCCAACTCCTCTCATTTAGGGGTGAAGATGAAAAACATGAAAAGTATATGTTGGACACATTTTGGAGCTCATTTCTTCCCATATCATTCTGGTAAACCTTATCATAGAATTGGGAGGAACCCTGAGGATCATCTAGACGAACCCCTTGCAATGCAGGAATATTCAGGAAAGCAGAGCAATATGTTTGCCACCAGCTTGGTTGCAGGAGCTGCAAGGTGCCATCCAACTGCCTTGCGGACTCCACTCCGGATTTGTGTAGGGTTTGATCCTTAGGCTTTTCTTCTCCTGAAGATGTCCCACAAGGATTATTTCCACAAGATCTGCTGGGCTCCTGTTCTTTTAACATTTGTTAAGGAGCAAGATGTTTGAGACAGGTAACTTCTCATGCAGGAATAGGTTGAAAGCTGCATCTGCTTAAATGGCAACCTCTGCACAACTACCAAAGTAAGGCTTGACATCTGGTAGCTTTGCAGGCAATGTCATAGCCCACAAGTCCCAAACCAGAGGCAAAAAGGGGGAACAATAATGGCCAGAGGGTTCATGTGCAGTGCCATTGCCCTTGGTCTGCCACCCAGCGCTCTTTTCTCAAAGGGGGCATAGCACAATGATTTGCCAAACAGGCTATTAAGGATCCATATCTTGGTTTGTATTGAATCACCCTTCCAACCTACAGCAACTTTGAGGAAATCGGAGGGTTGCAGCTTGTGGCTTCAAACATGCCCCCCTCCCACAGTGCAGCAAGAATCGGGAAGGATATGTAGATATTTCACCCACTGCCCAATTTGCGAAAAGCTAATCTATCAGGAATTAAATATTTGGCAATAGTCATGAGAAAAATAATTAGGCCTGGCTGTGGTGTGGAACTGCAAAGGGAACAGAGCAATGAATTCTGGGAAATATTGTTTAGGAAAACTGCTCTGTCCGCTTCCTGGTTTAGGGCATTGGCTGATAATTTCCAGCTATGTCTGGCTTTTAAAAAGAGGTGAGGGAAATGGGAGGGGGTTGAGAGACTTCTGAAAAATGGGTTTTCACTGGCATTTGGAAGCTAGTCACAGAAATTCTGTCGCTTCATACTAGGCTTCATGAAATGTATTATTATTATTTCTTAACAAGACACAAATTTGAGCCTTAAAACTGCCTGGTGACTTTCCATGAATACTAAATATTCCCTTGAAAGCTTGAGGAGCAGGTCTAGGAGCAGATAAGTGTCTCCCTGGGAGCAAGGCCACAGCTCCTTTAGATATAACCTGAGGCAGGACCGTGATGCTAAGATCCAAAATGTGACATCCTGTCTCTGGCTGGTAATTGCCTCCAGTCAGGCCTGCCTGTCATCTCTCTGGGGAAGGAGGGAGAGGCTGAGCAGATGGGCTGCCAGCACCCAGAGGCAGAGCCGAGGCAGGTCAGCTCCAGGGCAACTTCCCTGGGATGGATGTAAAAAGCTGTAGGGCGCTGCAGGAGCTATGAAGGATCGTCTTGGTCCTGCTGTCTGGCAAGCGGAGGGCAGCATCCATAATCACCAACTCCCTGTGCATTTCCCTGCAGCTACTGAAACAGCTGTCTATTCATTTGGGAAGTGTTCTCGTATATGAGAAACTCAGCATTATATTTCACTGTGTGGCTAAGCAGATTCCACCCACCCGCCCTCCGCACAACCCCTTGCTTATTTTGTGATATGCTGTGAATGCCCATGCTGCTATTTTACTGTGTTTTATATTAGGTAAAGCTTGTGGCAGCTGTAATAGCAGCTGGGTAGTTAAGGCACAATGAGCATTGCAGCCTCTACACAATGCATGAAAGGAAAGCTTGGCATGGAACAAGCCCTCTGCCCTACTGCTCCTATGTGGCTGGAATGTTTTCCTTGTCTCAGGAGATGCTGGGAACGCTAAGACTCCGAGAGAGCACAACAGTGACCAACTGATTGCCTATATGTGGCTGGGACAGATTCATTTGGTATTCATTTACAAGTTTCTTATTTCCTTATATTCCTTACTTTCTGCCCAGCCACTGAAATCTTCCGGGAGTCACTGTTAGTGGTCTTCCTTTACTTTGTTGTGGGTTTGAGCCTCATGTTGGGTGAAAGATTCCTGCATTGCAGGACTAGATGACCCTTGTGGTCCCTTCCAACTTTGCAATTCTATGGTTCTATGGATGCATAGCTTGTATCTACCAGACGCCATGCATTCAGTATTGTGGGCCCAATGCTGTGGCACTTCCTTCTGGCTGAGATCAGACAGGCCCCCTGCCATTTGAGTGCCCAGCATTTGGTGAAGACCTTTTTATTTCAGCAAGCATGTGAAGGTTTTTTCTTTCTTTCTTTCAAAATTATGGTTAATTTTAACTGATTTATCTTTTGTACCCTTCTTCTGCACTGTTGGAAACTACTGTGTTAAACAGTATATAAACTGTTGAAATGAATAATAAATTAATGATGGTGTCTACTGATTATGAATAACCCCTGTGTTTGACTGTTTGGCCCCACAGTTAACACCTTTTCTCTCTATATGCCTAGGTATGCATACAAATATATCAACTGAGGATAGCATATCACACTTCCAATAAAGTGGGCTCTAGTCCATGGAAGCTTCTAGGCCAAATAACCTTTGAAGGGAATAGGTCTTTGGAGGGACACAAGACACTGAGGTTTTTGCCCCAGCAGACTAACATAGCTATTCCTCTAAAAGTTGCAAAGTTGTTGACAACACACACACATTTCTGGGGTTTTCATTTTAACTTTGCTAAAAGAAGAAGAAGAAGAGGAGGAGGAGGAGGAAGAAGAGTTTGGATTTGATATCCCACTTTATCACTACCCTAAGAAGTCTCAAAGCAGCTAACAATCTCCTTTTTCTTCCTCTCCCACAACACACACACTGGGAGGTGAGTGAGGTTGAGAGACTTCAAGGAAGTGTGACTAGCCCAAGGTCACCCAGCAGCTGCAGGTGGAGGAACAGGGACGTGAACCCGGTTCACCAGATTATGAGTCCACCGCTCTTAACCCCTACACCACACTAGCTTGAAAGCACAGCATGTTCACCCCCACAAAGCTTCTGTACACAACAAAGCACTAACTTTGGTCTGTGAGCATGTCTGAAGAGGCAACTGAATTGAGCTGACCTTCACTGCAATCTAAGGTGTGTTTGTGTGATTTGTTTTTCAAAACTGAAAATCCAAAACAACCACAGAGAGAAAATGAGCAGATGCTGTTTATTATGGTTGTTGTGTCAACCCTGGATTGATGACTGTGGTGGTTCCCTGTTCACCATTTTATTCTTTCCCATCAATGCTCACGGGATCTCCTTTTGCCTGTGTGTGTGTGAGAGAGGACACTTCCTTGGAGGCAGAGCTGGAGGACTGGCTGAGCTGAGTTATGCATTCCATTTCAAAGCTTGCTCTCAGCAGATTCTCTCGCATGACTCTGCCCAGCTAATGGAAATGATTTTCGCTTCCTTTCATCTGGAAAACCACCAGCAAATAATCTTGCATCTTCCCTGGCAGAGGGAGAGGTGAAAAGACATGAATTGTGCATTCCCAACAGGTGAAACTCTTCCAACTCTTCAGAGATAAATTGCTCAATTTCTCCTGCAATTGTGAGAGAGTTCACCACCTCGCCCAGCCTTGGAGCTTAGACAGCTAGTTTGGCATAAAATGATAAAAGAGATGGGCGGAGAGGCATTGTGGTCTCTGGAAATTACTTGGTGGTCTTTGTTCCATCTGTGAAACTCTTTAGTCCTTGTGTGCCATAGACTATTTCTTACTGCTGGAGCGCAATATTCTCATCTAACTTTTACGTTGATCTGCAGGAACTGTGCTTTGGTCAAAATGAGTAGATTTTCAGATAGCGCCAAAGAAGTTGCAGCTAACAGCCCCTGCCATCCACATCTATCACCTCCCCTCCCCTCTTCTCCAACTCTGGAATCTCCTTACCACTGAAGTCTTGCAGAGAATCAATGCTTCCCATGGATTTGGAACTGGAGAAATGGATACCTGAATACAAAATATATGTGCAAAAATCATTGGTTGAAATATAAATGTTAGCATTTATTTTCTCAGCCAGTAACTGAAAACAGCAATCAGAAAAGGGCTTTGCATATTTGCTGCAGGAAGCAGAAATTGACTTCAATGAGCTCAAACCGTTTCCAACGTATTTGAGGCATGCGTATTTTGTAGCCAGTTAATAGTGTACCCAGATTTTTTAAAAAAATATATATATATATCTAAAATGAGAAGCAGGCTTGAATGTCTTTGTTTTGATTATAAAAGACCTGGTGTTGCTGATGTTGCAGACCTCTGGAAGTCAGCATGGTATTATCTTAGTCATTTATCAATTTCTCATAGTTATTTTTTACTGTTTTAAGATACTGTAAGCCAACATCAGCCTGAGGCAAAAGGTAGCGCATAAAACCCCCATTTACTGTACCACCAGTTGACTCAGTTTAGGTTCCTTTGTTTTGATGCAGCAAAGAAGGGTTGAGTATAAAGACATCTCCCACTTGCAGACTTGGAGGTACACCACCTAGGGACAAACATGAAAGTTCATAGTCATTGGAGTGAATGGGGACCTTGAAGTTCTTGACAGACAAATGTGATAAGCAGGTTGTTTCCTTGGGCAACCGTATTCTGGATCCTCCAGTTCAGAGGACACATCCCTATTGCCAACCTCTGACTCAGAGGGTAAGACTCTTGCAGTATCTGAACTATTGTGGAATTCACTTGACCACAAAATAGGATGAGAGCCTTTTAACCACCCAGCCAGTTCCACCAGGGAGTCAAATCCTTCTACATTCCTGGTCTTGTCAGTGACCTTCAGTAAGCTCTACTATAGCTCCCTGATGAGGCAAATCTTCCTATAACTGTTTTGGGAGCTCCAGAGAGCTGGGCCTCCTTGGAGCTGTCCAAGGTCCTGTTTTTGTCTGCTGACTAATTTGCCTTTACCGGATACACTCTGCTTGCCTGGTGAGCCTCAAAGGAGCCCACATAGCCAGACAAAGGGAGCCCCCTCCATGCAAATAGTAGGTGCAAGATCACAGATCCAGACTGGAACTATAGTGGGAGGTAAAGGGTTAAAGACTCCTACCCCTCCCCAGAGTCCTGATCTGGCTATTTGTGTGGGGTGGAGATGAAACTTGCATCAAGTGAAAAATCAGTGTTCCATTTTTTTTTTGGTAGGATCCCCAAAAGGGTTGCACATGAGCCGTTTTCACGACTGATACTTAATTTTCATTTTTACATTTCCCACAGCTGATTGAAAACAGTGACACTGATTAGCTGCATATTAGATGAAAAATGGCTCTCTTCTTCTTCTTGCTTTTCTGTGCCAAGAAAACCTGCTATACCTGTAGGAGCGGCTTCCCCAAGAGATAAGAAAGGGCTAGAACTCAAAGAAATTCTGCAAGAAATCTAACCTATTTGTCTGGTGAACTTAAGCCACTGTAATGCAAAAAGCCAGGCCCACAAGTCCCAATGGCAGCCACCATTTGCTCTAATCCCCAGCCTGCAAACTTAGAGCTTTTTCTCTATTTTGACCTTTAAATCTCTCATTTTAAAAAAAGACACACCACTTTCTCTGTCTTACTTTTGTTTGATTTGCTGCCTTAAGAATCTTATGAATTTTCTTTATTACAGTTTACATTAAGACTTGCCTATTCCATTGTGGATTTAACAACACCTAGTGTATGACACATCATGGCTGATACTACTGTGCCACAAAAAATGTATTCTCCCTATCTGCCTACTGTCATAATATACCGTTTAATTGGTTTCCCTCTGCCGTGCCCCAGCCATATTGCTTACTTGGTTTTCAGAATGGCATATGGATCTGCCCTGCCATGCATGGGTTCCCCATGTTTGCACAATAAAATAGGCACTTACACTCATCACATGTGACAAGGTATGCATGGTTTATCCAAGTAGAAAATCATTCCCACCACAGCTTTAGGTCTCCTTTTATGTTTGCTATCTTTTCAGCTGCCACTATGTCCCTGAGCACCACTGGTGATGTTAAGCAAGTGCTGATACAGGCAAAAATGTTACTTTCAGACTTGCTAGCAGGAACAAGCCATGCAGGGCTTCCTCAGACTACGGTTTGTGTGTGTGTGTGTGTGTGTGTGTGTGTGTGTGGTGCAGGGGCGAACGAAGGGAGTGAAAGCAAAACCAGGAGGGCTGCAAAGAGAGATAAACAGACTCTGCCAATGTTTACTCTGGAGTCGACACCACCAGCTCCCTAACCTAATCTCATTCTGGGAGCTAATCAAATTCCTAGCAGGCAGAGACACGGGTAAGTCTTAATAAAAATGGTAATTCCCAACAGATTGATCCAGCAACTTGAGGACATTCTCAGCCTTTCCTTATGAACTTGCATTGGAACCCCCAAGATTAATATGGCAATAAGTGAGAAGTCAGGTTTCGACTGTTACCGATGCAGGACTCTTGTATACATATATAAATGGGCATTTATTACTTCCATGCCTAGGGGGGAATGAAGATGACTCAGCTAAAGGAGTTGTGGTTAACAGTGAAGTCAGAGGGCAATGCCATGTTCCAGCACTGAAAGAAAGCCTCCCTGTTGTTTAAATGTTTCCTCATCTTTGATTTTGGTGTCCCTTCCTGCCCCTATTCATGAGAACTCACAGCTGATCCAACTAAGCAGGTAAAGGTAATGGGTAAAGGCCCCCTGGATGGCCAAGTCCAGTCAAAGGTAACTATGGGGTTGCGGCGCTCTTCTTGCTTTCAGGCCAAGGGAGCCTGCATTTGTCCACAGACAGCTTTCCAGGTCATGTAGCCAGCATGGCTAAACAGCTTCTGGCACAACGGGACACCGTGATGGAAGCCAGAGCGCACGGAAACGCCATTTACCTTCCCACCACAACAGTACCTATTTATCTACTCACGCTGGTATGCTTTCAAACTGCTAGGTTGGCAGGAGCTGGGAGAGAGCAACAGGAACTCACCCTGTCACGGGGATTCGAACTGCCAACATTCTGATTGGTAAGCCCAAGAGGCTCAGTGGTTTAGACCACAGCGCTACAACGTCCCATCTAGTTGATCCATCTAGACCACTATTGTCAACACTAACTAGCAGTGGCTCTCCAAGATTTTGGGCAGGAGTCTCTTCCAGCCCAATCTGGAAATGCTGGCTATTGAACCTGGGACCTTTTGCATGCAAAACATCTGTTCTGTGACTGAGCTATGACCCTTCTGCTTAAAGAGCAGCCAAACGCTAATTTGTCCCACAGGTTCCCACTGGAACATAGAAAATTCAGACCATTGGTCGACCTACATGGACAGCCTATCATAAAAAAATGCTTTAACAATATACGGTTCCTCCTTTTTTTGCCCCTGCCTCCACCCCTTGTAAGTCTCTTGATGAAAAAGAAAATACACTGAGGGAACAAAGTTGTGTGTACCTTTTTCAATAAAGTCAGGTTTGTGCAACTGTTTTAGATTCATGGTTTTATTGTTTTAATCAAATCCAGGTTGCTGTTGTTTTTGTGTGTGTAACTCTCCCTGGGATCACAAACTTGGTGAAGGGCAGGGTATAAATTAAAATAATAAAAATGGATAAATAATAAAGCTGAGGAAGCAGAGGGAGGCAGGGGTTATTGGTTGAGCTGGATTGATGTTTTATTGATCTTTTACACATTGTATCCTGTTGCGCTGAGGAAGATTTCTCTACTCATATCTACCACTATGATCTTGCATCTATATCCTGAGTTTTCCACCTTAGCTATATGCATCTTGTTTTTTATTCTATTTTGTTTAGTCCATTGTCCACCACTCCTTATGTGGTGGTTTTTTCTGATATGTATCTTTAATAAAACTCAATAAATATGATGATTTTTTTTAAAGATATGTTGGGCAGCTAAACTAGCTGTATGGCAAGAAGTCAAATGGTGGCAGAGAAAAGGGTATAGTGGGAGAGGGATAGACAGATGGCTGAGGTAGTCAGAATCCAATCCATCACCACAAGATTGAAATGACACCTTGCATTAATGAAGCACTGTGCACAGAAAATTCGACTAGCTAGAAGGTTCACCAGTACAGTGGTACCTCAGGTTACAAACGCTTTGGGTTACAAACTCCGCCAACCCAGAAGTAGTACCTCGCGTTGCAAACTTTGCTCCAGGATGAGAACGGAAATCGTGCATCGGCAGCACAGCGGCAGCAGGAGGCCCCATTAGCGAAAGCGTGCCTCAGGCTAAGAACGGTTTTGGGTTAAGAATGGAACGAATTAAATTTGTATCCCGAGGTACCACTGTATATCCAATGCATAGTCACATAAAACAGTCACATCCTCACCTGATGCAAGCAAAACTCTCTGGACTGTTGGGTGCATACAATGTACGCAAATGCAAGGTGACCTTTCAGCCTACTGATTTTCTGAACACTATCCAAATATCTCATCTGTCTTTGCAGCTTCATTGGAAACAGAGAAGAAAGGCCACCACTAGACTTATGGAGGCCCCCCCCCCAAGTTTTTTGCATGCCAGTCCAATTCTAGTCACTACATTTTTATTTATTTATTTACTGCTGGGTCCCCTGTTGTGATGGCATGATGCCAGAAGGTTTTTTGGTGGCTCCCAACATTTCCCCATTTTTTAAAATTAAAAAACTGACTGCTCTCGTATGTCATTTAATATACATCATTCCCACTTCTGCATTTTGGCCATGATCACTTTGACATTCACCCTCAAAGTATTGCAGCCCTTGGTGCCCCAAACTGTGAATCTTAAATTTAACTCTAAACACAATGGAAGTGAAGGGTTATTGAAGTAGAGCATGATGCAAGTAGCTTCAAAAGTGTTGTGGTGTATTGAAGCCAACTCTTCTTTGATTATAACAGGCGTTGTCTGCATTAATTTGGGATCTTTTACAGGCAATAACAGAGAGAAAAAAGCATGCAGTAAGAGTTTTTGTACTGGTGGTGAAGTCTCTGACAGGAAGTAGCTCAGTTTCTGGACAAAACAGGAGGCTGAGAAAAGAAGTAGCATGTGAAAAAAAAGAGAGTGACATGAGAAATAGTCACATAGGGCTTACCAATGGGAGAGATTGAATGATGTCATGGTTGCAGAGGTGGTTGAAGAGTTTCCTGGAGGATCAGGTGGCTGCAAAGGAGACTTAACGATGGTGAGTTACGAACTGACCTTATTCACTTTACTTAGACAAAAACAGAATAATGAAAAGGCAAATTGATTAGCTCGTAAAAAACTCTGCCAAAGACTTAGCAAAGCAACTTTATTGATGAAAACAAAGAAAGCAATTAAATGGAAAATTTGACTTGATGCCATGATTAGTTTTTTGATGCAGACCAAATTCCTTTTTAAACATACATTTTTATTCTAAAGCAGATGCTGCTAAAGGGATGCTGAGCGAGGGAATATCATATGTGCATGATACATGGGAAGACAGGGTAGACGGCCTCGCAAATATATTATTCTAGGCCTTTATGTAAAATGAGTGCATATGTTGTGCACACACCACTTAAAAGGAGCATGGTGCCACACAAAGCCTAGGACTGGGTATTTTAATAACTGGATCATAAGCTCCCCGCTCCCCAAGCACAGCTGCCTTCTTAGGACAGCTGGAAAGGGAGTGGAGCACATAGGCTGGCTTCAAAGGAATCTAGTAAAGCCCCAATGAATCCAAGATAATCCCTTTCAATCGGTCTGCTTTTGCAAATGCTGTAATGGGATGAAACAAGAGATAGGCTACTTAATGTCTTGCTCTGTTATTGGCCTGCACAGCACCATGGAGAGCTGATTGTCTCTAGTACTATCTGCTGACCAGACGAGAGCCAAAATTTTATCCTGGTCCAGGAGGCAAATCAAATCAACTCTCCATGTGTCATCTGTACTATCTTGCTTCCCATACAGCTTCATCTCATCAGCCCTGGAAAGATCACTTTGAGTGTGGCAGGTTTCCCTTCCATTTCTCTCCCCCCTCCCCACAGTAAACTTCATTTACATATTGGTTGCCAAGTGTTGGGCTTACAGGACTGGATGTGAAAGTAAAGAAGTGGAACAGAATCAGAATCAGTGCCAACTCTCTCTGTGTTTCATTTGGCAGGTTTGGTAGATGAGTCTGAGCACATTTATCAGCAATGCTGAACAGCAGCAAGTGCCCACTGTGCCTTAATTTATAGCACTCTTCAAAATGTCCATTTGAACTTGTATTGACCCTATCAATAGGCTGCTACATTTGCTCTGTCCATAGAGCTTGGTAAATCCACTCATTACTCATTAACACCAACCTTCATGGGATGATGACAAGGAATTTGATTTCTTACCCACACATCCCCATAAGGTCTCTGTGTGGGTCCCAAAAATTAGTTGAGAACTTAATTAGTTCTTAACCTGAAACTGTTCTTAACCTGAGGTACCACTTTAGCTAATGGGGCCTCCTGCTGCCACCTCGCCACCGGAGCATGAATTCCGTTCTCATCCTGAAGCTCTTAACCCAAGGTACTATTTCTGGGATAGCGGAGTCTGTAACCTGAAGCATCAGTAACCCGCGGTACCACTCTATAGCCAAAGGTCAGGGTGAAGAGAATGTCTTCTCATGGGCTGTCACCTCCTAACATTTGAGGGCGGCAGAACTACCAAAAGGGCCTCCTCTGCTTAATACCCAATAGCATCTTTGGGAAGGAGGCAGTTTGGAATAATATACAAAAATGTTCCAGATACAATGTGCATAGCTTAGAAAACTTGATTATCAACCAAATTGGCTCCAGCATGAAGATGGTCAACACTGTATGCTTATAGACCAGTCCCTTTTTGCCAGTACTTACAACATTCATTCACTTATTTGTTCCTGAGAATGCAGGTGAACTTCATCCCAAACTGTTGCTTTTATGTCCCACCCCATCACACACAATCCCCCCATTTCCTTCCAAATGCTGATTTATCATCATTATATTTACGACTTCCGCCGCAGTCACATTGGAATCTGTTCAGATGCAAGTAAGAGGTTTTTCTGGTGGTGACTGCCTCATCTGATGTGGAGTTGAGGTTATCGATGTGTTTGTTGACAGTGCATCATCCTGCTCTTCTGTTTTAGCCACCTGCTTACCTGCTTTTACATCCCTTGCCAACTTCAATCTATAGTGCCTTTTGTTCTTGTCTGTTTCACTCTACTTGTCTGTTTTCTTTCCTGGATCTATTTCTGTTTGTTCCAGCATGGGGAAGTACAAATGGCTCTTTGAACAAAATGCAATATAAACACTCCATAACCCTCAGAGCAGCAGGAGCAACAACAACAATGGTCCAGCAACATCATTGTACCATGTGCAGGGCCATTTAAAAAGCCCTTGAAATCAGCTGCCTGACAAGGGAGTAAGACTAAATCCACCCCTTTCTTTCTATTTCCAAACAGATGATCAGCATAATTTTAACTTTGCAAAAGTATATTAAGCACAATTAAGCACATAGCCTTAATTGTTGGATCATCTGGACTGTGAGTATACAGGAGTGGGGAGGAAACAGAGGATGACTTGTGGATGGAAAGAGAAAACATGTGTGCAGTAGCTTAAAATGCGCCATTTGCAAGGGGACTGGAAAATGTGCTATTACTATTGAATAGATATAGCGTTGGTATAATATTAGGGAATCCGCCTCCGTCCGGTCTGGAAGCATTCCAAGTCAACAGATACAGTAATAAAAGGAATGAAATATGCAACACATTTCAGATTAGTGGAAATAGTACAGTGTGCCTTAAATTTTATGCTCATTTTCTTTAAGTGGTTGTGAAAAGGTCACTGGCTAAAGTCACCAAAAAAGAAGCACTTTGGGATTCAGGCTTTCACTGCTTCTCCTTTAAAGACTTAATCTGTGATCAGAAGAGTTGCTTGGTAAAGGGGAAAAAATGCTGGCCACAGTTTTGAGCTGAATTGGGGAAAAGGTACAGCCTTACATAGCAATGATCTATGACCTCAATCCAAATAAAGCAAGCTGTGGGGTTTAAGGTACTTGTTAGTTGGTTTGGGGTGTCTAAAGGTGGTGTTTGGGTTTTTTGGGGTGCATGTATAGAAAACCCCACATTCGTGCCAATGAGGGATCCCCACCCCACCAGAAGAGGGATTTTCCTTAGGACAATAGGGAAGGAAAGGTTTAAATTTCCCATCTGTATCAACTCTTTCTGATAACATTAATTGTCAGTTCCCTAACTGGTACAATCTAAATATTTTAAAAATCTGCACCTTCAATACAATAAGCATTTAACTTAAAATGTGGCTTAGTACTCCCATCTGTTTTCAGTGCACAGAGCCAAACAGTTGACTGTATACTGGAAGTGGTACTGAAGCAAGAAAACTGAATTGCAAGTCAATTGTAATTGACCAAAGCGTATTTTGAACTGGACACTATTGCAATCTTTAATAGACAGGGTTTTTAAAAATTCATAGCAAGTGATGTTTTTTATGTCACTACAGTGTTGTTATATTGCACAGGATACAACTACTGAGTTGTGTCAGTGGAAGCCATGGGCAAGGACCTCCGCAATGGCATTCCACCTCCCCTTGCACCTCCCACAACTGGCTCTGGGGTTTATTTTTTTTGGGGGGGGAGTGTGCAAAACCCCCTAAACAGCATATGGTAGAGAAAAGGGGGATCATTCCCTCTGGCGAGCTATAATACTTGTTAGGATGGAAAGATAATAAAAAGCACAATACTGAGTCCCATCAATTTTTTTACATACCAGGCAGAATCCAAGCAGTACAATCCTAGAATCCTAGAATCATAGAGTTGGAAGAGACCACAAGGGCCATCGAGTCCAACCCCCTGCCAAGCAGGAAACACCATCAGAGCACTCCTGACATATGGTTGTCAAGCCTCTGCTTAAAGACCTCCAAAGAAGGAGACTCCACCACACTCCTTGGCAGCAAATTCCACTGTCAAACAGTTCTTACTGTCAGGAAGTTCTTCCTAATGTTTAGGTGGAATCTTCTTTCTTGTAGTTTGGATCCATTGCTTCGTGTCCACTTCTCCTCTCCTTGTCTACACAAAAGTAAATCCCACTGAGCTGAATGAGACTTATTCCCAAGGCTGCAGTCCAAGTCTTTTCCCTCCCACTGGCTAGACTTTAAGGAGCAGTGAAACCACTGCTGCATGCACATCCCGCCCACATGTGGGGACCAGAGAGGAAGATGGAGGGGCAGCAAGATTGCTGAAATAGCCTGCAGTAACTGGACCTGGACCAGACCTGATGTAACTATGTGACACCAATGAGACTGCTTTAGGACCCAATGGACCCTGGGCCAGCTCCGTCCTGCCCGTTCCCCACCTCTAGACAGACCCATTTCAGGGATTTCCATTGGCTACAGCCAGCAGGCACACTGCCAATCGACCACCTGCTCATTCAGTTGGCAGAAGGGGGAGGACCAAACTGCCTGAATGATGCTTGATAGAGGGGGAGAAGCTGGTTTAGCGAGGAGTGCTAGATGGTGGGATACCTCCATCCAATCCACTCCCCCAGCCTGGTGCACGTTGCTTTGCCCATTCACTGAGTTTAGGTCCCAGTGCAATCAATGAGAAAGTTATAATATACACCATTAATTTCTATGAGAACTAAATGGAATTCAGCCCATTGCGTTATATATATAATTGCATATGAGACTGCTTACGGAACTTCTTTTCTGTGATTCATCCTGCATTGCAGTCATTTGTATCATTTGTAGCCTATTATAGGTTTTGCTCTGTTTAACCTTTGCATCTCTGGGGCTCAGGCGATCCCTTTGCTGAAGTGTTGAAAGTCAGAGCAGTTCAGCAGCTGATTGTCCTCTTTCCCCCCACTTAGTCCTTGTGGATTCCTCTATTTTTTATTTGTTGGCCTGCATCTGTAGTATTTTTCTCTAAGCTAGGAATATAGAAGTTGTTTGTTCACAGTTTCCTAGGAGAGTAATCGCGTTAAGAAATTAATTACACACCTGAAAACAAAATCTGGCTGTTAAACTGCACATTAGGGACAAATTGTGTACTCCAAATTAGACAATTCACAGCTTGACTGAGAAGCCTGACAGGATAGGAAAATAGCTGAATATGTCGAGGAGGAGAGAGAGACACGGCATCCCAGATCTGAAGCACAGAGGCACTTCTTTGTTTCTTTCCATCTGCCAACAGTAATGTAATGGCAACCCCAATCTTCTCTCAGAATCCTGGCACACAAGAGATAACATTCCTAGGCACACCGATGCATATGGCTTCTTCCCCTCCCCACCCCACATACCTGGAACTCAGTGGGTCGAGAGGGGGGAGGGGGAGAAGCAATTGAGGGAGTATCACCACCACCACCAGGGCAGGTTGCAACAATATAAAAAACCATTAAAAAATATTATGCTCAAAAGAATACAGTGGGTCCTAAAATATCTCAAGTATCAAAGGGTCAGGGTAAAGCACGTGCAAAAAAAGGTTGAGTCCCCCTCCAGCTCCCAGCAGGCTAGTAGATTTTTTTCTTCAGGCTAGCATTTTGTGTGGGCTTTTTTACAAACCTGCATGGGTGTCTCCACAGAGGCTGAGACAACCATAACAGTCAGGGTGCTGTAAAGGGAGGAAATCTTTGCCAAGCAGTCAATCAGGTTTCAAAGGGAGAGGGAAAGTGAAACATGATTGCCCACCCTCAACAATTCCATGCTCCTGCAGCCTTCCGCAACCTTTTGTTTTTTGGACTACAGCACCCATAATCCCTGACCATTGGCCTTGTCAACCGGGGCTGATGGAAGTTGGAGTCCAACAACTCCTGGAGGGCATCAGATTGTAGAAGGCTGGCCTAGAGGAAGAACTGGAAATGTTAACACAAAATGATAGGAGCAGTGGAGCTTGATCCAACCTCGTATTCAGTTTTGCTTACTGAAATTGCTCCACCTAACCAGTAAATGAATATGAGCCCTATCCTGAATTGAATATAGGAAGATACAGCCTTTATATCACTGTTGCTTCTCTCTGGGAGAGTGGATAACCTAATCTAATAAGATTGGCTCCTGAGACATCATTTTATCCAGGTGAAAAGTGCTCAGGATTGTTGGTGACTGGTTCAATGCCCTTTAAAAAATTGACCCAAGCAGTTTTGCAGATAATTACAATGAATATTACCAGCCCACAATGAATTGTACAAAGCTGTTCACCTGCACATGCTTTCCTTGTGGGTGTGTATTCAATTTGCCCAGAAGAATCTGTTCCTTCCTTTACAAGGAGGCACTAAACAATCAATCGGCATCAATCCATTTATATGCTGACCTCTGTCTGGTTTTGAACATTTTGCTGTGGGGCTGCTCAAACACATTTGCTGTACTGGAGCAAAAACTAAGGATCTCCTTAGAGTTTTAAGTGGGATTTGGTGCAATGATAATTGTTTGCCCTCAGGGCAAATTCTGCCATCTTATGTATGTGTTAAAAAAAAAGGAAAGAAAACGATTTATGCAACATGGTCTATTCCTGGAATTCTCTGCAATATAATTAAAAACATTAATGCTATGTTTCTCTAAGATATTAATCTCTTAGAGAAGGCAGGACTGCAGATATTAAAAAATAGAAGTGGGTAAATTATCCCTGTTAATACATGCCTTTTTATTGCACATTCATGATGATTTGTGCTCATGGTGCTCTCAGTGCAGTTATACACAATCCCACTTTCAATACTCTTTGCAAAAGTTTGGGGGGCGGTCATATTGCATTATTTCCAACCAGTGCATACCGTAGAAGGTCCTGCTGAGGACTTGTAATGTTTCATACTGCAAACATTCTGCAGGTTTATCTTTAGCATTGGAGAAGCCTTGTAGAAGAATGAAGAAAGCAGAATAAACCCACCACGCATGCACTGTGTCATGAATACATTGCAGAATACACCTGCAATGAAACCACAGTCTGGGCGGGTGGCGGGTGGCGAATACTAATAGCTGAGAAGCAACAGCAGGAAAAGGCAATTGCCCTCATGCCCTGCTTGTTGGCTTCTCAGATGTACCTCATCTACCACCATTGGAAGTGGAATGCTGGATTAGATGGGCCTTTGGTCTGATCTAGCAGGGGTCTTTTGAAGCTCCTCTTTGGACATTAGCATGTGGGTATGCAAGTCACGTTTGAATCCACCCTTTCGAGCTGACAAGGCTGTGTTTACCTTTGTTGAAGAGAGGCCAAGAGGAGCTCACAGCAGGTTGCTTCAATTGCTTTCTGCCTAAGAAAAGTGCAGTTCTAATCTAAAACCATCACATCAGCCCAGCAGAGGTGGGAGAACCTTTCCTTTGTAGATCAGCTAGAAACAGTTCCTTGGGTAAAATAGAAGAAATAAAACACATACGACCCAGCTGCCATTTCATCAATTGCAGGGAGAGGTGGGGGGGGGGGGAGAGAAAGAACAACTTAATTAGACACTGCAGATTACATATTAATTACAGGCTCGGCGAGATCACGGTGGCATTAGAAGCCTTGGCACATTCCTGACATGGCAGGTCTCCCCTGCACTCTTCAGGGGATGCTGCCCCCTTGTATCCTTCGGTGGCAGTGTGTGTGGGAGTCATGAGAACAGTCTACCAAGGAACAGGCAGGTGTCCAAGATTTCCGCAGAAGAAAGGAAAATTATTTTCTTCACATTTTCTCCCCTTTTACATACGTCTCACCAGCCAGGAAGAACAACTTCTCCCTTTTAAAGGGAGAGTACCACTCCAATGTCAGACTGAAAGAAGAAACAGTCCTCTGCTATTCCATCAAAATGTAACAGGATTTCATGACAGGGATCTTAAAATACGACCACACTGACGTCTATTCGAGACATGAGCGCTCAGTATAGCTCTTCATACATTGAATCATAGAACTGTAGAGTTGGAAGGGACCTAAAGGCCAATGCAGGAATCCCAGCTGAAGGCAGGGGCAAAATTGTGAGTTTGGAATGAAGGCTCGACAACAGGTAATGGTAGAAAAACTGTCTATATTGAAATGCAGCCAGGGAAAAGATGTCTGCTTGTAGCTAAGGGACAAACAGACGTAGGTAAACTCCATCACCCAAGCTGGCCTTTGGGGGCCAAATAGCCATCTTCTCATAAATGGAAGTCATGGGTATGTTACCTGGCAGGTGAAGCTGCCCCCACTGTTCAGCAATCAGTGGGTAGCACCTACCAGGCTCCAAGAGCACTAAACCAAGAACCCCCCCCTAAGCTGGCTGACAATAGGAGGTGGTTAGTGAAGTGCCCTCTGCCCAATGTACCACAGGGTGCCCACCACGTGCTACTCCACCTGTACGGATGGCATTGCAGGGTGAGGGCACACTCTCCCCCGCAGCATAAGACAAGCCACAGCTGTCTAGCCGCCATGCCCACTCCTTGACCTTTTGTCTCCTCAGCAGTGTTCTGTGCCCTGACCTTTAGCTCCTTTGCAAAGGCATTGCTCATTTCCCCCTGTAATGGGAAAATGACGCGGTGGAGCAAGTTGCGTAGATAACTTGGCAATACCCAAGGGGCTTGGGATTGGAAAAGTACAAAGGGCAAAGCCCTGAATGTATCTTGCTGGTTTTGCATATCTTGCTAATAAAAAGAGCCTCTGCTAAGCTAGCAATCAGCTTGCTCCTGCACAGCTCACTTGCATCCCAACTCCCGTGTCGGCTCCATTATTTCTACACCACTTACTTGCCAAATCAGCCAAACAACCCAATGCCAACTGAATTAAGACCAGTGTGAAGTAGACAAAAGTCCGACTGAAAGACCAATCAAGATATACCGTATTTTTCGCCCCAAAAATGAAGGGGAAATGTGTGTGCGTCCTATGGGGCGAATGCAGGCTTTCGCTGAAGCCTGGAGAGCGAGAGGCATCGGTGCGCACCAACCCCTCTCGCTCTCCAGGCTTCAGGAAGCTACCCGCAAGCCTTGCAAGCCCGGCGGGTGTGCGCAAGCCTTGTGTGCTCGGCGGGAAGTCCCGCAGGGCACGCGAGGCTTGGGGTGGCAGCCTGCCGCCCCAAGCACGGGGAGCGCTCCGGAGGGTGCCCCGTGCTTCGGGCAGGTGTGCGCAAGGCTTGGGGCGGCAGCCGCGGCTGGGGGAAGAAATAATTTTTTTTCATCCCCCCCCCCCAAAAAAAACGAGGTGCGTCCTATGGGCTGGTGCGCCTATAGGACGAAACCAAGAAACTCCTAGTCAGTCACATAAGATGATTGGTTCATCTATTTCTTTTTTATGTTTTCACCTGCTCCCTGCTCATTTTTATTTTTTTTATTTATTAAATTTGTGTACCGTCCTTCAGCCGAAGATCATAGAGAGGTTCACAACATTAAAATTCAAAATGCAAGCACAAAATATATAAGAAAACAAAACAAAAGCACAACAAATCAATAACCCCGCCCTCCCACAGACACATTTAAAGGACAATAGAATGTTAATCAGCCCAAGACCTGGTTGAAAAGAAGCGCTTTTGCCTGGCACCTAATGACATACAATGAAGGCATCAGGCGAGCCTCCCTGGGGAGAGCAACCATAGAAAAGGCCTGTTTTTGTGTTGCCACCCTCTCATGGAGGGGAGAACACGAAGAAGGGCCTCAGATGATGATTGCAGGATCTGGGTTGGTTTATATGGGGAGAGGTAGTTCTTGAGGTATTGTGATCCTGAGCAGTTTACAGCTTTTAGGTAAAATCCAGCACTTTGAATTGGGCTCACATCCTGCTGTTTCGCCAGGATTGGTGTGATATGCTCAAACCATCTTTTCCCGGTGAACAGGCTGCCTTCTGAAGTCTGCACCAGCTGGAGTTTCTGAACTGTCTTCAGAGTCAGCCCTACATAAAGCACACTGCAATAATCTAGCCTAAAGGTTGCCAGAGCATAGACAACAGAGGTTAGACTATCCCTGTCCAGATAGGGGTGCAGCTGGGCCAACAGCTGAAGCTGATGAAAAACATTCTGTGCCACCAAGGCCACCTGAGCCTCAAAAGACAGCAAAGGACCCAGAAGTACCCCAAAGCTATGTACCTGTTCCTTCAGAGTAAGCATAACCCCATTGACAGCAGGCAACCTAACATCACACTGGACTTCATTGTATGGCATTAGCATTTCCTACTTCCCATTTTGCTCCAGTATTTGCAGTCTCAGCTTGGCGTTGTTAAATTGTAAGAAAATTGACACCCGCAATCCCTCAGTTAAACACCACCTGTCTTCAAAGGGAAGATGATCAGTTGTCAAACATAGAATGAGCTTCCCTATGTGAAGATATGGCTTGTTTGAGCTTTTCCAAGTGGAACTAATTGCCTCACCCATTAACATGCTCCCATTAAAGATAGAATTTACAGTGGAACACAGGAAAATAATTAGCCTCTCCAGTCTTGTCCTTAAGAATGGAGGGATCATAACAGGGTGGGGAAGAACAGGGCTACCTAAACTCAAAGCATACCCCTGTGGAGTATCCTTAGGGAACTCAAGAATCATGCTGCAGCTTAGAGGGTTGCTCCTTTGAGTGACAACAAGACTCAAAAGAAAAATAGGGTGGAACTCATTCTCTGAGCTCAACAATGGTAAAGAAATAAAGAAGTATGGGGGAGCATGGGCAGGCTATTTCTAGTAATTCCTACAGAGACCCTCCTAGGGTGGGAGTTGTCCTAGGAACAATTAACACACCTTCTGAGACTGGGAGGATTAAGGGCTCATCCATACTGTTGTTCAATGCGGCCATTGATTCTTTGTTGTGCAGAGGATGTTCTTCTCCAAATCACTGCATTCCCACACTTCCCCCCTCCCTCAGCCTGGATTTTCTCATACCCTCTCTTTTTCAAAGTATCCCTAGTATGAGAAAATCCAGACTGAGGGAGGGGAAAATGTGGGAAGGCAGCTATTTCAAGGAGAATGAATTATTATTAGCCACCCATCTGACTGGGTTGCCCCAGCCACTCTGGGCTGCTCCCAGCAAAATATTAGAAACTACTGAGAAGGCCCTCATCCTGGTTCCTTGTAACTTCACTTGCACTGAGGGAACTGGCAGAATGCCTTCTCGGTAGTGGCACCTGCAGCTGCTCCTGGTTACCAGTCTAGCTGCTGCATTCTGGATTAGTTGTAGTTTCTGAATCACCTTCAAAGGTAGTCCCATATAGAGCGAATAGCAGTAGTCCAAGCAGGAGATAACCAAAGCATGTATCACTCTGGCGAAGCAGTGTGCAGGACAATGGAAAATTAATGGCAGTACAGGAAGCATACTATCAACATTAAATGGCAGTATGGAGGAGCCCTAGTTCTGCTTAGTCCAGGACCTCACAAGGGAAAGTCTCTTCTTTAGGAGAAGTCAAGCTGGTGCTCTCAGGACTATAAGTCCCATCCGCCCCAGTCAGCCTGGCCAGGGGTCAGGGATAATAAGGGTAACTGAGCGTGCCATGAAAAGCAAGGTCAGGAGATGAAGGTTTAACAGATTCCTCAAATGTCTGGGCGTTGTTTGAAGTTTGACTGCACTGAGAAGCAGAGTTCTCCTTCAAGAGAAAGCGAGGACAGATCCTCCGGCAGCCTCCGTGCTGCTTTCAGACACTCTTTGCTGTTCCAGCACATTTCTGTGCAATGCTGTTATCTAAAAATGCCCGGCGGCTGAAAACAATTTAATATTCATAACTAACGATCTGTGCATATGGAATATGAATAATGCTAATTGTGTCTGTATAGATTTAGTATAAGAAGCTTTAAGGGAGTGGGTGGGAGAGAGGGAGGGAGGGAGGAGGAGCTGTTCTTTCCAAAAAGCTCATGGCATTGAATGGGCCACAATGGGCATTGAAAGCTACAGGAAAGAGGTGGGTGACTTCTGCACATCCAGGGCCCTGCCAGCCCCCTGACGTGCATACAGGGGTACCAGAGTGGTTTTGTTTCTGAAGCATTGGCAGCCATCAAATGTGGCTGTGCTGCACGCCGAAAAACTGGTAGCAAAGGATACGGATTCTCTCAATGCTGGGGCTGCTAATCAGGTCACTCCTCCACAGCCACTTTTGGTGCACACAACATATGGTCTGCAGCAAAAGGAAAGCTCATTTGCAAAGGAGGCTGAGCTGTCTTAGGCAAGCCCAAGACTGAACAATTATATCTCCCAGGAACTGCAGGAACTCTTCCAGTTGTTGATCACGGCTGGTTGCAGCTGGTTTGCTGCATTGTCGCAATCAACATCTGACCTCCATTGGACTGGTGTCATCATATGTAGATTTGCTTCCAAAAATCATTAAAAACAGCAAAATGTACAGGTCCATCAGAGCGGGATAGTGTTCCAAGGAGACAAGACAGATTTAGTCAAATATGAAGCATTTCCAGAAAATGTGTGGTATGTTTTCCCAAGACACTTTCTACAGTGTTTAGAGCCATGTCAATGCACATTTGATGCTGTCATGATATTGTCATTCTTACAGCGTTTCAATTCACTGGGGATCAAATCATATTCTCAAAAAAATCTAAAATACTACAAGAAAAACTTTTGCATGCACCAGGACCCATTTAAAATGGTGAATGCTAATTCACTTGAATAATTGAATAGAAACACCTTATTAATCCTAAGCATGTTTACACAGAAATAAATCCCAATCAGTTCAATGAAACTTACTATTTTTCAGCAGATGTACTTAGAATTGCAGCTTAAATATTTATGTACCCTTCAGACTACAAAACATATGGTGCATTACAACCATGAATAAAGAAGCATATACACAAAAATATAAGGGCTAGAAGGCAAGGAAGTGTAAACAAAGGGAAACCCCATGGAAGCAGCATGATTTCTATTTGCTCAATAGATTTCCATTGGAGGTTCCTTGGTGTGGAACCAAGATAATGGAATTATCAATGGATTCTGCCCCGCCCCACCCATAGGTTTCATGTATCCCTAATAATGTGTGCAGAGGGGAGCAAAGTTCACCAATTCAAATTTTCATGCTACAGAAATGTGTGGATGAAAATCTCACAGATCAGACATATTTTCATCGATGATGTTTTGCACACTTGTGCAGATTCAGTTGCTGTAGTCTCTGTGATAAGAAAAAAGCAAGCAAGCAAGCAAGCAAGCAAGCAAGCAAGAATCAGCAGGTGCCTTTCCTATCTAGGACTTTTTGGCAACAGACACTGGCCAATTCTCACCTGTTTAAAAATAGTAAGTGAGAATGGAAGATGGTATAACAGGATGATGGAAACCAGATTACTCTTTTTCCCCCTAAGAGTGTTTATTAATTTTCCAATAAAAACACCCAATTAACATTCAAATCATAATCTGATAAAAAAAACCTAAAATTTAAAAAATCCAATTGTTTTCCAAATTTGATTCTTGTTTTACAGCTTCCCATGGCCTGAACTTCAAAGCAACTCTGAATTCTTAGTCCTGCCTCTCACAAAACCAGATTACTCTTATTCAGCCTTTGGAACAGTCCATTTGTCCCAGAAATATGTTGCATGGACAGCTAAGCTCCATACCAATTCCCCACTATGGGCTGTATCCAATGTCATGAGAATGGAAGACAGCTTTTGCAACTTATCTTTCCCTTCCTTTCTTCCCCTTTTAGAGCCTTCTATACCCTACCAAAAGAATAGAGTTGGAAAACCTCTAGCAGATTGTGGACTTCATTATCTGGGGCTGCAGTGGCGGTGGTGGTGGGAGAGCTGCCAAAACCAGGCAATGGCATCTTATTTTCGTTATCTATTAATAACACCGTGGTGCATCTGCATCTGCACAACCAGACGCCATCATCTGCTCTAGCTGCAAAGAAACATGTCTCTGCCGCATCGGTCTCTACAGCCACAGCAGGCGCTGCAACCTTCCAACAATTTGACTTCACCCCCAAAGGCGCACTCCTCCATTGTCTCCTGAGACAGACAGATGCCAACTATAATTATTTCTCCAACTATAATTATTTCTAGACCACTTTGCACTGTGTAAAATACCAAGATGGTTTATGAGATAAAACCAGAACAATAAAGCATAAACCAGAATAACCAGACTTTAGTAAAGCCAGTACCTAAAGACCAGTGCCTGGGGATGCCCACATGAAAAGGTAGGGTGTGTTTTGTTTTTTAACCAACCAGCAAAACAGCCGGCATGATATCATATGCACTTCTTGTATATCTATGGATAACCACTCTATGATGTGGGGTTCACTAAAGGCCTTCCTTCCAGTTCCTACAAGAGAAATCTTCTGCTGGACCTGACACAACTAGACAGGTCTCCTCTTATAACCTCTGTGAATATGGGTGGAGGTGCTCCCTCAGTTAGTCTGGTCCTAAGCTGTTCAGGGCCTTATAAGTTAACAACAGCACCTGAAACTTGGCTTAAGCAGCCAGCCAATGCAAGGTTCCCAGTTCCAAGCACCCACCACCCACTGCAGCCTCATAAGCCACAGCCGACAATGGTTAGTAGATCCCTTGAACCTCTGCAGAGACCCCTTGGGAAGGGGCAGGGAAAGATCGGTTGCTTGAGTTGCTTCTGCAACAATGAATGCAACCCAATGAGCCAAAAAACGTGTACGGGAACAGAATCCTGTATCTTTAAAAATGTGACCACAGCCCATTTCCTGCTTTCTTTATTAATAATTTTTTTCATAACAGGATCAGTTGCGAATGGCTTGAAAATGACATTATCGAGGAAGATAAGGCCCTTAATGCAGGCATAGGTAAACTCCGGCCCTCCAGATGTTTGGGACTACAATTCCCATCATCCCTGACCACTGGTCCTGTTAGCTAGGTGTGATGAGAATTGTAGTCCCAAACATCTGGAGGGCCAGAGTTTGCTTATGCCTGCCTTAATGCAATGTGCCGCTCAAAGGAGATGATGATCCTGCCATTTTAAAAGCAGATTTGCAAGTGCATTCTCTTTACAACTCCCCTACCCCCACCCTCCGCTCCGACCAAATCTTTTTTTAATGTTACTTAACTCTGTTTAGCTGCATGGCACACTTTAGCCACTATACACACAAGGCTGCAGTGTTGCCATGTGCCTTTGATTTGATTTGGAGCCACTTGAAGAAAGGTCATTGGAAGGTTCCTAATGGAAACACATTTAAGACGAGAATCCCATTAGGCCGTGCTCATAAAAAAACAGAGTGGAGTGGACCCTTAAGCATGTTTTATCACTTGTAAAGATGCAAGTCCAGTGAAGTGTGCAAATGGGAACAGGAATAAATAAATGTTGGTCTATTAGTAGCACTTTCCCTTGCGCTGTTGTGAGATGGACTCCTCTCTGATCATCCTTAATTCCCAGGCATTTTCTGCATTGGTTGACGGAAGCCAAACTCTGAACTAAAAGGGAAGAGGGACTTAAGCACCTGCTTGGCACATAGAAGTAGGTCTCAGAATATAAGAACATTGGAAGTTGCCTTACACTGAGTCAAGCCACTGGTCCATCTAGCTGGGTATTGCTTGCAATGACCGGCATCAGCTCTCCAGGATTTCAGACACTCACAGCCCCACCTAGAGATGCTGGAGGTTGAACCTTGGCTTTCTGTACGCAAAGCAAATGCTCTAGTCCTGAATTGTGGTTCTCTCATAAGAAGAAGAGATATACCACGAAGCAGGAGGCCACTGGCACCTCCAGTTGAAAGGAGCTTGGGGAGTTGCAATGAGTTTGACCAGAAATGTCTCCTGCATTTTTTCTAATCAACCCATCGCCAATTATCAAGGAAACAAACTGCATTTGAAAATTATGAAAGGTGAAAGAAAATGTTGGCGAACTTCTCATGTGTGGGGATGTGCATGCTTTTGGAGGGCATATCTTTTGGAGGAGTCCAAAAGGGTGTTTTACAGGCATCCCTCCTTTCATTCTACAGATCATCTTACGGGTGATCTGAACTCTGTAGCCTCCCTAGGTGCCCACTCTTCCTATGGGGCTTTCTCAGATCAGGAAGAATCAGACTTCATCTAAATGGAAGAAGGTTGTGAGCAGCCAGGGAGGCTGCTGAGGACTGGAATGCCTACAGGAGAGAAAAACACAGAGACATCACCCTTGGCCACCTCACAATGATAAAGTGAGCTCAAAAGCTTGTACCCACCAAAATTCTAAAAATTCTAAAAGAAAACACTTAAAGTACCATGAGAATGGGGCACAAAAATAGAAGCCTTATCCTTCTGATTATCAGTTGTTTTAAACTAATTTTAATACTGCTTTTCAAAACTTGATTTTTCACTTTCTGAAAATATTTATTAACAAAGAATTCTCATATACCCCCACCCACCAGAAACATTCCTGGTTTGTATATTGTTGTGATCCATCCTTGGAGCTTGTAGCAAAGGGTGGGTGATTAGTAGTAGTAGTAATAGTACTACTACTAATTTATTATTTATACCCCGCCCATCTGGCTGGGTTTCCCCAGCCACTCTGGGCGGCTTCCAAATATTGGAACTGTTAAACATTGAAAGCTTCCCTAAACAGGGCTGACTTCAGATGTCTTCTAAAAGTCTGGTAGTTGTTTCTCTCTTTGACCTCTGGTGGGAGGACATTCCGCAGGGTGGGTGCCACTACCGAGAAGGCCCTCTGCCTGGTTCCCTGTAACTTGGCTTCTCGCAGCGAGGGAACCACCAGAAGGCCCTTGGTGCTGGACCTCAGTGTCTGGGCAGAACGATGGGGGTGGAGACGCTCCTTCAGGTATACTGGACTGATAATTCAGTCAAAGTCTCTGTTACTGCTCACCCTGGAATGGAAGGTGTTAAATAGCTTTTTGCCTTTGTGCAGACTCTCACAGAAATGAGTTGGTGACTACAGCCAATGTTTTTGGCTCTTAGGCCTTCAAAATGTATCTCCTGTTAAAAAGCTTAAGAAGTCAAGGTCAAATCTCCGACTTGGCCTCTGCCTGGAGGCCTGCTCCCCTTTCACAAGGATAACAAGCCCAAGTTATGGTGCCGGCAAATGCCAGCTATCAGTGTGAATGTTTAACTGTTTCTGTGTGTGCACAGCACCAACGATTTCTCATACAATCATGACAATGGCAAATTATACGCTTGTGCAATTCTCAAAATTGGGACCTCAAAAGTTAAGGTTTCCATGGCAACCATAACTCATTCCTGTCACACAGATGTACAGCAGTACTTCCCACCCCCAAGTATTGTTTCTAATGCCCTTAAAAAGATTTGTGGTGGATCCTGCTTCAGCACAGGGATTTGGGCTGGATTTGGTTTTTGAAGTCCCTGACAAAATATGGCTTGAGTTTCCCAATTTGGGTGTTAGAACACAGTAAGGGGGCAATGGCCATTTTAGGGATTCTGTTGAAAAATGAGAAATTCAGCTTTGCAGTATAAGCTCCTTGCTGGCACATCTTCCCACCCTCCTTCAAGAGGGATTGACAGCCAAGAAACTCCCATTAACTAGTGTGTCTCCCCTTCGATCTTCTGTCAGCTCCTCTGAGGGACATGAAAAGGTTATGTTCTGTTTCCAGCAATATTGTTCTCCTGTAGCGTGAAGAGTCTCAATCAGTGACCAAAAAAGGAAAATCAGTTTCAAGAAGTCTGAAGAGTAATGCTCAGCATGTTTTGGCCAAAAAAGCTCTTCCCCGGAGGCCTTTCTTAAAAAAAAGAAAAAAGAAAAAAGGGGTGTGTGTGAAAGGACAGCAATCACTAAGCCATGTTTATATATATATATATATATATATATATATATATATATATATACACGCTATTTCAAAAATCATATTTAAAACGCTGCAAACCTGGAAGTAGGTGTTTTGGTTTGTGAGCTTTGCCTTGGAAGCAGAACATGTTGAGTGTGTTCTATTTGTAAACTGAGTCCCCCGCTGCTATGGGAAAGCATGCCTTGGTTTAAGAACGGACTTCCGGAATGGATTAAGTTCATAAACCAAGGTACCACCATACAGACATTACAACATACTTGTAAACAGCTCTAAAACATCCATTTTGATGTCTCATTCAGCACCACGTTCAAAATATCTGAGAGAAAACTGGAAGAAAAGAGTTCCAAGAACTGCAGGCAGTCAGATAAGCTTGAAAGTCAACTTTTGCTTTATTCTTGGGGCTGCACATTTTAATCTTTTCTGTAGTGAGGATGAAGACATCATGTATGCCCAAGCAAGCACTGCCTCCAGCTGCACATTGTGATCACAGGATTGTGGGAGGTCTATCTGCATTGGCTTTCCTTTTCTTGGCACATTGCTATAATTTCTGGGTTCATATGTGTGTCTTTGGGGAAGATGACAGAGCTTTGGTAGGGTGAAAGGCAACATTGGAGTAAATATGAATGTGACTTGCCAAGGAGGTATTCTGCTTTGGACATTTGGCTCCCAGAGCCTTATTTCTCTCTCTCTCTCTCTGCCCACCCCCTGGTGAATAAATCTACAACTGATTCAATGGCTGATTTGTTTTCCACAGTGGCAGATATGTTGCAAGCATGCAGGAAAACGTCTGGCTGGAGCTGCTGGAAATTCAAACCACTCTTCTCAGGCAGGGGCTTCTTCCTCCAAATGCTGTGTGGTAGCCGGGGAATGAATGTGGCTGCCTCGTACATGCACTCTCATGGTTCCACAACATGGAAAACAATTTTTCTAGCTGTATGGGGTTGACCCAGCCAATTTCCTGGCAGCCAATTTTTGCTTCCCAGGCTTTTAATGTTGTATTTCTGTTTTTACGATATTATTTATTATTACGATATTATTTATTGTGTTTTTGTATGGCTCTTAGATATTTTTAAATGTTAAGAGGTTCCAAAATATGCTTTTAAATAAGTAAGTAGGTACATTTTGGAAGCAAAATAATTTCAATCTTAAATAAGTCCAAGCGGTGGGGGGTTGTCTTCTGAGTCTTGGGTTTTTATTTGGGGAGTGAAGGGTTGATTATTATTAAACTACTAGGAAGTTAGGAAAGAGGCAGTAGCTATGGTGGGGGATACATTGTGCTCCTTCTGGGGTAGTTTGTGCACCTTTGGTCCCCGCCCTCTGCACTCAACTCTCATCTGTGGCTCCTAGAAGCTGTCTGCATGCAACAGTAGCTACACCCTGGGAAATAGCTTTGACTGGCTGGCTAAACCAGGTGAGGGTAGCCAATGGGTCTCAAACACTCAGTGATATAGGGACTTCCCTGCATGTGGAGACAGACTGTGGCAGATTGAGCGGACGAAATTAATAGTGGGTCCAGTGGTCAAGAAGGCGGTGTCTGCATCTGCTGTAGAGGTAAATGGGACTCAGATGTGACTCATCAACCTGGGAAGGTAGTTCATCTAGGAGAAGGAAAACCTCCACTGTCTTATGGCTATACTCATTCATGAGAAAGGCTTCAGGAGTAAACACTGAGGAAAACTCTGTCTGTACCCACTGCCTTGCAGGACATCTTCAAATCTGGATTGGAGTCCCTAAGGCGGTTGGATGGTGCCTTGTATGCCTCTTCCCAGCAACACTTGAAGCCCAGTTGGTGCCAAACATAATGTTCTGCTTTCCTTTGAACCACATCAGCAAGGCTGAGAGGGGGTCTTGTCATATGGGTAGCCTAGGACCTCTATTTACACTGCCCAGGCTTGCACCCCTTGAGGAGATTTCACCCCTCCCATATCCAAGAATCTCCTGAGGAGTCTGCTGATTCTGCAGAGAGGAGGAGGCGTGTTCTGCTCTCTACTTATTCTGCTCCAGCACCACATCAAAGAGTCTGTCAGTGAGTGAGTCGGTCAGTCAGTCAGAGAGAGAGAGAGACCGAGTGTTGAGATTGTGTGTATAGATAAGGTTGCTGCTAAGAGCAGCTGCAGTGCGGTTTAGCATTCATTTATGCTTAGGCTCATTTAGCTCTGTATATGGTTGTATAATAGTTGTAGATAGAATAAAGAAGACATTCTACAGAGCTGCTCTCCGAGTTGTTTATATACTCTGCTGGACTCTGAGGTACTCTGCTGTGCGACGACTGTCTACTTGTGGAAGTGAATCCGGTGCTCACAACTTTAAGCTGTGAGTCCACAGCACTTTGACCTGTTCCTGTGCTGAAGGTGGTCTCTGGAAGTGCTACCCAGCTCGCCTAGCCCAGTCGGGGCTGAAGTGGATGAGTCCAGTTAGTGGCACTGGCTCAAGGGCGATGCTGACACCCCTGAGAGGTCACTTCAGTGCTGCTAACACAGCAAAAACAATGCAGGAGACAACAGAATGATCGGTCTCTGCAGCCCCACAGGGTGCTTTGATTCTCCAGGTGTTTGAATTCAGCCCTGGAGGTGCACTCTATTGTCCCTCGAGACAGACGGATGCAACAAGGATGCCTAGGAAGTAAGAAACAAAGGGAATCACAACTAGCATCATGAATAGTGCAGTACCCACACAAATGCAGCACCCCTAAAATGATTCTTGCTGCTGGTTCCAAAGTTCCTCACTATTTTACTGCTTTTTCTGTTCTAACCAGATCTGAAAAGGTGTTGGCTCAGCCCTAACCCTGCTCATGGCTAGCCCAAGGCTTTTTCACCACTTGGATCAAAGATGCAAGCTTCCTTGCTAGGCGTCCTGGCGAGCTGTAAAAGCACCAGCCTCATCACATTCCTTTTGCCACATTGAGCCAGGCCCCTCTTGCTTTGTGCAAGGAGATGAAGAAGTGGATCAAACATGAGCACTCATGCTGATCAGGGCAAATAAAAAAATACATTTCTTCATGATGTCTCCAAGCATTTTAGTAATTAAGAACTTTTCTGCAGCACCCTTCACAAAATATATTCCAGGGCAGGAAAGTTACAATGCATCCTCCACCCTCTCACACACTTTTGCTTTTGATTTAAGAAAAGGGGTTCTGTCTACAATACAATACAGAGTGTGAAACCTGGACCAGAAAAGCCTAGACATCTTCTTACACATGGCATTCAGTGGGAGACTGTGATGAATCAGTCACCCCTCAGTCAATATTTCTGTGCGAATGAAATGGGAGAATCCCAACATATGCCACCATGAACTCACTGGAAGAAAGGATGGGATGCAATACGATAAACTGAATACAGATCCTTGTCTTTCTGTTGGGTCCTCCTCCAGAGCCTTTCAAACTCACTTCATTTGTACTGCCTGTCTAGATTGTGCACTCAGCTTGCAGGACTGTTTGCAGGGCAGCGGCTGAAGAAGGAGCCAAAAGGGGTTTCTTGTGTGTGTGATTCTTGTGGCTGATTAGCTGCTTTCCCTGGTCAAAGGTCAGAGGGGGCAGGGTTTCTGTTGAGGCAGGTGATTAGCTGTGGGAGGAGCTTATCAGTGTTTGCAGGGCAGCGGCTGAAGAAGGAGCCAAAAGGGGTTTCTTGTGTGTGTGATTCTTGTGGCTGATTATCTGCTTTCCCTGGTCAAAGGTCAGAGGGGGCAGGGTTTCTGTTGAGGCAGGTGATTAGCTGTGGGAGGAGCTTATCAGTGTTTGCAGGGCAGCGGCTGAAGAAGGAGCCAAAAGGGGTTTCTTGTGTGTGTGATTCTTGTGGCTGATTAGCTGCTTTCCCTGGTCAAAGGTCAGAGGGGGCAGGGTTTCTGTTGAGGCAGGTGATTAGCTGTGGGAGGAGCTTATCAGTGTTTGCAGGGCAGCGGCGTGCGCCTATCGGCGCGCGCAGTTTGAACCATCTTTTAGATTTAAGGGAGCTAGTCTCAAGCCCAACGACACATTCTCAAGATGGAGGGGGAGGGAACAGCTGCAGTCGCCTGCGGTTCCTGCGCAATGTTTGCCATCTTGCCAAAGGTTGCAGGCAGCTTTACGTGCAGCAATTGCATGTTGATTGCCCTCCTAAAAGACAAAGTCCAGCAACTGGAGGAACGTGTAGCTACGCTCCAAAGAATTAGAGAGCTGGAGCTCTTCTTGGAAGCAACAGAGCACACCGTCTCCACCAAGGAGGAGACAGGGGACTCCCCTGAGAAGGAGGCTAGTTCACCAACACAGGAGCCCGATATGTGGAGAAACGTGACTCAAAGAAGTAGGAGGCCCAGGGTTCGCTCTGATTGTCTAGAAATACACAATCGCTTTGAGGTCCTCTCCCCTAGCATGGAAGACGAAGAGCAGACTCCATTTGAGGATCTCTCCCTCATTACAGTCGATCACGTATATGAAGATGAGCAGCAAAGTCAGTCCTCAGGGAATGTGCAGGCGACCTTGGAACGGACCGCTCACGGAAGAACCCTGACCAAACCTAAGAGAAGGCGTGTAGTGGTGATAGGGGATTCCCTACTGAGGGGAACAGAAGCAGTGATCTGTGGGCCTGACAAGATGTCTCGGGAAGTGTGCTGTCTCCCCGGGGCTAAGATCCAAGATGTAACTGAACGACTGCAAGGAATCATAAAACCCACTGACAAATACCCCTTCCTCTTGGTTCATGTGGGAACCAATGACACTGCAAGCAATAGCCTCCAGAAGATCAAAAGAGACTACGAGGCTCTGGGCAGGAAACTGAAGCAATTAAATGCACAAATCGTCATCTCATCTGTCCTCCCAGTTGAACGACGTGGCCCAGGGAGAGAGAGGAAAATAGTGGAAGTAAACAGCTGGCTTCGCAAATGGTGTAAACAGGAACGGTTTGGATTCTTAGATCACGGACTGCAGTTTCTTGAGGATGGACTTCTGGCAAGCGATGGGCTGCACCTCACAACGGTTGGGAGGAATGTTTTTGCCAAAAAACTCAGAAACCTCATCAGGAGGGCTTTAAACTGACTAATGTGGGGGAGGGAGACAGTGCTCCTGAAGGTAGGAGTCTATTAATTGATGAAGATGATCATCCAAATGTCATAGACCAAATGGAGCAAACAGCAAGCAGACCTAGTGGTGGGAGGAAAAAATCCTTAAATAAGAGACACGGGGGAATGACTAATGGACTTCAATGTCTGTACACTAATGCACAAAGCATGGGAAATAAACAAGATGAGCTTGAGCTCTTGGTACAGCAAACTAAATATGACATAATAGGCATCACTGAAACCTGGTGGGATAAGTCCCACGATTGGAATGTAAAAATGGAGGGATACAATCTATTTCAGAGAAACAGACCAGACAAGAAAGGAGGAGGAGTGGCGTTATATGTCAGGGATGTGTATACCTGTGAAGAGATCCAAGATTTAGAACCTCAAAGCCAAAGTGAGAGCATTTGGGTCAAAATTAAGGGAGAGAAGAATAATAGTGACCTCATTGTGGGAGTTTACTATAGATCCCCAAGCCAAACGGAGGACATAGATGATGCCTTCCTGGAACAGATGGCCAGGCATGCAAAAGGAAGGGAGATAGTAGTAATGGGGGACTTCAATTACCCAGATATTTGTTGGATGTCAAACTCAGCCAAGAGCATAAGGTCAAACAGATTCCTCACTGGCCTTGCAGACAACTTCATTGTCCAGAAAGTGGGAGAAGCAACAAGAGGAACAGCCATTTTAGATCTGGTCCTAACCAATGTCGATGACCTGGTTAATGGGGTAGAAGTGGAAGGATCATTAGGCGCAAGTGATCATGCTCTTCTGAAGTTTACTATACAACGGAAAGGAGCAGCCAAGCATACTAGGACTCAATTTCTTGACTTTAAGAAAGCCGACTTCATAAAACTTAGGGAAGTGCTGGGTGAGATCCCATGGACAGTAATACTAAAAGGAAAGGGAGTTCATGATGGCTGGGAGTTTGTTAAGAGGGAGATAGTAAAAGCACAACTTCAGGCAATACCAATGAGACGGAAACATGGAAGGTGCCTAAAGAAGCCAGGGTGGCTATCTAAAGAACTTTTAACTGAGTTAAGATTAAAAAAGGATGTGTACAAAAAATGGAAAAGGGGGGAAACCACCAAAGAGGAATTCAAACAAATAGCCAGCACGTGTAGACACAAAGTCAGAAAAGCTAAAGCACAGAATGAACTCAGGCTTGCTAGAGAGGTTAAAAGCAACAAAAAAGGCTTCTATGGGTATGTTCGTAGCAAAAGGAAGAACAAAGAAACAGTGGGGTCACTCAGAGGAGAAGATGGTGAAATGCAAACAGGGGACACAGAAAGGGCTGAACTCCTCAATGCCTTCTTTGCCTCAGTCTTCTCCGATAAAGAAAACAATGCCCGACCTGAAGAATTTGGAGGAAATGATTCAGCAGAGGAAACACAGCCCAGAATAACTAAGGAGATAGTACAAGAATACTTGGCTAGTTTAGATGTATTCAAGTCTCCAGGGCCAGATGAACTGCATCCAAGAGTATTAAAAGAACTGGCAGATGTGATCTCAGAACCACTGGCAGTCATCTTTGAGAATTCCTGGAGAACAGGCGAAGTCCCGGCAGACTGGAGGAGGGCAAATGTTGTCCCTATTTTCAAAAAGGGGAAAAGAGAGGACCCAAATAATTACCGCCCAGTCAGTCTAACATCAATACCAGGGAAGATTCTGGAGCAGATCATTAAGCAAACAATCTGTGAGCACCTAGAAAGGAATGCTGTGATCACCAATAGTCAGCATGGATTTCTGAAAAATAAGTCATGTCAGACTAACCTGATCTCATTTTTTGACAGAATTACAAGCCTGGTAGATGAAGGGAACGCAGTGGATGTAGTCTACCTTGATTTCAGCAAGGCATTTGACAAGGTGCCCCATGATATTCTTGTAAAGAAGCTGGTAAAATGCGGTCTTGACTATGCTACCACTCAGTGGATTTGTAACTGGCTGACTGACCGGACCCAAAGGGTGCTCATCAATGGTTCCTCTTCATCCTGGAGAAGAGTGACTAGTGGGGTGCCACAGGGTTCTGTCTTGGGCCCGGTCTTATTCAACATCTTTATCAATGACTTGGATGATGGACTCAAGGGCATCCTGATCAAATTTGCAGATGACACCAAACTGGGAGGGGTGGCTAACACCCCAGAAGACAGGATCACACTTCAAAACGACCTTGACAGATTAGAGAACTGGGCCAAAACAAACAAGATGAATTTTAACAGGGAGAAATGTAAAGTATTGCACTTGGGCAAAAAAAATGAGAGGCACAAATACAAGATGGGTGACACCTGGCTTGAGAGCAGTACATGTGAAAAGGATCTAGGAGTCTTGGTTGACCACAAACTTAACATGAGCCAACAGTGTGACGCGGCAGCTAAAAAAGCCAATGCAATTCTGGGCTGCATCAATAGGAGTATAGCATCTAGATCAAGGGAAGTAATAGTGCCACTGTATTCTGCTCTGGTCAGACCTCACCTGGAGTACTGTGTCCAGTTCTGGGCACCACAGTTCAAGAAGGACACTGACAAACTAGAACGTGTACAGAGGAGGGCAACCAAAATGGTCAAAGGCCTGGAAACAATGCCTTATGAGGATCGGCTAAGGGAGCTGGGCATGTTTAGCCTGGAGAAGAGGAGGTTAAGGGGTGATATGATAGCCATGTTCAAATATATAAAAGGATGTCACATAGAGGAGGGAGAAAGGTTGTTTTCTGCTGCTCCAGAGAAGCGGACACGGAGCAATGGATACAAACTACAAGAAAGAAGATTCCACCTAAACATTAGGAAGAACTTCCTGACAGTAAGAGCTGTTCGACAGTGGAATTTGCTGCCAAGGAGTGTGGTGGAGTCTCCTTCTTTGGAGGTCTTTAAGCAGAGGCTTGACAACCATATGTCAGGAGTGCTCTGATGGTGTTTCCTGCTTGGCAGGGGGTTGGACTCGATGACCCTTGTGGTCTCTTCCAACTCTATGATTCTATGATTCTATGATTCTATGATTCTATGAGACTGCTTCCTTAGTTCAGAAAGCATTCGTCCTGTCTGCTTTTTGGGTTTATATGCCACTTGGGTCCTTATCTTGAAGAATTTTCCACTGGTGCCAGTCTTGCAGTGCCAGACCAAGACATTTTGCTGCTTAAGGAGAAGAAAAACAATGTGGCGTCCCTTCCATTCAGTACGGTGTATCAGACAGGGCTGGCAGCTGCATCTTACTTTAACCCTGACAATGGGACAACTTTTTCCACTATAGTTTAGGGCAGCAGGCTAGATTAGAGGACTTAAGGATAACAGGTTTTTTTTTTTTTTGTGGGGGAAGGCTGCTGCCACTCTGGCCTGAAGCAGTCACCTCACTCTGCCTAACTGTAGGACTGTCTCTGCAGTCTTGACAAGGCCATAACATCTGACTTCCGTACATTGTTCTTTTGCTTGGAGTACTCCAACATTTCCTCTCCAGTTTGCCCCATAGTCAACAACAGGTGTGGAGGACTTTTGGCCCTCCATATGTTGCTGAACTACAACTCCCATCAGTCCCAGCAAACATGGCTGATGTCTAGGGATGATGGGAGTTTTAGTTCAGCAACATCTGGAGGACACTAGATTATCACCTCTTGAGAGTCTCTTGAGAGTCCCGTGGACTGCAAGAAGATCAAATGTATCTATTCTTAAGGAAATCAGCCCTGAGTGCTCACTGGAAGAACAGATCGTGAAGCTGAGGCTCCAATACTTTGGCCACCTCATGAGAAGAGAAGACTCCCTGGAAAAGACCCTGATGTTGGGAAAGATTGAGGGCACAAGAAGAAGGGGACGACAGAGGACGAGATGGTTGGACAGTGTTCCCGAAGCTACGAACATGAGTTTGACCAAACTGCGGGAGGCAGTGGAAGACAGGAGTGCCTGGCGTGCTCCGGTCCATGGGGTCACGAAGAGTCGGACACGACTAAATGACTAAACAACCACAAGATTATCACCTACAACCTATAACCGGGATAGCAGATATTCTGGTTTACAATGAATGCCATGGGGTGAACACAAGAGAAAACCTTTCCATAGAAGAGGTCAGGGATACAGAGGCTCAGAGATTTCCCCCCCCCCCAGTGTTACCCCTCCCTTCCCGTATTTCACAAGCATTCCCAGGGAGCTGATTTATAAAGGAAATTATTTTATTCCCCACAGGGAATATGATGGCAAAACCTCTGTGGGATCTAGTCTGAAAAATCGTAAGAAAACAGCCCACTGTTTGGCACCATTCCACTACACTTTCCTGCAGAACAACATTTGTCAGAATGAAAGGGTCTTTTTTTATATCTATCTGCAGGGGGAGAAATTGCTGATGATTTGTGTGAAAGCTGAGGTGGGAAAAGAATTCAAAGTGGAAGAACCTGCACAGATATTCAGTCCATGCAGGGATCGATCTGATTTATTTATTCCCGCAGTCCTGAGAGATTAGCATTGTTGTTTGTGAACAGGCGGAGGGGAGAAAGAGAGAGAGCATAATGTAAACCTGATATAATAAATATGTTTGTGACTTCTATTATTATCATTCTGATTATCATCGTTTAGTCACCCCTTCCCACTTCAGACAAGGACATCTTTGCACGGCAGTTTCGTCTTGTATTGATCTAGCAACTCACCGACTGCTAGTAGCCAAAACAGCTATGTCCCACCTCCATTGTCAGAGAAACATTATGTCTCTGAATGCCAATTGCAATCACAGGAGGGCAGACTTCTGTAGTGCTCAGCTCCTCCTTGCGGGCTTCCCATGGACATCTGCTTGGCCACTGTGGGAACAAGATGCTGGGCTAGAAGGGCCCATTGACCTGATCCACCAGGGCTCTTCTTATGTTAGCAGCCATAGCTTCATCATCCTACATCCAAGTGGACACCACTGGTCCCTGAATGGTAAGACTCTCTATCTGTCCCCTCCTGGGTGCCAACCCAGCTGTTCTGAGGCACCTCCACCAGCCAGTTAGCCTGCCCTAGTTCCAACCCAGAACACGTTGAAATACATGGGAAGAATCAGAATAGGGACAAATGAGTCCTGCACCTGCACCTGTCTAGAGTGCCAGCCATGCCTACCTTCAGGATGCTACTTTGCCTGCTTTCCACCTGCCCTTTTATTCCCCCACCCTTCCTGTTTTCCAACAACCTTCCCAACAGATACCAAGCATTCGATACTCACTGGCTGTCCTAATTGATCTGCTTTCGGTTCCCTTAACCTGAGTGTTGTTGTTTTTCCTGATTCCCTCCTCTCCCCCTGCAAACATTGGCATTTCACATCCTCCTCCCTCCTGGGTATGGATGGTACAGCTTTGGCTATATAAAAATGGTGGTGCTCCTCCTGGCTTTCTTTCATTGCATGAAGAGAGGCAGATAGGCACCAATGGAGACAATGGCAGTCACAATGTGCCTGAATGAGGACCCTTCGTGGTGGGTCAACCCGTCTTGCAGCCTGCTTCTACAGTCTCGTTGTGCATGTGCATTTCATATGGAGGTTGTGGCAGGCAGGTCTCTTAGGGACATGTGGCTTTTGTCAGGCAGAACCAATGGACCTTTTCTTTTGCATAGTGACTAATGTGGGAAATTCTCTGAATCTCCCTTCAAATTCAGAATCTCTCTCTCTAGCTGCATTAGAAGCACTAATCCCTCCGCAAGCGTCAACCTACACTTCTGGGCAGCGAAAGCTCTGAGCCTTAAGAGTGTAAACAAAATTTCCAGCATGGAATTTACAAAACGCTTGATCTGTGAGACTTGAATCATAGCCACGTGTTCTTGTGAGTGTCATATTTGTCGGGGCAGGGGGAGGGAGAAGGTCGCAAAGGTATTTACTTGCTTCCTTAATCTAATCCCAAATCAAACACTCTCTTGCCTACATTTATTCTCCCCCCTCTGCTACAGGCTCCTTTTCATCAGACAATGTTAGTTCCATCATTTTTGCTGCTGTTGTTTATTTAGTGTGTGTGTGTGTGTGTGTCATTTTGGGTGACACCTGAGAGTTCTGTTATTTGAAATGCAAATTTCCTGTCCTCCTGCCTTCTCTCTGTATGAAAAAGAAGCCTCTTGGGATTGTGATAACCTCCTGACAGCTGCATGCTGGGCATGCAAAATCTACCGGAAAAGGTGGTGACAAGATGGGAGGGCAAGAGTTTGCTCAAATGCTCATTGGGTTCCTCTTCCTTGCTCACATTCCCATGGGTCATGCTAATAAAAACAAAAAAGGTGCTAATAATATAAATGATGCAGCTGCATTTGTATCACCCACTGCTGGAAATGCAACTGCTGAAATTCCAGAAGGGGTGTGCGTGTGCGCGCTCACACAAATCGCATTATAGTTTTTGTTATGACTGGAGAGGGAGACATTAATAACACCAAATAGTAAAAATTTAAATTAACCCCATGCTCCCCCCCTTTTTTACTGCCTGCCTAGTGCAATTCTGCAACATGTGGCCCTTGGGTACTATTGGGCTCTAACCACTGCACCACACTGACTCTTATTGTGGCCATGCAGTTGAGCATCACTGGCTTAAAACAGGTATGGGAGGTGGTTGGCCTTTCAGATGTTGCTGACTACAACTCCCACCAGTTCCAGAAAACATGGCCAATGGATAGGGATGATGGGAGTTGTAGTTCAGCAACATCTGGCAAGCCAAACGATTCCCCACACCTGCCTTAAAGTATCAAGTCAAAAGGAGAACTTTCTTTTAGGAACTTGAATAAAACAATGTTGGAATGAAGGTATATATGAAGTGTATGGTCTCTTAATTTGGTAATTGCATTAAGATACTCAATATTTTATCACATCCCAAACCCATAAAGTTTATATGATGCCTTGTGATGGTTTGGTTCTAAAAGGTGATCGTAACTTTTTAAAAATAAAATAAAGTAAATGGCCTTTCATACAAACTAGAGTGTGCTAAATGGGCTCCAAGAGAGACAAAGAAAATATATGAATTTTGTATTTGATGCATAACATGCTTTTCCACCTCAGCCATATTCCAGGGAAAAACAACCAGCCTCCTTGGCAGAGATGCTGCTTGCTCTCTCCTAAATCTCCCTGAGCAGACAGTTGCCAGTTGCACACATAAACCTTGACAAAACAGAATTAGCTTCCCAGTGGACTTAGCCAAAGTCTCTCCTCTCTTCTTTCCTTTCCAATCCCCAGACTGCAGTGACTTAACGAATCAAGAAGTGACATGCAAATGACAGTGGCTTAAAACTATGCCACTCAGCAAGTCCTTCAGATTTTACAGTTGGAGAAAAAGGAGACCTGCCTCTCCTTATAGCAAATGGCAGGCAATTGGTTCAGAAACCTTGCAAATGTACCACGGTCTGCAGACTTGGCAGTTTTTATACAATCTCTTTTAATTTTATTTCTTAAGTTTATTATAAATGAGTTCTGACAAAGGTTAATACCAGCTTTTGTAGACTGCAGTGCATGAAGTGTTATCCCGAGTGGTGTGGTTATGGTAAACAGTGAGCTTAGAGGTATAAATGAAAAGGACAGGCAGTGTTCCTTATGTAATGAACAGCAGTAATAGCAACAATCCACTATTGCAGCTATTAATATTGCACATCCATCTATCCAACAGAGGACCTCCTGTGGGAACTTTCACAATCGCATGTGAGGCAGGTAGTCAAAAGTTTTACTCAGCACAGACTCACTGAAATGTATGAACATTTCTAAGTTAGGACCATTAATTACCATAGGTCTACTCTGATCTGAGTAAAACTTAACTGAATACCACCCATTACAAAAAACAACCCCCTGAATTTTTCAGATGTAGATTTACTCCTGCTTACCGTCTGAGGCTGCTTGTAAAATATTGTGGGTTTTAGCTCTTTTGTACTTACATGCTAGTTGTTTTGTTCTTTTCATAAAGTGCCCTGAGCAGAGAACCGAAGGACGGCCTAAAAATACCTTTGACAGATAATAATAAACGTTTTTTAAAATTCTCTTCATGATGAGCATTTTCTTAGCTAGATGATTAAAACGCCCCCACCCATTTTGTTAGTTACATGATTAACACACCCACCACGGGAAGCACTCTGCTTCCTCAAAGATGAAAGAGAATTAGGGAAACTATTCAGCTTTAATAATCAAACTTGCACAGGAAGTGTACTGTGCTGGCAGGAAGGGAAGGAGAGGCACTGTAAAGCATGGGTGTGGGGGGGACCTCAGGCCCAGGGCCCAAATGCAGCCCTCCATGCCTCTCTTCTCTGCCCCTGAAGGCTCTCCCCAGGCTACCTCCTCAGCCACACCCCTTTTCTCCAGGCCACACCCCTCATTGGTCCTGCTACGCCTTACATTTGTGAGTGTTTTTGCCTGGCTGAAATGTGTCCTTGAACTCCGAACATGCTTTTGCCTGCTGCCTGGATGGAGAGCAGGTTGGAGAATGTGAGTCCTTGGCTAGCCCACAACACAAAGGTAAAATCTGCATCCATTGCTCTACCCACTTTTGCTTCTGGTCTGGTCCACAACTGTGGACCACAAAAAGGGCTGATTTCCCCCACCTGTGCTGTGGAGTGATCTCTTGCTTTTTCCTTCAGCGTCCCACTGTGTTAGTCATCAGGAAGGCCAGCTAAGCTCCTCTCACCTCCAAGGATTTCTGTGGGATGGGAGTAGGCTGGTAAAAGGGATATCAAGTCTAGTGTAACTACTGGAAACCAAGTGATGCTGTCAGTGGCTGCCAGCAACGTACCGGATAATGATGATAGCTTAATTAATCAAACAGTTGAGGATGGACATGGCTGAATCACAGAGCAGGCAAAGTAAATGAAACCAGCCATTATCCTGATCTCTCCCCCCACCCCCCCACACTGTTGAAGAAGAGTTTGTCTATAGCCGCATTTATATAAGGACAAATATGCAGGCTGATGCACACTTTATCCTATACTGCTCTATACTTATCCAGACACAATCATTCTCAATTGCTTTATTTCACAAAGCCGCTGCTCCAAGGTGAGTCATGGATGCCCTTCATCCTCCAATCATTTCCCAATGATCCTTCTTGCTCCTTTTCTCAAGGGCAAAAACACACCTGGTATGTTATTTTGCAGACGTGTCGAAGCAGACACATTTCTCTGAGAGGGAGCACTAGCCTTGGAGCCATGTTTTAAGATGAGGAATTTCTAAGGGCTGTGAGAGGCTAGCTGTTTAAGTGTGAGTGTGTGGTGAGTGTGTGGTGTCAGTGTAGGGAGACCCCTGACCAACCCTTTCAGCTGCGAGAGCAAAGTGCAGGAGAGTGTGAAACCTGATCACCCTTCCAAGGTGCTGAGTGCAGCATCCCCTGGGTGGGCTCTCGGGGAGAAAGTTCTGTCAGGCAAAACCACTTCATCTTCACTGCCTTGTCATGTGAATGTGCTGTTTTGGATTGAGTATGGTGGAAGTATTGGCAAGGGAGAAACTGAGGGAAAAAACCCTTTTTACCTTTTGTTGTCGTTTCTCACAGTGGCAATAAAGATAGAGAAGCACTTCCTGCAAAACACCATCATTTTATTTCACTTGTCCCCCTTCTCCAAGTAGTGAGGAACTCCAGGGTGCAGCACTTTACCTGGACTTGGTTTCTTTTGGAAGGAGATGGCTGGGGACTTTGTGGTGTTTTGTAACATTTGAGCTGGTTTCCAAACATACAGGTTGAGCATAGGTGTTGGGCACAGCTTAGGCGCACTAACAGACAGCCAAATCTGCCTATTCCACACAGCCAAATCTGCCTATTCCAGAGCAGCAAATCCCTCAAAGACACTTTCCAGATCTTGCTCTTCTGCCTTATATGGAGGCAGCCCATTGGTCCATCCAACTAAGTATTATCTCTTCACTGAATAGTGATAGCCCTCCATGGTTTCAGGAACCATGCTGTACCTGGAGATTCAACCTGGGGCTTTCTTCAGGCAAAGTAGTTCTTCCACTACTGAGCTGTGGCCCTCCCCCTCCCCCTCTGTGTCTCAATAAAAAATATCAGTTAAGGAACATTGCCAGTTATTTCCTAGCCCTATTTCCTGTCCACATCCCCAAATCATAACAGTATCTTCAAGTGTGACCAGCAAACTGGAATCACCAGCTTCATGTTCCACAATGGTCTTCTAGTCAATTGCCCTAGCTGCTCCTCAGTCCCACCCTCTCAAGCTCAACTTACTCTCTCATTGGTTAGAAGCAATTATGAAGTCTTTATCCAAGGTAACTTAGGGGGGAGGAGTCTGTGGCTCTCTGGATGTTGCTGGGCTCCCATTAGCTCCAGTCAGCATAGCCAAGGATCAGGGATGATGGGAGCAGCCACATCTGGACAGCCGCAGGCTCTCCACCCCTGCTGAAATGATTGCTCTAAGCTTCTTCTTCCACCTTTCTGGAAGCTGCCTCAAATCTGCAAGAGCAACATGCGTGGTGCCATCAACTCACATGATTGTGTCGCCTAAGATGCATGTGGGGAATTGTTTGTTTGAAAGTACCTCTGATCAAAACCGCCCTGTCCTATGGAGCCTTTTCTGCAGCCTTGTCAAGTGGAGGGAGATGTGTGTGATGCTCTCAGACAAGTGATATCCTGCAGGCATTCTGAAGTGGCTCAGTCATGTGAAAGCATTATATCATATAAGCGGCTACACATCTGAACTGGCTTTTAAAGAAGAGTCTTAAGGATGAAATATTATGCAAGGCATAATTAAAAAGGCTCAGAACACCAGCCTGCAGTATCCAGGCAAGAAAAGTATTATTCCAATTATTTAATGCACAAGATGAAACTCAGTTTACAACACCTCATTGTGTCCCCTCAGGTTGATTTGTTTCTCCCACCTGTTGTATTTAATTACTGTTGCCCTTGCGCAGAGTTGGAGCAGATGTCAGAGGCCCTGTAAATTGGTTTCTGACAGACACAAAATCAGCGGCACTAAGGCTGGGCATACTTGGAGCGTCACCGCTTTAATTGCCCAGCTGCACCAGCCCTGGAACATTAAACATCACCTGTGAGCACTTCTCAGAGACTGATTAAAAAAAGAATATCATAAGGATATTACATGCTAAACATTGATCGTGAATACATCACTTAATTGGGCTAAAGAGCATCCATGTCAAGTGAATTTTTGTCATGCAAGACTAGGCTACATCACAAGGCCACTGCTGAAGCAGAGGTGAGGGGCTTGTTCAGCTCCAGGGCCACATTCCCTGCTGGGGGCCACAAGCCTGTGATGTGCAGGGCTGGAAACAAAAGCGGGCAGATCAAGGATTGTGGATTTTACCTTTGTAGAGTTGGCTAGTTTCTACACTCCTCTCCGTGCTCCATCCAGACAAGCAATAAGCATGATCAGAGTTCAAGGTCATGTTCTAGCTAGGCCAAAATGCTCAAGGAGGGCGTGAAGCGGGCCAGGTGAGTGGTGTAGCTCAGAAGGGTGTGTCCTGAGAGCCAGAGAGAGAGAGAGAGAGAGTCCTGGGAGGGTAGAATTTGGTCCCTAGGCCTGAGGTTACTCATCCTTGTTTGACAGCTAGCATCCACCATTATATTCTGCAATGTGGTCACAGTCAAACATATTCAAAACTGGCACAGTCTGTGGTGTGTTGCTCCTGTGCAACCCGCACTGGACTGAAAAGGATTGACATTGAGGTGGCACTTGGTGAAAATCTCTCTTTCCCTCTCTGGCACCCAGGTGTCAGACACGGAGGCTGGAGGCTTCTCTGGATAGATTTGGTAGCTGACCTATGCAACTGGGCTGTGGAGATAATGTCTTGGCTAACACCACTTGGCAGTACCCTCCTCTGATCAGCAGCCCCAGCAGTGCAGGGAGTCAAGACCAAATGCTTGACTACAATATACTCGGCCTGAGCTCTGCGGCACACCTGACTCTTCATTTCCACTAGAAAAAAATGTTCATTTTCTTAGGCTTGCTTGTCAGTTTGATTGAGCATTGGCAAAGCCAGAAATAGATATGTGCTCCCTTGAGTTAGAGCATATGCACCAAGGCAGCAGTTAATCCTCAACTCCCAAAATCAGATCTAATCTGATTTCCTGAGCCAAGGCAACATTTTTGCATTTCGGATAGGCACTTGATGCTCAGGAGCCAAAGATCCACTTTAGGGGGACTTCTTTTCTGGTGGGAATCCCATTAGCAATATTCTTCTAAATCATCTCAGACTGCTTCAGCTTTTGCCTCTCCTTCGCTCAAAAATTTCTTTTCTCAGATTGGGCTACTAAAAGGATATATGGACCAGAGTTGAAAAACAAAAACTAGGGCTGACAAGGCCAAGTTGTGTAGCGGTGACCATCTGAATTCACTGCTGTGTGTGTGTGTGTGTGTGTGTGTGTGTGTCTATCATCACTCCTTCCATTCCTGATGTTGAGAAGTGAGCACCGTGCTTATGTAACCAAAATAATGCTATCCATGCACAAAAGGCAGACCTGTACTTTTGCAGAAAATAGTGTGTGTGTCTTTGTGTGTTTTCTTTTCCTGAGCTGGGAGACACCCACCCAACCTCCTGATGAAGCCTAAGTGTGCTAAGTGAAGTCTAAGTGCTCACAGAATACTAACTGACTGCTGGAGCACAGAATGAATGAGATGGAGTAGAGTCACACTGCAACATTTTCTTGCAGATCCCACTTGTATGTATCACTACAATACCAGAGCCAGTGTGGTGTAGTGGTTAAGAGCGGTAGTCTCGTAATCTGGGGAACCGGGTTCACATCTCTACTCCTCCACATGCAGCTGCTGGGTGACCTTGGGCCAGTCACACTTCTCTGAAGTCTCTCAGCCCCACTCACCTCACAGAGTGTTTGTTGTGGGGGAGGAAGGGAAAAGAGAATGTTAGCTGCTTTGAGACTCCTTAAAGGGAGTGAAAGGCGGGATAGCAAATCCAAACTCCTCCTCCTCCTCTTCTTCTTCTTCTTCTTCTTCTTCTTCTTCTTCTTCTTCTATGGTTTGGGAATGCCAGTTTGGCTGTTCACATTCCATTGTCTGCAGTGCAGTGTGGAAAGGCAGCTTCTGCACTGTGATGCAGAGCTGGAGGTGTAACCCATTTAACTGTCTCCAGTCATCCAGGGGTGGTGGAAGTTGAGCATAAAAAGCATGGGTGCATATCCTTTGAAGTCAATTTCCCCCACCCAGTTTAAGTTGTGACTGGACAGTTCCCCTCCTAGCTTTCAGCATCAATCACTAACTGGAAACATCACGACCTCAGCATGCAAGAGGACCCATGTGGCAATCATGTGACGGGTGACAGTGGGTGGTTCTGTGAGTGGGCAGAGGCAGTGATTGATTAATAGGGGCAACTGTTTTGCCATCCTACATGATCTAGCATCTGAAACAAGGGGCTCACCTTGTCTAACGGGAGGGCCGGTTCTGCCTATGGATGGGATGGAAAAAAAAAAGAAAGGTTATATTTTGAATGTGTGATCTGGTGTGATGTGGTAGACTTCAAGCAAGAATATTTTGCACCTTTGTGGACAAGGTGCAATGGCTAGGTTAGCTACTTAATGCCAGGTCTGATCAAAGCTCTTCAGGTGTGTTGAGAAATGAATTAGAAGTGAGGGAAAGAAAGGCGAAGGCGCTTTCATTTTCTGCGCTTGTGGGGGAAGAGGAGAAGAGAGATCTTCCAAAAGGGACTATTTATTTGGGCAGTTTCATATTCTGCATAGAAAGCCACATTCATTTCCAGAAGGGAAAGGAAATGAAACAGAAAAATGACTTCCATTAAGAATAAAGGATTTGTGGTGGTGTGCGGTAAGGCTGCCTGGAAGTCTTTTTGAGCTCTGCCTTGTATTACCAGAGCCAAAAGGGAGACATAACACATGATATATATGCTTTTTTTGTGCAGTAGTGCCAGCAAAAACAAGTTACAGTTTGGCCATGCTAGGGATGACACGGCAAATCTGAATCAGCCAGACTTGTAGCCAGTTCCTGTTGAATGATGCCAAGTAGACAATGTTCTTTATTTAAATAAACTTACAGTGTCGTCCTGGGCATGTCTACTCAGAAGCAAGTCCCATTGAGTTCAGTTGGGCTTACTCCCAGGTAAGCATATTCAGAATTGCACACTCCTAACCACATTTGCAGGGACGTGGGTGGCGTTGTGGTCTAAACCACAGAGTCTAGGGCTTGCCGATCAGTAGGTCAGAGTTCGAATTCCCGTGACGGTGTGAGCTCCAATTGCTCAGTCCCTGCTCCTGCCAACCTAGCAGTCCGAAAGCACATCAAAGTGCAAGTAGATAAATAGGTACCGCTCTGGCGGAAAGGTAAACGGCGTTTCCGTGTGCTGCTCTGGTTCGCCAGAAGTGGCTTAGTCATGCTGGCCACATGACCCGGAAGCTGTCTGTGGACAAACGGCAGCTCCCTTGACCTATAGAATAAGATGAGCGCTGCAACCCCAGAGTCGTCCGCAACTGGACCTAACGGTTAGGGATACATTTACCTTTACCTTTAACCACATTTGCTCAGAGGTATATCCTACTGAATGCAATGGGGCTTACTCCCAGGTAAGTGTGTTCAGAGTTGCAGCCTTAGTGCCGATGAAAGCCATCTGAGATGTGTGCATTCCTGTTAACTGTTGACCAGGCAGATATCTTTGAGGAGAAGCATCGGAATGGATTTAAAAGCATAAGGAGAAACCTTCTGAATTGGACCAAAAATCTATCTAGCCCAGCATCCAAATTTCATCTTATGCTTTTGAGAGGTTTAGGTGCATTGCAGGGGGTTGGACTAAATGGCCTTTGGGTCCCTTTCAACTCTACAATTCTATGAATGCTTCTTCGCAGCAAGTGGTGTTCAGAGGTTTATAGGCTCCTGTGCTGTCCCCCCTGAATGAAATAAAAAATCAACTACTCACATTCACACACAGTCCAGACGTCTTCACATTGCTTCTGTACCCCTTGCACAGAATAAATGCCAAAGATGGGCACTTAATGATGCTCTCCCATTATTGCCAGGCATCATCATCATTATTATTATTATTATTATTATTATTATTATTATTAAACATAATAGCTAGAGTGAAGGGATGAGCTGGTGGTGTAAGGTGTTTCTATAGTCAGCCCACATTGCATGGAGAGATGCTTTAAGTGACCAGCCTGGGACCATATAGGAGAGCTGGATTGCAACTGTCTCTTGGAAATGAAACCAGAAAGGCTCCAAGGACAAAGAGCAGGTAGATGAGACACCTAGATCATCTTACAGCAGGAATGAGGAAACTGTGTGGCCCTCCAGATGTTGTTAAAGCAACAACTCCTATCATTTCTAACCATTGGCCATGCTAGCAGGACCTAATGGTAGTGAGATGCCAGCAGCATTTGGAGGACCACAGGTTCTCCAACCCTGTTCTACATGGATGGGATAATTGTGTGCAGCAGCATCACAGACAAATGTGTTTCCTAAGGAAGAAGGCAAATTGTAAGCTGCCATATGCCATGCCAGATCACTGATCTATCCGGTTAGTTCCCAGTTGTCTGGCTGTGGCTCTCCAGAGTTTCAGAAAGAGAGATGCCAGGGACTAAACTTGAGAAGTGATTGAAATGCAGTGCAGGTGCTCTGCTACTGCCCTTCCCTGGGGTGTCTGGGCCGAAAGCAACGAGGAGAAGTAGTGTGAAGGATGCTAACAGCCAAAGAACAGCATGCATTTAAAGTTGCTCATTGGATGGAGGGGCTTCTTTTTCTTTTTCCTTGGTTCCAGTGCAAGGAAATAGAGATGGGAGAGGAACAGCGAGGGACGTTTGTGACAACAAAACAAGGGAATTTTCTCAAGGAGGAGTATAGTGGTAATTCCTCCTTCAGATGAATTAATTACCAGAGCTGACATTGTGCTCAATCAGCATCTGTCACCACTCTCCCTTTGGGTTTGAGGAGATTAGTGTCTCTTTCTGTAACAGCTTTGGGTTCCAGTGTTGTTCGGTCACTGATCTTTAGGATGAGGTTTCTAGGTGGAAAGAAACCAGGAAGTTCTGGAGTGGCCAGGAAGGTGAGGGAGGTGAGAAGAACCAAGTCCTTTGAGAATCAGTTGAAAGAGCTGGATATGTTTAGCCTGGAGAGAAGCAGATCAAGGTGGGATGCAATAGTGTCTTCAGATATGAAGAAGCTGAAGCAGTCAAGTCTCTGTTGGGTTGGACTAGAACCAGTGTGTGGAAATAGCAGAGAAGCCCATTTCAGCTCAGCATGAGGAGAAACTTCCTAATGGTGCAAGTTGTCCAGCAGATTGCATTCAGGAGGTGGTGGGCTCTCTGCTGGAGGTATTGAAGCAGCAACCACCTGTCAGGGATGCTGTAGTTGCATCCTGCATTGCAGATCCTGCATTGAAGAGGGCTTAGAGGAGATGACCATAGATGAACTCTATGATTCTAAGAGGAGGGAAAGGAAGAAGAATGGTTGGGTATTGTCTCTGTGTTAGTGATTGACACCTACATAGTGAGCTGTTCTTTCTACAGCAGGACCCACAAGCCATGAGAGGTCAAGACAGCAGAGCATGCTGGTAGTTTCAGTACCTAGGTAAGCTCCACCCTGAGCAATTTTTTTTCAATGAAGTTTTATTCACACTTCCATTTGCCCCACTGCTTTCCTCTGGGAAACCCAATCTCTAGCACTGAGTTGGAACAAACAGTTATTGGGTTTTCTGCGAAATCCCATTCATTCTGATTTAGTGCTTAAAGAGTGGCTTTTCTGGGGGAAAGCTGTGGGGCAAAGGCAATGGGACCCATTGTTTCTAGGCATGGGACAACCAGAAATGTGAATGCACCATACGGCTGGACTGAAAGCCTCCCTGCTCCCACAGCCAGATCATTCTCCCAGGCTCTGCCCCTCAAGACTGGGGTTTAGTACTTCTCCTTTCCAGTAAGTTCTGGCATGTTGCCTGTTTTTATGGAGTGACTTGTGACTTGTGGATATGAATCCCTGGCATGCAGGATTAGTTCCCAAGGAGAGAGTGCAAGCTCCCAGAGTACAGACTCCAGAGTTCCTGACTCAAAGCTCTGGGGCTCCAAAGCCCCATATCTGGGGGTGAGTTGTTCCTGTTCTTAGATGCTTGGAAAGTTGACATAATTTTAATGTTTTAGTATTTTAACATTTGTGTGTTTTAAAGTATGGTTGTGATTTCCCCCCTTTATTTTACTCTTTTATCTTTTGTCAACTATAAATTTAAATATAAAATGTATAAATATAACTATAATGAAAATCAATACAGCAAATCAATACAGAATTACCACTTCCCCAGTGGCACAAAACATTTACTAAAAGAAAGGAGGCAGAGCAGTCTATCGTCACAACTCTAGGTCTCCAGGGAGATCAGACGTCTGCAGTGTATTTCGATGACAAAAAACCAAATAGAGATATTTAGCCACTAACTTGGTGAGCTCCTGATCATTCCCCAGTAATAGAAAATGTATGACCTCCAACTCTGGTTTCCATTTGGGGATACAGAGTTGATCTAGAAATTGCTGATGGAGATCAGCATATAGTTTACAATTAAGAACCATATGTGTAAGGGTTTCCACCAGGTGGTCTTCACATGGGCAAGTTCTTTCTCTTTCCACCCTGCCTGAGAACCTTCCCCAAAGAAGAAGAAGAGTTTGGATTTGATATCCCGCCTTTCACTCCCTTTAAGGAGTCTCAAAGCGGCTAACATTCTCCTTTCCCTTCCTCCCCCACAACAAACACTCTGTGAGGTGAGTGGGGCTGAGAGACTTCAAAGAAGTGTGACTGGCCCAAGGTCACCCAGCAGCTGCATGTGGAGGAGCGGGGACGCAAACCCGGTTCCCCAGATTACGAGACTACCGCTCTTAACCACTACACCACAGGAGGTTTGATGGATTTGAATTAAACCTGGCCAGCTAAAATGCCCTTTCTTGAAGGTTAAGCAGAAATTCAAGGTAATTGTGGTTACAATCAGGGTTTACCCAGTTGGTAGAACGAGTGCAGGCAGCTTTCCGCTTCAAGATTTTTTGCTGTCCCACGCTGTGTACCCTATGCAGAATTGTGTCTAGAGGGAGGTCAACACAAGGTAGAGACTGTCACCTGGGCAAGATTTCTTCTATGCTGGTTAAACATCTGCCTTACATCTGAAAATTTTATACAATTTGTATATAATTTTTTATGAAATAAATAAAATAAAATAAATATCTGCTAGGTTTGAGTAACTGCAAACCTGCACAACCCCACACTTCATTATATACAGGGTCTACAGTGATGCAGGTGGCGCTGTGGTCTAAACCACTGAGCCTTGGGCTTGCTGATCAGAAGGTTGGTAGTTTGAATCCCTGCAATGGGGTGAGCTCCAGTTGCTTTGTCCCAGCTCCTGCCAACCTAGCGGTTTGAAAGCATCCCAAAAAGTGCAATTAGATTAATAGGTACCACTCCGGCGGGAAGGCAAAATGGCATTTCTGTGTGCTGCTCTGGTGTCGGTGTTCTGTTGCGCCAGAAGTGGCTTAGTCATGCTGGCCACATGACCCAGAAAAACTGTCTGTGGAGCGGACAAACGCTGACTCCCTCGGCCTGTAAAGTGAGATGAGCCCCGCAACCCCAGAGTCGTTCGTGACTGGACTTAACTGTGAGGGGTCCCTTTACCTTTACTACAGTATTGAGCCATACATGGAAGTTCCAGTAATCCTGGTTTAAATCATGGGAGTGGCTGGAGAACTCAATTAGTAGAATAGAGCTGCTGCATTTTGTTTTATTAGTAGAAAATTTCCTGTTACAAATTCTGAATCAGCATTTGTAAATATAGAATATAGCTGCAAGCCTGTTCATATTATCGCCTTAGCAAACAGTGAAGTGCATTTCACAGCTCTCTCCCCCCCCTCAACTATTCACATCAGCACAGCTTCAATTTATTTCTCTTTGTGTAAACCCGAGAGGGTGCTGATTGGGCAGGGATGCCTTTACCCTATGCAAAGGTGTTCACACCTTGGCTAGAGACTTAGGAACAGCTTAAGGACTGCAATCGAGTGAAGCTGGGTCACAAAACAGTAGTATCTCATAACAAAGTACAATGTATCAGGCGAAAGATTTATACGATCTGAAGAGAAACCAGAAAATAAGGAACCAACGCGATCAGAGATTTTCCGAGGACTGGAATAAATTTACAGAATATATAAAAAATGTATGTGAGGAGCAACTAACGCTTGTTGGTTTTCAAGAAGCTTTGTGAAAAAGACTGTTTGAAATGTTGTTTGAAAGACAGGTTAAGATGAAGAGTGGTAAAGTGCAATATAAATTTAAGAAATGTGAGACGTAGTGATCATAAGGAGAATTGTCAGATAGGCTGAGGGAAGTCCAAAAGATGTATATGTATAAGGCGAATGTCAAATTTGAATGGAATGTTTATTGGAAATTGAATAAAAATTAATTAAAAAAAAAAGTACAAGGTATCCATGCAATGCTTAAGCAAGCCACCTTATATTTCTAAATAAATCTTTTCCTAAATGCATCTAGCTGCAGTGTCCATTATATTTCTTCTTCTTCACTGGACACGAAGTACACATGAAGAACTGTAAAAAAATAAAACCCAAACCACAAATGATTTTGTCACTCACTATCCCCCAGACACCTCCACCGTAAACATATGCAGATCCCCAGGTCTGGAAACTATTTTAAGCCGAGATAGGCTTGCTGGGTCTAGTAAGGTGTTTGCTTCAGGAGCAAACAATGTACAATTTTAGAAGGAAGAGCCTCAGTGCATTGTAAGGGGGAGCATGTGAGCTATCATGAGTGACAAAGATCTTTGCTGAAGACCTATGTGGGGAAAAGGGGTGAGGGGAACAGAGCACCCATGGAGGATCATAGAGGGGCAAAAAATAAGGGGAGAAGGAGTGGAGTGGCAATTTGGGGAAAGACACTGGGTGCCTTCAGACTGTCAGCCACAGCTGGGATTCTAGCATGCAGCTTACTTTGCATTTAGAAAGTTATGAGGAGTCAGACTATCTTTGGCAGCTTCCTCCACCTCAGGAGAGTTCCTATCTTGTATATCATTTCACACGTTCAGCCTCATATCTGCAGTTCAGCAGCCAGGACATTATTCAAACATGACATAGCACAGGACCACACTTTTGCACTCCAAGTTAATTAATCAAATCTGGAGCAAGTCCCCCTCCTTGGTTCCATACTAAACAACTAATGGCACAAACTCAATTTGATGCATGGTTCTAGGGATTTCTTTATTCATTTAATTTTCTGTGCTACTTGGCTTGGAGTTCCTGTGGATTTGGATCAGAGCTCTAAATCATGCCTCCTAATTCTGAATGTTATACTTGGCTATATTTAGGTGGGCATCTTACTGTGGCCTCGCTAGCTCTTGCACCTTAATAAAAAACAAAGGATCGAAAGGACAATGCACACATCTCCGCCAGACACATGCTTAAAAACAGGATCACCACCTTCTTCTGGCAGAGCTGTTCTGCCTTCAACAACTGCATGATGGGCAAAAATCCAGCAGGGCCAGGGATAGGACCTCAGATGATGATCGCAGGGTCCGCAACCACTCCAGAAGGATGCCATGGTCGATGGTATTGAAAGCCGCTGAGAGGTTGAAGAGAATTGACAGGGACACATTTCCCCTGTCTCTCTCTTGACAGAGGTCATCATACATTCAGCATCCTATCCACCACAGGCATGTGTCCCTTGGAAGGTGGCTCAGATAGAAACATGGCCCTCAGGCTGCAAAGGTCCCCTCACAGCAAGATTCCTTTAACAAAGACTTGATGGCCCTTTGAATTCTATATTTCTATTATCATATTGTGGACTTGTGGTAGCACCTCTGTTTATAGCATTTAAGGTCATTGGGTGGACCCCCCTGTAGAGTGTACTTGATCCCTGATCCTTTCATCCCACGCTATTTTCCAGTCAAAAAGCACTCCTATATCCCCACTATTTGCCCTCAAAGGGTTTTGGGCCAACATCATGTTGGCCTTAAAGAAAAAAAATATGCTGGAAGGTGTCTTAATGAAAACCAGTTTGGTGGCTGTTTCTTTCCTTTTTTATTTGCTGTTGTTAAGTGTTTTATTTTTTAATTGTCACTAGATTGTTTCAAACATGCTCTGTGATCTAAACCACTGAGTCTAGGGCTTGCTGATTGGAAGGTCAGCGGTTCGAATCCCCGCAATGGGGTGAGCTCCCATTGCTCAGTCCCTGCTCCTGCCAACCTAGCAGTTCGAAAGCATGCCAAAGTGCAAGTAGATAAATAGGTACCACTCCGGCGGGAAGGTAAATGGTGTTTCTGTGCACTGCTCTGGTTTCGCCAGAAGCGGCTTAGTCATGCTGGCCACATGACCCGGGAAAACTGTCTGCAGAAGCAGACGAACGCCGGCTCCCTCGGCCAGTAAAGTGAGATGAGGGCCGCAACCCCAGAGTCGTTCGCAACTGGACTTAACTGTCAGGAGTCCTTTACCTTCTTAGATTGTTTCAGTTCCTGCAAGGAGCTGAAGGCGGCACTCATTCTTCTCCCCCTCCCCATTTTACCTTCAAAAACCCCCCACCCCTGTGAGGTAGGCTAGGCTGAGGGAAGGCCATTGGCCCGAGGCCAACAGGTGAGCTTCATAGCTGAGTGGGGATTTGAACCCAGCTCCCCCAGGCCCTAGTCTGACATGCCAACCACCATTCCAGCTCATTCAGCTGTTGCTGCAGAAAGTTGAAGCTTATCTTCTGTGTGGCTCTTAGCACATTGTTAAGAGAAGGGCAGATTTTTAAAAGGTGGTATTCATTACCTGTTAAGGGAAGAAAAGCATTGCATTCCAAAGCCCTGCCTTCAAGCCACCATCACCACCCCCATGCCAGATCCCTGCCTGTGTCTGTTCTGTCTCCTGTTCCTTCTGCCTCCACGCTGAGATGCTGATTGCCTGCAGTGCCTGAAAGACATATTTGCTGAGTCGTATTCTAGGGTGTAATTAAGGTTGACAAGAGGATTAGCATTTCCACCCTCTTCTGGGCTTTAACATGGCAGAGGCTTAAGTCTTTCCTAATGGCTCTATTAACCTGTAAAAGGCTGGGGTTGATGCAGTCTTTGGCTGGTGTGATTATGAATAGGTCTTTGGAAGAAACATTGTTCTTCTAAATAAAAAGATTTACAATTAGTTTCCGAGGCCCTGTTCACCCACAAGAGCTAAGAGATTAGCAAGTATTGGGGCAGGGCCTTTTTTGTGGTGTCCCTGCATTTCTTGAAATAACCTCTTTGTTTCCCTTTTTGCCCCATTGGGGCTTCTTCATTCCAGTCTGGTTCAATTTGGTGTCCTGCTAAACAGACTTTTCCTCTGCTGCTGCTTTCTTGTTTGTAATTTTAATGATCCGGACATAGCTTGTTCATAGCTTTTAATTATATTGTTATGTGCCCTGTCTTTTGAAGCGATCTGCTTTGTGAGGGTTGTTTTTACCCTGCAACATGGGTCAGAAATCTATTAAATAAATAAATAAATAAATAAATAAATAAATAAAAATTTTTTTTGGGGGGGCTGCAATCTCTTGAAGAAGGGGTGGACAATCTGTGGGCCTTCAGATATTATGAGACATCCAATTCCCATCAACTCCAGCCAGCGAGACCAGTGTTTGGAGTGATGGGAGCTGCAATCCAGCAACAACTGGAGGGCCACACAGTGGTGTAGTGTGGGGGGCACAGGGACGGTTGCCCCAGGCACAAAATTGCTAGGGGGTGCAAAATTTCAACACCCAGTGCTGCCTCAGTACAGCTGCTCACTTTTGTCGCTGAGCTCCATTGAAAATGACTTCTCCATGAAAACCAGGAAGTGACCCTCCCCCCAACTGTGGAACGACTCTTCTTTTCTTATCTCTGCAGCTGCAATATGCTGGGTGCCATGGGTGCCATAAGGCAGTTGAATGTTCATGCGTCCTGCATCTGTTTCCCTCCCTCTCATCCCTCTCTCCGCAGCTCCGGGTGCTGGCAACCCACGCTACACCACTAGGGCCACAGGTTCCTTACCTCTGTCTTAAAGTTTCCAAAGGCTCTAGGCTAGCTTATGGAGACCTGAAACTTTTCCTCAAAGCCCCAATTCTATAGGACATAGAAGGAGTACCCAGAACATGATGAGGAAGCTTTCTCAGCCTGAAGGCCACACTTAATAATGGGTACCCTTCCAGGGGTCACTCAGCAGAAGAGACAGAGGGCAGAGAAATAAATGTGAATTTCACCTTTGTCCACTAGCTTCTCCGCACACTCACACAATTCTTTCTGTTCTCTATCCAGGCAAGCAACAAGCATCACCAGAGTTCTGGGACACAGTGCAGCCAGGCAAGGAGGGGGCAAAGGTAAAGGAGACATCCTAGGAAGGGTGTGTGTGGCTGAGGAGAGTGTATGGCTGAGGGAGACAACCAAGGGCCACAAAGAGACCTCCGGAGGGCCACATTATCATCAGACCTGAGATTCCCTATCTCTGATATAGAAGGCAGGAGGACAAAAGATTCCATAGTGCATACATCGTCCTCCTCACCTCTGGGGAAAGCCAGGATATCAACCTGTCATCTTCTCATCTATCAGCCGTTGCTACGCTGACAGCAGACTGAAAAGGGAGGGGAAATGAAGCTGGCCTCAGGAGACACATGGACCAGCTGTTCAAATATCCAGGTGGAAAGAAGATAGCAGAGAAAGAAACAACTTGCCAATTATATCCAAATGTTGTTTTGAAGGTCACTGTACATTCTTCTTGGAAGTATCCTTCTTGCCCTTTAACAGTGTAGCCAGGACATGGAAAGCCTCCAAAGGCTTTGTCTGGTAAAGGTGTCTGTGTGTGTGTGTGCGTGTGTGTGTGTACAAATGTAATACATAGCTCTATGATGAAGCTCTAGGAGGCTTCTAGCTGAGAACATTACAGCAAGAGAATCCGACCAGAGAATTCTATTGGGTAGGTCCCTTTAATACAGGGATTGGGAACCTCCAGATGTTGTTTGACTTCAGCTCCTAGGATCCCTGATGACTGCCCATGGTGCTTGGAACTGATGTGTGTTGGTATCCAATAATACTAAGAGGGCTACAGGTTCCCTATTCCAGCTCTGCAGAATACTCTCACCACCTGTATTTTTACTCAGGCAGCACCTACCTAATAGAGTTTCTGAACTGATTCACTAAAGCAAGGGTAGAAAAGTTGTGGACTCCTAGCTGTTCTGGATGGGGAAAGGGCCGTAGCTCAGAATTAAAACATTTGTTCTGCATGCAGAAGGCCCCAGGTTCAGTATTCAGATAGGGTTGGGAATGCCCCCCATCTGAAACTTGGGAGAACTGCTGGCAATGTGTAGAGATAGATGGCTCTGTATAAGTCAGCTGCCTATGTCCTTCCTACGTAGCTGGACCAAAACATCCACAGCTCTGATAACATGCTAGCTGGAGGGCCATGGGTTAGCCACCTCTGTGCTAAAGAGTGTGGCGTAGTGTTTAAGAGTGTTATAGTAGGGCCTGGGAGACCCAAGATCAGATCTCCACTCAGTCTTGAAGTCCAATGGGTAACCTTTGGGCTCTGTGTTCAGTTGCTAAATTCAGTAAACTCCCATGTTTGCATGTCCCAGGAGCAGGATGTGGATGTTGTCCAACAAGAAGAGAAAACCGTGACTTCTTCTACAATTCACATGTAGGAAACAACAAACCATGGAAGCGGTTTGGTGCTGTGTTGGACTAGAACTTGAGAGACCCAGGTTCAAATCACTCCCTTAGCCATAAAGTTCACTGTGGGACTATGGGCCAGTCACTTTCTCAGCCTACCTTACAGCGTTGCCTTGGGCAAACTGGAGGAAAGGCAGGATATAAATGCAGAAAAAAAATAAGTAAATATCACAGGAAGGGCAAGAAAATACAGGAATATGATGGAGACATGTATGTGTATACATAATTTTATGCATAAAAAGTATGCATGTGTCAAAAGCTGTGAGTACACGTATGTTTAAGGATACTTGGGCTATGTATTTGTTGGGAGAGGGATGAGAGACCGAAAATAGGAACTGAGTTTGAAAGCCCTCCCTCTGGCTGGTGCTGACATCCATCTTGATGACAAATAGCATTTGGTTTGGTTTTAGGGTTTTAATCAAAGCACTGACTGCTGGAGAGACAAGGGAAGGGAGGGAAATTGATTGGAATACAAGACTGGAAAGAAAAGAAGAAAGCTCCCCCCTTTAGGTCTTCAGAAATGCACTAGATGGCTCCATGCCTGAGCTGTCTGCTTGTCTGTCAGACTTCCCCAGGTGGACCTGAAGCAGAAAGGTTTGTTAGGAGTTGTAATATTACAGTGATGAATAGCGTGCAGATTTTGCCTTCCAGTCAAGCATACTGAATACAGGCCCATGAAGGTGTTCAGTGTAGGATTGGCTCACTCTGGGTAGAGAAGTCAACATCCTCATATGGCAAATACATCAGAAAGTCCATGTGGCTGAGTGGCACCCTCAGGTGCAAGGCGGAGGGAGGCAGAAGGTCAGAGAGATATCCAAGAGAAATGCAGAAGGCAAAGATGATTGGCTACAAAGAGATTAGGGAGACCTTGTAATGTGGACTAAGGTGCTTAGCCTTTGAAAGGCTCATCTAAGAATTAAAATCGGTAATTCTTTTCCCCGAGTGGCTTCCCTGCACACAAGGGAAGGTACTTGTGGAGGACCAGCACTGTGCAGGATCAGACCCTCCTGCTTAACAGCCAATAAGCAGGAAAATCTGATCCCGCATAGTGCTGCTTCAGGAAGGAGGAAAGGCCTGGCAGTGGTGGGAAGAAAGAGAGGCCTGGAAACTAGGTTTCCAAGATACAAAATTGTTATTTATTACCAAATAACCAGATCTGACACTTTTGGGGTATGGAGAGGGGAACCAATGCTGGTGCTACCTTATGCAAGTTCTCTTGAGTTGCGCAAACGGTAGTATTAAATGTGGCTTCACCAAATCTGACTAAAAAAAACGGTGGTCAGGAACACAGACAATCTAAATCACATTGGGTTCAGTGTTTCTCAATATCAAAACTCCGAATTCCTTTCAAAAATGTTGTCAGCTTCACACATTCAAAGTTCTGACACTGAGTCTTTAGAATTTGAATCAGAGGGCCTGAACTTTCTTTGAAAATGCTGAGTTCAGGCACGGCCAAGGCTTCTAAGCCGGAAAGTGGAACTGAATCAATTTTTCTAACATGGGCATTGCTTTTTTACAAGCAGTTGGTTTGTCAGATTAGCAGCACCTTTTGTTGCTCTTCTCTGCCACTGTTAGGCTGGACTGTGCTCTCAAGGATCCTGCTTACCCAAGCTCTCGTTTGACATCATGACCCCAGTTAATGCACTAGCTGTCTCCTCATATTATCTTCCCCGGAGCTGACGGGGTTTGGGGAGCTGGAATGCTGACTGTGACAGGCTGTGTCTGCTCCGCAGATGACATAGTTCCTGGGCGACGCTTCTCACAAGGAGCTGTTTGGGTCTGCCTTGTCATCTTCAGTTAGCTGCTCACTTGGATTGCATATGCTCCCCCATCCCAGGTCATTACCTACCTTTGGATAAAGGCACACAGACCCCTTTGGAAGCCATGAGCTACTGTGTGTCAGAAGGATACTTGCCCTTACTATACAGATATGACTTTCATCTTCAGGAACTCTCACTTCCTTGGCTGGAGCCTTCCTGATGTTCGGCAATTTCTTTGGCTTTTGACACTTACCGGTAGGGAAGGCATTGTGACACAAGCTGATCCTTCTTCTTGTTCCCAGTGAACCAGATTGCCAGCACACACACACAACAGAGGAGGCTGTTAGAGGCATTGTCATATGCTTAGATCTAAACTCGGATTATGATTCATGTTTCTGAAGCTCACAGTGGCTGGTGGAGTGAATTCTGGGAGCATACCATGCATGGGGAATGCTAAAAGTACTTCTGCTATCATGGTTGTATTCCAAATATGAGGGCTTTTTCTCTCTAGGTTTGCATTCCCATAGGAAAGTATCAGCTAAGGTTCTGTATGTGCTGTGCTGTGATCTTTAGTTTCATGCTATGATGGGGGTTTGATAGCTAGTCAGGTGGCTTTCCTATGATTGATGCGAAACATCACAAATCAACCCCCACTTTGTTGTCATTTCAGGTGTTTGCAGAACTAGGATGCAGATTGCAAACCAGCACAGACAGACACTCCTCTATCTCATCATTCTTCCAGGTAAGGTAAAGGTAAAGGTACCCCTGCCCGTACGGGCCAGTCTTGACAGACTCTAGGGTTGTGCGCCCATCTCACTCAAAGAGGCCGGGGGCCAGCGCTGTCCGGAGACACTTCCGGGTCACGTGGCCAGCATGACATCGCTGCTCTGGCGAGCCAGAGCCGCACACGGAAACGCCGTTTACCTTCCCGCTAGTAAGCGGTCCCTATTTATCTACTTGCACCCAGGGGTGCTTTCGAACTGCTAGGTTGGCAGGCGCTGGGACTGAACAGCGGGAGCGCACCCCGCCGCGGGGATTCGAACCGCCGACCTTTCGATCAGCAAGCCCTAGGCGTTGAGGCTTTTACCCACAGCGCCACCCGCGTCCCTATTCTTCCAGGTAGGGGCTGTTTATATAGCCGTTCCACCTTGTAGGTGGCAAAGCCATTACAGAGGAAGATGGGAATGGTAGTCAAACAACATGGGGGGGGGCACAGGGTTCCCACTCCTGCTTTAGGACAATGAATCCTTAGCCATTTTGGCAGCTGAAGTTCTATGTTAATTGTTCTCCCATGGTCTAGGACAGTGTTTCTCAATCTTTTTCTGACTGTGGCCCCCTTTTGATCTTGTTTCCATTATAATAGGAACATAATGAAATATTGTTAAAGCAGAAAAACATATAATCATGGAGCTGGAAGGGATCCCACAGGTCAACTTTTCTAGTGCAACCCCCTGCAATGTAGGAAACTCAGCTAAAGCATCCATGACAGGTGGCCATCCAACCACTGCTTAGAAACCTCCAAGGAAGGAGAGTCCAGAACCTCCTGAGGAAGATCTATCTTCCATGTATTACTAAAGGTAAACAACACTTATTTGACCATAGTTATTTGACACAGAAGGGGAAACCTATAAATACAGTCCAAAAGGCGCACAGGGAGTTCTGTATATATGGGAGAATTTTTAAAAGCAAGTGGTCCTCACTGACCTGGTGCAAAAAGATCTTGTCATCTGGAGGAGCCCTGGCTGCCTAAATGAAACACTATAGCCCCCCCTCCACCTGGGAGTAAGGCCCACTTAACTCAGTGTGGTTTTCTTCCAAGCAGACACTTCATTATTTACTAGATGCAAATCAGCAGCACGAAAGGACCCTGCTCGGCTAAGCACTGGGGTGGATTTCACCCCAAGCCTTGCAGAGCTGGGAGAACACTGCCGATGGCACCTGTGCCCTTCAGCAACATCCAAAGGCCCTGATCCAATGGGCTCTGGGGTGGATTGCACCCTGCACCATGCAGAGTTAGGCCCAGGCTGCCCAGCACTGGCCGCAGCAACAATCAGCTCCAGCTTGCCCAGCCCTACTCATTGCCACCCCACCACCACACTTCCCTGACCTGGTGGTTCTGGATCACAGGCTCTACTGGTCAAAATGGGAGCCTCAGCGATCTCCCTCTCCGAACAGAAACAAACCAGGACTGCTCCAAGAAAATGCACATGGCAAAAAGGAGCACTAGGCCATGGTGGGCCACCTCCTTACCTGCTTGTGATTGGCCAAGCGGATAGCCAGCCAATCAGGATTATTTTTCTTCGCTTCTCACTTCCCTCTGTGGCCCCCTAAAATAATAAATAAATAAATAAATAGTTATTATTTATACCCCGCCCATCTGGCTGGGTTTCCCCAACCACTCTGGGCGGCTTCCAACAAACACTAAAATAGCCTCTTGCTGTGCCCCATTCACACATTTTTCACCTGTGGCCCCTTAGAATATCCCGGGGCCCTGATTGTGAAATGCTGGTCTAGAACTCAGTGTGAGCTCTTTGCTACAACCGAAACACTTGGACACCTGTATCCGTTCTTAAATTGTATTATCTGGCCACTGTGCTTTAAGCAGTTATTAATGCACACATGTCTTCCATGGAATTAATAGGAATTGTAGCATTAGAAAATGCAGGAGATGCAATGTAAGATTCAGATATAGCACTCCTGACAAACAGTCATCCAGCCTGTGCTCAGGTAATACCACCCACCAGATGAGAGCCTACAGCCTCCCAGGACAGTTTGTTCTACAGCTTAGAAAAGCACTGAGAAAATAGTCAGAAGGATAAGACCCCCCTCCTTCTCCCCCTTCCCTCCTGTCTTCCCTTTAAACGTGTAGCCTTCCAAGCATAATGTTCAATAGAAGTGTGGAAAAGATGCACACAAATGTGTGTCATGTTTAATGTGACTCTGAATAATACCCTTGGCCACTTACAGATTGCTCTGGCACATGGGAGACATAAGTTTCATCGCTGGTTGGGGTGACTCCTCTCAGTGCTGCTTCCTCACAGCTGCGAGTCTCTGGCATTAGAAATATTTCCACTTCAACATGCAGGGAATTATTGCCATGCTACTGGAGAGCCATTCACTTCCAGGCTCCACTTGTGACAGGCGTTGCTGCTGCTCAGATTGTGCATATCCAGTGATAATGTTCAAGGAGCACACAAGGGAACCTGGGCAAACACAACTGCCCTCTGGCAGGCTCTCCTCCAGTTGATTTTCTAGAGAGGCCCTGATATCTGAGATTAGCATCCCTCTCCTGAACTCCTTTCCCGTTCTCTTGGCTGGGTGAGCAATGTACTTGCTGCCCCTCAGGAGACGCAGTGAATGCGCTGAATCCACTTATAAAAAATGATCTTAATAAAGCTCCCAGCCGCACAATTTTGCCTGCTGGTAAGATCAGGGCATGGGTTTTTGAAAAGCGCTTTCTGGAAATTTTTCTCCAGCAGCACAGCTTGCGCTTACAATGTCAACGATAGGTCCCACTGGCACTGGAAATGGATTGACCTTCGGTGCAAAGAGAGCAAAACCATTTCCATGGTTTATTTCAGAAAGCATTAAGCAGCCAGTGGAGTGAGATGTGGTCTGTGGGATCATACAGGGCACTTTAAAGTTGTCTTTCATTTCATTGAAAACAAAAGTGAGTCCTGGGTCATGAAGCTGGTGTGTGTGTGTGTGTGTGTGTGTGGGTGTGTGTGTGGTGTTCAGCCCCCTCCCCCTCCCATACAAACTGACAGCAACTCAGAAAGTTCAGGCGGCTTGGTACTGAAGATTTGTTTGTAAAATAACAATTGCTTAGAAAGCTCCAACTTGCTACCATCTCCTATTTGAAGGAGGCAGGTGCTTTTCTCCCCATCTCACCAAATTGCCCTCCTCTCTGTTGTTTCAACAGATTTTTTTTAAGCCCTTGGTTGGCTCACTTCTCATCCACACAGATAGAAGAAGCACACCATGAACCATCTGTGGATAGAGAATCTTTGGGTTTATATTGGAAGACAGCTTTAAATTTCCCCTGGGGTGAAAGTGAGAGCTGGCCAATGGAGAAAGTCAGAATTTTAACATGGTTGTGATTGGGCACCAGTGTGTCCACACACAACAACACATACATACACACACAAAGATAGCAGCAGAGACATGAGGTGGTGTTTTTTTTTTAAAAAGAAAACCACAGGTCTTATTTCACGTGAAAAGTTTATTTTTAAAACAGTTAAAAAATCACCTGATCAATGCGAATTCCAATGCAAACACAGTCTGTTATCTCTATATTTCATATCAGGGGAGGAAGGTTATGGCTAAGAGAGAATGACTTATGACAGCCTTGCAATGTGGTCCCCATTTTTATTCTTGGGTGACAAGTTGTACCGGTCCACATTCCTTCTCCTACACAACTATTACCAGCACACACACATGCTTTCCTTCTAGTCAGCCTATATTATTTGCTACTGTAATTGAAAACCTAGTGTGAAGTGCTTAAAACTAAAAGTTTCCTTGTGTAACAAAGGCTCTGTGACTAATGCAACAGTTTTGCAATTAGCCTCCTCCAGCTTAGGCTATGTAGTGCTTTCAAATGGCAGCACATTGTGTCCCATACTGAACCAGCGTTGATGTGTACCAAGATATGGATTTTGTAAGGGGCTTCATGACCTTGACTAGAAGCCCACAGGGTGCAGTGGAGTGAGGAAAGCTAAAAAACCAGCACACTGCTTCAGCACCACCTCCCTATCCTGCTCCTAACAAGGAGCCCACAGGGTACAAATGGGACAAGGTACACTGGAAGGACAGATTGTGAAGCTGAGGCTCCAATACTTTGGCCACCTCATGAGAAGAGAAGACTCCCTGGAAAAGACCCTGATGTTGGGAAAGATTGAGGGCACAAGGAGAAGGGGACAGCAGAGGACGAGATGGTTGGACAGTGTTCTCAAAGCTACCAACATGAGTTTGACCAAACTGCGGGAGGCAGTGGAAGACAGGAGTGCCTGGCGTGCTCTGGTCCATGGGGTCACGAAGAGTCGGACACGACTAAACGACTAAACAACAACAACAACAACAACACAGGTAACTGCAGCACCATGGAAAGCTCCCAGTGAACGACTTCCTCCAACACCACCTCCCTATCCTGGTCTTGATGAACACCACTCAGGACAATAGGGACAAGGGATGCAGGTGGCACTGTGGGTTAAACCACAAAGCCTAGGGCTTGCCGATCAGAAGGTCGGTGGTGCCGCAACCCCAGAGTCGTCTGAGACTGGACCTAATGGTCAGGGGTCCCTTTACCTTTTAGGTTGATAACTGCAGCACCATGGAAAGCTCCAAGAGAGCAATTTCCTTCAACGCCACCTGTCTTATTCTGGTCTTGACAAAGAGCATGCAGAGCCCAACAAGGAGCCCACATATGGGAATAAATTGTGAGCATCATGGAAACCTGGTGGAGTGGAGAGAACACATGGGGCAACCTTTTCTCAGGATATAAACTCTATAGGAAGGACAGGGAAGGTTGCACTGGAGATGGTGTTACTCTATATTAAAGAAGGCATCGAGTCCAGCAAGCTAGAGATGCCCAAAGTGGCATACTCCTCCACAAAACCATTGCAGGTGGTGTTTCCAGCCCCCATTAGTAATATAGTACCGGGATTGTGCTACCGTTCCCCTAATCAAAACACTCAGGGAAATATTGAGATCAAGAAAGCATCGAAAAGATTAGATATTGTAGCAATGGGTGACTTCAACCACTCTCACATAGATAATAATAATAATAATAATAATTTATTATTTATACCCCGCCCATCTGGCTGGGTTTCCCCAGCCACTCTGGGCGGCTTCCAAAAGAATATTAAAATACTGTGATACATCAAACATTAAAAGCTTCCCTAAACAGGGCTGCCTTCAGATGTCTTCTATAAGTCTGGTAGTTGTTGTTCTCTTTGACATCTGGTGGGAGGGCTTTCCACAGGGAGGGCGCCACTACCGAGAAGGCCCTCTGCCTGGTTCCCTGTAACTTGGCTTCTCGCAGTGAGGGAACCGCCAGAAGGCCCTCGGTGCTGGACCTCAGTGTCCGGGTAGAGCGATGGGGGTGGAGACGCTCCTTCAGGTATACTGGACCGAGGCCGTTTAGGGCTTTAAAGGTCAGCACCAACACTTTGAATTGTGTGGAACATATGTGTTCCAGTCATGACAAAGAGGTGAAATTTATAATGACCATAACCAAAGTTGCTGCTGGAATCGACCAGAGTGGTGGCAACCATAAGCCTAATCTTGAGTGGTTCCCAGGACGTGGTGCAAGATGTTAGTGTCGTTGAAGCAACTGGAAGCAGTGGCTATGGTGCTAATAAATTAAATAGCCAAGTAATTGGCCAATTGCCATGACAACACAACATGCTTCCACTGGATTTCAAAAGAGGAAACTTTCTCTCTTTTCCATCTCACAGGTCTCTCTGAATCCCACATTGCCCCCCCTTTCCCTCTCTGTAACTGGTAGTGGTATCTCTCCTGTCTCTACACCATCACATAATGCCTGGTTCCAATTCCCCCACATACTTCTGAGTTCAGAGGAGTGATACAGAGATTGTTCCATCCCCACCCCAATGCTTGATGGGCTTAGCTGTTCCAACAACAGTGAGAAAGGACCACACCCAATTGCTATTTGGAATTTCCCCAGATAAGTGACATGTGGTCAACCTGCAGGTCTTAAGTTGTGCAGGTTGTTCCCAAACACTTAGCATCCAAGAAACAGAAAGCTTTCCTTTCATACGTCTGACCCCTTGTGGATCTGTGAGTACACTACTTCATACCATCATTTTCTGTGGGTTGATACTCCTGTTTATTGTTGATTTTTAATGCAGCCTTACAGCAGTGAAGGGAAACAGGGCATTAACTCAAATTTACAGATTATTCTAGTGAATGCCTTATTACAGGATGTTCCAGCCCATTTATAGTTCAGCTGCTATGATTTGTTATTATTTATTTAAAGTATTCATGAATCGTCGTTCTGCCCACAAGGGGTCAGGCATATGAAAGGAAAGCTGAACTTTCTGTTAGATCATGATCATTTCTTTCTCCCACACTGATAACAAATAGTTCTGTAGCACTTTAAAGATATTTATTATGGCACAAACATTTTGTGGGTTGGAGTCCACTTCATCAGATCTTTTGTGTAAGTCAAGTACTCTACGAACTGACTAAATGTCCTCATTTCAATTTTCTCTCACTTTCTTTTCATCATTACCGTAGTGAATAATGCTTTATATATCCCAGATCACTCGTATACAACAAAGAATGGCTGTTTATAATGGATACATGATTTAGCATGCAATTCTGTACTTGAGTGCTGGCTAAAGGGCTATGGGATTTGGTGGAAGCCCCTTATCATCAGTGGAACTATCCAGACATGCCAGGGGAACACTTTGCAGGCAGAACAGCTCTAGCAGTGAAAATACACTGGCAGTGAAATGACTGGAATGGAGTGGAGTTGTGGGCAGTAAGGAGTAAGAGTCACTTGCTGCAGAGAAGTCAGCATGCCTTTCACATAGGTGAGAGGTTTGCTTGGGCCAGTAGAAGTACAAACAGTTGTTGGCACAGATGTTGCAGATTTCTCCCAGCTTCCCCCTTTGCAAGCGCATTAGTATGAAAATTAAAAGTTAACATTTCAGAATTGGGAGCTCTTTTCCAAGACCCCAATTAGCAAATCTTTTCATCCCCCAGGGTTACAATCTAATAATCAAAAAGCAAAACCAAGCCCCCCAACCTGATTTGATGAATCAGGAGAACTGCTGTAATCATTTTTTTTTTTTTTTGCTTTGCACGGTAATTAAACACTTCAATTGCAATTATTTTTGCAATTAGATTAGTCTGTAATTGTTATCTTAGGTAGCAGGCCTTTTCATTTTCTTTTTTTATTTGGGGGGTCAGAATGATTTCCCATGGGCTAGAATGGGAAGAAACTCACAGATATTTTGAAATCCTGCCCTTCCTAATTGCTAAGGGACTGGTGGGATCCATTATATCATACAGATGTTTCCAATAAGCTTCTTGCACCAGTGCATTACCATTTCCTTGTAGTAGTAGGCATGAGATGCAGTCCCTTTTCTTCTGGGCTAAGCTGCATGCCCCATTATCTAAGCAACTTGTCTCACTGAGTAACAACAGTGCCTTGCCTTTATCTTGCATCCAGTCATCTATCCTACCCAGCATTTGACATCCAGCCTGTCTGTGACTATGTCTCTTCCTTCTTGCCCTCCATACCTGTTTGCTTGATCTGGTACCTGATACACACATCAGATTTGTGAACATCATTCAGCTCCTCCATGATAATATGAGAGCAACAATCACAGATAACCATGGCTCTCTAAGTGAACCATTCAAAGTGGGATCAGGTGTTAAACAGGGTTCTGTTATATCCCCAACTCTATTTATTATTTTCATTGCCATGATCCTACACTTTGTCGAAGGGAAACTCCCCACCAGAGTAGAAATCATATATTGAACATTGATGCCGAAATCCAGCATCACCTGAGCTCTGCGAGTGCAGCTTTCTCCCGATTGAAGTGCAGAGTGTTTCAGGACTGGGACATTCACAGGGAAACCAATATGTTTGTTTACAAAGCTATTCTACTACCAACTTACTGTATGCTTGTGAAACGTGGGCCACTTATAAATGCCATCTCCAACTCCTTGAAAGATTCCATCATTGGTGTCTCTGAAAATTTTTACATATCACTTAGGAAGACAGACGAACCAATGCCAGTGTACTGGAAGAAGCAAAGATCACCAGTGTCAAAGCAATGATTCTTCAACATCAACATCAACTTTGTTGGACAGGTCATGTTGTGCAGATGCCTGATTATCGTCTTCCAAAGCAACTACTCTATTCTGAACTTTTAAATGGTGTAATGCTGTGTAATGCTGGTGGTCAACAAAAGAGGTTTAAAGACTCTCTCAAGGCAAATCTAAAAAAATGTAGTATAAACACTGACAACTGGGAAACACTGGCCTGCAAGCGCTCCAATTGGAGAACAGCCTTTACCAAAGGTGTTGTGGACTTTGAAGATGCTCAAAAACAGGACAATAGGGAGAAACATGCTAAGAGGAAGGTACGTTTGGCAAACCCTCACCATGATCAACTCCTGGCCAGAAACCTATGTTCCCACTGTGGAAGGATGTGTGGATCCAGAATTGGCCTCCACAGTCACTTACAGACTCACTGTTAAGACCCTGTTCATGGAAGACAATCTTACTTGGCTACGAGTGATTGCCAAAGAAGAAGAAGACACACACCAGCCTGTTCATGGCAATGTTTCTGGCTGATGTCCCCATCACCTTGTGCCAGATGCAAACTCAATCACAGTCTGTTGCAAACTAGGCCCTAAGCCTGACAACGTGTGAGTTATTTTTCTGCACCTTCATCCAATGGCTGCTGTAATATTTGAAAATATGGCACCACATGGACAGAGTCAACTGCACAGATTTTCCCACACACTCATTACCTGATCAGGATTTGCAGGTGAGGTTTTGGTGGGAAGTACCCATGTGATTAAACCCTGCTAAATCACATGGCCAGCACTATAAGGTGAAGCCAGGGGAAAGAAGCTAAAGGGACCTTATGGATGAAAAGTCATATACACACACCACAATAGGATCTATATTAAATTAGGCCTATTGAATCATAGAACCACAGAATTGTAGAGTCATCTAGTCCATCCTCCTTGCAATGCATGAATTGCAACTAAAGATAGAATAATAGTAAGTGATCAGATTCCATGTATACTTGACCACAGAAGTTTAGAGGATGCTAACCAATGAGTCCTTCCCAAGGGCCATAACTCAGTGGGAGAGCATCTGCTTTGTATGTCAAAGGTCCCAGGTTTATTCCCCGGCATCTCCAGGTAGAGCTGGGAATGTCCACAGCCCGAAACCATGGAGAACTGTTGCCAGTCAGTAGTGACAATACTGATCTAGATAGACAAGTGATCTGACTTGATTTAAGGCAGCTGCTCATGTTCCTATGCTCTGCTAAGGCCTGCCAGTCTAAAAGAAACATGTGGGTAGGGTAAAGATGAGACAAAGGCATGAGGAAATGTCTCGTTTTCCTTTGTGGTTACAAGAGTGTAGGAGCTGAATCTTTACTTTTGAACTTTGGGCACAGAACATGCCACGTGACATAAAAATAGCAGAATTAGCAGAGGAAGAGAAAGTGGGAAAATAGGATTCTCTTCATTGTGTTGCTACTCCCCATTCTAAAACAGCTCTATGAATTTTGACATTTCAACACTTCAATACTGCAGAAGGATGTTGAAAAGGAGATACTCCTGGTTCCAAAACTTGTACGCACAAGTGTTGCAGCTACTTTGATCAAGACAGTTCACTCAAATAAGATAGCTGATGATTCTGAGTTTAGACTACTTGCTTCGCTCACATCCATTCATTATGAAGTCAGTGAGCTGGTCTATTTCAATGCAGCCTCAGGCTCAGAGGACTGCTTCATGCATTGTGCTTTCCCTTTGAGAAAAGATCCTCTACATAAAAAAATGCATTAACACTCTGTGCAATTGTTAAGTATGTATTATATGAACTTGTGTGTATTTTGCAGTATGTCAGCAGTTGTCAAGAGAGTGTGGTCACATACTGCTAAAAGGAATTTGGAGAGATCCAAGAAGAACATTGAATTCCTATAAATCTCCTGGCAAAGAAAAATAGATAAAAGTTACAATAGTTATATGAGAGATCCTTGCAGTGTTCCCTCACATATTAAAAATTCCACCAGGTTAAATAAAATCTGAGCTCTCATGCCTCGCTGTAGCAATGAGCTTCGAGGTTTGTTCGATGGCAAAATTTACAACACATTCCCAAGAACTGACAAAACAAAATCCTCTCTCTTTCTCTTCCTGATTCATCAGAATTATTTTTGTTCCATTGACAGTAAATTTTACAGTTTCTGGGAGACATGAGGAAACAAGTCTCACATATTGAGCGAGCAATGCCAGATTTGCGGGGAGTAAAAAATATGTATCTGGCAGGTAGGTGGCACTGCTAAGCCTTTCATTGCAAGTTTTTGCTCATGATTTCCAAACCTGAAATCTGTCCATTACTGTAATTTTCCCTCTTTAAAGCAGGACGGGGAACCTTTTTCACTCCAGGGGTCACTTTCCCTCTGGACAACCTTCTGGGGACCCTATGCCAGCAGTAGGCAAAGCCAGAGGCAAAAGTGGGCATAACAGCGAGTGCAAATCTTACCTATGTAATCTTACCCCCCTGCACTCATACATTCTTCCCCAGCCAGGCAAGCAAGAAGCATTATCAAAGTTCAAGGACTCATTCTGCTCAGAAAACAAGCAAACACTCAAGGGTGGTGCAAAAGAGGGCAGGTGAGTTGTGTGGCAGGAGAGGGGGGGTGTGGCCTGGGAAAAAGCTCCAAGGGCCAGGTTGTGAGAGCTGAAGTGCTCCATTGGCCCTCCTGGCCTGAGTTTCCCCATCTCTGCTTTACAGCCACAAACATAATTCTGAACATGGTGGAAAGGCTCCCCACCACCCGTCCCAATCCCAGTTTCAAGGAGATTTGGAGCAGAGGCCACAGGCGGGGAAGAGGTACCAGTAAGCATCCCTCTCTGCTTCTGTTTCTCTGCTCCAAATCCCCAACCTCACCTCCCTCCTCAGCTACTTTTCTTTTTAAAAGACAATTTGTCTATGAAATGTGTTGTTCATCCCTTGGGCTCTTATTTTAAATCAACTACTTTGTCAAAAGCCAGGTATAGCAGGTTTGCTAGATGCTCCCTGTCAATGTGTTGTTTATCACAATTCTGACATGCAGAGGGACCCTCCTGTAAAACATGTCGTTGACCTGTGTTAACAACCTGAGGTATAAAAGCATGCCCAGTTCTTTTTTGTGCTCTTGCCAGAAAAGCCAGGCACATTGCTGCAGCCACTATCACATTTTTAGGTTGGTGGGCAGACCTTGCATATTATGCAAATGGACAGCTTTTACATCAGAGTCCACCCCCAGGTCCACCAAAATTTCTGGGCTCCATCTTTTGAATTAAACAGCTACCTTTGAAGGTGACTCGTAAACCACAACTAATCCAGAATGCAGCTGGGTGGCTGGGAGTGGCTGCTGGGACCATATACCACCGGTCCTAAAGGATCTTCATTGGCTCCCAGTATATTTCTGAGCACAATTCAAAGTTTTAGTGCTGACCTTTAAAGCTCCAAATGACCTTGGCCCTATATACCTGAAGGAGCGTCTCCACCCCCATCGTTCTGCCAGGACACTGAGGTCCAGCACTGAGAGCCTTCTGGCGATTCCCTCACTGTGAGAGGTAATATTACAGGGAACCAGGCAGAGGGCCTTCTCAGTAGTGGCGCCCACCCTGTGGAATGCCCTCCTATCAGATGTCAAGGAGATAAAGAATTACACAACTTTTAGAAGACATCTGAAAGCCCCGTATTGGGAGATTTTTAATCTTTATATTTTTATTATGTTTTTAGATATGCTGCAAGCCGCCCAGCCAGATGGGCGGGCTATAAATAAAATAAAATAAAGTAAAATAAAATAAAATAAAATAAAATAAAATAAAATAAAATAAAATCTATTATTGTTGTTATTATTGTTGTTGTTATTACCAGCCTTTAAAAAAATTTCAGATTAGTCATTATGGTTCATTATTATCATTATGCAGAGACCCTTTGTTTCTGTATGACAATTTACCCAACCACCACAACACATAGCACCCTTCTCCATTTTCTAGTTCCTCCTCAGACTATCACAATGTCAACGCTTATCTATAGAATGAGATTACATTCTCACTACAGCCAACCAAAGAAAACTAATAAATCTTTAATAAAAATATATTATTATTATTTTTAAAAAGAATGAGATTACATGGTAGGAGTGGTCCATGAACGCCATCTCTTCTGTTCTATTGCTTCAATAGCGGCTCAGTTTCTAATATTGTTTATCTAATGCAAAATTGGCAGGGTCATGGGTATCTGGTTGTCGGGTTGCAGAAGCAGAAAGGAACAAACCAGGCTACAAGCGGTATCTGCCCTCAAACCGCATACTGAACAAACGGCCTCTGGGGTGAAAACCTTGTGGCCATTCAGCAGGGTAAGAGTTCCAGTCTTCACATCTTCAGAAGTTTTTTATTGATCATATTTGAAATTTAAACACATCTCACACATTCCAAAGTGTATGGGATACTTTGTTCACATACCTTGTGTGCTCTTCAAATAGTGCTTGTTACATAGCTGTTTGGATAGTTTAGTAGAATTTTTTTATCTTTGAAAATAGCATCCCATTGACACCAGCATCCCCATTCCACCCCCAAAAGGCCTTCACACTCCACCATCCAAAAGTATCTGGGTGCAAAGTGTATGCCATCCTATCATGAAACATTAAAAGGTAAAATGCCACTTAACATTTAAGCAAAATACCTTCTCTGTTGTTTCTTTCTTTCTTTTCCCCTACTGATTTTGAATAGAAATACATTGAAGACCAATGTGAAGACTTGATAAATAGAAGCCAAACACTGTTGAATCCTGAAAGCTAACATTTATTAAATATTCAAAACGTTTGTCAAATGCACTTTATCAGATGTTTTGGAAACCACAAACTATGTTGAAAATGCAAGATGACTCCATATTGAATACTGTCAATGCAAGAAATATCCCCAGGGCATAAATATGACATTTATAGGCTAACAGGGCAATAAATGCCTTGGAGTGTAATGACCATACCAAAAAGAACGAAGTCCTTCCTTTTTGTCACTTCCTCCCAAGCCACAGTTGTTTCCTGTCCTAGATGTGGACAGATAATCCTATGGGTATGTACAGTCACGCATCTCCAAGTACTTCTGGATTCGAAGTCCCTGCATAGTAAGCCCCCTATCGAACCATCTTGAGAAGACTGAGATGGTGCACCTGATGCAACAACCTTCAAGCAATCTTTGAGCTACCTTGAGTCATAATTCTCTACATCCAACTTCATAAGAAAGCAGGTCCTAGCTCAGGTGAAGACACAATAGATAACTGTATGGGGTGCAGAAGGTTGCCTTGTCTTCCTTGCATTTGCCACTGGCTGATCAAACATTGGGCTCCACACATCTCTCTTGGGAAGAACCTTGGCCAAACAGAGACTTTGACAGCAGGGCAGCATAGGACAGGGTGATTTATCACATGGTGGGTTCAGATTCCTACAAGGGGAACAGCAATGAAAATAGTTCAGACTGACAATTAGAAGATACTTTTAAATATTTCCCCAATGATTCCCCAATGTTCCCATTTTCAGAATCTGCTTCCTTGTTCCAAGTACACAGCAGGCTATGTGATGGTGCTAGACATGTTGAGGGCTACAAAAAAACAACAAAGCAGAACAGATCAAAAGAATGTACATTCTGCGAGGAAATACAGGGTCCATTTCTCCAATTACTCAGTTACGTTCTTCTATGATAAACAATTTAGTGCTGGAAAATGAGTAACTACTAGTGTAGCTTACAAATGGAGAGATGTCAGAGATCAGTTTCGATTTACTATCTGGAAGTGACCTATGAAGAATGTGCATAAGCCATAGATTATAGTGCTGTTTGAGACAGAATAGCGTGCAGTAAATCTAAGCCATGTATTATAAGGATAAAAGCATTTAACTACCTATTCATCTACTGTACAGCTGTGGAAGTGAGACGAAGTGAATGCTGCCGTCGGGGATGATGATCCAAAGGCACATTTACAGTGCATTCCTACACAGCTCTAATCAGAGGTCCCCCTGAGTTCAATGGGACTTACTATTAGGTCTGTGTGAATAGGACGGTGGCTTTAAATGGTCAAATCCCAGAATTATCAGAGCTGCTCTAGAACCTGAGATCTGCCCATTAAACCAAATATAATGCATAAAATGGAGATGGGCAAGGGGAACAAGTTCCAGTGTGAGGCTGTACCAGAAAGAAGACCATGGCAATGGGAAGACCAGACTGGCCACAGACATAGGCCAGGGAACAAGCAGCTGTAGGAAGCTTGCTTCCCTCTTCCTGGCTGAAGAACTCTGCTCCAACTGCCAGTTGTCTTGCAACAGATATGTGGAGAAGAACAATTGTCTTGGAGACCACTTGATCAAAAGGCAAATGTGCCTTTAAGAGTAGCAGCTGGATGTATTTTGAAACCACAGGAGAAAACGGCAAAAGGGAAATGATACTGTATATGATGAAGAAGAAAGCCTCACAGATCCAATGAGCTGTATGTGGTCTGCAGCAAATATTTCAGTAGAGGAAATGAAACATTAAGAAAAAGGAAACCAAGAAGAAGAGGCAGATGCCTGAAAAGCCCCACCCCACCCCAACTTTCATTGCTACATGTGGGGAGGGGACAACTAGAAGCAAAAATATTCATTTCAATGGCTCAGTATGTCTTGTCTGTTAATTGGAAGGTTGGTGGTTCAGTCCCACCCAGGGACAGTTGTGGGCAGGATTCCTGAATTGCAGGGGGCTGGACTAGATGGTCCTCAGGGTCCCTTCCAACTCTACAGTTTTTATGATTCTATGAACAATATGCAAGTCCCTTTAAAAGAGCCAAATTGCAGTGTGACACAGTGGCGTAGCGTGGGGGGTGCAGGGAGCCGGCCGCACCGGGCGCAACATCTGGGGGTTAGGGTTAGGGGGCGCAAATTACTTGCCTTGCCCCGGGTGCTGACAACCCATGCTACGCCACTGGTGTGACATGTAGCATGATCCTTCCCATTCCGTCCCTAACATATTCATTTTAAACACCCACCCCCCAATTGGATTGACCTCTGTTTCTGTGGGAATGACTTGGTTTATTTCCAGTTCAGGCCAAATTTGTCCAGGGATGCATACTTTTAAAGTCCCCAACCCCTGCCCTTTCCCTTTTAAACCACATTTAAAAGGGCCCAACCTCCCTCCTTCTCACCATGTCTGGAATCCATAAATGCCAGTTAAAGGGAACTGGGGATGGGGGGGGGGGCAGTTGAGAAGTGAGTTGTTGCTTGGGCAGGAGAGAGTATGTAAGCAAATAATTCTTTTCTGCCTCATATTTTAAACCGAGCCAGGAAGAATTCAGGGATGTGATGTCTGCCTCTTCTCAGAGGTGAGCATTATGAGCCTCCAAAGTTCACTTACAGGGGAGTTTTGCTGGCATCCCTACAGGCCTGGTGCCTGCCATCCTTGCTAGCACAAGGGAAATGTCATGCATACACCACTATAGCTTGAATTTTAGCTGAAGTTCTCTGGCTGATGGGTTTGTAACAGACAGAGACATATTTGCAGGGCAAGTTCAAACTAGTCTGCAGCCCCTCTCTGAGAGTGATTTACCACAAAGCTTCTGACTCAAAGACGCTCACGTGGAGTTGTCATCTGGATAAAGCAGCACATTCACATGGAAGCTGTGCATATATCTGCCAGGATTCCCACAAAGTATGGTATCCCTTGCTCAGCCACCACAGTTACCACAATGGCAGCAGGGTGAGCACAGCTCTGGAGCATCTTGATCAGTCCCTTTGCATGAGTTGTCCCACAGAGGAATCAAACATTCTTGTGGCACTGGGTAATCAAAGTGCTCTTATGGAGGCCACCGGCTCATATGAATTTTCTGTAGGCCAAAATGCAACAGTGGCCTGCTCAAAAAGTTTGAAGGGTTTACTTTCAATTTTCAACTCCATTTGCCTGCTTTTCTATAAAGTGTTTAGGCTGCATAGTAACATGAACATATGTGTTAGACAGATGTTGTACTATTAAGCTATCTTCTTCCGTATCCCTGTCAATGGGGTAGATCCACTGATGCGAAGCAAAATGTATCTGTAATCTTTCTTCCCTGGGTCAACAACCTGGAAAGACCTTGAGAGCAATCTAGAGTTAGATGTCAGCCGAACTACCTGAGAAGATCTCATCTGGCCATTTTGCCAACATGAAAGGTTTTAATAAGAAAAGAAGGTTAATGCTCCGAGTGAGAGATCTGAGCAGGCCTCAGGGATGAGGTTTGTCAGGGACATGCTCATTTACATGCCTATCAGTCAGCTTGGTCAAGCACAAAAGCTCTTCCCTTTCCTCTTTCAGCCAGACCTGGCCCTCATCTTTATTCAAAAGGCACCACACAAGTGCCCCTGCCATCCTGCTGCTTTTAGGCTTCTGTGATGGATGCACTCAAGGGTCACTTACTGTCACATCACTACCACAGGGCCAAGAGACACTTGCAGCAAAATCTCATTTCAAACCTGAAGAGGTGAGTTGATTGCACTTCCTAGCTTGTAAATCCGCCAGGAGCAGCTGCTTGTGGGCAGTGCTACTTCAAGTCTCCATCCGGCTGTTTGCCTGTGATCTTGGGCAAGGTTATAAGTGCGCTGTGTGGAGCCAGCACAACAATTGTATCTGCCTTTTGGCAGTCAGGTGACCTCTAGGTTTTTTCCCCTTCTTGTGACACAGTCAATAAAGCTGAGACATGTTATCAGCAAGAGAGGGTCGTGGGACGGTATGCAGAGGTGATTCTGTCCTTACTTTGCTAAGCCCTGCCCAGGTTTTCCAGACTCATGGCAAATAATCTCAAAGTCTGACTTTCCATGTATGACTCAGGGCTTATCCATGCTTACCCTTCCACCTCTGCACTTTCCAGCCACTTTAAAGCTCTGGGACCAAGCTCCCTGCCTTTTTCATTCAAGAGCTCTCCCTGTGAAAACCCGCTCTTTAAAGCTGGATCAGAGCAAGCAGCAATCAATGAAAAACCCAAATTACTGTTTGTTGCCCTTCAGCTTGAAAGAGTGGGCTTTCATGGGGAAAACTCTGGGGCAAAGGGAAAAAAAAAGAGTGTTCCAACGTGGAGCTTTAAAGTGAGGACCTGTATCTGGAAAATGTGGGGCAAAAGGGACATGTGGATTAAGTTCTTAGACTCACTTTACATCATCACTGTGAATCAAAAACATGTAAGGGGGGTTAAATAACAATGCAATGCCTGCCCCACTAGGAATGCTTGCTGGAAATGGAAGTCATTTGCATTCTTGGATAGCTGAGATGGCTTTGTGGAAAAAGTATGTAAATGATGGAATCTTCAAAAAGGCAGCTACTGACATGCAGCCACCTCTGGGACACCCATAAGAACTGGCAGAAATAATAATAAAAAAGAACAGCAGCACTTGGAAAGGCAACTGTGAAGTCAACAAAAGGCAGCTGCTAAGGTGGAAATTTCACTCTATGGTTTCTTCCTTGCTAACAGTAGGCATAGAAGGCATTAGAGCAGGCATAGGCAAACTCCAGCCCTCTAGATGTTTGGGACTACAATTCCCATAATCCCTGAGCACTGGTCCTGTTAGCTAGGGATGATGGGAACTGTAGTCCCAAACATCTGGAGGGTCAGAGTTTGGCTGTGCCTGCATTAGAGCTTGCTCCTGCCCCTCTCCCCCCAGGGTCATCTACTGTTAGCTGCCCTGTGTGGGGTGGAATCCCCTGGTGACTTTTGACATTTGGATATGGTTTGTTTATTTATTTTAAATTGGACTTGCAAACTACCTTGAAATGATTTCAAAGGCAAGACAAAAGCATATGTGTGACTGTTTCAGTGTATTTATACATGTGTTTACATATACCTGCCTTGCAATGAGCAGAATATCTTGCAAACTAAAAGCCCCACAAGGACTATCACATTAGGGGAAGCACATCGAAATGAGAGAGCGGGTCTTTCTCACTAAGTTACATGCTGTGCTGTTCTATCACATCCTGTACATGCTGAAGCAGAGTGATAAAATTTCTCCTTGGCAATGTGACCTGTGATAGGCTTTCTATTATCTCACTCTTTGCTTTGCAGAGAAAGTACAGGGAATGTGACGACAGCGGTGACACTTCCTGTTCAAGCATCTTAACAATTTTGTGTCAGTTCTGCCCTTGCTCTCAAATCCTTACATGATTTAGCCTGCATCTTAGGGGTGCTTCCTTATGATGTACTGTAATATGTGACAGGAAAATATACATTTTTTAAAAAGTAACTTGTTTCAAAATCCGTTAGTGGGTGAGACTTGCCAGTCAATGGGCTTATCCACACTTCTGCTTGCCCTGTGCTAAGAAATCCCAGGATAAGCGGTTTCCCCATCACCCTGCTTCTTTCCCAAGGAATACCTCTTTAGCTCTAAATCGGAACAAACGGCAACCTGCAGAAAACCTGAATTTCCCTTTGCTCTGGTTGAGTGCAAAAGAGCAGTTCCCCCTGGGGAAGCAGCAGGAGAAGAGGAACTGTAGGTAAGCCCAACGAAAGCAGATTCCTCATTTTGTTTAGTCAGTACTACAGGGCAGAACTATGTGTTATTTATTTCTGCAATTGTTTGTTACGATGACAATACATTATGAACACAACAGCAAGGGGTGCTTGCATGGGCAGGCTGCTCTCTCCATCTGCTGCTCAAGATGTGTTTGTTTCTGGTTGGGAAAAACTCATTTTACAATGTTGGAAAGAACTGGGGACTGATGCAGAAAGGGTTAAGCACTCACGACCATCCAGCCTTTCAAATTCCTTCTGCACCCCTCATTCTCCCACCATTATGATGGAAACATGGGCCTAGTGCTCCCCTTAGGGCAGTGGTTCTCAACCTGTGGGTCCCCAGATGTTGTTGGACTACAACTCCCATCATCCTCTGGCCTTGCTAGCTAGGGGTAATGGGAGTTGTAGTCCAACAACATCTGGGGACCCACAGGTTGAGAACCGGTGCCTTAGGGGCATAGCAACATTCTTTCTCCTCATGAAAATATGTGATGCTATTTTCATTTTATTAGTATCAGAAACTTGGAGAAAATGGTCATATCTCCCTTGTCCTGTGAGAAATGAGTAAGCAGCTGACTGAATGTTACTGGAACCTAGGGGAAGTTCCGGGGGAAAATCCAAAGGGAGACCAGAATGTGAAGCAAGAGAAATACTGGGATGTCATTTTGGGGGCCTATTCCAGTAACTCAGCCAGACAGTTCTTTGTAGAGATGGACAGTGGGTCATTCTTAAGAAATCAACATTAGTCATTCCTACTCAAGCACTAATGACAATACTAGGCCTGTCTGCCTTTAACTCTTCTCTCAGGCCTCGTCCCAAGATCCCTCCTCCTACCCACAGACCCTTCCACAATTCAGCTCTGCAACCATGTTGATTTATTTCTATCTTTGTAAACTACTTTGAGATTTAGCTATCATGATAATTGGTAGAAGGCATATACTTTAATGCCAACTATGTTGTGGGGATGCTGCAGAAAGCCTGCACCGATCTCATGACAAACACTCACTGGAAGCAGCTACAGGGACAGGAAAAGTGGGACGGTATTGTATCTGCCTGAACTGGAAAGAAATGGGGTGGCTCCATTCCTGCCTGCGAGCCAATCTGGGGTATTTTCTCAACAGAGGTTCTGCACCTTTTAGCAGCTGTGCAACGGACAGAGATCGCATAAGCTGTGCTGCTTTTCCCTAGCATGGAGATGCCTGGCAGCTGTTTATAAACGGAAGGAATGTCTCTCTGGGGAAAAGACGCAACACTACCTAATCCAGGGATTCCTGTTGAAGGAAATTCAATTGGGCTATGCAGAACAGCTTTATCCCTTTCTAGATGCGACACCCCTTGTACTCACCCAAGTGCCCCCGATTTTAAGCTTCCCCCAGCGGAAAATCTAACTTTGTCCTTCTGTCCTCAATGGTTTTTTTGGAAGAGGACAGTGAGAGCTATGTCACAGTGACCACTGTTAACGGCCTGGCCTGGCCTGTGTGCACTTTAGGGAAAAGGCCCAGAGCTGAAAAGGTTAAAGAGAGAGAGAGAGAAAGAGAAATAAAGATTTGTCAGTGACACAAGACAACAATATGCTGAGAATTATATATATATATATGCGCGATTCAGACTATTATTATCCTGTTACTTGGCTGCACGATAACACATTGTGTTCCATGTGCTCTGGTTTATGTTATGCTCCAGTTCCGAGTTGAACAGGCAAGGAAAACCAGAATTACAATTCAAAGCAGTCTCATTTGCGACCGGTAATGCAGTTACTTCTGCAGGGAAAATGAGCATATTTCTCCTCATATTTGACAGGTCCAAGCAGCAACCTGCAGATCTCCTCCAGGATCAATGTAAACATGAAAGGGACAAGACCCAGCTGAGGTCTTGCCAAATTATAGAAACGGGTTGGTTCTTGGGATCGAAAGCACAGCTTGGTTGGATGTGGCTGGTAGGACTTAACCCCCACACCCCCACTCCCCCCCCCTCAAGCCGCTATGCTCCAACCACTTTTTCTCCCACCAGTTGCCATGTCTGGTTTTGGAGCTTGGTTGGGAGTGGGAGGAAACAACTGTGCTGCAGTTGTTATTGGGGAACATGTATAACCAGAGGGATGGTTCAGCTCCCTACCACCTCCCCCCACACACTGATGCTAGCTTGTTGTTTTAAATTTAGATTCCCATCAGTCTGCTTCTGTCACATGTAGTTCCTTGTCAATTGGTAAGGGAATGTGCAGTTGGTCTGTCTAAAGCAGTAGGACTCAAACTTTCCCACCCAGTGTCCACTTGAAAACTACTGAAGGTTGGTGGACAACTTAATGATTTTTCTGTCTGATGCAGCAATCATAATGTGCTGTGTTGGGTGCTGTATTATTTTTAGTTGTGATCTTACAGGCTTGCCATGGAACACCTGGATGCAACTTGTCAACAGACCACAGTTTGAAACCTCTGGTCTAAAGTAAAAACAATACTGGAAAAGGGTGTGGAACTTTCTGGTGGAAAAAAGGTTCAAAATCTGATCTGAAATTCACCTCAGACAGGAGTCTAGTTTTGCTTCTTCATATAATACAGATTAGTATATTTGACTTCAAAATATACCATCTCAAGAAGAATAAACATAAGCACAGATCAGAATGCCTTTGGGAACAAAGCAAGAATGTGCATTTCTTGTTTTACTCTAGGATCTCAGTGTTTATAGTCTCAAGATTACTCACCCTATAACTTTAATCATTAGGGTGGTCATATGTTGTATATTACAGAGGACAGTCCTCTGCTTGAATGCATCCTCTATCTGAAAGGCTGGGCCGTCGAAGAACCCTAAGAAGGAAGAGCAGGAGGGGCCTTGAAGTTGCCCCTCATCAGTTAGTCAGTTGGTCACAATCTTCCCTACCATTGTATTTCTATTTAAATTATAATACTCATTCTTCAATTCATAGCTATACATATAAATTAGCATATGCATTTTAATGCAAATATATGCCCTCATTTGTCCTCTTTTTTGCAGTATGTAAGTGGCCACCCTGTTCATAATACCCTATGCATATCCTCCAACACAACGTGGCCCAAATCCAGGGTATCATCTTCCTGGTCTGAAATCCCGCATGAGTCACATGATGCATGTGAGATCGTGGACCTGAAAAAAGCTGTTTGGGGGTACAGTGCCCAAAAAGACGTGTTGGGGGCCCTGTGTGAGATCGCTTTTTGGGGGGCCCAAAATTGCACAAGAGCAAGATGCCCAATATGGCTGTATTTTTGCAGGGGGAATTGGGATGTCCTGGTTTTTCTGGGACAGTTGACAGGCATGCCTATGCTGAGGTGAGTACCTCTAATTAATTATGTTGCTCAGCATAAATTCCGCCCCCCCCTTCAAACAGGTTCATTCAATGAGACAAAGAATGAGTGCCGGTGCCATATACACAGGGTAGCCTTGCCAAGGTCACCCCAGGAAGAGTGTGTGTGACACCTCCAGCCTTGACTCATGCGGACTTGCTATCTGTGTGAACTGACACCACTACATGAGTAGCATTAATGTGGCTGCTGAGATTTCTGTGATGCTCCTTTGAGATGCTGCCATCACGGAAATGGTAGTGGTTGTGTTTATTTGGAAGTGGTTTATTTGGAAGACTGATACCTCACATTTTGGGGACAAGCGTCCCCAGGTCAGCTTGCAGCATAATGAAAAACAAATGCAAAGAAATCACAATAATATCACAATAAAACATACAAAAGAACTGAGAGTTTTAAAAAAAGAACAATGCTAAAAACCAGTTGCAGCAGCAGGGTGCAATGCAAAAGCCTGGTGAAAAAGAGGTATGTCATGACCATTTGCCCAAAGGCTATAAGAAAGAGAACCAAACTGGTGTCCCAGGTAAAAGCACTCTACAGTCTTGGTGGAAAGAGAAGACCCTTGCTGAGAAGACTCTGTACTGTGTCTCAGTTGACAGAGCCTCTGAACACAAAGACAACAAGGCCGATAGACTTAGAATTATAGAGTTGGAAGGGACCCAAGGGTTATCTAGTCCAACCAAGAATCACAACTAAGGAATCCCTGACTGATGACCATCCAACCTTTGCTTAGGAACCTCCAATGAAGAAGAGTCCACCAAAAAGGCCATTCATATAACAAACCATTTAGACCTCTACAGTCACCAGCAATTGAAATTGCATTTGGAAACAAACTAGAAGCCAGTGTAGCTCACATAACTCCAGAGTAACATGCTCTATGAAGCAGATCCCAGCCAACCTAAAACCTACATGGAAGCATTGGCTTTTACACTTACATGTGACTGGGGCCTGGCTGCAAGTCGTGTGGCAGCATTTCAGGTATCAAAGACAACAAGGTGACTCCATTGTAGAGAATGGAGAGCTCTGAACTGGATTGCCTAAGTATGTTGCAGGGAACATTCAGACAAAGTAAATGCTATTTTATTTTTGACAATGAAGCCTCTCCTTGGTCTAATTTCTGCCTAGACTGTTGGACCTCCTATAAAAAACCTATTTGAGATTGAAATACTTCTACAGATCAGGCCTTGGTGACAAATTACCTATGCTATTTGACTTTTGTTTCAATAGGAATTTCTGTCATTTTAGCTTCCAGCCATAAGCTGCTTCTCTCAGTCACCTCTGCTGCTTACTGTATTAAACTACAGTGGTAGTGGCAAGACGAAAGAGTTGTTTTTTTTTTTTAGTTGCTTCGCAAGACGAATTTCCCTATGGGCTTGCTTCGCAAGACGAAAACGTCTTGCGCCTTTTTCTTAAAACCGTCAATGCATTCCTATGGAAAACCGTCAATGCATTCCCTATGGGAAACCGTGCTTCGCAAGACGAAAAATTCACAAGACGAAAAAACTCGCAGAACGAATTAATTTCGTCTTGCAAGGCACCACTGTATTCCAGTGAACCCAGTATTTCCTCAATGAACTCTCTCCATGTCCACTTTCACTTCCCATTTCCTGAACTCCTTTATTCTCTGATGGTATCTTATTGCAGAGGAAAAACTGAGAAAGTGCTGCTTACGAGAGTTTCAGAATGAAGCTGTTGCTTTTGTTTAGAAGATGGCAGTAACTAATGGGCCTGATTTGCAGAAATGCATCGTCTGCACCAACGGGGAGAGTTTTCTCAGAAAGGGAGTTTTCTAATTTACACAAAATACTCATGTTATCAAAATTACTCTGCTGAACCAAGCTGATTCAGTGAGTGGAGCTCATTTACTTTTACATTACTCTGCAAATTGAGTCACTTATTTAGTGCATACCAGTAATGTAGGTTTGTGCAACTGAAGTGGACTGGTGCAGGGGTCGCCAGTAATGCAGGGATCACCATACTTTTTGGACTAGTAGGCATATTTCAAATTTTGAGGGAGTGTTAGGGATGTCAGTCACAAAATGGCTGTCATGGAGGATGCGTAGCATAACACAAAGCTAGAGAAACAACCACCAGGGGGCAGACTTTGGTAATATGGCGCCCTGAGTGAGGGCAAAATTTGGTGCCCCCCCCAAATATTTATTATTTTCACAATAATTGAATATAAATTATTCATACCCATATAAATTGGGATGTGGGTGGCACTGTGGGTTAAACCACAGAGCCTAGGACTTGCCGATCAGAAGATTGGTGGTTCGAATCCCCGCGATGGGGTGAGCTCCTGTTTCTCGGTCCCTGCTCCTGCCAACTTAGCAGTTCGAAAGCATGTCAAAGTGCAAGTAGATAAATAGGTACTGCTCTGGTGGGAAGGTAAACGGCATTTCCATGCATTGCTCTGGTTTGCCAGAAGCGGCTTAGTCATGCTGGCCACATGACCCAGAAGCTGTACGCCAGCTTCCTCGGCCAATAAAGTGAGATGAGCGCCGCAACCTCAGAGTCGGTCATGACTGGACCTAATGGTCAGGGGTCCCTTTACTTTTTTACCGATATAAATATAGGGTTTTTTTTTTATGTTGTTGTTGTTCTTTCATGTCCTCTCGGCTTGGTGCCTTGTGCAGAGGAGCTGCCTGTACCACCCAAAATCCAGCACTGAAAACTACCCTCAACAACCTTTTGCTTACTCTGGAAAGTCAGCTATGTCCTGCTAGTCCCGATTATGCAGATCACACATATGCATAAGAATCATTCTCTCTCCATTAAAGTGCTGAGTGGTTGAACCATCAGGTGAACCACAGTCCATAGTAACCTTAACAAAACTTTTGGAACAGGAATACATCATGGAACAGAAGCCCATATATTTAAAGTTTGCCCTTGCCATCATTTAAAAAACTGTTAAGGAATTGAAACAGAGTGATTCATCATGGTTTCTAAAGAGCAGCAGATAAAATCTCTCGGTGCTATTGCATCTGAAAATGACACAATTGTGCCACAAATCTGTGCTTTGGAGACATTTTCATTGTAACATACGACGAGGCAGCAGCACCAGTCCTAGCTGTTGGCACCCAGGTGTACCATTGCTGTTGATAAATCCTTTTGCCTCACTACCTTATCCCAGGGTCAGCTGTGATAAAACAAAAGAATCAACCCTTTGTTGGCACTTCCTGGAGCCATGGCAGTGAAAGTAAGTGCTATCTGCCAGATGGAAAGTTTCCTTGCTGCTTATCAAGTTGCAGCCATGGGATCAGATCAAAGCTTTGGAAGGAGGTGAAAGTCAGAATTGCTTATAGGAAGCAATGAAATTATACTACATACCCACACTCCTATTTTCTTTGGCCTTTAGGAGTGTAAATCCTTATAACCAGGGTAATCAGACCTACCTAAATTCTTCTGGCACTGATTACCCTGCTTCTTCTTTCTGCATCTTACATTTGGAACCTTCGCAAATTTGTTCCTGCTTATCTCAAACATCCACTTAGCTACTGTATGTGCACATCACACTTTCTAGTCTCTTCAGAAGAACAAATCCCCTTCACCTAGTGAACTAGGGATGTTCTTTACTCATTCCACGGCACAACCAAATCAATGTAGAACTGAAAGTACCAAATGTTCATGACAGGAGGCTCTGATTTTGAGATACATTGGTACCTTTCCAGGGGAGTGGACTGACCCAATTTCATCTCTCCATATTTTTTGTATGAACAACAACAACAACAACGAAAATCAAGGCACATAATCCTCTGCATTGCTTCCAAAATGACGAAAATAAATAAAGCTATTGGAGGCTATTTCATGTAGAAATAGTGACTGATTGTGAAAGAGAAACCTGGCTTAATATAGAGCAGTTGCTTCTCATTAGACAGTTATAACGAATAATTATATACTTTAGGACCCATCCCTATGTTACCTCAGCAGTGTGGATACTTCTGAAGTGTGATTGCTTCCCAATAATATCACGATCCCAAGATCTCGTGGAAAGGATTGCCATGGCAGTATTGTAACTCCCAGGAGAACTTTGCACTCCATGTTGCAGACTTCCCACAGGAATCTGGGAAACGGGGGTGGACTGCATGGGTCTTTGGTTTGATCCAGCCAGGCTTTTATTATGTTCTCACCATGTATTCCTGCCATGCTGAAGTAATCTAGGAGTGGGCCATTGAATACAAGAGACATAGCCTGGGTATCTTTGCACAGAGCCAGGCAACCACCCCCAATCCCCCTGTAGCCAATACTGCAGAGATCTGTCTTTCCCATATACTAAGTCTTAATAACTAAGATAATAGTTGTATTATATTGCATGTTATTGAAAAGGAAGAGCCCAGACTAGAATTTAATCAAAAGATATAGTGGGAGCTTGACTGATTAATGAACTTGGCTGCCACTCAAGCCACATGCAAGCACAACATGTGTGGATCTGAAATGCAGTGACTGCCAAAGTTGCAAAAAGTTGTGTTCTGCAGTGCAGCAGTCTACCTTCCCCTTTGCCAGTCACTTTCAAACCCAAGTGACTGTTGTTTCATTTAGTACAGATACATCTTATTAGTTCCTCAGCATTTTCTGTCATGCACCTAGCAGGATTTTAAAAAATATATTTTATTTCTCTTATGTATATTTATGTTGCTAGGAGTTTGGGGTGGGGGCAAGTAGACTGTGCCTAGAGACTCTTCTAACCCCCAGAGCGAGCAAGTGTTACAATATAAGCCAGGCTAACTTCCTGTTGAGGTGATAGCTTGGGTGATGGGCCATTAAGGGAACCAAGGAAGTGGATCTGTGTGAGATAACAAATAGGTGGGGCCCCTGCCCTCAAGTGGCTGGTAGTTAGAGAAAGAGAGTCGAGCAATGTTTGAGAGAAATATCCATTGTCTGTTTGAATCCAAGCCTGTGACTATGGGAGAAACCAGATCCTTTTGGAATGTTAATGCTCAAGTTGTGTATATGTGTAAATAAACCATAAATCATAAACACCGCAGTCTCTGCTGTCCCATATTCCAAGGAAACAGAACCCTGGGTAAGTGCCTGGAGCCCCTGGAATCTCACACCGCTCAAAGATTGCATCAATATATTTAGTAGTGTAGGTGTTTGTGTGCGTAGCATATCTTTGACGGTCCCCTCTGTTTGACAGAATATATCCAAAGTTAAATCTCTCCCTGTGCTTCCTGGCAGGGGAAAAAGCACAAGATTTAAAAGTTGTTCAGGACATACCTTGGTGGGACTAATCAGGGCTGGAGTTAGGAAAAACCAGACTTATTTCATCGCTCTCAACAAATCTGCCAGTGGATGCATGCCCCACAGTGCACCAAATGCAACTTTAAATATATTTTGCTTGCATCCTGAATCTAAACAGTGCCCGTTCCAACCCTTTTTCTACCACCAAAACCCTCTCAACAAGAATTCCCCCTCAAAGGTAAGAGAAAGCTCACCTGTCTGTGCCATCTTGGACAACAGGGTTCTTCTTTCCATTCATTGTATGCAGCTGTAGAAGTTTACTTTCCTTATTACAAGTCTTATTTCTCATCTCATGTGTTAGAGGAACCTCTCTGGCATCTGGTCCCACTCTCCGACACCTGAGTAACCGCTGATAAGCTGTCCGGAAGTCCCTATTCAGTGCAGCATATAAAACTGGATTCAGTGCTGAGTTGGCGTAACCAAGCCACATGACAATGGTCATCAGGCTTTTGTATGCTTCACCCGTCACACCCCGATATGTGAACACTGTAAAATAAGGAAACCAGCAGATAATGAAGGCTCCCATCACAGCTGCAAGAGTCACAATGGCTTTGTGTTCCTTCACAGTCGGTAATGCATTTCTGATGGTTGTGCAACTGTTGGTGTGGTTGATCCTCTTTGCTTGTTCCCTGGCTATTTTGAATATCCGGTAGTATGTGATGCACATGACTAGCAGAGGGAGGTAGAACGTAAGCAAGCCATCCACTAGAACATACCCAGCATTGACCTCCAGCTTGCACTCCTGCTTCCCGTCAGTTAACTGTGTGTTCTGGACAGTGCTGCCATTGGTGTTCCAGGCCAAGTGGATCGGTAGGAACGAGACCATCAGTGACACCACCCAGATAAGGAACATAGCCACAGCCACCCGCTTAGGAGTGACCATAGTGTTGTAGCGGAGAGGTGCTGTGATAGCATAGTAGCGATCAAGACTAATCATGAAGAGGTTGAGGATGGATGCTGTGCAAAGCATGACATCCAAGCTGATGTAGATATTGCACAAGGTGACACTGAAGATCCACTCATGGGAGGAGACTTCATAGATGGCTGAAAAGGGTAGCACCATGAGGCCCAGCAGCAAGTCTGTGAAGGCCAAGGAGACAATGAAGCAGTTTGTCAGGTTGCGGAGCCTCCGGTTGAAATAGACAGCTAGACACACCATCACATTTCCAAACACAGTCCCAATAATGAGGACTGTGAGAACAATTGCGGTTGGCACTTGTCCCCAATCACTTGTACCGTCTGTGGAATTCATGGTGGTGTAATTGGGAAGTATCATTTTGCTTCCGTACAGACTCACATGGCAGCTGCTGCTCCACGTACTCTGGAAGAAGTGGTTAGGTCTGATTCCTTGAAGAGCTTGTCCAGATGCCTTCCTTCACCGCCTTTCATAAGAGGCCCCTGCATCATAGCTCTGAAAAGATGCTAGGAATCAGACAACACCTCTGGTTGCATATTTAGAGAAAGACTGAAGTCTAAATAAATCCCCAAATCTGAGCACATTCATTCTCTGCTGGAAGGACCCTCAGATGTGCAGCTTGCAGCAGAAAGATCCAACTGAGACTCCTTGTTAGCAATGTTGTAGTGTGACAGATTTCTTGAGGACATGTCTATTAGATAGTTATTAACCATGATAGCTAAGTGGAACATCCATGTTCAGAGGCAGTAGACAGCTGGATAAAAGATTGTGGGGACATGTAACAGAGTAGGGTTGTTGCCTTCATGTCCTGCTTTTGAAGACCTCATGGAACCATCTAGTTGGCTACAACTGGAAGCAGGAAGCTGGATCAGATGGAAGTTTAGTTGAATCCAGAAGGGCTCTTCATATACTTTTTATGTTCTACCAAGTCAGTTTTGCCTAGTTTTGGCCTCTCCCTTTTCTTCCCTCTCTTCTTCCTCCTTTCAGACAAATCATTAGGTTGTATTAAGTTGTACGATGCATTAATCACCACATGTGGTTTTATAGGTTCGGCCAGAAAAGGGCTGGAAGAGTCCCAGTAACTTCATTATTCTTAGACTGTGTCTCAATTTACATCTCTTGAAGGTATCTATCAAAATAGAAGAGGGATGGATATGCACACTTTCCTGGTCAGAATCTGGAAGGAAGAAATAAGAGTCAGATGATATACGTAGGATATATGAAGCTGCCTTATATCAGGTCAAAGATATTTGTCCATCTAGCCCAGAATGGGTGACTTTCCAGATGTTGGAAAGTCTCATCAGCCCTAGCCAGCATGGCCAATGGTCAGGGATAATGGGGGTTGTAGTCCAGCAACACCCAAAAGGCCACTGGTTCCCTACTCCTTGTCTGTGATGCATATTATCCAGAATCTCAGACAGAGAAAATGGTTTTCCCATTACCTGCTGAGTAATTTAACTGGAAATCCAGGGAGCAAATATGGGTGGGAATTTCCCATGCTATGAATGTGCTCTTCCACTAACTAGTGGCCCCTCTTCCTTCAACTTATGACTTAGCTCAGGACTTTCCTTTGTAGACATGGGAAATTCTCACTGGAGACTCACTGTTATCCCTGGAAGTGCTCAGACCACATGGTTGCTGATTCATACAAAGAATGCCTCAATATTCAACACACCGTTTCTGGTTTCATCGGCTGCTGCTTCACTCTAGTGACATCAGAAGAGAGCCTGATGGGGCTAATCAAGGAGTGACCAATATGTGGTCCTCCAAATATTGCTGGACTCCTACACCCATCAGCCCCAGCCAACATGCCTAATATTCATGTATTATAGGAGTTGTAGTCAAACAATATATGGAGGTTAACTACTCCTAGGCTAAAGGCTGAGATCAAAGAAATAATGGCTAGAGCTAGGAGCATATTCTAGGTATGGAACCCTTGCCCACCCACCACTCAACACCTGGAAGGATAACAATAAGAAATTAAAGCAATTGTATGTTGGGTTGAAATAAGCGACAGACGAGTAGATGGTGTCATGTGGGAGGCATCTCCTCAACCAAGTGTCGTAGAGTCCCTTTTATTGACTATTATGTGCTTCATATGTACTTGGTGCTGATTGGTTACACGTGGTGTGCGTTACAAGCGTTATAGTGTTGCATATACATACAAGGGGTTGCGTGTAAGACATTAAGCATCATTAGATAGAGGGAACACAGGAACACAATAATCTATGATTGATAGGGTGGTACTCAGAGATCGTACAGAGTGCACTTAACATTCTTCCAGTGCACGGTGATAAGGAGAGGATGTATACAGATAGATAGGAAGGTCATGACATCACTTAACATTCCGAGCTAGTGGTGCCAGGGTAGCTTAGAAGGAAATGTACAGAAATACAGCCTACGCAGCATCTCCAGGAATACAATACTCTACAATTGTACCCATACATATAGACAGCAAATGCATTGTAAAGCACAATGGGTAGAATCCAATGTAGCACCATGTGGGGTATGTGGGGAAAGAGGCCTTCTTGCACAACCAGACTTCTCCCCTCCAACCCCCAACACAAGACTTCCCCCCATTCCCTGCCTGCTAAACCTGTTCTGGGGGCTCCCCAGTCCTCTAGAGCAGATTGGAGGATCCGTGGGGGTACATGGGGAGGAGAGAGGGAAGTCCTATTGTGCAAGCAGAGTCAAGGTCACTCCAAAGTTGAGTGACTTTATCCTCAAAGTGTGTAGCCAGTGGGGCACAGTAGGTCTTCCAATGTTCCAAAGGCTCCTCCCCCACAGCGAAAGTCAGTAACTTTCAAACCATCTGAAACAACTACACCAGCTGGATACTAGAGGATGTTATGCAAGCTGGAGAATGTGCCTTCTTACGCACCCTACACTGCTACGTGGTAGCCACAATTACGTGCTCCAACCAATGTTTGGTTGACATCAGATTGAGACTTGTACTGCTAATGCCCTAGTCCTCACCTGGCCTGTTTCATAGCCCAGAATACCAAGGGACCACTTGGGCTCCACAATGCCAGAGAGGATGCTTGGAAGCAATCATGTCAGCCAGTTGTTTCATCTCACCATTCCATAGCAAGACCAAGGCTTTGACAGGAATGTCTCCTTTCTCTGCTGGAAAACCCCCCAGAGTATGCAGCAACACATTAGGTTCCTCAAGGTCTGAGGGTGGGCCATCCAAACTTGACCACCACCCTTTCAGGAGGAATAATAATAATAATAATAATTTATTATTTATACCCCGCCCATCTGGCTGGGTCTCCCCAGCCACTCTGGGCGGCTTCCAAAAGAATATTAAAATACTGTGATACATCAAACATTAAAAGCTTCCCTAAACAGGGCTGCCTTCATCCGTCCAAACTGTACCAGATAACAGTGCATCCCTCATATCACTTGGGGCAAAGACTATATCAAGGGTGTGACCTACATGATGTGTTTGGAGTCACCCCTTTTGGGGACAATTCTGCCACAGTTGACCTCGCTGTCCATGGTAAAGCTTGTTCTTCTAGCAAGACAGTCCTGGTCTACACCAAAACCCCTGCTGTATCTACTCAGCAATCAGACAATGCCCAATACTGCAACCTCACAGAACAAACTAACTGATGCAGTCAAAAAACAGGCACACACAATCTTACTAGCTGGGAAAGCAGCTGAGACAGGAGTCAGGATGGCGTGAATTGTCCCTCCTTCTCCAAGGGGTAAAGTGTGCCAGAGCTTGCTATAGCAAGCTAGGCCACACCCACAACCTAGCTGTAGCCACTAAACTATATCTACAGCATTCTGTTCAAATTAAACTGTGTCACCTATCAACTTGTTTTTCCGGATGGGCAAAGATGCATGTCATCCAACAGCTTAACCCCATAATCCCAAAACAAATACAAACAAGATCTTTATTTTTAAGGTCAGCTCATTTCCTTCACATCTGGCATACACTGATAGAGAACTAAAACATAGTTATGAGAAGCAAGGAGAAGAGACATGGTATTAGCTGGAATCTCAGGAAGACAGTAGCTGAGATCATGCCTGATGTTAAGTTTTGTGGAAGCTAGCCAGCACCTTAGTTCACAGGACGCAACAAGCAGCGCAGCGTTGACGTGGCACAAGATGGAATAAATGGAATCTATAGAGCTTTGAAATCTCTTTTACTTCACTTGCTTGAAAACTGGCCTTTTCAAAAGGTTGCATTCAGTTGCAAATGCCCTTGCAACTGAAAGTATTGTGTATTGGTATTGGTACTCAATGCATTAAAATAGGAGTTGCAGGGTTGGCCTAAGACATCTTGCTGCTTGAGTACTGTTGAAGGAAAGGGTGTGTGTGTGTGTGTGTGTGACAGGCTGCACCTGGGGGCGGGGTCCCAGCTGGCTGAAGGGAGGAGGAAAGTGGGGAGGAGTTGAGATGGCGAGCTGTGTGCTGGTGGTGCCACAAGGAGGGCTCTCTGGTAGTTCTATCGCTTAGTTAAAGGGCTGGATGTGGGGAAGGGAGTGTTGTGTCAGCTGGTGGGAAAGGAAAGGAGGAGGAAAGGCTCTCCCTAAGGAACTTGTGCATGAGCAGCCCATGACCTTTCGTGCTTCAGGGTCTGTTACTCAGTTCATTATGGTCTTAATGCTGTTCTTTGGATCTGAGGTGACACTGGAGTAGTCCATCAAGTTGGGGGGGCGGGGAGAGGAGAGGAGGTCACGGGCCTTCTTTTTTCCTGGGCATGTGAGACCGGCCCCACTGTGCATCCCCCCCCCCCAGTTTTCTTCCACAGCTGCTACTCCTCTGAGGCAGAGAGGCAGTTTCTCCCAGCTTTGGTGTGGTGGTTCTGCTCCTCCCTAAGCATGTGCCAAGGGTTCAAGAGTTAGGTAGGTTACTGGGAACCAGGCAGAGTGCCTGCTCGGTAGTGGCGCCTGCCCTGTGGAATGCCCTCCCGTCAAGGAAATAAACAACTACAGTGGTACCTTGGGTTACATACGCTTCAGGTTACACACTCCACTAACCCAGAAATAGTGCTTCAGGTTAAGAACTTTGCTTCAGGATAAGAAGAGAAATTGGGCTCCGGCCACGCGGCAATAGCAAGAAGCCCCATTAACTAAAGTGGTACTTCAGGTTAAGAACAGTTTCAGGTTAAGAATGGACCTCCGGAACAAATTAAGTACTTAATCTGAGGTACCACTGTATATAGGACGCGGGTGGCGCTGTGGGTTAAAGCCTCAGTGCCTAGGGCTTGCCGATCGAAGGTTGGCGGTTCGAATCCCCGCGGCGGGGTGCGCTCCCGCTGTTCGGTCCCAGCGACTGCCAACCTAGCAGTTCGAAAGCACCCCTGGGTGCAAGTAGATAAATAGGGACCGCTTACTAGCGGGAAGGTAAACGGCGTTTCCGTGTGCAGCTCTGGCTCGCCAGAGCAGCGATGTCATGCTGGCCACGTGACCTGGAAGTGTCTCCGGACAGCGCTGGCCCCCGGCCTCTTGAGTGAGATGGGCGCACAACCCTAGAGTCTGTCAAGACTGGCCCGTATGGGCAGGGGGTACCTTTACCTTTACCTTACCACTGTATATGACTTTTAGAAGGCATCTGAAGGCAGCTCTGTTTAGGGAAGTTTTTAATGTTTGAAGTTTTATTCTGTTTGCAATGTTCTGTTGAAAGCTGCCCGGAGTGGCTGGGAAAACCCAGCCAGATGTGTGTGTGTGTGGGGGGGTGTTAGAAATAAATTATTATTATTATTATTATTATTATTATTATTATTATTATTATTATTACTGTAGCAGCAGCTACAGATGCCCAGCTTCGCCCTAGAGAGAAGGCAAATGGAAAAGCCTTCAGTAATATATAAGTAATAATAATCAAAAACAGTAGGTATGAGTAGGGGGTACCTCTTGCCATAATTATTCTGGTGGATTTGTAGAATTCTGACTTTGCTTGAAGGGAGTCTGTCTTCATGTGCACAGTAAGTGTTCTGGAACTGAGGCTATGAGTGTTTGTACTTCCGTCTACTGTCATGTGCAGGTTCACAATAGAGTTATGACAACCAGAGCTATAAGATAATGCAGGAGCCAAGCGAACTTCCTCAGTATATCTGATGCCAGTGTTGTATGATCTCTCTACCAGTTAGCTGAAAGTTAAGACCAAGGACCAAATGACAAGCACCGAATAAAAGAATACTGTAATTCAAATCCCAATCTTTTAATGTCCATGCTAGAATTGGAGGTTTTTCTAAATTCAATTAGGAAAAATGAAATGATAAAAGGGGTGTCAGTGGGTCAAAATAAATATAAAGTTAAAGCCTTTGCTGACGATTTGGTGTTAATGATGGAAGACCCGACGGAGAGCGTAACAGAAGTGTTAAAGGAGATTGATCAATTTGGTAAAGTAGCAGGGTTTATATTAAACAAGAAAAAAACTAAAATCATGGTAAAAAATATGGATCAAACACTGATAGAAGATTTGCAACAACAAACTGGTATTGAAGTGACGAAAAAAGTAAAATATTTGGGAATATGGCTGACTCCAAAAAATATTGATTTGTTTCAGAACAATTATATACCTGTGTGGAACGGAATTAAGAAAGATCTAGAGGTGTGGGGAAGACTAAAATTATCCTTTTGGGGTAGAATTTCAATGATCAAGATGTGTGTACTCCCAAAAATGTTATTTTTATTTCAGATGATTCCAATACTTAAAGGCACGAGGATATTCAAAGAGTGGCAAAGAGGAATCTCAAGATACATCTGGCAGGGCAAAAAACCGAGAATCCAATATAAATTACTAACGGATGCAAGAGAAAGAGGAGGTTTTGCCCTGCCAGACTTGAAATTATACTATGAGGCCTCATGCCTTTGCTGGATAAAAGATTGGATAAAATTAAAGAACACAAAATTGTTAGATCTAGAGGGATTTGATAACAGATTTGGGTGGCACGCGTCTATGGCGGGAGAAGAAAAAGGGCCACAAAACTTTTGGAGACCACATCTTTAGGAAACCGTTAAAGGAAGTATGGGAGAGATATAAAAATCTATTAGAACCAAGGATCCCACACTGGTTGTCTCCACTAGAGGTTATGTGTGTTAAAAAAATCAATATGAGAGGTAGCTGGATTACCTAGGGAGACCTAGTGGTTAAGGATGGAGAAAAATGGAGATTGAAGCCATACGAACAAGTAAAAGAATATGTGTTTGATTGGTTTAATTGTTATCAAATAAACGATATGTTTAAAAAAGATTTGAAAGAAAAGGGGTATATAGGGAAAGATTCAAGATTCCAATCGGAAATTGTAAACGACGACAGTAAAACAATTTCAAAAATGTACAAAATGCTATTGGAATGGCACACGATGGATGAGGAAGTTAAGTCGGTAATGATCCACTGGGCTAGGGACTTTGGGTACAATATATATTGGGAAGACTGGGCGAAAATATGGAATAACAACTTGAAGTTTACAGCATGCACCACATTAAAAGAAAACACGATGAAAATGGTATATAGATGGTATATCACACCAGTTAAATTAGCAAAGATGTTTAAAACTAATAACAAGTGCTGGAAATGTAAAGAGAAGGAGGGAACCTTTATCCATATGTGGTGGGAGTGCAAAAAAGTGAAAGGGTTCTGGGAGAGGATATACAATGAATTAAAGAAGATGTTAAAATATAGTTTTGTAAAGAGACCAGAAACTTTCCTTTTAGGAATAATGAGGAATGAAATTAATAAAAAGGACTGTAAACTGTTCCAGTACGCGATAACAGCAGCGAGAGTATTGATAGCCCAGAGGTGGAAACAAGAAGAACTACCGACTTTGGAGGAGTGGAGGATGAAATTAACAGATTACGCAGAATTGGATAAATTAACTGGGAAAATTAGATACCAACGAGCCCATAAATTCATTGAGGACTGGGAAAAATTTTCGGAGTATTTGAAAGGCGTATGTGAGGAACAAACAACGCTAGTAGGTTTTAAAGAAGTTTTGTGAGTAAGATAAGGAATATTGCAAAAACGTAAACAAATCTGTTAAGATATTTATTTATGTATTTACTTGTTTACTTTGAAAGAAAAGGGGGAAAAAAAGGAAAGGAAAAATGGTGATACGGAACTTGAGAAATGTGTAGAAAATTTTTTATCACGGATGATTGGCAGAGAAGTTGTGGGAAGTCCATATGAAAAAACTGTAAATATGTGAATGGGAAATTTGTATGATTATATATATTTACGTAAAATTTGAATAAAAATGAAGTGGAAAAAAAAAATAGAATTGGCTGCTTTGCCAGCATACACATTTTCCAGATGCCTTCAAGCTGCTGCCCACCACCACTGAGTTCAAACATTCCAAATGATTTATCATATTTTTGGTACCCTTATGTACAAAACCTTAATTTTTATTTCATCAGTCTATGACACAGGAACAGGAACCTCATCCTTGCTTCTAATGATAAGTGAACTCTTAAATCAGGGGTCAGCAAGCTTTTTCAGCTGTGGGCCGGTCTACCATCCCTCAGACCATGTGGTGGACTGGACTATATTTTGAAAAATAATAATGAATGAATTCCTGTGCCCCACAAATAACCCAGAGATGCATTTTAAATAAAAGCACACATTCTTCTCATGTAAAAACACTCTGATTCCTGGTCCGTCCACTGGACGGATTTAGAAGGCAATTGGGCCGGATCCGGCCCCCCGGGCCTTTCTTCCTTACTTTTAATGGTCATTGTGCTATTTGTTCCTGGAAGACAGGGAACAATTTTATACCAAGTCAGACCACTGGTCCATTTTGCTTAGTATTGTCTACACAGACTTACAGTGGCTCTCCAGTAGTAGTTGCCAGGGATTTAACCTGAAACCCTCTGAATGCAAAACAGGGCCGACCAGAAGGAATTTTACAGAATATTTTGTAATTTGGAAAGGTATGAAGTTGAAAAAAAGCTTGGTTCATTTTCTTTTTTAAAAGAGCTAACAAATGACTGGTGACTTCAACACTTTTCTTATAAAACAAGAGTATGTTTGAGAAACACCAATATCTCCACTACAATAAGTGAAGCCAAAACGATGTCCAGCAGTGCTGGAAATAGTTCCATCAGCATCAGTGAAGTTGTGCTGTTATAGTTTGAGATAATATGAGAATGTAGGATGGATTAGTTGGGATCAGAATGAGAATTGTCACCAGCAAATGTTACATGCCCCCCAGATCTCGATCTAGATATATAGATATATGAAGGGGGAGTCTTGGGATAGAAGCAGTCTCATTTTTTTTAAAAAAAGAACTTCATATCTCAACAGAAATTAATACTCCACTTATTGACTGAGACCTGCACACTATACAAATAACCTTTCTGAACACTCTAGGCACTCAAATACAGAAGCAATTGTTTCATAAACTCTCTGCTGCATAGATAAATGGAGCACTTTGCTCTTATTGAAAGATTCTCCTATTGCAATCGTATCCCCTTAACTGATCAAATACAATGTTCTGACGACATAAATAAATAAAAGCAAAACATTAACATGCCACTATGTAGGAAGTCACTGTTTACTTTGGTGTAGTCCTATTTAAATCACAGCACAGGTACCACTGTATACACTGGGAAGGAAGAACATCAAATACTTACTTTTATTCCAAGTATGTTTCAGATGCTGTATGGAAATGAATGTTTGGTTATAAAATTAGCAGCACAATCTCCTTAGGGCAGGGGTAGTCAAAGTGATCCCCTCCAGAATTGGTTGGAGTCCAGCTCTCCTCCACTCTGGCTGGCATGGCCAATGGTCAGGGCTGATGCAAGCTGGAGTGCAACAACATCTAGAAGGTATCATGGAATCATAGAACTGTAGAGCTGGAAGGAACCCAAGGGTCATCTAGTCCAAACCCCTTGTGATACAAGAGTTCGATTCCTGCCGGACAGCTGCTCCCAAGTTGGCTGTTTCTGCTTTAGGGCACAATCCCTGAGATAAACTGCCAACTCAAAAGACACACCAGCAGAATATTCCAGGATTGGGGCTGTTTTGCTGGTGAAGATATGTAGGCAGAACATCCATAATGGGATGCAGATGCAGATGGCACAAGAGAAGACCACACTTATGCCATAACCTGTACTGCCCAGGCTGTGGTCACATTCCTGTTAATGGTCCCCTTTTCTACCAACTCCAGTCCTGACAGAAAAAGTGACTTCAAATGGTAAACAAAATATTGCATTCTGTTATAAAATATTGAAGTCAGTATTTGTACTGCACAGTTGAGACAGCTTTTTATAGTAGATACTTTTTTTTTGCATTTCTATGTAATTCAAAACATTTAAGAAATAAAGGTTAAACAAAAATGGATGGAATAGTCAAGATCAAAGCTCTCACCTTTCTGTCCCTGAGACCCTCCTGTTTTCTGCTCCTGAACCTCTGGGCTGAAAGGTGGAGAAAGGGTTGTGGGAAAGAAAGCCATGCTCTCTTTTGAGCATTTTCTTCTTAGAGTGTTCTGCTAAGTATTTATTCGCCTTGTTTCCTAGGGGCCCCAATAATCCTTGCATTTCCTGAAAATGACCAGAAGTTCTGGGAATTCAAGATTAGCATCATGAAGTCAATGGAATGGGGCTGAATGATGTAAAAAAGAAAAGAAAAAAAGAACAGGACCGGTGAGCTGATGTAAGCAAAAAAAAAATCTCTCTGATAATCCAGGTATGTGAAGAGAAAGGAAAATGCTGACTTGCCCAGAGACACTGTGCAGTGCGGAAAGTCAGGGCAAAGGGAAAGAGCACAGAAGCTCACTAAAAACAGGTGTTTAATGTTTCATAATAATGGAAGGAATAAGGGAAGGAATCACAGTGCTGTTTCCAAGTGGCCAGAGGCACTTTCCCTGCAAAAATGGACATCAGATGGCCATGCTGTCTTCTTGATTCCACTGTTTATGATCTTCATCTGCAATATTAAGCCATTTAGAGCAAGGATAAGAGCTTGCCTTCCTATCATCTGAGGGCCTGAAGCTCAGAAAGCCCAATCAATGTGGCCTGGTTACATTGCTACTCAGTTAAATAGAAATGCACTCAGCGCATACTCAGGGATACTCTCCTCAGCTGCCAAAGAGTAAAACACACACACAACTATGTCAGTAATGCATGGTAATGGGAGATGGAACATTTTTTTTCAAAAACACCTCCCATCCTCTGAAATCGAAGTGGAAAAGTCTGGGCGAGGCCCAGACTCACCAGTTCTACTGAAGAGGCTCCTCATGAGGCCAGAGGAACATCATCTGGCTTTGAGGCGTGAAGGCCGCTCCCTGCAAGGCCTTTTCCAACTGGCCTAGGGAGCGGGGTCCAGACTCACCCAGCCCTACTACGTTAAATGTATTCTGTAGTTGATCTCCTTTGTAATGTTCTATTTTGAAATCTTTAAGATAATATTTTAGTTTCCTGTTATGTTGCTTTGACTGTATACTCTATATTTGACTTACTTCAGATTGTTTTATTGATTTAATATGCTGTAAACCACTTTGAGATTTTTTTAAAAAATATAAAGCGGTATAGAAAATAAATAAATAATAAATAAAAGTTTTCTTCAGTGCTTACTTAACAGAGGTGCTCAGGGTCAAATTGGACATGATATTTGTCACACACTCAACATTTGTCAAATACAGCCTTGTGCATTTGATTTTTCCAAAAAATGTGTGTGTGTGTTTGCATGGTAAATCCTAAATCACAGAGTCTAGAGGAAAACACAGATAGCATCTACATTTGTATTTCGTTTTCCCTAAACCTGGGCCAAGAGGAATTAAAAGGGCACTTCAGGAGGACATTTTGGATTTTTTTCCAGGGGGAGGGGATGATTCAAGAGGACTAGGAGAGGATTTCCCTTGCACTTTATATTGTTACAGATTTGGGGTAACAGATTTTTTTTTTGGGGGGGGGGGCTTTCAATGCCAGAAATTATTGAAGGGACGATGCCAAATCAGTGAAAAACACAGGCTAAACTTCTTCTCGAGGCCAGGGCCCCACTTGGGATAGAATAGCAAAGAATGACAAAAGGTGCTGAAGCAAGTCATCACCAGGACAAGAGATTCTTTGCTGGTAGACAGAGTGGGGAGTTCATCTTCCATGACATAGGAAAACACGGGAGGGGTGGGCTGTGCAGACAGGGGGGGGGATGCTGCTTTACACAAGGCTTGGGTTTTTCCTGGTAAGGGTGTTTGGGAAGGAAAAGGGTAGAGCTAGAACTCTAGGCAGAAGCCATGCAGGGCAGAACCATCTTGGCAGGTTAGGACAGAGGCGCAGAGATGGTGTGCAGGATGCCTTGGACTCCAGTGCTGCACTGGTGCATCTGAACTCTCTCCATTGAAGACTTTAGGTTCAAATAAGCCACATTTCCTAAAGACATTAGTCTTTGCTGTGCCTTAATTTGCCAACGGAATCACAACCCTGGATGAGGGCCTGGACTCTTGCGCAGCCACTCAGCAGAGACTGGGATGGCATGTAAAAATATGTTAAAAAGTGCCCTGCATGGAGCTGAAATGAGGAAAAAAGAAACCGAGAAACCCAGATGCATGCACCAGTGTTGCACAATCTTGAGATACTCATTGAACCCTAGCCCTGGTGAGGAAATCATGATCCAAATTACTGGCAATTCCAGCTGAACATGGGCTATATATAACCATTAGTACACCCTCCCCTGTTCCTTCTGCCCTTCCTCTTGGGGAGTTTCTCATCAGAGACAGATAAACTCCCCAAGAGGAAGGGCAGAAGGAACAGGGAAGGGTGTACTAATGGTTATACATAGTGTGTGAAAGAATGGCAAAGGGGCCATATTGAACAGGGGGCTGGCCTTGGTGGCCTGAGCAGTGGAATGCTTTGAGCAGACTTGAAAGCATGGATGCCCCCTGAGTCTCAGGGCTCCAGGGGGTTCCTTTAATCTCAGGGACTTCAATGGCCAAGAGCAGAAAGCCTGAGATGATTTTCCCCCTGAAAGCGCTCATGATCAAAGTTGTAGGATAATCAGAAAAGCTGGGAAAGCATATGGGCTGCTGTCGTTCTCTTCTTCCATCACAGATATGGGCATTTCATATCGAAAGGTTATGCTCCATACGATTTCCGAAAGGGCAAAAACAAAGCTTTCATGAAATACGATGTTTACACTGTTGAGTCTGTGGAAATTGCTATCGGGGACTGATAATTTCAGGCCAAGAAGATCTTACTCGGGGAGGAGCAATGTCTCAGTACCGGAACACCTACCTCGTATGAACAAAGCCCTACTCTCAGTGCTCAGAGGGATCTCCTGCAAAAGGATCTTTCTTAAAAAGCAGGTTAAGACCTTCACCTGTGATGTTTGAGAGGTGCACAAATTCAAGGTTGACAATATAGGGCTAGAGATAACCTTGGTGTGAGTCATCATAAAACAATTCACAACTTCCCTATTCTCTGGAAGTACAGAAGTATTACTGTGCATAAGTCATGTGTATTTAATCTGAGCTTAACCATCCATAGTAGAAAGAATCAAGCCTTTATTTATCTGTTGTGTCATCTTCATCCATAAGTAAACACGGTGGTGGGGAGGGAGAGAGAAGGCGATATTTGAGTAAGAGCACTCACTACTGTTTTGCCTGCTGCTGGCCAATATTGCACATCCTAGACAAAGATCCGGTTCACACTAACGCTAAGACAAACCATGGCTTAAGTGTGCAGGTTCCCAGAGAGGAGATCACAGCCTGTTTGCTTCTTCTCTGGTCCTGTTGCTGATGTTCTGATGTGAGGTAAAATGTGGTTTGGATTTGTGTGTTAATTGAACCTGGGCTTGTGGTTTACTTTACTTCAAACAAAGAAAGGTTTGTTCTTTGCTCATGGTTTGTATGGCAGAGAAAAGCCACGAGTCTGAGTTTGGACTACATGCTCAGCCAAACCATGGCATAACCAAACAGCTGTAATCTACTTGTAGACCTACATTGGCTCCCAGTACGTTTCCGGGCACAATTCAAAGTGTTGGTACTGACCTTTAAAGCCCAGTATACCTGAAGGAGCATCTCCACCCCAATTGTTCTGCCCGGACAGTGAGGTCCAGCGCCGAGGGCCTTCTGGCGGTTCCTTCACTACTAGAAGCGAAGTTACAGGGAACCAGGCAGACGGCCTTCTTGGTAGTGGCGCCCTCCCTGTGGAACACCCTCCCATCAGTTGTCAAAGAAATAAACAACTATCGGACTTTTAGAAGACATTGAAGGCAGCCCTGTTTAGGGAAGTTTTTAATGTTTTAAGTTTTATTCTGTTTTTAGTGTTCTGTTGGAAGCCACCCAGATTGGCTGGGGAAACCCAGCCAGATGAGCGGGGTATATACAAACAAACAAACAAACAAACAAACAAACAAACAAACTCTTCTTTAGGATCCTGCAGACTTAAGGAGTCATACTAAGTTGTGATTTGCATGAGCATTACATGAAAACTGAGCCAATGTTTCCATAGCACAGAGAACATTTGTATGCCAGCTGTGCATAATTGCCTTCTTAGATCCCGCCATGAGTACAGATAAAGTTTTTAAAGGAATTCATAGGTCAGGTTGTCAGGATGAAAAGTTCGATTCAAATCCAGTGAGGAGTTGACCTGCATACATAGTAAAAGTTAACACAAGCCAACCATTCTAATGAGGCAGAAATTTTGATCTGAGCGTATCCAGGATGTACTGGGATCTTGGTACAGCAATTGTGTGCTGGTTTTCCGACACTTTGCATCTTAAGCAACGTTTACCAGTTCATTGTCAATCTAGTGTTGGAATCTTTGCAAGGAAAACACAGGCTGAGCTGCAGGCTGCTTCTCCATAGCATCAAGTTAAGTCAGATGCATTTAATCTATATTCCTGAAATGCAATAACAGTTGTACGAATTAGTCCTAACTATGCATCATATAACTGACTTGCAAAAATACTTCTGCCATATTCTGCACATGGCAGTCTTTCATCGGACTGCCATCTTGTTGCATGGTTGCTGAATACAACATTGTATTTATTTACTTAGGTTATTTTTAGATCCCCATATTAACAAAGTTTCTCAGGGAGGTTAACAATGTCAATGTAACGGGCATGGAATTTGTCCCACGTACTTCACATGTTGACATGGTTACAATTCTAACTGTGAATGTGCTCTTAAAGAGGGCAGTGGTGTATTTTCAAAATGACTTGCCTTCCGCTGTCAGATATCAAAACAAGTTGAGGTAACACCTTAGCAAAATGAATCGGTCTTGTGCCTTGGTTTGCTCCCGAGAGAATGAGAACTTACCCTTACTTCTAAGTGGCTGAGGTGTGTGTGAGGTGCAATAAGGCTTCTGTTTACACCCACACAGAGGTGTTGACAACACAGTGGTGACAGTGAAGAAACAAGTTACAACTGCCAGACAGGAAACTGTGTGTGCGAAGATGAGGCTACAGCTTCTTGATATAATATCTTCTTAACCCAGAGGGCTTAAAATGCATACCCTCCAACATTTCTCCAATGAAAAGAGGGAAGTTCTAAATAATAATAATAATAATAATAATAATAATAATAATAATAATAATAATTTTGTTATTTGTAAAAGAAAACACCATCTGACAGGGTTGCCCCAGCCACTCTGGACAGCTCTGGACATATATATAAAAAACAAAACAAAACATTAAACATTAAAAAACTTCCCTAGACAGGGCTGCCTTCAAATGTCTTCTATACTTATCTCCTTGGCTTGTGGGTTGCATAACTCCATACCCTTCAACATTTATCTGATGAAAATAGGGATGTCCTAAGGAAAAATAGGACGTTCTGGAATCAAATCAGAAAACAGGATGGCTTCTGTAGATTCACAACTGGAAAACAGGAACACTTGGAGGGTCTGAAAATGCAGCACCTCGACTCAACCAGCGCCCTCCAGTTTCCTAAAGCAGACCTTTCCCAGTAGCAATGTGTCCATGCCTATGCTGGCCTAGTCCACTACAGCATCTTTTATGGCATTTGCAGCCAAAGAAAACCAAACTTTCCAACAGACATCTGTATTCCTCAGCTCCGTACCTCCTGGGCATTTGGGACTACATTTCCTATCAACATTGGTCATTGGTCATGCTGGCTGGGGCGGATGGGAGTTGTAGTCCAGATTACTTGGAAAGGCAGTAGGGACCTGGCAGACCGTAACAGAGATAAACTCTACTTTGAGGAGAGCAATATCAGGAAAATGAGAGGGACAGAGATACATGATTACCCATTCCAAAGAAGGTAGAAGGAGTAGGAGTCTCTCTCAGGTGTTTGTAGCAACCCCCAAGCCCTGTTAGAACTAAGGATCCTTGGAGTGGTTTGGTACAAATTCTTGGGGATCAGTCCCTCTGCTTCTCTGATAACAAGAGCACTCTTGTCCAGAGGCATAGCCAGCCTGCTTGCACCCAGGGCAAGGCAAGTATTGCACCCCCTCTGCAGCAATCAGGTTTCCTTCATAGCTGATTCCCCACATTTAAAATTGCCTTTCTGTTTTTAAAAAGCTGCTCATCTTATTCAGCAATGTTAAGTCATGAAAGAACTGAAGAAACACACACACACACACACACACACACACACACTTGCTATGCCATGTGCCAACTGAGCCAACAAGACCCGAAGCAGCAGCAGCAGCAGCAAGACCTAGGAGGAGCACATAAAGGGCAGTTGTACAGCCCTGGCCGGCAGCTGCAGGTAGGAGCAGCCTGGGAGGGGCGCAGCTCCCAAAGAGGGTACCCGCAACTCACCTTCCCTTGCAGCTCTTGCGTCTGGGTTGCTTTCCTTGGACATGCATACATGGCCATTTTAGGCAATCAAGGGTTGTTGGTTGGGTCATCAACCTCCAATGTTTGGAGGTGAGGAAGCATCCCTTGCCCTTGAAATTTTTTGCACACCCCCCACCCCACCACTATGCCACTGCCCTTGTCCTCCACAAACAACCAGAGAGAAGACTCTGATGGGAAACCAAAGTTAGGCAAGCCTTCATAGGTTCCTCTGACCCCTGCACAGTGCAGTTCCCAAGCAGGCATTCATCTCTCTCCACCCTGTAGAATATGTCAAATTGCTGTTGGTGTAGGCTGTGCCTTATCTGCATTGCCGGTATTATTTTAGCTGTATGCACTTTCCACATCTATTAACTATTTCTATCTTGCCATGAGTGCAAACTTGTGCTTCTCACCTTAGAATGGAGGCTGTACCCTAGTGCTGATTTCTCCCTTGATATCAGCACAGAGGTGACACAACATGGCTCTAGGGAAATGAGTTTGCAAATTATGTGTCTGTAGGTGACGTACATAGATACCCATGTATGTGTGCTCATTAATGCACCATTTTGCAAATGGAGCAGGCAATATCCGGCTGAACCATAAAGGATTTTATGCACAGACGCAGTTAAAAATGGAGACCCTGCTAAGTTTCCATGGTTCTTGGTTGCTAATGGATATAAGAGCATTGCACTCCCGATGTACTTGACATCTGAAGAGTAACTGCTTTGACCTTCTCTCTAAACCAGGGGTCAGCAAACTTTTTCAGCAGGGGGCCGGTCCACTGTCCCTCAGACCTTGTGGGGGCCCAGACTATATTTTGAAAATAAAAATGAACGAATTCCTATGCCCCACAAATAACCCAGAGATGCATTTTAAATAAAAGCACACATTCTACTCATGTAAAACCACTAGGCAGACCCCACACATAACCAAGAGATGCATTTTAATTAAAAAGACACATTCTACCCATGCAAAAACACGCTGATTCCCGGACTGTCCGTGGGCCGGATTTAGAAGGCAATTGGGCCAGATCCGGCCCACGGACCTTAGTTTGCCTACCCATGCTCTAAGTGTTTGCTTTGGACTCATATGGACCTTTTCAGAAAACACCTGTAGCTGTGGATTTAATATGTTTCACCATTGCAATCTTTTTATTGGAAACATTTTTATATCACCCTTTAATTCAAAATCCAGGATAGTTTATAAAGCTCATAAAAACACAGTTTTGTTTTTTAAAAAAATGCAGTGTTGGATGGGGTCCTTTGGCTTATTTGTCTTTCTCTATAGCTTGATCAATGCCAATATCTATTGAGCATTGGATTTTCCCTCCTTCCTACCCTTCTTCCTTCCCTTATTTCCCTTCCTTCTTCCTACCACTCTTTTTTCAACTTCCAAACAGGTAGCTTTGTGAATCACCATGGTTCCACATTGGGGCAGTCAACAGGAACTGCCAGCAAATTGCATTGGGCAGCCACAGCTCAGCACTCTCAGCTGAAATATATTTTCATTGTGGTTTAGACATCACTCTTTACCAGCACACATCCTTCACACCCAGCCCATGATGTCTGGGGCGTCACATTTGCCTTTCCCTCAATCCTCATTATCCCACATTGCCAGAATAAATAGCTTCCACCATGGCACCTTGGGTTCCATATGGAATTAGAGCATGAAACATTAGAGAAAGTGAGTGGGGGTGCTTAATATTTTTTCTCTTGCTATAGGAACAGCAGGGAAGCGCAAAATGAGAAGGAAATAAACCAGCATTTTATGAAGAGCATGCTTGAGGGTCCATTATCATGTAACTGGAACTATAATGGCCCCTGATTAAAAAGACTGAGCATAACATATTTCGTTAAATTTGTTCCCATCTTAACAAAGCTATCCCTTCCTTAATGTGGTGTCGATCTGCTCACACCTTCCAGCCCCCTCAACTCTTAAGACTTATATGGAGATATTCAGAATGAGATAGTGTACATTAAGAAAAAATTCTAGTGTACATTAAGAAAAAGTCCTCATGGTTCTAGAGGAAAACTTACAAATGTTTCTTTTGTGTGCTGCGATTCAGTTCCAAAATGTTGACTGTTGTTTGCAATAAACATGTGTTCTACGGTCATAAGGTTGCCACAAATTTCTGCTGGACTGCCCCATATTACACTATCTCTTACTTTCAAGGCACTTTCTAATTTTCCCTTTCCCTTCCTGCTGCTTCAGAACAGTGGTTCTGGAAGGTGCAGATCCAGCCAAGTGGACAAGCCATGCCGTGTTGGGAAGAGTGCTGTGCTTGTGGTTAAAGTAAACGATAGCAGCAAATTCTCCTAACTTGCATGGCCTCAGAGTGCATCAATTCCTAGAAGTCAGCACAAGTGCTTACTAAAATCCCACCACAAGATCCTATGGTAGTTTCCATTGCGCCTCTTAGAAATCAGAGGGAGCACTATGAAATTGCCACACACACCTGCAGATGTACCACAGAAACCTTTCTGAAGAATATCAGCGGATGAGTGTTTCTCAAAGCAACCTTGACTGTGTGAGAAAGATGCTTTCTTTCTTTTTCTTTTTTAGAAGTAATTTTGTTGTGTTTCCCCCAGTGTACCTGAAACACAATGTCCAGTGAAATACACATGCATTACTGAATAAAGATAAATAGAAACTATGCGTTCAACAGCTGAGGCACCCCTGCTTATGCGGAATAGAGGGCAATTCCCATGAAACAAAGGCAGACAGTATTACTACAAATAAAATCCACCACAAAATCCACAAGGAAGCATAAACCCTGGGGAAAGAGGCTTTCAAAGCAATGCATGCACTGCTTATTTTATAATCAAAATAAATTGGCAGGTGTGAGCCTGCCCCTCCACTCTTTCCATTTGTGCAGCTAGCTTTTGAGGGAGACAGTCCCCTCTGCAACTTTTTCCTCTTAAATACTCTGACAACTGCATTGTCAAGAGAACAGGTGAGATGTAGCCCCATTATAGTTAAGAAAATACACAAACACACATCCAGTGTGCTCCCATGGTGATTGGGCACACACAAGATGTCAAAGAAATGGGCTCTTATTTTTCTTGTTCCCCACTCAATAAATAAAAAGTCACAAGGAAGGCAGTATCCAGGAAGAGAAGGAATCATAGTGTTACCTGCAAGGAGAAGTGAGCAAAGAAGAGGCAAGAGACGGCAATCAGCTGGAGTATCTCTCCTCTGCTCTTAAGTTTTGTCTCTCCGTTAGCCTGCCCCTGCCGCTGAATTTCTAAGAGCACAGAAGCCAATGCTCCAGGGCTGTTACAGCGTGCAGTAGCTCCCTCCCCTTTCCTCTCCCCTCCCACTTCCCCACACATATTGAAACAGCTAGTGGGTTGCCTGATTGTAGTTTGAGTCAGAGAAACAGTGGGCTAGATTAGAATGACCGCAAGCTGCAGTATAGCCCAGCAAAGCCTCCAATCGTCACAGAGAGCGAGAGCACACTATGCCCCGGGGTGCAGTGCACACAGGCAGCAAAGCATGCCTGAAGTTGTGACCCGCAGCAACACAAAAGCCGCTTTCTGCAGAGCCTGGCATGATGCGTGCAGCTGGGGGAGACCACCCAGTTCACCCCCCTGTCGAAAGCAGCCTTCCCAGATGTTTTGGATCACAACCAAAAAGAATTACATTTGAAAAGCCAGTTATTTATACCCACAATTCAATGTAAGGTAATAAAGTATGAGTTTTGTGGTTTGAAAACTGCTGCTGCTGCTGCTCTCTCTCTCACTGGGTGTGTGTAAAACTACCAAGCATTCAGAAAAAATGTGAGGTCACTCAAAAACTAGACCTGTTGCAGTGAAGTTAAGACTTGGGAGGCAAGAAAAACATGCTGCTCAGGAGGTGTTGGGGCTGACCGAGGGCAGAATGAGGTCAGCAGGACAGAGTCTCATTTATCCCAATAGACCAACATCCACTGTTTCTGGCCCTACCCAAAAACATCAGAGTGAGTGCTAGGAACATCACTTCCTTCTGTTGTACTGATGTAGCTTCATGACAATGTTCTGGGCAGCTGCAAGAAAAGTAACGGAGAGTATAGGATATCTTAAAATAGCAGTTCCGTATACACTTGGAACCCAAAATATTTCTGCTTGGTTTTCTAAAACATGTTATTCCAGGAAATGCTGAAGAAATAGTGTTTAATCTGATAGCTGCTGCAAAGAATATAATAGCTACAATTGGGGGGGAGGGCGGGGCGGGAAGCATTTCTCCTACTATATCTGAATAGATTGAGAAAATTTGGTCCATAGTAACAATGATTACAAAATTTCTCCCCCATTGTATGTACAGTGGTACCTCAGGTTAAGAACTTAATTCATTCCGGAGGTCCATTCTTAACCTGAAACTGTTCTTAACCTGAGGTACCACTTTAGCTAATGGGGCCTCCCACTGCTGCCACGTGATTTCTGTTCTCATCCTGAAGCAAAGTTCTTAGCCCAAGGTACTATTTCTGGGTTAGCGGAGTGTGTAACCTGAAACATCTGTAACCTGAAGTGTCTGTAACCCGAGGTACCACTGTACTACAGAAACAGAATAAACATACAAAAAAAGCATGTGCAACCCTCAACACATATCAGCAAATGAGCACATCTGCTTGGCCTTTGAGTAGAAATGTCTCTCAATCTGAGGGGAACAGCACCCAGAGTTGCAGCATGAGGCAGAGGGAGGCAGCCACCATCAGGCAGTAGATGCTGGTCAAGATCACCATGAAGGCTATATATATATATTCAACTGAACACAGCATTAAGACATTTCCGTAATAAAGACTTACTGTTGCTACCAGCCTGGACTGCCTGCCTGTTGAACCTAATTGCCCTTTCATTACACATCACCAGTCGTGCTCCCTGACAATGTGCGGAAGCAGGGATCTTTGTGCTAAGAGAAATGTCATTATGACAACATTGTTCCTCTTTGTTGATCCTGCTATATTTCTCAGAATGTACAGATCTTTACTCTAAATGTAGCCAGGGCCAGTATACTGAAACAGGAAGCATTTCCTCCTTCCTTTCTTTTATAGCTATGCCATAAAACTGTAATACAGAACCACCATGCATGTGAAACATTTTCCTGCCTAGTATTTTTAGGGTTCATGTGCAAACAATAGTGGCAATGAAACTCCCTGCTTAAAAAAACAGCATTGAAATGAAATATAAGATACCATTCTCTTGCAACAACAAATAAGAGTATCAGAAAGTAGAGAGCTATTCTATCATCTTCATACATTGTCACTATTAGCTGGGTCAGATGCGTATTTGTCAAGCTCTGATAAGACATCTAATCTAAATTTAATCGCCACTCTCTCTGGAACTTGTGCAAAGGAGGGCAACCAAGATGATCAAGGGTCTGGAAACTAAGCCTTATGAGGGTGAAGGAGCTGCATATGTTTAGCCTGGAAAAGAGGAGACTGAGAGGAGATATGATTGTTGTTGTTTAGTCGTTTAGTCATGTCCTACTCTTTGTGACCCCTTGGACCAGAGCACTCCAGGCACTCCTGTCGATAGCTGTCAACGTTTTCCTTTTTAAAAGGGAAATTTCCTTATTCTGAATAGGATTCCTCACAAGAAAAGGGAATAGTTGACAGCTATGCTCCTGTCTCCCACTGCCTCCCGCAGTTTGGTCAAACTCATGTTGGTAGCTTCAAGAACACTGTCCAACCATCTCGTCCTCTGTCGTCCCCTTCTCCTTGTGCCCTCCACCTTTCCCAACATCAGGGTCTTTTCCAGGGAGTCTTCTCCTCTCATGAGGTGGCCAAATTATTGGAGCCTCAGCTTCAGGATCTATCCTTCCAGTGAGCACTCAGGCCTGATTTCCTTAAGAATGGATAGGTTTGATCTTCTTGCAGTCCACGGGACTCTCAAGAGTCTCCTCCAGCACCATAATTCAAAAGCATCAATTCTTTGGCAATCAGCCTTCTTTATGGTCCAGCTCTCACTTCCATACATCACTACTGGGAAAACCATAAGGCAGTGATCCATGAAGGAGGGAGATATGATAGCCATCTTCAAATGTCTCAGGGGCTGTCACATGGAGGAGGGAGCAAGCTTGTTTTCTCCTGCTTCGGAGGGTAGGACTTGAACCAATAGCTTCAAGTTACAAGAAAGGAGATTCTAACTAAAGCATTCAGAAAAACTTTCTGACAGTAAGAGGTGTTTGGCAGTGGAACAGACTCCCATGAGAGGTGGTGGACTCTCTTTGCTTTGAGGTTTTTAAGAGGTCTGTCGTGGATGCTTTAGCTTCCTGTATTGCGGGGAGTTGGGTGAGATGACCCTTGGCTGCTTTCCAACTCTATGATTCTCTCGCAAATGGTTAGTTGTTTTTCACAGCTAAATACCAAAAGATTTCTTCCTGTGGTCCCATTTATTAGTTTTTTGTTTTTTTTTTAAGATGGAAATGTGTTCACAGTAAATGCTTGTAAAACACAGCACTTTACACATGCCACATTTTCCTGTGTATAAGACTAGTCCCCGCCCCCTTAAAAAAATGTTAACAATTAGGGGGGCGTCTTATACACGGATACATCTCCCCCCATTTTCTTAACTCTGAGTCCCCCAAAATAGGGGTGTCTTATACATGGGGGCGTCTTATAGATGGAAAAATACGGTATATCCAACCAAGATTTTACAGAATCTTGTCTCTGCTGGATAAGCAGTTTCTGCTTCCTCATTCCCGTGGTGAAGGCTTCTCTTCACAGAGTCAAAGCCCATATCCTAACTGACCGCAATCGCCTAGAAATGCCCAAGATAAACAAGGGCTCTCCATTCTTACTTATCTCTGGCATCTGATCTAAAAGGGTATGCTGTCTCTAGATCTGGATCTTCTCTTTAGCTATTGTGGTCCACAATTGTTGACAGACCCATCCTACATTGATTTGCTTAGCGCTTTCTTAAAGTTATCTAAACCAGAAGCCATCGCTGCATCCTGTGATAGTGAGAATAATCTATTTAATGTATTATTCTTTTTTAAAAAAATACTTATACACTGCCCTATCACAAAATATGTCAATGTGGTTTACAACAGTAAAAATAAGAAGAAACCATACAATAAAAGCATAAAAAGTTTTTTAATAAGTTAAGAACAAAAAAGTTTTTTAAAAGGATCGGGAACCCATTGTGGGGGATGTACTCCCTGCAAAGGCCTGGCGGCAGAGAAAAAAATTCAGCAGGCATTTAATAGCTGGCACAGAAGTTAATTACATGTTGTGCAAAAAAACCCCAAAAAACCTTTCCTTTATCCTTCCTGAATCTGCTATGTTGCCATTCATTAGATGAACTGTTAATCTAAATCTAAAAAGCCCCAACTGCCTTTCCTTGTGGAAAATGTGCTCCATTCTCATTTTGGTTGTCCCTTTCCCCTGTCTTTTCCACCTCTTGGATTTCTAGTACTTTCTGAGATAGGGTGACCAGCTGAGACAGTGGAGACTTTTGCAGCAATCGACCTTTAATGCGAGCTCTGCTGGGTTTGACCTTCAGTGTAAGCTCCTGCTGTGTTTGCTCGTTTGCCAGCCATGCGAGCTGGTTAGGTTTCATGCAAGTGCTAATGATATTAAAACCAGAAACTTAACAGTGTTTCCGAACCCAGGCCATTATACGAATGGCATTTGTCTGATGTGCTGAAATATGCATTCCCTTGAACTCTGATAAAGGCAGCTATTAATGTCTATGTTTTTTATCCTGTCTTCCTACCTGTATAGCTCATTATTACTTAATTGCAAATGGATATATGGGGGGGGGGTGTAAGGTAATAATTTTTAATGGTGCGACATAGGAAAATAAATTTTAAAAGAATGCTTCTCTGAGCATCTCTCAGAGGTACTTGAGGTAATCCTATCAATAAATAGCTCATTAAACTGTACAATCGATGTCCGTGCCCTGAGGCAAGAAGGATCAAGAACAGACTGAGGGGGAGGGAAGTTAAAACAAAAAAAACAAAAAAAGAAGATATTGTGGAGCTCCAAAAGGACCTCGCTGTACTGAGTTAATGGGCTGTAAAATGGCAAACGCAATTCACTGTAAACAAGTGATGGAAGATGGGTCAAAAAATCTCAGTTTCACATACAGAATTGCAGGGTATGAAGCAACAGGGAGGAATGAGACCTTGAGGTCAGAATGGACAGCATAATGAAGAGGTGTGCGGCAGCTATGAAAAAGACAGAGATGGAAAGAAGATAAAGTCCCAACTAGAGAAGAATGGCAGATCCAATTGGATTATGCTGAAATGACTAACATGACCGGAAGAATCAGAAATCAGGAAGACCAAAATTTTAATAAGGAATGGGAATTTTTAAAATAATTTGCTGAGAAAGGTTCCCCAGACAATCCATTGCCTAGTGATTTCTAACTTGCTTTCCCGGCTTTTCTTTTCACATCTGCTGCACACACTTGAGCCCTATCAATTCAGATATAACAGTTTGTTATTTGTTATTTCCTTTGCTGTTAATGTTTGCGGACTCAGAGGGAATATTAAGATACATATCGACTGACGTAAGGTGACAAAATTAGCCACTTCCTCAGAATTAGTGGGCAGCCCACAGTCTGTGCCATGCATGAAGCATGATGTTTACATTGCTGGGATGTCACTGCTGTCTCCCACCCTTCTAGCTTCTTCCGTTGAACACACTCTTTTTCCTTTGCCAGTAGCAAAAGCAGCCCCCAGATGCTGTGATCCCCCCTCCCCAAAATTAAAGGCTTAACCAACTCCTGAGTGTATGCTGGTTACAAAAAAGGCATTCCTGTCTGAGAGAGAAGTGGCACAAGAAGCCAGATTGTTCAGCAAGGTGTAGTCATGAAACATGCAGGTTCTATGCTTTTCAACAACTGCCTTTGTTATATGAATTGCCTCCCTCATGGAGGGAGAGCACAGTTGCAGGTTGGCTAATTGCCACCTTACTCTTCCAGCTCTGAAATGCTGACCCTCCGCAACAAAGCAGCAAAGTTTGACAGAGAGGCAATTGGAAAGAAAGGGGACTTTCATATGACCTTTCTTAGGCCTACCTGGTGCTGCCTTTGCAAACTGTCCAGCATTTTCCACACTGGATTTTTGGAAGAGTAGATATCAGCCTACCTGTTATCTCTTATCCCCAAATCATCATCTTGCATGGAGAAGGCAGCTTGCATTTTGCAGGTAAGAAAAGGCACCTCCTTAATCTGTGCCAAGTGTGCACATGAATACAGAAGCACACAGAGACCAACAGTGGACTGCTTCCAATGTTATGGGGGTGGGCTGCAGGGGGGAGAAAGGAACATTTCATTGCACAAGTGGACATCTGCTGCAGTGGTAAAATGGCAGCGTTGGATGCGACCATATTTCTAGTGTTCATCTGTTGCCACTCAAAACATCAGAGTCTTGTGGAACCGCAAAGATTAAGAAATATTAGTTTTCAAGGTGCCACCTATACAGAGGTACCTCGGGTTACATACACTTCAGGATACACACTCTGCTAACCTAGAAATAGTGCTTCAGGTTAAGAACTTTGCTTCAGGATAAGAACATAAATTGTGCTCTGGCAGCACGGCGGCAGCAGGAGGCCCTATTAGCTAAAGTGGTGCTTCAGGTTAAGAACAGTTTCAGGTTAAGCACGGACCTCCGGAATGAATTAAGTACTTAACCTGAGGTACCACTGTATAAGCAATTAACTTCCATCATTAGCTCCCAGGGACTGAACAACGAATCAGCAAAAACGTTGTGCTGAACAAACCTATCCTATGTAGTTTGAATTAAAAAGCTGCCCCCACCCCAAGAAGACCCTTACTTCTTGTAAATGCAAGGAGTAAGGGTCAGTCAGTAAAGGGTTTGGATAGCAACATTTACTTGAGAACAGGTGAAAACATGAGCTCTGTCCCATGAGTAGACTGTGATGAGGCTATGAGTTGGTTGATTGTTTATTTATTTAAAATGCTACTCTATGCCCCAGCTCTCTCAGTCATAATTCCACAGGGGCATTCAATATAATATATGCATGTGTGTGTGTGAAATAAAAAATCACACACATACACACTCTCTCACACAAACTGCCAAAACAGGGCCAAGCAAATTTAGAAGGAAAAAAAATCAGTTTTAACATCAACTTCCAAACAGTTTTTAGAAAGAGTGCCAGTAAATCTGATCATGGAGTAGAAAACCTCAGCAAAAAACTACAAGCAGGGCTGCCTTCAGTGGGAACAGAATTCCCACAAAGGAGCTAAGTGAGTCTGTCCCTTGTTTGTTGCTTTTGTCTTTTATAAGCAGGGATGGGCAAATTTCACTTCCTCTCAGTTTTCCATATTTTCGCGTCAGTCAGTTGTATTTTTTTTAATGTAAAAAAAGTCACCAAGACAATTTGCCTTCTAATATACACATGTTTGCAAAGAATTTCCCCACAATATAATGCATTTTGGTATATTATTTTCACTAATATATGCACCGAGATGCACACTTTCTCCTGAGTTATGCGTTTTTGTACACATTACGTGGCTGGAGAAGCACATTGCAAAATTCAGAGAAGTGCGAATTTCAACTGAAGACTCCATTTCAATCCTTTGGAAAGGACAAATTTGGAAGGTTCAACCTTTAAATGCAAACTTAATTGAATTTCTTCCCCATCCCTATTGACAAGATAGGCTCTGTTACTATGTCTGGGAGAGTTCTGCATGATCCATGTCTGAAAGCTCTTTCCTCTGATGCTTTTGGAACCCTCACCAGCTTGATTCAGCACATCAAGCTGTTGTTCTGTTAACCCAGCTTCAAAAGCTAGCAGGAGTGCCAGCTCTGGCTCTCGAGTGCTTTCATTGCTGGAACACATTCAGTGGATCATTACTGGTGATGCCTGGGGTTGATGTGATGTTCCACGGGGCTTGGTTTTTATTAGTGATGTTGTTAATCAGGTAAATGAGGCCACTGAGAGAGATTAACCAGCTCTGGATTAAATACACAACAGGAAAACTACAGAAAGTAAACACACAATGAAAAGTGCCATAACCAAGCACTCAGAAGTAGCTGTCTGATTCTGGACCAGTGTTGGGTGGCTATGGCTATGGCAGGTAAAGATGCTAAAACTGAACCCAGGCAAAATAGGGAGCGATGCTAATAGCTCTGCAGAGGGTGAGCCTTCGTATAACAAATGAAGTGGTGATTTCCTTGTGCGGTCAAATTCGAACTCTGCTTTATTCCAGGATAGAAAGGTGTTCTGTTTACATGACACACCTCCCCACACAGCTAACTGAAGCCCTTCCCCTCTTACAGTTTGCTCCAACCCCTTTTAAAGGAGGGGTGCTTCATAGGATATCTGCTAAAATGCTCTGTGAAGTGCCTCTCTCCCCTCCATTAAATAGGTCCCGTGAGCCACCGGCCACCAGCACTGCCTCCTCACTCTCTGGCCTGCTGTTTGTCACACTGGAGAGGATGTGAATGTCTGTGGACGACCCATACAAACTGAAGAGCATGCTGACATTCTTACATTTTTATGTAGATAGGAAAAAATAAAAATAAATACAATGGAATTAGATTAGCTGCCTCTGAACACAGTTTGGAAACTTCAGCTGGTGCAAATTTCAGTGGCCAAGTTGCTCACCAGGGCAAGATGGTTTGAGCATATAATGCCAATCCTGGCATTATACCAGCCCAAAGTGTTGGTTTCAACTGATGTTGCTTTAAACTGCTCAGGACGACAATACCTAAAGCACTGCCTCTCCCCATATGAACTGACCTGGACCCTGCAATCATGATCTGAGGCCTTTCTTTGTGTGCCTCCTCTATGAGAGGTCTGGAGGATGGCAACACAAGAACACCTTTAGGCACCAGGCAAAAACATTCCTCTCCTCCAAGGCCTTTGGCTAATTAAACAATCTATGGTATTTTAAACTGTGTGTGGAGGGGGGGGTATTGTTTTGCTTGTAATTATGTTATGTATTTTTGTGTTTTTATATTGTAAACCACCTCTTGATCCTCAGATACAAGGCTGCATAGAAATTTAATAAATAAGAAGGAAGGAAGGAAGGAAGGAAGGAAGGAAGGAAGGAAGGAAGGAAGATTTGGAAACCCTAACGAATACAGGTGATTGTACGCTACAGATATTACCAGGTGGGGATGATTTGATGAGGTGGAGTAGACCACTCCCTCCTCCTCTGGATGGAGGTGAAGCCACCTGTAAATAGGAAAACAATAGAAAAGGGGCTGAGTTGGAAAGAGACACAGACTTGCCTTGCTCTCTGTGCTGAATCCAAAGCTAAGGCTTTGTAGATTCCCCTATAAAACCTAAATGTGAGAGCGAGTTCTGTTGTAGTGCTAATGCTGTGTGCCCGTCTATCCCCCACATATGTGTAAATATCACAAAGACACCACAATCTCCAGAGATCTTCAATCCAAGGAAACCAACACAGTGGTATGTGCTGACTGGCACCCCTAAAATCTTTCACACTTGCAGCCTGGGATGTGCATAACACTGTGATACTTGATTATACATTCATTTTACACTTGTCCTCATCAAGATCCCTACATGGTAATGTTTAGTTCAAAAGATATGCCTGATTAATGATCTAAAGGATTCAAGCTGTTCATCATGCAATCTTATGTTTTTCTTATCTCTCAGCATCTGGGATCTGTCCTGGAAGCCAGCACCAACCATTTCTTCTTCTTCCTGAGCAATTCATTACAGAAAGACATAATTTATTAAGGAAGAAGAGATATTTGGTTTGGAGACGTTAGTCACTGTTTACAGTTTAGCTATGCAAATAGTCAAAAGATAAGGTGGTTGGAAGATTTTCGTCTGGAGATTGGTTTAAAATAAGTAGAAAGTGTATTATTTAGAGAAAATGCTTTTTTGCCATGTCTGATAGCTTGTGAAATGTAATAGATCCTTGAAAACGTTTCAGGAGAGAATCCCAGGTCAAGTTTCTTAAGAAGATATATATATAGGCTTGTACAGTGGTGGAGCTTCATGCTGTGGCACCGGGGGCAGAGAGCAGGCGGGGGCGGGGCTGGTGCATGTCTTGGGGGTGTGGTGCGCCGCCTGTGGGGGCGTGGCATGTGTCCTGGGGGCGTGGCGTGCCGCCTGTGGGGGCAGGGGGGCAGCCGTGATGGCACCCTGGGGATCGTGCTGCCAGAGGCTGTGTGCTCCCCCCGCACTCCTCTTCTTCCACCAGTGGGCTTGTATCTAATTATGTCATTGTGTGAGTGGAACAACTTCCCTTTGGGGTCCACTCCCACCCTACCATTCTATGAGCCTATGATTGACCAGTCCAGGGCTGCAGGCCTGTGGTCCTCCAGATATTGTTGGATTCCAGTTTCCACCAGCCACAACTAGCATAGCCAATGATCAGGAATGATGAGAGTTAGAATCTAAAAACATTTGGAAAGCTAATGTTCATCACTACTAGGGCTGCCCAGTCAGGACAACACACCCTAGAAAAATCTGGAGACTACCTATTCCATCAAGGATCTCTTCCCAAATTAGTTTGGTGTCAGGGCTAATGTTTTATATGGGGTTTTTAAACACATAGTTGTGAGAGGGGTGGGGGAAGGAGATGCTGCCCCACCCAGGATCAACAGCAAAGCAGGTGTATCCTGTAGGGTGCTCCTTAAGAAACACCCTGTGTCATGCAGGATTGATGCTTCCACTCAACAGCCGTTGTGTGGAGGCATTTATCCTATGAGGTTCTGTATCAGAGATGGGTTATCAGGCAGGAAGGAGAGTCAGGTTGGTGGTGAGCTCCTAGCTTCTTCTGAGAAGACACAGCTGGTGCTCAGGGAGCTGTCCAGCAGGGAAAGAAGAAGGTTCTATCACAAGTCAGCTGAGGCAGCATGGGGGCTACTCCACAAGGAGGTAAAAGGTAAAGGACCCCTGGACGGTTAAGTCCAGTCAAAGGCGACTACGGGGTTGCGGCACTCATCTCACTTTCAGGCCAAGGGAGCAGGTGTTTGTCCACAGGCAGCTTTCCAGGTCATGTGGCCAGAATGACCAAACTGCTTCTTGCACAACGGAACACCATGACGGAAACCAGAGCGCACAGAAACGCCATTTACCTTCCCACTGCAGCAGTACTATTTATCTACTCACACTGGCATGCTTTGAACTGCTAGGTTGGTAGAAGTTGGGACAGAGCAAAGGATTCGAACCGCCGACCTTCTGATCAGCAAGCCCAAGAGGTTCAGTGGTTTGGACCCCAGTGCCACCCGTGTCCATAGGAAGCTACAGCTGGAGGCTGGTCGGAATAGATGTTGTATCAACAAGGTCTAGGCAGCAAACGACAGTTTCCATCACTGCCTTTGCAACCCCAGCCTTTCCCAAAGCACTTATAGGGCCAATCCTGGTTACACTCAAGTGCAGTCAAATGCTGGTTACACTCAAGTGAGAGACTTTGCTTTGGAAAGAGTTCCAAACTCGTCTGTCAGCTTCATCCCTGTCTTCAGTCCCAGGAGTCCTCAGAACCTCAGGTGGTCTCTTGTTCTCAGAGTGCCTCCTTGTGGGGACCTTACTGTAAATGTTTAATTGTCCCCTTGCATCACAGGATGCCACCATGTCTGTTTACTTGTTTTCTTTCCTGTATTTTTTTATCTTCTTGCCCTTTGCCAGTTCCTCACCTTTCCGCCCTTCTCTTCCTTGTACAGATACCTCTTCTGCCTGCCTTTTCACCCCACACTGTCCCTTTGACAGTGGCTCTCCAGGGTTTCAGATGGGCCATGCCCAGCTCCATCTGGAGCTAATGGGAGTTTAACCTGTGACCTTGTACAAAACTCGTTTGACTAGAGACAATTGTGGGACAAAAGAGAGATAAGTACACACATGGAAACTAAGGGTTCTCTCAAACCGTCATCTCAGAAGGTTGTCATCAGCTTAAGCTTCTGCGGTGGGGACTTTCTCAAGCACAAGATGAATGGGACACGTCTCATGGGTTTCATATTTGATGGAAGCAATTCAGAAATGGGAAAATAATCAGCTGAATTCCAGAGAAAAGCGGAAAAAATTGCACTGTCTGGAACACAGTGCCAGTAGCGTAATCCATAAAGTTGAGAACCCAGAGTTCTTGGATAGTTATTTAGGTCACTTCCAAATCATTGCTGTTTTGTGGGTGGCATTCAAGCACATACGGAAAAACGCTTGCACAACAAACCCACTCCCCTACCCCAGCCCAAAGTTGGATGTTTTGCAGTAAGAAAAGTGATGGAAAAATATACTGGGAGGTGTGGGATAACAAATGCCTGACATGACATTGCGTAACCCCCTGCAAACAAATCAGGATGACTATTCCATAAATAATGGCCATTGTATAACCTCCCCACAAACAAGTCTCCTTGAAGCAACCTTAGTATGTGGGGGAAAATACCATTCACTTTAGACTTCCAGTCTAGAAAACAACTGTGGCTTCTGCAACAAACTCTGTAAACTCAGGGGACAGATTCTTGCTCTGTTTACATTCTAAACGCAGCAAGGCTATGCTCCCTGTCTTCAGAGAGTTTGTATCAACCAAAGTCATTTTCTGAAATTCTAAAATAAGTGAGTGGTATTCCCCACCCCCACCCCACCCAAATTTAGAAGCTAGTCTTCATGTGTTGGTTGTAAGGGTTATGCCCAATAGTCTGGCAATGAAGCAGATTGGATATAATTATTGTGCCTAGGATGATGTGGTGATGATAGGGGCAGCTATGGTTCTCAGTTATAACTTCAATCTTCCTTTCGGGCATGCCAATTTTTTTCCAGATTCCATGAGAAGAAATGGAAGGTTCAAGTATGGTTGAATGCTCAAGTTTCACCTGCACTTCCATTTATGTAAAGTACCCCGAGGAGTCCTGGGCCCTGTAGCTTGTTAAGGATGCTAGGAATTGTAGCTCAGAGGTAAACTATAATTTCCAGGATTTGGGATCTCTGTGTGCGCGAGCTTTAAATGTATGATGTGGGATAATAATATTTTCAGCAGTCTTCTGGCTCTACTGCCACACATTCCTACAAAATTCCTAGAAGAACATAATAATTCTGCATATAATGAATGCTGCACATATAAAACTAATTTTGGCATCGCTATATATTTTTTTCTTTTGGCCACAGGAAATGCCTAGGCTGTTGATTTATGCTTTTATCAGGAATAAGCAGCTGGTTGTTGTGCTGAAAATATTCTGGTTTCTTCCACTTTCACTCATGAGTTCCTGCTTAAAACCATGAACATGTGTGGCTCTTGCTTAACACTGCACATCACACTTCCAGTCTCCGGGAGGTTGTGTGTTCTGTCCTATCAACTCTCTGAGATCCCCCAGAGGGGAAGGACAAACCAAGAGGTAAATGCACACAGGGACACCCACTACTCACGCACCCACCCACCCACCCACTCTGCTTTCAGTGAAAGAAGAGATAATGTTGAATTAAGTCAGCACAGCATATCGCAGCCAGAGGGATTCTCTTTCAGATGTGTGGAGCAAGTGGGGATGGACGTCACAAGTGAGACCAACAACCACACACACATATATATATATATATATATATATATATATATATATATATATATAAAAGTCCCTATGCATGCAGACAACTTTACACTTGCAGAACTCAGAACTATGCTTTTGGGGTCTTTCCACTTGTGTAGAGAACATTCTCTACGTCTTAAAAACAAAACAAAACTCCAGTGCAGATGCAGACTGGGAAAGATTTCTTCCCAAAAGTCTAGTTGGAAGAAGTTCTTTAGTGGATCCTGAAAGGACAGCAGACACTGGGATGGAATTCCAAAGGGCAGGTGCCACCACACTAAAGAACCAATTCCTCTATATTGTGCATAATAGACTTCCTGATAAGATGGTATCTGCAAGAAGCCTTCTTATTATATAGAATCATAGAATTGTGGAGTTGGAAGGGGCCCTGAGAGTCATCTACTCCAGCCCCCTGCAATGGAGGAATTTCAATGAAAGCACCCATGACAGATGTGCCAAACATCTGAAAGGTATTAAGGTACTCAGGAAGTCAGTGTGGAAGAGGGCTACTACAGGTACCCTAGCATTTTCTGTTTTTTCACAAATAAAAGAAAGGTACATCTTAGTCTTCCCCTATCTGGTACCCTCCAGATATTTTGGACTATAATTCCCACCAGCTTCATATAGCATGGTTGTGCTGCCTGGGGCTGATGATATTCACCTTCCAAAACCTCTGCAGGGCACCAGGTGAAGGGAGGTTGATAGGCTACATTTGTCCAGCTCTCGTGGGATCAGACCACATGAAACTTTCTGACACGATCAATCAGTTCGAACCTGGTCTTTTGCGACTAACTTGGCCAAGAAGGGCATGCTAAGATTCCACAATATTTTCCTTTATGAGAAATGCAATGTTTGGGTTTTTTTTTAGTGTGTACAGGATGGGGTAATATCAGAGAGTGAATTTTTATTTAGCATGCTTATGTTTCCATTCTCGTGGCCCAGAATGACATATTCAATGTTGTTCTGTACCATTCTTTTAATCAGCTGTCAGATGTAACAGTAAGATTCGGCTTTTGTTTCCAGTCATATTTCCAAGTTGTGTAATATCGTTTCATTATAGGAAGAAATGAATGGCCTGTGTGTTGTTGCCATGAAATGATTTTATGTAACTTACTGGTAGTTGGAATGGACAGAAGAGAATGAACGAAAGAGTTGTTTAATTCAGATGCAATGCTTTTGAGACGAAGATGTACTTTCATTTGCCTGCATGAAATGGCAGTGGAAGATGAGTTGATTAGGATGGGATATCAATCCAAAGAAATCAACAATGGCTATTGGCATTTCTAAAAGGGTTTCCCACAACAAAGAACTTACCGATAAACCATTGGCTGAGTTTATGTTGGCTGTGAGAAAGGCTTGGGTTTTTAAATTCAGTCTTCATTTCAACCCCCAAATGGATGGAAATCTGTAGACTGTTCTATTATGCATTACAGGAGCAGGTCTTCTCTGTTCTGGCACCTACGGTACTCTCTGAAATACCTTCCCTCTGGAATTCAGAAAGTATCAACCATGCTGGGTTTCAAGAGGAAACTGATAATCTTTCTTTTTAGACAATCTTTCCCCGACTCTTGATAAAATTGTTAAGAACGCATTGCTCAGTTGTTACTTTATATTCTTTAAGGCTGTGTCTGTGGGCAATTTATGGCTGAGTTCTAAAACACACAAAATTGTTAAAAACAACCACCATCCGAAATCTATACAGTCAAATCAATACTTAAAACTCTCAACTTTCATGGGGATGGAAGGGCTAATCAGCAACTCAGAGCAGTGTGACATAAAGCTGGATTAGAATCACAGAACTGTAGAGTTGGAAGGGACCATGAGGGTAATTAATAATAATAATAATAATAATAATAATACCCCGCCCATTTGGCTGGGTTTCCCCAGCCATTTTAGTCTAACCCCCTGCAATGCAGGAATCTTCTGCCCGACATGGTGAGATCTCATGATCTACCGACTGAGCTAGCCCAGCTGCCACAGACTGAATTGCATAAAATGCCCGGGTAAAGTGGAAAATCTTAATATGGTGCGCAAAAAAAGTGCCCGTTGTCAGTGCCAGGCAGGCGTTCCTTGGGAGAGCATTCCACAGGCTGGGTGGGGGGCAACTGAAAATAGATGCACATTATCTATGTGATGAGGTTTTCACATCTCCAAGGGAGAGAAGATATCTGAGTATCTGGTGTGGTTCAGTGTGGAATGCACACTTACCTTCACCATTATTCACTTTCAGACGGCATTTGAAAACATTTCTCTTTAACCAGGCATTTGGTGGCTGAAGTATGTTGTTCCTGGCAACCCTGACATCACAGGATGGAAGTATGCTTTTAATTGTAATTGCATGCAGAATGTTTTTTAACTGCAACTACATTTAGATGTTTTTAATTGCAATTGCAGAATGTTTTAATCTGCTTTAGAATGCTTTTGGTTTTTAAATTATATATCTGCTTGCTGCCTGGGGTTCCTTCGGGAGGAAGGGTGGGATGTAAACTCAATAAAACAAATAGGCAGGCAGGCAATGACTGCCCAGGCAATTAGTAGGGAATGAAAACCCTTATCTTCTCCTCTGATGGCCAAACTAGATAAAATAGATAAGCTAGATGGTGGGGATGGTGAGGCAAAAGACCCTGGGCCCAAGCACACATGCATATTGTATAAAGGTGCAAAGCCCTTCTTTCGCACCCTGTGAAACAGAGTTTTTTAAAAAACTGAGGTACGCTCCCATGACTCCCAAACCTTCCCCGATCTCCTTCCCCCTTCCCCCTTTGTTTTGTCAGATCAGGAGAGGCTCAGGAGTCATGGGCAGGTGGCCGTTGCCCACGAGGGGTCAGCCTAGTAGTGCAATTGGCTCTGGCTGGCTTCAGGAGCTTCTTGCTGCTTGCTGCTCACTGCTCGCTGCCATGGCACGGGAAAAATGGTGGGCGCCACGGCAGCGAGCAGCTTCTGAAGCCAGCCAGAGCCAACTGCGCTAACAGGCTGGCTCCAGGCTGCTGAGGCTGCCACTGCCATGTTTCCTGAGGGCAGATTTGCATATCTGGGGACATTCTAGGGACGGAATTTGTCTGGGGACAGATTTGCAAATCCGGGGACTGTCCCCAGGAACCGGGGACGTCTGGTAACCCTAGGTTAGCCCTGTACAAATTACTCCAACAATGGGATCGACATGGTCGTCATTTCACATGCTCTTTCCTGCCTTGGGTTACTTCCTCACAGTTATGTCCTTTCTCGGCAGGCCAAGAGCAAACGTCAACGCTGCCAAACTATATTGCATTTGTTTGCCTTTTAATTATACCCAAGTGGCCTTAACAGATGGCTTTTCTTAAGAAATGGCTTGCTGGTAATGATGCATAGACATCCTGGTTCCAGAGTCCTGAATGTAAGATGGTCACTGGGTTCTGGCACTCCTTAGGGGCGCTGGCAACTGCATACCCTCCAACATTTCACCAATGAAAATAGGGACTTCCCATCCCATAATGATAATTTTACCATTTAAACCCCACACATCTTACTGGGTTGCTCCAGCCACTCTGGACAGCTTCCAACACATATAAAAACATAATAAACATTAAACATTTAAAAAAACCTTCTCTGTTCTTCTGATTGCCTTCAGACGGCTCAGGGGTCGGATAACTCCATACCCTCCAACATTTCTCCAATGAAAATAGAGACATCCTAAGGAAGAGTGAGACATTCTGGGATCAAATCAGAAACTGGGAAGGTTTCTCTAAATCAGGGACATCCCTGGAAAATAGGGACACTTGGAGGGTCTGCAGCTGTTGACATTAAAGGTTGCTAGGACCTAATACGAAAAGTGCTGTGTGCCACTAAAACCCACACCGGAAGTGGCCTTAAACCAGGCAAGGCTATTTGTTCATCCAGCCCAGTGCTGCCTGCTTTGACTGGCAGCAGTTTCCCAGGAACTCAAGCAGAAGTTGACATCACTTGCCATCTGATCCTTCTTGTTGGAGATACAAGGGATTAAACTAGGATCTCTTATTGCTGAGCTATGCTCTGTCTGCACCTTGAGGGTAGGGAGAAGGGGGAACAACTGCATCAAGAACCCGGCTTAGAATTTCTCCTGCACATTCCTGTTGTGCAACTACAGACTATGACCATTATTCATAATATTGCTTTAGACAACACTATAATGGCAGCAATTGTAATTTGCTGACACTCTCTTAACGTTAAGGACCTGGCAATTTGAGGACCTGCCTTGGAATTACAGGACCAGCTAGCCTTTATTTCCAGTTCTACCAGAGGGTATTAGAGACTCCTCAGAATAAACCTCCTTTTCAAAACCTATTCCTCCTCCTCCTCTATTGAATTTATATACAGTGGTACCTCGGGTTAAGTACTTAATTCGTTCTGGAGGTCCGTTCTTAACCTAAAACTGTTCTTAACCTGAAGCACCACTTTAGTTAATGGGGCCTCCTGCTGCTGCCGCACCGCCTGAGCACGATTTCTGTTCTCATCCTGAAGCAAAGTTCTTAACCTGAAGCACTATTTCTGGGTTAGTGGAGTCTGTAACCTGAAGTGTATGTAAACTGAAGCGTATGCAACCTGAAGTGTATGCCACTGTACTGCCCTATATCCTAAGGTCTCAGGGCGGTTCACAGAAAAGATCAACATAAAAACCATAATATATATAATCAAAATAAAAACAACAATCCAATAACAGCCCCCCCCACCCAATAACACTTGGCCATTTGACCAAGAAACATTACAACAGTTACACATTGTAACAGTCTAAAATATGCATGAAGCTTGGTGGAGAAAATCTTTGTTTTTTCAATGTTTGCTCAGTTTTGAACACTGGAGTTTCAACAGGAAGCCTGGATGACCATTCACATTCATGGATAGTGTCATTTTCTGGCTACAAAATACATTTATTATTCTCATGTGTGTTTATTTTGCCTTCAGTTACATTGAGCTGTTCATTTCCTTTAAAGTGCATAAACACTTTGCCAAAAGGAATGGGAATTATGTATTCTAGTGATGGCTGCATCCTTGTTTGAATCAAATAATCTTTCTTGGTCAGGATACTTTAACCCTTTCATGCCAGACCATTGGGATTCTTCCAGTATTTACACCCCCCCCACAAACACACACACTTTGGCTCTTTCTCACCAAATCCTCCCTCACAATCTCACCAAGTCCCATGATATCAAGTACACCCCAGTGTAAAATATACATACGCAGAAAAGCACTTCTGCAGCTGTACGGCCATAAAACCACTCAACAAGTTCCCATGAGAAATGACAGCCGTGCTACAGAAATAGGCTGGTGGCCAGTCCCAAGGACAACAAATTGCTGCTAATTTTGTACGGCACATTATAGGGACGGAGGGAACTGATGCTGTGCTAAATGCTAAGGCTTTTCATTGACAAGGAACTGCATGCCTCTCCTTTGTATTGCTTTGCTCCTTTTGCACTTCTGCTGCCTGTTCCATGCTAATCACCAGCTTCCCTGCAAAAAAGGCAGCTAATCTCCGCCGAGTATCACACATTAAACACCTGCTTCTGCATCCCATAAATTCCACTGGTGCCAGGAGTTTGGCACTTCACCTTGCCAGACCGACAGCAGCCTGACAGAGCTGGCTTGAAACCCGGCATCTTGGACTGGGACCAAATTGCTCAAGTTCAGCCAATTCCTCATAACCTTTGGAAGCTGGCAGGGGAAACGTGCCCTGCCAAATAAGCTCAAGGCTGTCAGCTCTGATTTGGGAGGTTAAGTAGGATGGAATCGGAGAGGTGGTGCTAAGCACATCATAGGGCACATAGAACTCATAGAATAGAGCCCATAGAATCATAGAGTTGGAAGGGACCTCGAGGATTATCTAAGCCAACCCCCTGCAATGTAGGAGTATGCAGCTGTCCCTTACGGGGACAGCACCACACTCTAACCAGCTATCCAGGATATTCTATTCTCTCATGGATGGGAACTGACCATTTCTGGGCACTGACCTGGATCTGTATTTGTTTGGTTATCTTGGAACAGATCAGTGGAGCCGGGTATAGGAGGCAGAGGAGGCTTCAGCTCCCCCAATATTTTGGGGCAGGGGGCAGCACCCCCAATATTGAGGGGGCTGCCACCTCCACTGCCACCCCCAAGCACCCTCCACACGTCCCAGCCCAAGCCTCCTCCGGGCAGTCCAGGAACCAGGCGGCGGGATGAGTGAGATCTTTGCTTTGCTCACCCCAGCATCTGCCTGGCAGTTCAGGAACCGGGTGGCGGCAGGGACAAGCAAGCACAAAGATCACTCTCCACGCATCCTGCTCCCATCTGGTGCGTGCTGGACAGTGTCCTGTGATGTGTCACATGGCTGTGCCCCCACAATGGGGGGAGGGCAAGTCTGCACCCCTGGGACAGATCAATGGGACTCATGCATATTAATAAGGTTGGATGAATCTGTCAATTTCAGTTTCTCTCAGTTCATCATTTTTCCTGTTTTAATTTCCTATTTTAAATTTTAAAGTCCTCCCCAAAATTATTCAGCATCTTAGTGCACAGTTCTCTAAACAAATCCCCCTCTTCATGCAATTTTCCTTAATAAGCACATTTTTACAATCAATCTTCTATAGTATATTGTATTTTTGTATGTTATTTTCAGAACTATTATAATAGTACAATAATTTGATTTATTATTTGCCCTTCACCCTAAGGTTGCAGGGCATGTCACAACAAATAAAAAATACATTAAAGATAGTTTAAAACAAATTACAACCCCAGGATTACACCCACTGTCTGGGGCCTAGGACGGCACTTCTGGTGGAGACTGATGGTTCATTGAAAGTGGTGACTGGACATGCAAGTAAATTTGATTAGCTGCAGTCTCACTAGAACTAGCACATCAAAATTCTGTTGAAAGATCTTGGTATATTTAGCCTGGATAAGAGATTATCATAAATGTGCTCAACTAGCTGATAGCAATACATAGGACCTGGATTTGTTTACTGTTTAAGCTGTACAGCCCACTGGCCAGTTTTAGCTGCAGCAAGTTATAGCTCTGCATTGATATCATCAGCGAAGAAGTGTCAAGCATTTGGCAGTAATCTCTTCACTTCCACCAGCTTCACCAAATGGGCTGGCCATCTGGCTTGTGTGGCTGAGCAGCTAGACACTATCTAATATCTGTAAAGTGTCAGACTAGTGCCATTAAAATCCATGTTCAAATCTCCCCTTGCCTAGAAAGCTCATTGGGTGACTTTGGACCAATGGACCACTAACTATCTTTCAGTCTAACCTACCTCACAGAATTGTTGTGAGGACAAAGGGTAGGTGGAGAAAGAGATAGTAAACAATTCCTAAGAACCAGAAGAGAATCTGTATAAGAAACGTATCATAGTTTGAATCTCATTCATTCTCTGTTGCACTTTGCAAGAAGCATAGCAACCCATTATTCAAAAAGAAGCATTTCATTGTCCAGATCTGCTTTCTATTTATGCTGCTGATGCTTATTGATGTCTTGTGCTTACGCACCTACCCTCACGAACACAGGCAATGTAATAACCATTTTCCTCTTTCATTGTGCAGTATTTCTGTGACTGTTGGGCCTCCTGGGAAGATTATATTGATTCTGGTCCTGGTTAATGTTTTAGGTACATGAATCTGACAGTGAACAGAACCTCATTAGAGACACAGCAAGCTAAAACCAGGTAGCAAGTCCCACAACACCCTCTTGTCACTATTTGCTTGGAACAAATGGCATTGCATATAAGCTATTTACAACTTCAACATGCCATCAACAGGCATATTAAGAGCACAAAGGTGGGAACATTGAAGAAAGAAGAAACCCCAGACTGAATGATGTATACTCAACCAGAACAAATAACCACTGATATCCCCCCCCCTCCCCAAATAGAATGTTTTTAATTCAACCAAGGAATGGCAGGAGCTGGAAGGAGACACTGCCATGTGTTCCTCAAGATTCCTTTGATTTATAATAAGAATGTCTTGGTTGTCATTTAACTAAGCAGGCTAAGAACTGCACCACTAAATTTAAGGTGCTGAAGCTCTCCTTGAAAGCCATTGTTGGACGGACCACAGATCAGTGGTTGAGAACAAGCTTTGTATGGAGATGGTCTCAGGTTTGATCCTGTGAAGTACCTTTCTCTGCTGAGACAAATGAGCCATAGTCAGGCAGAGTAGTTAGTATGGGACTCGATTAATAAATAGACTGACCTGGCAAAAGGTAATCTCTTGTCCTTCTAACATGGGTGCCCAACATTTTGGTAGCGCCTTGGTCCACATGTTCCTTCCTGACCATTAGGAGCCAAGGATAAACCGACTTGAGAGCCTCTCAGGGCTTTAAAGCAGGGTATAAGAATTCTAAAAAAATAAATACACACTGAAATTGAAGATGCTGCTGGCTTCTGCCATTCGTAGATTCCCTAGGAGCAAAGGTAGATCCACTGGCCCTCATGAGACCAGCCTCTTCCAACCTTGGGCAATCCCCAGGTTGTTCTAGACTACAGTTCCCATCAGTCCCAGTTAGTTTCGCCAATGATTAGGGGGGGTGGGACCCGTAGTACAAAAAACTGGAAAGGCCCAGTTTGGGAAGGCTACCTCAGCTGATTGGGAGCGGATGGTGCTGTGGTCTAAACCACTGAGCTTCTTGGGCTTGCTGATCGGAAGGTCGACGGTTCAAATCCACACGATGGGGTGAGCTCTCATTGCTCTGCCCCAGCTTCTGCCAACTTAGCAATTTGAAAGCACACCAGTTCAAGGAGATAAATAGGTACCACTGTGGCGGGTAGGTAAATGGGATTTCCGTGCGCTCTGGTTTCCATCAGGGTGTTCTGTTGTGCCAGAAGTGGTTTAGTCATTCTGGCCACATGACCCGGAAAGCTTTCTGTGGACAAACACCAGCTCCCTCAGCCTGAAAAGCAAGATGAGTGCTGCAATCCTGTAGTCGTCTTTGACTGGACATAGCAGTCCAGGGGTCCTTTACCTTTACCTCAGCTGGTGCACTTGTTCTGATCCTTGCCTTCCCAAATCAGAGTTTAGTCTACTCAGCTCAGTATCCTGCCCCTTCCCTGGTAGATACACCAGCACCCAGGAATTACATAACAAAACACAATGGGGCAGAGATAAAAAGACTTTAGGGTTCTGGATTTAAAACACACACTATGCTCTGTGCTATTTGGGGTTGCCAGATGTTTCTTGTAAGTCAATCCTTAGAGAAAATGCTGGGACTTTGCCCAGGGTTGGTGTGTGTGTGTGTGTGTGTGTGTGTGTGTGTGTGGCTTGAATCCTGGCAGTGCCAAGGTGATACATATTTCTGGCTCTTTTTAATCCTTGCCAGAGATAAGCACCCATTGCACTATGGGCCAAAGCCTTTTCTATGGAGCCACTTCTAACCGGCCAGAGAGCAAGATACAAAAAAGGTAAATAAAACATGGATAAACTCCCTTGTTCTGATAGAAAGCCAAGTGGGAGCTCTTTGGATTCCAGGTGTACAGAACAGTCTTGGGAGCTACACAGCTCAAGGCCAAAGAATGCTTGGATTTGATAAACATCATTAAGTGCTTGATAATGGGTCTGGATGTGTTGCAGCTGCTTGCCGCTGCTGCTGCTGAATATGTTGCTTCCTTGCCCCCTTTCTGAGCTGGGTCATTTCCTGTTTGAGTTGGGAGACGGCAGCCCCAGATGCCCCAAGGTTGCATTTGCTCATAGCTCCTGTCGCTCTGGGCACAGGTATGGGATGGCGGGAAATGTTAAATTGGTAATTCATGAAGGGTCATTCACACAGCAATTTGCATAGGGCTATTTCTATTGGACAAATTTCCAATGCTCCAAGGGCCGCATTCCATTGTGGGCAAGCTTCCAGAGGCTGCAAGGTAGGCGGAGCCAGAAACAAAATAATGGGTGGGGCAACAGAGGCAACCTCTACTTTGTACAGTGGCCAACGTGTTAGCTGTGCAAAAGTCAGATATTTTCAAAAACTTGCTTCCAACACATTATGCTCCTCCATCAAGGTAACTGTTTACTTAACAGTAACCAAGAAGCATTATAACTACAAGTCACATTCCAGCCAGGCAAATGCACTTGAGGAACAGGCTGTGAGGACTGTAGCCTAAGGAGCCTGAGTAAAGTCCCCAGGGCTGGGGACACACAGAGAAAGATGCTGCATTTGACCCCCCCAAGCCTAAGGTTCATCAGGGCTGTGGCCACTGGGGGTGGGGCTAGCTGGTTTTTTTTGCCACAGGTGAAGCCTCCAGGGGGTGCCATTGAGGCTCCCAGCCTTTATGTGTGTGTATGTATGCAAATGCACATGGAGGGTGCCAAATGGGTGCCTGTTTGCCTGATATAGTATTTTCATGGTCGGTATCCATTCATTGTTACAAACAAATTTATGGAACAGGTTTGCCTACCTCCACCCCATATCACTAGCATTAAGAGAAACGGTGTGGTGAGAGCCACTGTGGTGTAGCGATAGACTTGTAATCTGGTGAACCGGGTTCGCCTCTCCGCTCCTCCACATGCAGCTGCTGGGTGACCTTGGGCCAGTCACACTTCTTTGAAGTCTCTCAGCCCCACTCACCTCACAGAGTGCTTGTTGTGGGGGAGGAAGGGAAAGGAGAATGTTAGCCGCTTTGAGACTCCTTAGGGTTGTGATAAAGCGGGATATCCAATCCAAACTCCTCCTCCTCCTCCTCCTCCTCCTCCTCCTCCTCCTCCTCCTCCTCTTCTTCTGGAGGACTGTGGAAACTATACATCAGACTGTAGCTTTAGGTTTAAGTAGAGACCAATCTATGAAAAACAAGTGCATTTATGCAGCGTGTCTTGGTGTGCACAATTTACTCTGTTCATGGGATTTGGCTTTCACTTGTGCTGCATCTGTGTTACCTCAGCGCAGGCATGGAGTGCAATGTGACAAGAGCAAGGGAGAGCCTCAGCAGTTGGGCCAAGCGACCGGCTCTGGCTTGATTTGGAAAGACTCCAGGAGATGGTGGTTAGGAAATGTCAGGTTTATTTTGTACATCTCTTTGTAGTGCCTTAAGCAGAGGGGTGTGTTTTCTTTGTCAATAAGCTCACAGAGGGGAGCTGGAGCTGAAAGGATAATTGCCATTATAGTAAACACCTCCTTTGGAAACCCAAGGCATCATTAGTCACTGGGTTGTTGTGCCTTTGCTCTGAAGGGCAGCCAGTAGGGGAGAAAGAGCTGGTGGGACACATTACTGGGTCTAATTAAGCCCCCGTAACTTGGTCAGGGGGCCAAGGGGAATTGATGGTAGATGTTTTAGCGGTAATAATGAACAGAGGATCCACACAGTGATCGCAGTGGGCAGGTGGTCCTCTGATATTTCAGCAACAAGCAGGGTACGTTGCCATGTCAATTTTTAATTTAATCACCAAAGGGCGGGGGATAAGAAGGGGGTACTTTTAGCCTAGCCTGACTTTTTTCTGCAGCAGCTGGATCCTGGGGAGCAACTGAAGGTCAAAAAGCTGCTGTGTGTGTTCGGTAGGTTGTGCGCTACCTCTAACATTTTTCTCTGTAGCAGAAAGCAAATATTATGGTTGCAAGTTGTTGCAGCCTGGTGGTACGTCATCTGCTTTTCACACAGAAGGTCCTCGGTTCCATTTCCAGCCCTGGCACCTCCAGGTAGGACTGGATGAAAGCCCTGCCTGAAAGCCTGGAGAGCTGCTGCCAATCAGTGTCGACAATATTGAGCCAGATGGATCAATGATTGGTTCAGAATAAGGCAGTTTCCCATGTTCCTATGTTTTGTACTAACAGCAGGAGTGACACAGTCAACTAATTTACACACAGTTTATCAATGTAATAATCTCCATCTCCTCATGCAGTCTAATAATAATAATAATAATAATAATATGCTTAGCACTGCCTAGTGTTGAAAGTTCTTCACATGTACTATACTATCTAGTTCTAATCCTGATGACAACCCTGAATGTTAAGTCAGTACAGTGGTACCTCGGGTTACAGACACTTCAGGTTACACACTCCGCTAGCCCAGACATAGTACCCTGGGTTAAGAACTTTGCTTCAGGATGAGAACAGAAATCACGTGGTAGCGGCGCGGCGGAGCGGGAGGCCCCACTAGCTAAAGTGGTACCTCAGGTTAAGAACAGTTTCAGGGTAAGAACGGACCTCCAGAACAAATTAAGTTCTTAACCCAAGGTACCACTGTATTATTGTCCCCCTTACTGCATTTGGGAGGTGTGGGACTGAGGAAGAGTGGCTTGTTTAGATAGGTATAATGTAGAAAGTTCACAGAAATTGCTATATTCTTCAGGAGTTTACAGGACATTGTGCTCAGTAAAGGCCAGTCCCTTGACCTGGTATTGCATGATGAATCATGAATTAGATTGTAAAGGCTTCCTAGGGACTCCCATCCATTTAATCCTCATTCTCACCATCATGTCAAGGTTTTTAAAAAATCTGTCTTTGTCCAGAGCTGCTGAAAGAAAAGCGAACATTATTTATGTATGCTACAACAGCAGCAAGAATTCTAATAGCACAAAATTGGAAGACAGGAGAAGTACCATCTAAAGAACAATGGCAAGAAAAACTGATGAACTATACAGAGTTAGCAAAGTTAATGGACAAACTGTGAGAAAAGGACAACAGGGACTTTGAAAAAGAATGGGAACCTTTTATAATATATTTGCAGAAACAAAAACAAAAAAAAAACCACATGGACTCGTTGGCAGAATTTAAATAGACATTTACACAAAACAAGAAATATAACAATGTGATAACATAGTATTATATACAAACAGCAGAATGTATCATTTGATGTAATAAACCAGAAATGGAAGCTGAGGGAAGTCAATGGGGGGGGGTGTTGAAAAATGAATGCTTAGTATTGATATTGGAAATTTGTTTTGAAAATGTAAAATCAATAAAAATTTTAACAAGAAAGAAAACCTGTCTTTGTTCTACCCCACGCTCCCTTTGAAGGAGCTCAGGACAACAAATATGGTTTCCCCTTCACCCTTAAAACAGCCCAGATAAGGAGATAGATGGAGAGAGGGTAACAAGCCCAAGTTCACTCAAATAACTTCATGGCTGGGCAGAGAGTTGAACCCAGATCTCCCTAGTACAGGTCCAGCACTATCCACTGTAGCCCACTGCCTCTTCATGTCCAGTTGTATGCCAGACGAATGGGGTCAATTTGCAACATGGAGCCCAGAATGATTCACCTCCTCTCTGCTATTAGTGTGATAATGGAGGTGCCTCCTCCATGTTAGGATGGAATGGCCTAAGGTCATAAAATAGGGTCTCTAAAGGCTGAAAGTGCACAATCTGGGAGTGCTCATTGTTCCAACTTGGGGCTAGAATAGGATGCTGGACTAGATGAGCCACTGACCTGATTCACTTGGCCTTTCATATGTTCATAAACCAACAAATTCATGTGAGTTTGGCATTCTAGGGGAATAACCCTTGAAAAATCTGGAGAAGAAATTGGGTGTGCATGCATATTCTTATTGACCAAGCGTGGGGAACCCCTTCTGGTGGGCAGGCCAGCTCCAGTTGTGCCCAAGTGTCTGGGGGCCACACCTGACAGGTTGGCAAGCCACCCACCTGCCAGCAGTGCTCTTTTTCTAGAAAAAAGAGGTGCCAGAACTCAGCATGAACGCCCCCCTTGTTCTCTTAGAATGGCAATGGCGGCCACCTGGGAGGTGCCGGAAGTGAGTTCCACTGAGTTCTAGCTGAAAAAAAGCCCTGCCTGTCAGTCACCTTATGGAAATGGATCTGACCCCTGGCCAAAGCAGCACAGCTTGCATTCAGTGCTAAATGTAAGCTGCATTTGGTTTCATTTAAAGTTCTGATTGCAAGCCCTGATGCTTCTGGCAAACATCCCATCAGGCGCTCCTGAGTGGTTCTAACCCCGAGCTTGCATTTGCTGCCAAATTTTAATTGCACCAAATGCAAGCCATGCTTGCAAAGGGTCAGTAAGGAGTGCAGTCTGAGGATCCCAATTGGTTCTTTCTGAACCCGGCTTTATAGGACACACACCTGACTTGTGTGAGTGACAGGTGGGGATGGCTAGTGGCAGACCCTCTAAGTGTCCCTATTTTCCAGGGACTGTCCCAGATTTACAGAGAGAGTCTCAGTTTTTTATTTCGTCCTGGAATGTCCCGCTTTTCCTCAGGTCATCCCTGTTTTCATCAGAGAAATGTTGGAGGGTATGGAGTTATGCAACCCCCAAACCAAGGAGATAAGTAACATCTCAAGTCCTGTATAGGGAAGCTTTTTAATGTTCAATATTTTATTATGTTTTTATATATGTTGGAAGCTGCCCAGAGTGGCTGGGGCAACCCAGTCATATGGGTGGGGGATTATTATTAAATAGGATGTCTGTATTTTCATCAGAGAAATGTTGGAGGGTATGTCGTGGGCCTAATTTGGCCCGCAGGTCAGAGATTCCAGACCATGACTTTGGATGTTTTTTATCTCCTTCCTTGGAAATTGTGGCACATTTTTTCAGGCTGTGTTAATCAGAACTGCCATCAAAATTGGCCTGCTGTTTCTTGTAATAAGTGAAAACAGAGTGGGCTATAACTATGCAATAATTCAGCTATAAAAAAAGCAAACAGTTACAATTGCATATACAAATGAAACAGCAAAACCATCCCAACCAAAACAGAACAGTAAGAGGTAAGTTCCACAAAACAAAACTCCTTACCTAACAAAGGCCAGGATTCAGAGGTGCATCTTCAAAATATTATTATTATTTATCGAATTTGTATACAGTACTGCCCTACATCCGTAGATCTCAGGGTGGTTCACAGCATAAAAACACACGATTTAAAACACAAAATACATAATGAAAAGAAGAACAAAAACAATCAAACCAATAACCCTCCCATCCAGCCCAACCCCCTCCCACAAACACACTTTAAAGGATGTAGGATATTAATCAGCCAAAGGCCTGGTTGAAGAGGAACGTTTTTGCCTGGTGCCTAAAGCTGTATAATGAAAGCAGCAGCCAAACCTTCCTGGGGAGATTCCACAAACAGGGAGCCACTGCAGAAAAGGCCCATTCTCGTGTTGCCACCCTCTGGACCTCTCATGGAGGAGGCATGGTGACAACTGTGCAATAAAGATGCTAGATGCACCTCTGCGAGGAAAGAGTTCCATGATTTAGGGCAGTGGTTTTCAACCAGTGTGCCGTGGCCCCCTGGGGTGCCTTGAATGGTGGGTCAGGGGTGCCGCGGGCAACACTGGCCTCTGTCCTTCTTTCCTTCCCTGCCTCCTCCGATGCCCTCTCGTGTCTCTGCCTACCAAAGGTTTGCACAGTTGTTTGTTGCAGCAGCCCTGGCTACAAGTTCCACAGGCGAATGGGGTCTCTGGGGCTGTTTAGGGGTGCTGGTTGCCAGGAGTTGAGACAGCCTCAGATTAAGCAAGCGGGCGAGAGAGCCCAGCCAGCCAGTCCACCAGCCCTTACTGTTGGGAATGGACAGACAAGTCCCAGGCTGCTGTGGGGCAGTGTGAGGAGGCACCTCTCTTTGGGGCAGCAGCTCAGAGACCAGGGACGGCAGCAGCGGTTGCTCAGAGGGCTCCCAAGGAGAGGAGAGGAGGCTGAGGGAACACTCCACAAGGGAGGGTGTTTGAAAAAGGGTGAGAGGCTGCCAGCTCTGCAGGCAAGGGGTGACATAACTGTGCTTCCTCTGCTGACCTTAAGACCCAAGAGGGACTTCTGGGCCTTCTGGGAGATGATCTATAATGAATTGAAAAAAGTGTTTAAATACACATTTAGAAAGAACCCAGAAGCCTTTCTCCTAGGTATGGTAAACCAACAGGTTCAGGTGAAGGACAGGACATTTTTTATGTATGCCACAACAGCAGCAAGAATACTCATCGCACAGTATTGGAAGACGCAAGAACTACCCACGCTGGAAGAATGGCAGATGAAGGTCATTGACTATATGGAACTAGCAGAAATGACTGGCAGAATCAGAGACCAGGGAGAAGAGACGGTGAAGGAAGACTGGAGGAAGTTTAAAGACTATTTACAGAAGCATTATAAGATAAATAATGTTTGAGGACATCAGATTGAATTTAAAAGAATATTAGCATAAAAAGTTAACGATTAAGAAAGACTAATGTTTTAAGACATATGGAAATGCAATTACGTTAACATATTAAGATTAAGCTGAACCAAAGATATGCCAGAAGGAAAGAATTTACTGTCAGAATATAAGATCTAGAATACAGAGTGGGAAGGTCTGGGGAAGTCGCAGACCTAGGTTAATGTTAAAAAAAATGCAAAGACACAATAATTGTTTTTAATTTTTTCTTTTATTTTTTCTTGTATTTTGTATTTTACATTGTTTGTATGTGTTGTTTTTATTTTTTGTTTTGTATTTGTATTTGTTTGTTTGTATTGTCTGTTAATTGATTGTTAAAATAAAAAATATTATTTTAAAAAAAAAAATAATAAAAAGACCCAAGAGGGACTGTAGGAATGGAGGTGGCATTTGAGGTCTTTGGGGCCCAAGTCGTTTAGTGCTATGAACATGACTGTGAACACCTTGAATTGGGCCTGGAAACAACCAGTGTAGTTGTTTTTAAAATGGGTTATGTGAGAGCAAAATTTCCTAGGACAATGCCATTTCAGTTGCATTTCACCATCCTTTCACATCCAATATCCATCTAAAAATTCTAGAGATCTGTCAAGTCAGAGAGCACAGGTTTGAGTTAGTTATAAAAGAAGTGGTCCATGGAATCTTTGTAGGAATCAAGGCAGGCTTAGAAAAGACCTGAAATATCAATTATGTGAGTGAGAAGATGAGAGTAGCATCAGAACCACTCGGGTTGAAAAGAAAGGACGAGGGCTGAAACTTCAAAGAAGAGACACAATCCAGTAATGGAACTGCTGGCCAAAAAGGCAGCAGCTTCTTCCAGCTTCCTTTTGAAGGGCCAATGGGAGCCAAGGGAGGAAAGAGGATAGGCAAAGTTTTGTAGTCTCAGCTGTGTTTTTCATCCAAGTGCAGAGCAGGAAATGGTTGAGGGAGGGAGCACTTTCTAAGTAATTGACATGTTGGAGAATTCTGAAGAATGAACAACATTTCCAGTTGTTCGCCAACCTCCAATATTCATCCAAAGCAGTAAAAGAAACAGAAGGAAAACAAACATCTTATCCTCAGTTGTATACAAATGTACCAAAGTGCAATGTTGACTGCAGAGTTAAACCGGATTAGCTTTACATTATGTTTACTTATGAAATTGAAAGCCAGAGAAACTGGAAGCTTTTTATTCCCAAAGTGCTGTGAATGTGTGCTTTGAATGTGATCATTGAATCCCTCTGAGCTCTTTTCTTTGTAGCTGTCATCACTTCAAAAACATATCCAAGACTGCTGGATTCGGTGCCAAATGTGATGTCTCTCTGTCATTGGACTCCCAGCCTAAATTCCCTCTATTGCAGAAGGACTAAAGTGCATCCTTGTCATATGCCAATAATTTCCCATCCTTCTCAGTGCATCTATGTGGTACAAGTGCACTCAAGTTGCCACTGGGCAGCAAACGACATGGACATCCCATCTCCAAATCCGATGAACCAATTAATGGCAGTGCTTTCAGAATGGATTTCTGCCAGTACTGAATTCCAAGAAAGCTCTCTGCACAGAGTGATAGTTTGTAATAATTCATTGGCTCATTTCGGTGTGTAAATGGCAGGGATGGAACACAAGCATTGAACATCAAATTTAGGTTAATAAAATAAATGGTTGCCAACATAGCTAACTGGAAATCCTCTTACCCAAACATGACTCATTGTTTGAGTCCATGTGGAATTCAGTCCTTCTGACTATTTAGCACCTGTTTTTACAAATCACACGTGAAACTGTAGACAGAGAAGAATGTAGTTCAGTGGTAGGTTCATTTCATGGTGTTTTCAGGTAGGGCTGGGAATGGCTCCCCTATGTAACCTGGGAGAACTGCTGCCAGTCAGTGTAGTCTGCACTAAGCTATATGGGTCAATGGCCTGACTTGGTATAATACAGCTTCCTTGACCTCTCAAACCTAGGCTCAAATCTTTTCCCTATGAGGTGGGAAGCTTTGAGGAAAGGGTGGGTTTTGAGCAGCCAAGTGGCTGGAAAGGATACTTGAGGAAATTTGATGTGTGTGTGTGTGTGTGTGTGTGTGTGTGAATTGTGATACACATTGATGTGATCCACTCCTCACAGACTCATGAAGGAAGTTCTTTTCCTTTGGACCTCACACTTCTCCACATTCTGCAGTGTAGTTCTTTGCTCAAAGAAAGATAGATCAAAGTGTGTTTTATAATGTGCCTTTTCGGATAAAATATATTAAGATGTGTATATTTTGTGAGAAAACACATTAAAAAATACAAACTTTTTCATTTTGTTCGTTGTAGTAGTTCTTCTTCTTCTCCCCCCTCCTCCTGATTGTGCAAAGGGAATGGAATGGACTTTTGAATGAGCACATGCAGAAGTTGCGCAACTGATGAGAACCAGGAACAGACTGATGGAAAGAGTTAAAAAACCCCTCCTGGTTTCCCTCTCCAGATTCCACTTTCCCATGGTTTTTGTTTTTACCTTTAAAAATAATCAGAAACAGAATTGTGGGACTACATGTAAAGTCTTGGCACTGAGAGACGGTCTCTCTTCTCTGTAGCTGCTTCAGCTCTGCAGCATCCCCCTGAACTCAACTTGTGATTTTATTGTTTCATCTGTTCTTAAACTGTTTTAATTGTTATGCTTTTTAATTGGTTGTTTTAGTGTATTTTAAGGAAGGATGTTTTAATGCCCCAGTGGTTTTGTTATTGTGTAAGCAGTATATTAATTAATTAATTAGAGGAGATATTGCCCTCCTCTGGTGCTTCAAGAGAACATTACTGTGAGCACATCTGAGAAGACAGGTAGGATTTATTTGCTTGTTCATTTCAGCAGATCAATGTGATCTGGCTTCAACAGGAAGCTGTGTTGTTGGGTCTATTTAATAATAATAATAATAATACCTTTATTGTCAATGTACAACCTGTGTACAATGAAATTAACCGAGCCTCCCCCCCAAAAACAAGAACACTCAGTCTCATTGCACTATGTGTGCTTGTTGCACAACACACCAACCCTGAAAGTCAGTTGCACTATATTATTTTCCATTCAGCAGCCTAACAGCCCACGGATAGAAACTGTTTTTTAGCCTGTTGGTACGACTGATTCTACTTCTATATCTCTTGCCCATGGATAGAAGATTAAAGAGGTGCTGGCTGGGGTGTGAATAGTCCCTGAGAATTTTTCTCGCTCTCCTAAGGCAACAATCCCTTGCGATGTCATCTAGCGGGCTCAGGGGACAGCTCATGATATCATGTGCTGTGTTCACCACCCTCTGTAAAGACTTTCTGTCCATGGCTGTCAAGCCAACGTACCACACTGTGATACAATATGAGAGGACCCTTTCTATTGTGGACCAGTAGAAGGAGGTCATCAATTGTTGTTTAACATTGTTCTTTCGCAAGACACTGAGAATCTTGCTTAATGTTTACTTTTTTATCCACACATTTGCCACTAACCCAGAGTCTTCGCAACAGGGTGGGATATAAGCTCAAAGAGATTAGTCAGTTGGAAATTTGCATATGCCTGTCCCTTTGGAACTGGGTTTTTCTTAAGAACTTGAAATCAAGACAAAACAATGCACTTACGCAACTTCATTATCTATGTGCACTGGGGTGTGTGGAATTACACAACCATTTTTGGAAACCAGAATTGTGATTTCACTTTATAGGAATCTTGTCTTTGCTCATTGAGGCTGAAATTCTAGAATGCAAAGTTAATTGCTAATTAGTCCATGCAAATTGGTGAACATTGTACTGCTAATTCAATGAAAGTTAGAAGACAAAGAAACAAAGAAAAGAGGTCTTGAGGTGAAAAGGTGGTTAACTCTTTTTCTTACTAAGTTAGACATCTGTCATCCCTTCTGCTGTATCTCTTGGTGGGCAAAGAAACACCAGATGAAGAGGCCACACACACCGGCTGCATGTTCCTAGCTAGGAGCACTCAGTTTTCCCTATCACTAGAGAATGGTAGACTGTCGGTGGATGGACTTTCTTGGCAGCACCTTCCAAAGAGGCAAGATCTTCCACAGGCAACAGTTAACCCTTTTTTGAGGTACATTCATGGAGCCACACAACCCAGGTATTATATATTTGCCCCCTTTTGTATAAAAAGCTTCCTGAAAGAAAAGCAGTGGGCCAGGGCACAGCCCCAGATCCAGCTAGGCTTTGGTCCCTGCCAAGGAGGTAAACTCAAAGAGACTGAAGGAACCACTCGCCTGGCTGCTCTGCATGGGCCTCCCCTCCCCTCTGCCAGTGCCTGCTCCAGAAAAAACAGGCAATGCCAATCCATCCTCTGGAGCAGGGAGAGAGATACAGAAACAGGTTTCAAGACCACCGTACAAAAAATTCCTTCAATCTATGGCTTTGTATGTGTTGCCGTGAGGGGGGAGGAGGCAAGAAGAGGAGGGTGTTGTTTTTAAAAATAAAAAATACTTCATTGCAGGCCTTGGCAAGGTTTTGAGACAGGTTGAGCAGAGCTCTTGGGGCCTGCAGACACCATCTTGTCTGTCCCCTTGAATCCAATTGATTTTTCTTTCACATTGCCTCTGTCTCTGCACTACACAAAGTGGAAATTCCTCCAAGTCAGGTCAGCTTCCCCATGATATGAAGCATCTACAGTTCACGCAGCCTGGGCCTCTTTCATATGGGGACTATGAATTTAAATATAAATTTGCATCGTTTGTGCTGCCAGATCCCTCGCACTAAAGTGTAGAACCCATATTAAACTCCCTGTCTAGTTTTGGCTGACATCTCTGTGCAGGGAATCCAAGCCAGCTCCTAGGCTTGCCAGCTTTCCACAGCTAGAAGGTCACACTTAATTTCTCTGCCCCAGCACTTCTTGATTTGCTCCCTCTACTGATGAATGTATTCAAAGGACTTGATGATGCTAATAGCAAAGTCCCAAAGGAAGCCTTCTCCTGTCTGCAAGTACCGGTCTTGCATTCACATGGCTACTGTAACCAAGATGTCTCTCCATCAATCATGACTAGCTTTCTGTAGGAATCCTGTATTGTAGGATCATACTCATCAACAAAATGTTTCTGGAGAAGCTGAATGGTCCAGGCACTTGCCCCAGTGCCTCCTGTTCCAACTACCACTAGCTTGTACTCTGTCATCATCTGGCCAAACCCAGTTCTGGGTTCCCTCAAGGGACCAACTGTCTGTTGTCTTCCCCTGCCCTCCACCATCCATGAGGCAATAATAATAATAATAATAAATTTATTTTTTCTACCCCACTCTGGGTAGATTTCAACAGAACATTAAAAACAGAATAAAACTTCAAACTTTAACTTCCCTAAACAGGGCTGCCTTCAGATGTCTTCTAAAAGTCAGATAGTTGCTTATTTCCTTGACATCTGATGGGAGGGCGTTCCACAGGGCAGGCACCACTACTGAGAAGGCCCTCTGCCTGGTTCCCTGTAACTTCGCTTCTCACAGTGAGGGAACCTCCAGAAGGTCCTCAGTGTCTGGGCTGAACGATGGGGGTGGAGACGCTCCTTCAGGGCTGAACGATGGGGGTGGAGACATTATTTTCCTTGCAAGGCAGAAGAACAAAGCTTCACTTCCCCCCTTTTTAGTTCATTTCATTTAACATATCAAAATTTGACTTCCTTCCCCCTTTTTCTGCACTTCCTTAAATTTATTTTTTTCATATCTTCTGCATATCCAAATTCATTTAACTTGCTCATTTAATTGTTTACTGTAAATACATACTCCTATAAAACTGCAGGTTGCTACAATAATCATGCTAATGTTTGTATCTGTTTACAATTTATCTGTAAATATTCAATAAACCATTTCCATTCATATATAAAAAGTTTGTTATCTTGATTTCTTATTCTTCCGGCAAAGCTGCACTTCCCCCAGGGGAGTAAGCAGGGTTTTTTAAAGGCAGAGAAATGGGGAGAAATGCAAAGTTTGCATGGAGATCAGCCCCCTGGATAGATCCACAGGTCCATCTGTCCCTTTGCCTTAAGGAGACTAGTTGTTGTTAGTCAATTTCCTGCTGGCTTGATGCGGTGGTGAACTTTTCACTTAGGCAATAGAGACCGCTTCTAGCAGCACCCTCCACACATTGGCACCCAAAATCAAGGTGCTCGCTGGCGGAGGGGCAGGCTGTTACAGTGGTGGCGTTGGCTTGGACAACGTGTGTGGGCAAGGTGAGTCCCAAGCAATGAGCTGCCCACACACATAGACACTGCTCATTCCCCACTCACTTGCTTCCTTTTGGTTTTGGCATCCTATTTCCCTGGAATAGGGACCAAGAAAAGGTACCTAACTAGGTAAACAAACGAGCAGCACCCAGCCAGCTTCTTGAAATTTATGATGCCTTTGCACACAATTGAAAGCTCATTCGTGCCTCTAATCTCTAGCTAAGTGTGGTGCTAAATGCTAATCTTTTTGAGGCTGCGGGCCAACACTTTTACAAATTATGCCTGTCCGGCTCAGCTTTCTTACTGAGTTCCCATAGTATCACATTCCTTAGATGATCTTTAGAGTGGTGCACTTGTACCCGTTTGGCCTGACTGTGGGAGAGAGTGAAGAATGTTTTTCTCAATTCCCACTTTGGTTCAGGGACTGCATACTGGAAGCCACTTTAAAGGGATTCCCATGCAGGAAATAGACATTCAGAAGGAAATAAGAGAGTCTGCAAGAAAACAAAAATAAGATGGAAGATTTATCGTTTTGGATTCTTTGTCTTTGTTTTTTCAGCCAAGGAGAAAGTTTTGCTGCACAGAAGAACAAAATAAATACCAGCTAATTCTGAGAGAGGCCCATAGACTCCCCTGCCCGCCCGCCCCAATCCTGCCTGCCCCTCTGCCCATTTTGGAGCACAGAAATCTAAATTTTACACCAGCTAAAACATTATTGGGAAGGAGCCATGCAGATGTTATTCACAAATTAAATTAATATTTGTGGGTGGATGCAGCACCATGGCAATAAGATCCACTTCTGATGGACTTAGAGCTTATCCACAGTTAACTTTCCTCCACTCTTTCATTCTCTCTGAAAACCTAATCTTTCATGGTCAATTGGAGCAAACCCAAAGTGTGGGGAACCCAAAGTAGTGTTTGCTCCAATTGAGCACTAAAGAGCAGGACACCCATAATTCCTGGATGTAGTAAATGTTAGAATTTAATCAATGCTTGGAATATTGAGATAGGCTGCCAGATGCTGGGTTTAACAAAGTGCTAAAAGGCAGGCTGGACCAGTTTTTCTGTGCTCAGGAAAATGCCTGAGAGATAGGCCATTAATTAGGGCAGAACAAAGACAGGGAGGTGTGGCATCAGTGAGGCAAAGACTGTTTCAGGTGGGGGAAGCCTTCCCTGAGCAGAGTGCAGCATCTTGGCAGCATCCTGGCTACTGAAGTATCCTCCCTTCCCTTCATATTGGCATACCTTATGAAAGGCAGGTGTTTTTTTCTGAGAGGGGGCGGAATTTAATTTTCTGTGCTGTGTGTCATTTCCAGTAACATTTTGCTCCCCTTCCACCTTCTGAGAAGTTAGGCTTAGGGGTAATGAGCTATGTCTGTAACAGAGTTGATGGGGGCTCATGCCAACAAATTACAAAACATGAGCCACTTTGCAATGATGCGCCAGCTCCAGATGCCAACACTGCGCAATTAGCCTTAATGCTAGAGCACAAGTTTGTGAAGGTATTTTTAATCCTCTGCCAGATGCTCCTCTTGTCTTGGGATAGATTTATCTCAACAGATGTAAAAGCATTTATCCTCCGTCTGCAGTGCTTTATTGTTCTTTAATAAGAGGAGAATGTACGCTGCCGTTCTTTAGAGAACTGGAGTGCTGAACAAGTGCTGCTGCAGACTTGGACTTCTGAGTTTCTGTGAGACTTTCACCATGACAGCACAATCCTGTTTTCTTGGAATTAAACCTCACCAGGCTCCACGGGGCTTACTCCCAGGAAAGTGCACATAGACATGGCTTTCATTTATATCAGCTTCCTTCACTAGGGAGAGAATTCCCTCATTTGTAATGGCATTGCTTGCCTATCTGACACTGGATAGGTGAGAGAGGCCTACTCAATCACTAAGGGCAGTTCAGTTAACACATTTGACACTGCACTGTACTTAAAATTAGGAAGGGTAAAAGGGACAACTATATCCACCATTTTGATGCATCCAAATGTTCACCTGCATCAGCACAACCAGACACTTTCACCTGCCCCAGCTGTAAAAAAGCATCTCTCTCCCATATCAGTCTCTACAACCTCAGCAGGTGCTGTAGCTTCCCAACAGTTTGACTTCATCTCTGAAAGTGCACTTTTATTTTTTATGATATTCAGTTTTATATATTTCAGTAATTTTACAATCATTTTAACATTTCAAAACTTGACTTCCTTCCCCCTCTTTCTGCTGTTCCTTAAATTTGTTTTTTATATTTTCTGCATATTCCAAATTAACTTAATTTCCTCATTTATTCCTCTACTTTTAATATATACTCTTATAAAACTGCAGGTTATTACAATAATCCTGCCAGTTCTTATCTGTTTCCAGTTTGTTTGTAAATATTCAATAAACAATTTCCATTCTTTTATTTAAAAAGTTTGTTATCTTGATTTATTATTTTTTCTGGTAAGTTTTACCATTTCTACATATTCCATAAGTTTTTGTATCCATTCTTCTTTGGCTGGGACCTCTTCTTCTTTCCATTTTTGGGCAAGTAACATTATTGCTGCTGTAGTCGCATACATGAATAAATTTCTATACAGTTTGGGTAGTTCTATCCCTATAATTCCCAAAAGGAAAGCCTCTGGTTTTTTTTTTAAACAAACATTATTTTAAACATCTTTTCCAATTCATTATAGATCATTTACCAGTAAGCTATAACCTTACTACAAGACCACCACATATGATAAAAAGAATCTTCTTTCTCTTTACATTTCCAACGCTTATCTATCTACTCCCAAAGTACTGTCACACCTTTTTGAACAGCCTTCCTCAGCTTGGTGTTTCACAGTTGCTTTAGTCTACCAGTTCCCAGTGTCCCTAACCATTGGCTTGGCACCAGTTTAGGTTGAGTTGCTCTAGAATGACCCAAGCGGGGCTTTGCAGGTGAAAGGAGTGAGGCTTGGGCCTTAAATGCTCTGATTGAGTTTTCTCTGGTGCCATGTCAATGGACTACTATCTGGGACAAAGCTCAGTCACGGCAAAAGAGGCTTAGTTACTTGCTTCCTGGAAAAGGATCCAACTTCCCTCAAGAACCTTGGGCATTGGCCACAACCCAGGACTTACTTAAGATGCAGAGACAGAGTCCTTTTGTGATGACTAAAAAGAGGCTAACATCAACAGGCTCAATGGAAAAGTACTGATGCACAAAATGGAAACCCCATTCCCAGGCCCATCTTCTGAGAATTGAGGAAAATATCTCACTTAAGAGAACAGAAGTCAGCTTTACCCTTTGCTTATGGAATAGCTTCTGCTGACTGACTAGCTCCAGGAGGGGTGGGCAAGCTTTCTTTTTATCCTGCCAAGGATAAAATTTCCCAAGGGGCCCCATACCAACAGCTAGAACTGAGAGAGGGCAGTTTCAAAAACAAAATGGTTCTGAATTAACTAACCTGAAATAAGGTTTATCCTGCTTCAGTTGTCTTCAAATCTACAACATATTAGAATTTAGAGTCTACTCAGAAGTAAGCCCCATTGGATCTTTTGATTGAATGACAAACAAACATACATTGAGTTTTATTTGTATTTCTTTAGTACAACACACAAGTACAGCTGCTGTTTTGGAAATCAAGTTAAAGGAAATCCTTTTTGAGTGTTGTGCACTGTGCGTGCGTGCACACACACACAGGCACACGTACAGTGGAAACCTGCCTCTCAGACAGCTGGGGGTTGGGGAGAAACATATTTTCCCAAAGCCATGCAGCCAGAATAAAGGTCCCCTCCTAATTTATTTTTTTAAATCAAATACAGTACAGTCCTATTGTTCTGAAGATATATTGAAAGAAGAGAGGGGACACTCTTAAAAGCCAGGAAAAATGTAAAGCAAAGAAACAGGAAAGAAGGAACTCTGATGTGATGGTGTCAGGGATGTTAGGAGGAAGCAATTTCTGTTGTGACCTGTTTTTGATAAAAACTAGCTGTTGTTTCTATTCTGCTGCATGTTTGGGACTACAATTCCCATCATCTCTGACCACTGGTCCTCTTAGCTAGGGATCATGGGAGTTGTAGGACAAAAAACATCTGGAGGGGCACAGGTTGGGGATGCCTGGCTTAGGAGATCCCTTTGCACAGTTTAAACCTGTGAAAAATTGGCTTTAACCTCCACCTCTCAGGGGCTCAATTCTGTTCATGCTCTCCTCCACCCTGATGCAAAGGAAATATCCCCAATATGTCATTATTTCTGTACTACAGTATTTGCAGGCTTTAGCACCCCCGCTCCCAATAATAATTACCAATCCTTTTGGCTTTACTGATTTCCATTCCTGAACATGGATAAAAGTGCAAAATGGAGCCAAATCTGGTTCTGTGTCTCCTTAGATTTCTCTGACATCCCCAGATGGCAGGTGGCACTTACAGAGGCATCAGAGGCCACAGAAACTGTGTCTGGGGCTGTAGCAGTGGGACTAGTCGGGCAAAAGGCAGGGCTACCAGCTGTAGGTGGGCCAGAGCTAATGATGGGCAGAACCAATTAATTCTAGTTTTGCTCCCATCCTCTTCACACCTGCTCTGTTCTACAACAGAAACACTGGGACTAAGGAGGAGGAGTGCTCAGGTAGCCCATCCTCTGGAACGGTTGTAAGCAGGGAGGTAGACAAGCAGGGAATGGCTGAGGGTGCACTGAAGTTGGTGGGGCAGTGACCCATTTGGACCTCTGTCGACAGGGATGTTGGTTGTCCACCTGTGGCTTGGATCCTTGTACTGCAACATATATAAGTATAGCTCTGCTAGAGCTGATCAAGGTTCTGTCCAGTACAACAACCCTCCAGCTATATTTCAAGGAAGCCACAGGGAAGGCATGAAGGAAACAGCCCTTTGCATTTGCTTGTTTAATCTGTTATTCTGAGACCTAATGCCTCTGGATCCAGAAGTTCCATTGAGCTGCCAAGTCCAACAGTTGCTGCTAACAAGCGGGTTCTGAAATAAAACATTGCAGTGGGGAATGCTCCTGTTTAGGATCCCAGCCAACTAGCCATGCCTGTTTCCAGGATACATTATTCTAATTTTCTGTTTCTCCTCAATCAACATGGCCTCTAAACAGGGTCAGTCGCCCCCTTTAGAATTCTAGTCCTTTTTTTGTACTTCTGCAAACCTTGGCATCCCCTCCCTCTTGTACCTAAGTGGTGTGTGTGGTTTTCCATCAGGCTGCCTCAGTGAGAGAGATGAGGAGCCAGGCTCCTTCCATTCTGTCTGCCAAAAGACCAACTCCACCAGGCACTTCCTGCCCCTGAACTGCTTCTATGGCAGCTGGTTGTTATAAGAACTACTATGCAAGAACTGGTGCCTGAGTTTGTGTTCTTCCTCTTCCCTCTCATCCCCTTTTCCTTGTGTGTTGTGTTACTTACTTTATTTTAATTGATTATTTGCATGCCATTCTGACATACTCTTTGGCTAAAGAGTTGGGTGAAAATGCTCTAAATAGAGGAAAAAACTCCTTGAAGAATAATTTATTTATATAGGCTTCTTTTTAACCTTTGCTGATCTTAACTGTGCTTTATTGATCATTGTTTTATGTGGAAGGGTGTTGTTGTTTTATTTAAGGAGATTTATATTTCCCCCCCCTAAATAAATAAAAATAAGCAAGAACGTGCTATTAGTACATGGAATAGATCAGTTTATCCAACACCCTTTTAAAGATAAGAATGGAAGAAGAGCCAGATGATAAAACTGTTCCTTTCTGGAAGAGAAAGCTTTTCCTTTCCCAGTACCAAAGTGCAGAACGTATTTGGATTTCACTGCCTCCGAACCATTAGGTCAGCCTGATTGATGGAGCAGCCGTGCTTTTGTTTATATATGTAAGAGTTGTGTTTATCTTGCATAAGTGCTTCTTATAAACATGGGAGCTCCAACATCTTTAGTCCCTTTTGTGGCTTTTGGATGCATTAGCCACATTGATTGGAAAATGCAGGTCTCTCCAGCTGTACTTTGGACAACTCAGTTTGTGGATGTAGAACTTTCATCCTATCAAGCCTGCTGGATCATATTTTGGCATGCACCAAGCCCTGCCCATCTTGTTTGTTTGCTAAGGAGTGAAAGAGCGAGAGTGTTTGTGAGAGAGAGAAAGAGAAAGAGAACTTGACCTCCCCAAACTTTTCAAAACTTTGAAAAGAGAGACGAAAAGGCCCATTTATTTTGCCAACTTCATTCAAAGGCCAAACTTTTGTTTAATCCATGCTTATTTTTATGTTTATTGTTTTGTAAATCATTGCCACAGCATGCCTGCAAACAATTCTTTATCTAGTCGGTCCTTATTCCATCAACCTCATGTCTGCTGAAAATTGACAAAGCAGTCAGGGTCCATCTTGGTTTCCAGACACCATGTTGAGCTGACAAGTGCCAGCAGATGCACAAAATCTTGTTTAGTCTTGCATGCAGAATGCCTCCGACATGGATGCTGTGGGCAGAAAATAAATGGGAAATGTTGGCAGAGCTCCCTTCCGTCTGCCTTCCATGACTATAGAGGGGTCATTTGTATTCCAAGCAGCAAGGAATATATATATATTCCTTTTCTGGGAAAGAGATACTTCAGTACAATGAGATTTGCATTGCAATCCAATTTGCGTACAGCAGTACAGAGATGAAGCCAAGAACGCCAAGTTCTATCCTAATGTGGCTCTTCGAGATTTTTGTTAGTGATGCTTGCTGCCCATTACATGTACTGTGGTTATTGTAAGTAAGGCAGTTTTGTTGTGATGCTCAAGATAAAGGGGTCATTTGTACTGGTATTTCTCCACTGGCTTTTGGGGGCTCACCTGTTGACACAGGCATGCCCTTGATTTATTGGCTGACCCATGCCAGAGATGTACCCAAGCTTCCCTTGCAAGCCCACCACAACTCATTCCCATTCCCCATCCCTTCCTGCCCCAAACTTGCCATGGCAGGAAGGACAGGAAGGCTTGTGGTGGGTCCTCCGTGACACCTTGACAGGGGCTCTGTGGCAAGTCCTCTCCACTGCCAGTAGGTAAATCAATAAGAAAGCTCCATCTGCATCATATTTGATCTGCAATGGCTCCTTCATGTATTGCCAAGTCACCACTTAATACCCCTGTGATGGACCGACTAAAACCCCACTGCTGTTTGTTCCAATTCAGCGCTAAAGAGTGGGTTTTCCTGGAGGAAAGTGGCCAGGCAAAGGAAAGTGTGGATGAGCTGTGATTTCAGTAAAGCCTCAAATCCCTTTGTGTGCAGAGGCCCTGTTAAAAGTTTAATTATAGCCCCTCTGTTACAATGCAGATGCTTCTTTTCATGAGTAGTAGCTGAACAAGCGAAAATGTTAGAGGGGATAGAGACTGAAGGGTGAAATCTGCTGCTTCCTAAAAGCAGCGACAGGCTCCTTCACCCCCCTTTCCTAATTGCATCGTTTAAATTGCATTCAAAGCCATCCTACACAGTAATTTTCAGAAGTGCTGCCTGTGGAAGGAAGGCAGGATGAAAGGCTGGGGTGACTCAGACAAAACGAGAGGCAACTTCCATTCCTTCAAGCATAATTCTCCTACTTTTCCCCTCCATTTAATGTGCCAGCTCAGTGGCATTGTGAGTTATATTACACTGACACCGAGAAAGAAGCCCATCCGTCCAGAAAACAGTAAAGCAAGTTTCTTGCTGGGAGTAGACACTGGGGCTGCAATTACTGAGGACACTTACTAGGAAGGAAGCCCTACTGAACACACTCAGGTTTTCTTTGGAGCAGGGATGGAAAACCCCTAGCCTGGGTACTTCATCTGCTACCCCCCATAACATGCTGCTTTGGATGGCAACAAAAAGTAGAGGGAATAGAAACCCTGCACTGGGTCAGACAGAATATTTTAAGTCTCTCCACTCTGGTCAGCACCCAGATGAATCATTTGCTCATCTGCTGCACAAAGTCCTGTGCTTGCATGTGCCATAATAATAATAATAATAATAATAATAATAATAATAATAATAATAATAATGTTATCTTTCCACTCTTGGCAGCTTCCAGCAAATTAAAACATCAAACACAGTAAAACATATTTTAAAAAAAACTCCCCTAAACAGGACTGCCTTCAGATATCTTCTAAAAATCAAATAGTTGTTTATTTCCTTGATATCTGATGGGAGGGAGTTCTACAGGGCAGGCGCGGTGCCACTACCAAGAAGGCCCTCTGCCTCATTCCCTGTAACCTCACTTCTTGCAGTGAGGGAACTGCCAGATGACCCTCTGAGAGCTGGCTCTCAGTGTCCAGGCTGGACAACGGGGGTGGAGACGCTCCTGCATGACAGTGTGGGGTAGTCACACCCATCATTGGTCTGTGCCCTCTGGAGGCTTAGCCAAGACTGAAAGTGGCCTCAGGCCCAAAGGGTTAACCACCTCTGCTTTAGGGTAAGCACGCATTAGATTGTGCAATTGGTTCTTGCACAGAGGGGAAGCAAGCCTGGAAAAAAAGGCAACAGAGTGCCTTTGGGTGTCACTTATTGGCACCAGACTATACAGCTCACGCACAGAAGGCATGCCTGCCAAGGAGAAGCCTGCCAAATGCACACCAGCTCTTCCAGTCTCCTGAAACCTGTGTTCTTCCACATGGGGAGTGCCTTTGCCTGTTCAGCAGGGAGAAGAGCAGGGAAGAAGAGCCATTAGAGAAGGTGATGGTAAAGGGAATAAGGGCAGTAGCCCCAATATCTCTCTCTCTCTGCATGGGCTTAATTGCACGGAGGCTAACGGAAGCTACAGCTCCTGCATTTTTAGGTTTGTATGTGGCAGCATAAGATTCATCCACTTGATTACAGGTGATTGCTTACAATGTTCAGAAAGTCCCTGTGATCTTCTGTAGAGACTTTTCTGTAGAGCAGAAAGGAGAAAGATCCATTGCGCCAGTCACCTCCTCCTTGTGTGACACTGGCCTATTCAGTGCAACCTCTTGTTGTAACTTGGAAGTTAAGGGCAATGAAGTTGCAGAATGTTAATGATGAATCAGTTATCAGTTGTAGACATCTTGTTTGTGGATAAGATCTGAAATTTTGATTTCAAGTCAAAACCGCATCTCTTGCATGCTTGCCAATTCATTACCTTGTTTCTTGGGGCAAGGTGATTTCTTCCTGTTGATACCTTAGCACATTCTTGCTTGTTTTAAAGTCAAACTTTGAGCCTGAACTTCATTATTTAGTATCTAATTTTGGCAAGCCATCCTTTTTAAATAGTGATAGCAAGAAACGTGGCTGGAGCTAGCTCTCATGCTGGCAAATGCAGAGGATTCCAGAGTTATTTTGGGAATAGTTGCTACTGCACACTGAAACTGGTACGATGCAGACCTTGTGTCAATAACAAGTCTTGACACCATAGAACCTTGTATGAGAGAAGCTCAGCATCTTCACCACCCGAATATCATTGGACATGCAGACTGGGGCTGATGGGGTTTTTGTCCAGCAACATCCAGTTGAGCACAAGGCTGTGGGAGGCTCTGCTAAGATGATGGAGGTTTGTTAAAACTCAGCTACATGACTTGGCTTTCAAGCCATTCATTGGAAAAAACATCCTTTGCATGCATCATGGTGCAGCAGTCTCATATATGGTTGTAGTCAGCTAAGTCCTACTAAGAGTAGACACCCTGGACTGAATTAATCAAAGTTAGCCATGTCCATTAACCCCAATGGGTCTACTCTGAGTAGGACTAGGGATGAATACCACCCATGGTTTTCTGTATGTTAGAACAAAACCTTTGCAATCAAAATATGGATTTCAAAACAACAACGGCCAAGCTTTCTTGTCACAAAATCTGAAATTTCTGTCTAAATGTACAACATGGATAGTTGAAACATAGGCATTTAAACATTTCACACTCAGTTTGCAGAGTGCTCTTTGCTCATGCTATTTTGCATTTTCTTTTTAGAAATTGTTCAGCCCCATCAGGAAAACAGCACAAGCCAAAATGATACAGTTTCACCTCGTAAGTCATGGGAGCAACAATGGGAAGAAGGAAAGATTGTGGTCAGTTCAGAGTGGACCTGGTTCAAGGCTCGACCAAGCTCCATGCAGAATGATTGCAATGGCTAACAAATGGAAAAGGGGTCTGTTATTGTGTTACTGGACACTCTGTGGGCTTAGCAGGAGGTCTTCACCTATGTCACACGTGACTAAATTTTCAGCCTGTTATTCCCTAATCTCTCATTTTGGTTTATCTCAGGGATGGGGAACACCACCCCCCACCTAGACTTCTCTGTTTGATTTGTCTAGCCTCCCTGTTGTCATGACACTGGAGTCAGAGTTCTTCAGGAAATGAGCTTGAAGACTCTGAATCAGAAGGGCAACGGCATGCAGGGCTTCTACCCAAAGAACAATTTCTTGGAGAAAGTTTGGCAGATGCGTGAATTGGCTGCAGTTCTTCCCAACGTACATAAATTTAACACACAGCCCTCCAGATGCATTTCAGTACCACCTGTTAAGCACTAACCTGCCTGCTTTTTTGTTGTCATGGGACATTAATGTTTGTTTCCGCGCCCCCCCCCCCCCCCGTGAAGATGCTGGAAGGAACTTCAAATGCTGCTTTCAGGTTTTATCAGCTCTGAAGCTTTGTAATACATGGGCACCACCTGCTGGTCAAACAGTATGTTCCTTTGATTCAGGCTGTTCATTTCCTTTTATTTCCTGCCTTGCAAAAAGTTTGTTCATGATCAAATGCTGAGTGAGTCTGACTCAGCACAATGCATGCAAAGTATATGATATGAAGCATATCAAGTAGTAGGGGATGGCCTGGTGAGGTCGCACCTTACCTCCAGTTGGTTGCATTGCTGCTGTGTACAGGGAGATAGGAAGAGGTGGTGGCGAAGTTGGTGCAGTGCAAACCAGCTGGCAGGAGCCCTGAATGGGCTCTGCCAGTACATTTGCACCACATCAGACTCACTACCATCTCGTTCCTCCCCCTCTTCCTCCTTGTAAACAGTGGCGAACCAACTGACCAGAGGTCACCTAAGTGGTGAAGCTCCATCTGCTACTGATATAAAGACTGCCATGTTGTTCCTTGGTTCTGGCTGCCAGGAACCTGTGGGTTTTGTTGAAAGTGTGGTGAGGCAGAACTGGGCTGCAAGCCCATCTTTATTTTCTTAAACCACGGGGGCAGCAGCCAGTGTTTTTTTCCTTTTATTCCCAGTGGTATTACCTGATGTCTCATCACCTCAGAGGGACTTCGCTTGCAATCTCCATCTTGAAACCCATTCTGTCAGCAAGACCTTATGGCTATAACAACCAGCCTTATTTTATTACTCCCATTTTGTCACATGACTCTCTTCTTTGTGTAACATCTTGCCTAATGAAGAGTTCTGGAGAATTTTTGTATTTGGGGAGTGGGTGGGTTTGTCCTAATAAAGGTATTGTCCAACTCCAGGCTTCTCTTCGCAAATTCAACTGACATCAGCTGGGATGGGTTCGGGGCACCAGTTAAAAGCATATTTATTTGCCCAGGCTGTTGGTTAAGCTGGATGTGGAATTGGGCAGCTTGTTGTCTTGTTCAATGACTGTAGATGATGATCTTCTCTTTATTGGTTTTATGTAACTGGTTTTATTGTTTATTATCTGCTTAATTTTTTATATTGTAGCCTGTTCTGGGATTAATGAAGAGCAGGCTATGAATTATTCAAGTGAAGAAACAACAGTTTCTTTTATGGCAGTAAATAAATGAAAAACATCTCACCAGATGGTGTGGGCAGCTCATTCCAGTTCTGTTGTGATTACAGACAAATGCTATGAAATATAGCCATCTAATTCATACAGTACCTCCTGCATGCAGTTCATTATACAAAGAGGACTCGGCAGAAAATGTGTGTGCAAACTCTTCGTCATATAGTTCAGTAGAAGAGTGTTGCTTATTTCACATGCCAAAAACTACCCATCAAGAATAAATACAATGACCAAACTAAATTGCTGCAATGCTGTTGTTTTATTGACAATAAAATCTGGAAAATAGGAATAACAAGCAGTTATTAACTCTGTGCATCTTCATCAGAGAAAGCCAGAAAGCCCACTCCTAAATTCTTCAGCAAAAAAAACTGATGCATGTTCAACACTCTCAGCAAATTCCAGCCTTCTTAATTTTGACTTGTACATTCTTTTGCCTGCAAAAAAGGTATAAAGCATACTGAATAGTATCTTTCATCTCCCAGGTCAAAGTTGAGATGTTGCCAAATCATGCCTTGTGAGAATCGGAGCATATGTATTTCAGATAGGCATTGCTAGGGCCAGAGGCCAATGCATTTGTGCAATAATACGTTTTGACACCTGTTAGAGTTCAAGGCATGGACAACTTAAAAGAGATAGAATTTTACAATTTGGGCAGGATCTCACTTGCCAAGTCCTCATGAAAATTCACCAGCATTTGATTGCAAGTTATGCATATGTCCCCCTCCCCACACACTTTGGAGCTAGAGAACTGCGTTTCAAAATTCAGAGTACTGTGGCTTTCACAGGAGAACTGTTTTTCTGCCTGTGGGTTTTGAGAAATTCAAATAAGGTAGATTCACCTAAAATGTCAACAAAACCAACTTTCTCCCCCATCCTTATCCTTATTACTCACACATACAAATTCCTGTTGAAGTATTAATACTGAAAGTGACATATGCACAGGCATACATGGAGCTACTGCCTGCACAGTCTCTGAAACAGTGAAAAGGCTCTTAAGGGAGACTTTCGCTTTCTTGAGTCAAATAAAGCCTGCCAACTGACCGGAAAAAATGACCTTGTTCCTTCAAGAGCAGCTATATGTTCAGAATTCACTAGATGAAATGCTTCACATTCTTGAGAAAGAGGGAGGGGGAGACATTGATTTGGATCCTAAGGTGCCTTTCCATTCATGGAATAAGTCCTTCTGTGGATAGAAGGCATTTGGCTTTCGTTCCTGCTAATTCAGGGATGGAGAATACACGGCCCTCCAAATGTTACTGGACTCCATCTCCCATCAACCTCATTCACCATGGCCAATAGCAAGGGATGATGGGAAGTGTCATCCAATAACATCTGGAGAGCCACTCAATCCCTGTTCTAATAGAAAGAGGGAGACTGTTTTTGTTTATTCCTGCACCTTTGCAGTTCCTGAGTCATCTTCCATACTGCTTTGGAACCTCTCACAACCACCCATGCAGATGTGCAGCAGGAGAAGGGAGTGCAAATTTTCAGAAAGTGAGTGTGGAACGTGAAAATTTGGTTTGTAGGTGTCAGCAATACCCTTTCTACTGGGCAGAACCCCAGCTTATTGCCACATGCTAATGTTGTTTCCTTCTCACAGAGAGCTGCCCTTAACAAAGCACAGTTGCCAGGATTCTTTGAAGAGCAAATCCTCTACTATAAATATGTGTTGGATATGCATTAAATGTATGGTGTGGATCTGCCTCTGATGTTGGAACAAGCTCTCTTCAATCTCCCATTTCTGTTCCTCACGATGCTTCTTCAGAACTACTGTTTCCATCTTGCTGTTGGGACTAAAAATACTAGGAGAACCTAGCCCAGAGATGGAAGGAAGGAGAAGTACCAACAAGAGAAGAATGGCAGACAAAACCGATGGAGTGTGCAGAGATGGTGAAACTGACGGGGAAGATCAGAAACCAGGAAGATCAATTATTTTTAAAAGACTGGAGTAAATTCTTAATTTAGTTAAAAGGCAGTTAAACAGTTAAAATCATTGGCAGGGATGTAATGACACTTGTAATGTGGAATTAAATATGGTAACTATAGATATCTAACAGATGGATAAAGGAAAAGGATGCAGAAAACTTAAATCTTAAATATGGAACCCATAGAGGGAGGGAAGGAGGTCCAAAGGTTCAAAAGAACCTTTTATTTTAATGTTTGAAATGGTTAAAGTTAAAATGTATAAAATCATGTAAAACCAATACAAAATGTTATATTAAAAATACTACAAGAACCTAAGTGAATTAGGATGCATCTGCCATCAGGCTACATTGGCCAGATAGCCCACCTTTCAGCAGGACCCATTTAAAGAGGATAATCCAGCACTACGCCATATACCAGAGCAAGTAGCAATTTAAAGTATTTGAATTACTTTATGACTGATATATATGTTGCTGCTCTGTTTTGGAGTGTGGGTGTGGGTAATCTTTATGATGTGAGCATTGTACCTCTTAGGGGATGCTTCTGTTCACAGGAGGGGTGACCACACAGATTGAAAGGAGGGATTTGAAGGTATCCCTTCTTTCCCTATGGGACCTACTGGCACTCCTATCTACTTAAGAGGCTTGAAAGATGGCCAAAGGCCTAAAGAAAACAGGTTCCCTTGAAGAAACTAAGTGGTGAAGGAAAAACAGATACTTACTGATTTGTACTGCACAAGGTACACTCATTGGGATAGGTCACTTGGTCAGTGCCACAGACGGGATCAAAATTTCTAGGGCATCCTGGTGTTTCATAAAGTTCACAGGCTGGCTGTAGAATAAAAGCTGTACAGTTCAGTATCTGGAACAGCAACAATCGTTTAAATTTATATTCCTCAAAGTTGCTGTAAGACATTTTGCTTACTCGAAATGCAGTTACAAAGGGTGCCACTCTCCCCAAGTCTAGCCTTAGTACCCATGAACAGTACCCGAGGCAAGAAAATCTCACAACCACCTTCCCCCTTTCTGGCAGTAAAAATCCAAGAACAATACATTTGCTCCCCTTTCATGACAAAATCAACTGCCCGAGGTAGCTGCCTCACGCTGCCTAATGGTAGAGTCGGTTCTAGTATTCTTTAATAGAGGATGATATTGAAGAACGAAGATACTGGAGAATGAAGGTTAAGTTGAGGAAGCAGAGTGAAGAATGGCATAGAAATTTAGACATTGGCGTGATAGCTACCGAAGCATTGTATGCTATGGCATTTGTTTCCCAGTAAAAGCTGCTGCCTTTTGAGGTTATCAACCCTAGTTTGTTTGGCAAGAGTTTCTTTACTGCAGCCTTCCTCAAACTGTTACCGTCAAGATAATGTTGGACCTCAACTCTCATCAGCCCCAGCCAGCATGCTTAGTAAAATATCTGTGTGGCTAGTTTATAGCAGCAGTGGGTAATATTTTTCCACTCATAGGACCATATTCATTAATGGGGAGTGCATGTCAGGGGTGCTCAGGGCCAGAGGTAATAGTGAGCAGGGCAATGGATGAGACTCTTGCATCTGTGCAGTTGACTAATTTCCAAATATGTGAATGACAAGGGTTCCTGGGCATAGCCTGGAGATGGGCCTAGAGTGAGTCCTGGGGGCCAGATATAAAGGCCTGGGGGCCACATCCAACCCCAGGTCTTAGGTTCCCCACTCCTGGTTTATTGGTAAGGAAATACACAGAGAAACATAGTTAGGTGATTTCAGTGCACTCCTCTCGAAGGCAACGACAGAAGGTTTGGGTTGCCTGAATTTCAGCTCAGTACCCAGGGCAGCCATTTTGTGCTGGCATCCATGACTCTTTTATCAATGTATGTGACCAGCACCTCATTTTCTACCCAAAAAAGGGGGGAAGCACTGTCAGTACCTGACACATTGTATTGTTCTGACTTCTTTTATGTGACAATAGTGCATTTGCCATATATTGGTGGGGTAAAATTTCACCAAAGCAGGATGCACTGCACTTAAATAATCAAGACAACATTACCTCTCTTGCCTCACTGTTACCACCATCAGGTTCTGCATTGCCTAACAATGTGAGAAAAAACATTATTGATTAGAAATCCACTCTACTTCTAGCAGAGCCTGTAACCTCGGCTGGTTGTGTTATAGCTGCATCAAATCAGTCTTATTTTTTTAAACAACAACAACATTTAAATATGTAACAAAAATACATTCATTTGACAAGGGTGCATATTTCAAAGGTGGATCTAGGGGAACGTGACCTGTTCGGTCACACTGGGTGTGGAGCTTTAGCAGATGCCATGATATGAAGTCCAATGCAAAGCGAGAGGCAAGGGAGCAGATTTTGGCTTCACACAGGATGCCACTGAAATTTGAGATGTCAAGGTCTGCTGCTGCATATTTAGACCTTAAAAATAGAATGATCTTTAAATCTTGGATTTTTAAAAAAGAACATTTAATTTTGACTAATATAGACGTTTTGGTGAAGCAATTTCCTGTGACATAATGCATTTTTGTATGTTATTTTCACTAATGCGCTTCCTTTAATGGAAACTACCATAGTATATGAATTTTACACACACCTGGCTGGAGAACTGCAATACAAAATCTGGAGAAGATCTAATACGTAGATCTGGTTCCTTTTTAGTTCTCATCAAAGTCACTCAAATACCTTTTCTCTCTGTTCTTCTTTCCCTCAGCCTCAAAATGAGACTCTGTCCCATCATAGAGGTGCATGTTTTCCTATACTCTCCTTTGTCAGGAGCATATAGGAAATTGACTGAACAATTATACTGGGGATTTTAGCATCTGAAAGGAAAAAGACATGAATTCTATGTAGCCCTTACCTGAGGAACAGAAGATCCCCACTGCAAGGAGAAGGAATGTGCTAGTTATTTTCATTGTAGAGCTGCTTATTGATGTTAAAAGAATAATCCTTTGGAAGAAGCTATGTCTCAAGATTCCAGAAGAAACATTTTTATATGACCTGTTTGTGGCACCTCAGACTCCCCCTCCTCCTTGACGTCATTGTCCAAACAAGTGTGTGCTATGGGAAAGGTATTTTTGAAGGCAATGAGGGTGGTGAAGTAATAGCCAACACAGCACAAACCGCATGAGATAATTTGTCCGGGTGGGTTCAAAGATCTGTGTTGTCACAGAACTAGATGCTAGAAATCATGAATGCCAGGACACTTTAAGGAGCATATTCATATACAAGCTGCCACTTTTGAATGCCACAATAAGTAATTCAGACTATTATCTGTTGACTCTGCTTCATATCTCTAGCCTTGCCATAAACACATGCTGTAAGATTGAAAGGAACTATATTTTACTGCTCTGTTTTATTGTCAACAGTTTATATGGCAGCTTTCTATTGACTCACCCAAGGCCATATTAAAACAGAAACAAATGACTAACAGCATTGGCAAGATTAAATATTAAAAGTTCTGATAACCGTGACAAGCCAAGGTGTTCTTTGACATGTTTACTGTATTTTTGTAGGCAGAGAGAATGCTCTTCTCAGGGCCAGTACTAGCATGAGACAACCACCTCAGGTGGCAGGTGCAAAAGGCACAAGGAGCGATCAGAGCTGTGTGTGACATTTGGCCTTCTCTTTGGCCCCTAATTTAGCCTACTGCCCTCAGATGCATTGGGAGGTGCTGTCCCATTACCAGTATTGAAGAAAGTGTTTCTCAAACCTGGGTCCTCAGCTGTTCTTGGACTACAACTCCCATCACCCCTAGCTAGCAGGACCAGGGGTTAGGGATGATGGGATTTGTAGTGCACGAACAGCTGAGAACCCAAGTTTGAGAAACACTGATAGGCCCTATCTTCACAATACATTTAAAGCACTATCATACTACTTTACACAGTCACAGCTTCCCCCAAAGAATCCTGGGAACAGTAGTTTGTTAAGCATGCTGCGAGTTGTTAGGAAACACCTATTCCTCCCAGGGAGCTACAATTCTCAAAGTGGTTTAGCAGTCAATTCCTCTTCCCTGGGAAGTCTGTGAAGGGAATAGGGGTCTCCTAACAACTTCCACACCCTTCCTTCACTTCCCAGGATTCCTTGAGGGAAGCCATGACTATTTAAAGTGGACATAATAGTGCTTTAAATGTATGGTGCACATGAAATCTCAGTTTCAGCTACCAGCCTGGTGGATTTTGGAACATGGAAGGGGGCAGGGTGCTGGGAAGGTGCCATTTTGTCCTTTGCCTCAGGCAGCAAAAGATCTTGGGCTTTTCAAAGCTTCAGACATTACCACAGAGGAGTGTTTGGCCTGCAAAGGGAACATAGGGCGCCATTGATCTTTTGTTGCACTGTGTGAAGCAGCCTTTGTTATCATGTGGCATTCCTCCTTGATGGAGGCAGCTTGGGATGCCACGAGAGAGCCAAGAGGGAAGCATAGACCAAGAGGAAAATATATTGCGTTTTCCAAAGTATGACTTGAGCATACAAATGGAGAACACGTCCAAGGCTTCTAATGACAGGAATGATTGAATATGGTTGAACAAGTATGAGAATAGCCAAGAAACATATCAAGCCAGCAAATGAAAAAGAATTGAGAAACAGAAGGGTTGCAAGCCAACTGCTTTGCCAAGGCCAAATGATGCAGTCTAGATAAGAAGGAGGGTCTTTGTGCTCCACTGCAAAACCCCCAAAGAAAGGGGCAAAACGCACTTCCCTAGGCAAGGTTTCCAAAGCTAAGCGGAAGAGAGAAAAAGACATCTCCCATTTTTCCAAACAAAGGTGGGGTTGGGCCTCTGCAAATGGTAATGACAGGAAGGCTTATATGGGAAGAAACAGTCCTTCAGATATCCTTGTCATCACTGGCACTTTGAACTGGGTCCAGAAACATGTAGGGAGGAGATGTGGTTGTTGCAGCAGTGGAAATGGCACGCTCCTGATATGAGCTCCTTCTGAAGTTTCAGAACACTTTTCAAATACAGGACAATTGTAGTGAAGCAGTAGTTTCAATAAATGAACAAATCCATTGCTTTTTATAGGAAAAAGTCTCAAAGCAGCTTATAACAAGTTAAGAACGCAAATATATGGTAGAATAACCAAATGGTGGCTTAGGCATCTATCACCAGGGCTAGATCTACCTTCCCCAGAAACAGGCATAACTAGACCTAGACTAAGCTAGGCAAAGGCACTTTTTGCCATGGCTATCATCCAGGGTTAAAGTTGGGTCTAGGACCCTAGACCAGGGGTCAGCAACCTTTTTCAGCCATGGGCTGGTCCACTGTCCCTCAGACCATGTGGTGGGCCGGACTATATTTTGAAAAGAAATATGAATGAATTCCTATGCGCCACAAATAACCCAGAGATGCATTTTAAATAAAAGCACATATTCTACTCATGTAAAAACACGCTGATTCCTGGACTGTCCGTGGGTCAGATTGAGAAGGAGATTGGGCTGCATCCGGCCTGCGGACCTTAGGTTGCCTACCTCTGCCCTAGAATATGAACCTGTGCTTTCAAAGGGGTTGCTGAGCCACCCAGCACAGGCTAAAACACCTGTTTATAGACTGTGTATCCTGTGGAATAAGTTTCAGTTGATTAGCCCTCCTCCAGCTCCTTATTGACTCCATACACTGGCGCAGAATGCCCACAGCTTCTCTGAACTAGATGGGGAAAAAATATAGACTTGGGTGTCATTCACCTATCACAGTGATGGGGGAGAAAATGGATCCAGTGAACCTCTGAATTCACACTTTCTGAAACAAGCTTGTTTTCTCCTGCTCTAGAGGGCAGGACTCAAACCAATGAAACTGCACAGATCAATGCAGCAAGTGGTAGACCCTGGCACCGGGTTCTGGAATTGCCCCTCAAGAAAGTCTGGAAGCAGCATTAAACAGTGCCTCCAAGTCCCATCCTACCCAGGCAATGCAGTTTCTAGAGTAGGTCATTAGCTAGGGTTATCAAACCTATCCTTGTCACCAAGGATGAAGCCAGGCTGAAATGAATCCAGATGAGCTGAGAGGCTGCAACCATCAAGAGGTAGCAAGAACCAGGGCCTCTACAAAACAGGGGTTTATGAAGTGTAATCTAGAGTGTGTCATGGTATAGAAAGGGCAAGCTAAAATTATTCACAAAGAGCAGGGGCAAACAGATCAAAAGCACACTGGGCTATATAGAATTGTCAAAGGCATTTGACTGATTTTACAACATTCAATCTTTATCTAATTGCTATCAGACACAAATCATGCATAGACATTTGTAACGAATGCTTAACCACATAAGAACATAAGCAGATCCCAGCTGGATTGGGGCAAGGGCTCCTCATAGTCTGGTATCTGCTCTCACTGTGGCCAACAAAATGCCTATGGGGTGCCCACAAGCAAGACAAGACCTGAGTCCAGCAGCCCTTGCAGAGGTATTTGGCTTTGTCAACATGGCAGAGATACCACCTGCACATTTCACAGGGCAAAATTTGGAACAGGTAAGATGTAGGCAGAAGGTGGGCAGCCTGTAATCCTGGTATAACTCGATTAGTTTATTAAAGTTTGGCAAGAGATAAATGTGTCGGTTTGCAGCAGCCACCTAATAATCAAACACCCTATACAAATATTTGCCACCAGGTGTCATGTTATCAGTGGCTTAGCATCTAGAAAGGCTTCGTTCCCTTCCCTTTTTATTTACTATGCACCTGTGTAGTCCCTGTGAGTCCAATATAGGTACAAGACTTGACAATAACACTTTGTTCTTCCTTTGAGTCTCGCCTTTCCGCATTCCCACCTGTCTTGTAGCTCTACCAGCATTTTAATCAATTTGGTTTAACTACATGGAAAAAGACATGGCAGGCATTTGTCAAGGAAATATTACAACACTTTCATTGTTGCTGTTTTTTAAAAAACCTTTTAGGTGTGCACACAAGGCGGCCAGGTCAGGGAATTAGGATTGCCAATTAGGATAAATGTCAGATTGTAGGATCAGGTCCTGGCGTCTCCAGTTAAAAGAGTCTTAGGATACAGGGGTGGGACAGATCTGAGGCTTTGAAAGATGCTGTCGCTCACAGTGTAAATATTCCTATGCTAGATGGACTAGTGACTTGACTATAAGGTATAAAACATTATAAGATAGCTTTGTATGAAAGAATAAAGTGAGGATAATAGAACACACTTATTCTGAAAATTATCGAACATAATGTTTCATATTCAAAAAGCCTTGCTTGAAAGTAATCCTATTGCTATTAATAATCATGAATATTTTCTTTTTAAAAGTTGGAAACTCCACTTTTGACTAGTTCTAAAACATTACTTGGCTAACAGTATATCTGTGCTGTCTCATCCATGCAACAGGATCATGTTGGTTGGCTAATCAGTTAATTAGCTTTCCTACAGCCCTTTGATTTTTATCTCACGAATCCCTAGAGAAGTGGAGATCAAAGCGTTAACAACAGGTGCTTGGGAAGACAAGACAGTTATTCTTAATTAGCTGAGCACAGAGCCATAATTGCTAAATTCAATTAGTGAAAGTGTTTGCAGAAAGGGGGTGTGCTCTGAAGCACAAAACAGTGACTTAATTCTGCACTGAATTGTCACAGGGTTCAGCTTTCAGTGCTAAAATAATTGCTGTTCAGTGTTCACAGTTGCTGCTTCAATTCAATTCATTTAAAAAAAGTTTCCTTCCTTTTGGAACTAGTGAGGTCATCACCATGTCACCAGTTTGGTTTGATTGGATTGCTGTCATCACCTGATCCAAACATGATTGGTTGACAGCCTTTAGCAGTCAGCAGAGTGGGCGGAGCTGCATTACTATCCTAGCTTTCCAATGCCACATCTTGTTGCAAGGTGTGAAGAGGTGGAGGAGCAAGGTGGTGGGGAGCTTGGTCTGGTGGGTTCAGCATCAGATACCACTGTGCACACACGGCACTGTGGTCTAAACCACTGAGCCTCTTGGGCTTGCTGATCAGAAGGTCAGCGGTTCGAATCCGCGCAATGGGGTGAGCTCCCGTTGCTCAGTCCCAGCACCTGCCAACCTAGCAGTTTGAAAGCATGCCAGTGCAAGTAGATGAACAGGTACCACTACGGTGGGAAGGTAAATGGTGTTTCCGTGGGCTCTGGTTTCTGTCACGGTGTTCCGTTGCACCAGAAGCGGTTTAGTCATGCTGGCCACATGACCCGGAAAACTGTCTGTGAACAAACGCTGGCTCCCTTGGCCTGAAGTGAGATGAGCGCCACAACCCCATAGTTGCCTTGGACTGGACTTAACTGTCCAGGGGTCCCTTATCTTTACCTTGCTTGTAGGATGGAGGAGGCTGTTTTAAAAATAAACAAATAAATGCCACCAAAGCAGGAGGTAATCATGCTGCAAACAGGTTTTAGAAAGGGCAGTGTTCCAAAGAAAGTGTGGTCATGGGGGGAGGAGAGAGCATACTGAACCTGGAATGATGGTGGTGCATGGCAGTACCTGGGGGGGGGGGGACATGAATAAAACAAGGCAATATATTTCACCGGGCGTGTCTTTGTGCCCCACATTTGCAGCCAAGAAGCCTATATTAAATAGGAGGTAGTGTGTCCAGCCTTAAGCACACAGTCATTTAAATGAATGACTATTTATGCATTTACATTGAGTGTTTACCAGCCAAATGAGATTACATGCCAATTTAGCAATGGAAGCATCATGTATTTACTGTACAGCACTTAACAGCCAGTGCAAAGTAATTGCTCTGAGTGAGGATTGATTTCAGACAGGCCTCCCGGGATGCTGCTTGCTTGAAATGAAATAAAGCATACCGAGACAGAGAAAGAATGTGGGATTGTTCAGAACTCCAGCCTGCCTTTTTGTGTTATGGTATGAAAATAAGTTCAAAGAGTATCTTATAGGAAGGGAAAACAAGAGCAATGGTCCAGTGATCTATTCTTCACTAATTGATCTCATGTGACCTGGCTGCTTAACCGTTTGCTAAATCTTGGTCGCAACAGAGATGGGAGAAGAGCTTCAGTAGCCAACTGTGACCTGTTTTCAAACACTTTGCTAATAAAATGATTAGTTTTTCTCCTGACTTGGACCCTTTCAGCATAGGTTCTTTGGATATGCCCTTGGGAACAGTTTCCCCTGTTTTGATGGGTGCATTTCAGTTTGTGCATCTGAAGAAATACTCCTCACTTTATGTCATTTTAAGTGCACACCCTAGACGCTTGACAACTGAAGCTTTACATAGCATTTTCAAGATCACAAATAAGCTGCAGAGACTGGATTAGAAGGAACAAGATTTTCTTAGCACTATGCTGCTAGTAACCTATATATAAAACTGGAACTAGTCATAGCTTCTTCATTTCATTTCCCTGCTGGTGTCACTCAGAATTGTGTGAGGTGTATGGGGTGTTAGGGAAGTGATAGTACTTCTGGTGTTCCTTCTGGGGTAGCTCATCCACCTTTGGTCCCTACCCTGTACCTGTGGCTCCCAGAAGCTATCAGCATGTGACAGTGGCCACACAGGAATGGCTTTGACTGGCCAGCTAAACCAGGTGAGGTAGCCAATGGGTCTCAAACCCTCAGTGAGACAGGGACTTCCTCTGCATGCAAAGACAGACTCTGGCGGGTTAAGCAGATGAAACCAATAGTGGTTCAATAGTCAAGAAGATGGTTTCTGCAAGGGCTATAGAGGGATAGGAGGGGCTTGCCAACCTGGGAAGTTAGCCCATGTAGGAGAAGGAAAACTCTGATCCTAAACTCCTTGCGGGACATCTTTGGGAGAAGAAAAGGCTAGGAAGTGGAGTCCCAAAGTCAGTTGGGTGACACCACCTTGTGACAACTGCTGCAGCCAATCTGGTGCCAAACATAACACTTTCCTTTCCTTTGGACCATATCAGCAAGGCCAAGAGTGGGGCCTTGTTATCTGGGCAGCACAGGACCTCCATGCACACTGCCCAGTCTTTTCCTCCAGGGAGGTCACATCAGTGCTGCTAACACAGCAGTTTGACTTCACCCACCCACCCCGCCGAGGCACACTCCACTGTTTCTCAAGACAGACAGAGGCCAACAATAATCAGTTCTTCCTTATTGGTGTCACCCAGAACTAATTCTCCCCATGCTTTTAAATCGTTTTAGTTCCTGCTCACATCACATTTTACTGCTGGCATGTGATTATGCCAAGAAAGGGCTTGTGCAAGCAGGACAGAAGGAAATAATGGTGCACACTAGCTTCTCTCGTAAACAGGAGGTGGGTTTAATCTCATTACTTAAGCCTTCGGATGTATGCAAATGCCTTATACCAGGGGACACCAACCTGACTCCTGAAGGCACCATCTCAATAAATATATGCTAAGAAATCCACAATGCATGAGAGACTACATTGAACTCACACACCCCTTAAGCATGCCCATATTTCATCAGATGCCAGGACTGGACACCTATCCTCCCTTTTGTTCTGAGCAGAAGCAAGGTGCAAAAAGGTGCAATGCACTTATCTTTATGAGTGAGTGTGGCACTAGCTGATGTAGGCACCTCCCCAAGATGGAAGTGGCAAATGGTGGTGGCATACCTGCAACGTTTTGTGGTCCTGTCTCTGCTTTGGCTTTTTAAGATGTGGCAGATATTGGAGCTTATGCCACACACCTAACCTGAGGGATAGTTGGTAGAACAGCAGTCATTTTGTGACTGGCACCCACGGAACTCCACAGAGGCAGTAAGTTATGTGTGCTCTTCTACGATAATGCTGTGTATTTTCTCTCTGTGTGCATCCACTGGTATCAGCCAACAACCAGCTGACCCATTTGCTTTATTGCAAGGAAAACATATAAGTCATACCCTTTACTTTGAAGGGAACAGCTGTGCTGCTGCTGCTTTAGCCCTTAGTATTTCTTTGCCTGTTTGATAAATGTTAAGCCTTTGGTTTTTTTTGCAAATCTCCAGAATCTGCCATTTATCACAATGCAATTTAGATTGTATATTTAGGAGACAAACATATTTCAGATCAGAAAGGAAGTCTAGATCAGGTTTCTCTAAACTTTTAAGATGTTCAGGTATTTCCTTCAGTTCCCAAACCTACAATCTTTCCATTTGTCTGGATATACAAATGGGGGGGGGGTGGAATCTGAAGGTTCAGTGAAATCTGAATTATTGGCCTGCTTCTCCTGGAGTGGAATCCAGCAGTCCCCCCTGGTTATATCTCTCCTTATTTTATGGAAGATTAAGGTTGCAATCCTAGCCTACACATACTTCCCCTCAGAGTAAGCCCCATGGTACTGGCCCAGACAGCCTGCAACCTATCAAATTGCATCATGGTCACTCATAGGCGAGAGGCTCACCTTCCACCTGCTCTTTGTGCCAAAGTGTGCTTACCCTCAGACCATAATAGTTGCTGATGGATGTATGGAGATATGCAAAGAACAGCAAAGGTATTAGCTACTGAAAATTAAGAGAGCCAGGTACTAACATCACCAGGAGATGGCAGCAGGTGAATGAAAAAAAGATTACAGTATTATATTCTGAAAATATACAATGATCCATGCAAGTCAACAATGAAACATGAAACATTCATACTAAACTGAACACAAGCTATCACAAGTTGTCTTCTGTTTTTGGAAGTCTTCTACTTTCTTTGTCCCTGTAAGTTTTCCTTTCCTACATGCTTATTCTGGAGGAAAGAGTGGAACCATTTAATCCAGCATCTAGTTCTCACAGTGACCAACCAGATGTCTTAGGAAACCTGCAAGCAGGATCTGAGTGCAACAGCACACAAATATGTAAGCATTAAGGCCCTCAAATTCTTCTCCAGCCTGGATTTTACTCTGGTACTCCTGCTAATACTGCAGAAGACAGAATCAGGATTCAAGATGAACTTAACAGACTGGAGAACTGGGCCCAAACGAACAAACTGTATTTTATTAGGCACAAATATAAAGTTCTACACTTACGCAGGAATAACCATCTGCACAAATATAAGATAGATTGCCAGTAGTACAAGTGAAAAGGATCTAGGAGCCTTAGTAGATCACAACAGAGTGATATAGCAGCAAAAAAGCTAATGCTATTCTAGGCTGTATCAAAAGAGGTATAGTGTACAGATCAAGTGAAGTAATAGTACCACTCTATTCTGCCTTGATCGGACCACATGTGGAGTACTGTGTCCAGTTCTGGGCATCATTTAATAAGGATGTTGACAAGCTGGAATATGTGCAGAGGAGGGTGACCAAGTTGATCAGGGTTCTGGAAACCAAGCCTTATGAGAAATGGTTGAGGAAGTTGGGTATGTTAGCCTGGAAAAGAGGAGACCGAGAGGAGATATGATAATCATCTTCAAATGTCTCAAGGGCTGTCACATGAAAGATGGAGCATGCTTGTTTTCTCCTACTCCGGAGGTTAAGACCTGAACCAATGGATTCATGTTACAAGAAAGGAAATTGTAACTAAACATCAGAATACCGTCAGACCTTTTTGACAGTAAGAGCTGTTTGAAAGTGGAATGGACTCGGTCAGAAGGTGGTGGACTCCTTCCTTGGAGGTTTTAAAGCAGAGGCTGGATGGCCATTTGTCATAGATGCTTTAGATTCCTGCATTGCAGGGGGTTGGACCAGAAGACACTTGGGTTCTCTTCCAACTTACAGTTCTATGATTCTATGATTCTGAACCAGAAAACAATCTCCCATCCTGCTAGTTCCCAAACCCACCCATCTCCCTTGAGCCCCAGAAACTGGGTCCCCTTTTGACCCAATCTGATAGTAGCAAGCTGGAGGGAGGGGGGTATCTCCTGCCTTATCACTTCAGGGTTTGTCATGTTGCTGCTACTCAACACACCAAACCACAAACAGCTCTTGGGAAATGTAACTCTCCCAAGGGTTGCTGCCATGTCAGCAGACCTTGGGCAGGGGAAAAACATTGCCCAGGGTGGACTTCTGGCCTGACATGCTGCCATGTATCATGTGAATATCATGTGAATATTCAACATCAATATTTGCAGAAGAGAAGTCTGAATGTTGTTGAGAGCAAGTTTGCTTCAGCGCTAAAATGACGCTCTCAATGTGTTTTCATTAATCAGTTAAAGAAAATAGCCACTTATCTTGCAAAGTGAAGGAAAGAAAATCCCCACATTTCAACAACAGATTACACATAAATTATTACTATTATTACAATTAATTTATTAATTGCGCTATAAACCACCATCTGAAGGCGATTGCCACATAATATAATTTAAAACACAAATATAATAAATGGACATCTGTTTTCCCTTGCATCACCCAGACCCAAAACCACTCTCACATATTGCTGCCTCATGACCCGATGGAAAATGACTAACACTGGTTTATATTATTCCCTCTGTGTGTTCCTCTGTTGCTACTTTACATCCCAGTTCCCGCCACCTCCTGCCAGGAATTGCCTTGCAATCCCACCCTTTCAAGTGGTTGCTTCCCGTTCCGAAAGAATCCTTTCCCAGTTTCTGCTAGTCAGCTGCAGATTCCTCCATCAAAGCAAACAAGACGGGATAAACAGGATGTGGTGAAAGCATCAGGACCCTTGTCAAGAAGGAAGGATGTTGAATCAGCACCCCCTTGTTTGCGTTCAGCCTTCCAAGGCACACCTAAGCTGGCAGAAAATATGGAGACAATAAATTAATTCATGGCTGTGTAATATCCATGAGAAAACAAACACTGACCTACACCTGCTGTCTCTATGCAAACTGCTGTTGAAATAAATGCTTTACAATGCCTTTATAAGACTAAGAAAGTGGAAGGGATTCCCCTAATGAACCCCATCCACAGAAGTCCCCCTCTCCTTCCCTTGCACCTCCTGAAATTAGCATGGGGAACTGGGAGTACCCCCATCAGAGCATGCAAGGGGAGGGAGATTGTTCTAGCTGGCATTTCTAGCTGAAACGCTTGCACAGGTGGAACATTTGTACCAGGGCAACATTAAATTCCACCCACTGTCCTTTAATATAGAGTAAGAGATGGTTGAGGCTTCAGGTTCTCCAGGCCATGGTGGTTGCAAAGTTTTAGCACGTTGGTTTCCGTGTCTTTGATTTTCCTAACCCAACACACCCAACACCCACACCTACGGGCAAGGATAGAAATTGCCATTCATCAGGACGCAAACATTAAGACCCAAACCCACACTTTCTCAGACCCAGTAGGATCTTGAGCAATGCCTTTCCCAACTGCAATATGGTCGAAGCAGTTTTCATCTTTAAATATGGTTCTCTGAGCGAATCATGTGGGGTTTACTTTCCAGATATATGATATATCTTGTTCATGATCCCGACCCTTCCAGATTGGAATGGGAGGGAGTGTGGAGGTGCAGGAATGGCACTGTATATGGCACCATTGTCAGGTTTACGCATCTTTATGATATAGGAACATGGAGTTGGAGGGTGGGTGGGCAGCCTTTTCATCACGGGGGTTTCTTTGCCTGGCTAGAGACACACCAGAAGGCATGACTGATTTCTATCTCCGAAAGATAAAAAGCTAATGACTTTTACACAGTCATCTAATTCCTTCCAGTAATGCAGGGTAAAGGGTAATGCAGTTGCACAAGTGCATTATTTTTACTTGATTTCAATTTCTTATGAAAAATTTAGGGAAAGCCCAGTGCCCATGGGACAGGCATATGGCAAATATCTCCTGATGGATTTCTTTGAGCTTATCTGTGGAGGTTCTGGGTGGGTGGCAAATGTATGAATTAAAAAGTAAACATTAAGTAAGATTAATGAGACCTGCCAATACTGCCAGATCACATTGGTCTGATGAAATGATAAAGTAAATAAATAGTACACCACTTGCCAGCTGTGCTCATGGTGAGGTCCTTTTGAAACACGAGAGGAAGGAAATTTATATTATTATTGCTAGTAGAAGTAGCAGTGTCTATACCACTTATATGCCAAAACAGCTTCTAAGCAACTGACAACTATAAAATTGAAACAGAACTAAAATGCACAATAAACAGTCCATTTGGTCATTAAAACATCCTTTATTAAAATCTACACTAAATCAATCAATTAAAAAGCATAACCATTAAAACAGTTTAAAAACAGATAAAACAGATTGTGGAGGAATGTGAAATTCAAAGGAAAATGGCATCCTGATCTATGTGTGAGTCCATGAGTTTTGGATCAAATCAGTTTTTATCAGAATTCACCCCCCAAATAGTAATAAATGAATTCCTCAAGTATCCTTACCAGCTATTTGATTGCTCAAAACTCACCCTTTCCTCCAAAACATACCACCCTAAAGAGAAAAGATGTGTGCTACCTGTCTTTTCTATCAACACACTGTTGGCACATATCCCCATGGGTGCAAAACTAAACCCTTCTAACAATGCGTAGAGCATTCCCTCCAACATGTTGAGGTAAAAACCAGGATGCATTCCTGTGTGAGTCATGTGACCCACGCAAAATTGTGGCCCCCAGAAAAGTGCTTTCTTTGGGGTGAGATCACAATGCCCCAAATGACTGCCATGCTCTTGCACACAAAAAAGGAAAAAGGAATGTCCCACTTTTACTGGGATAGCTGAGGGGTATGGTACAGAGACTTGCTAGTCCTAGATTTAGTAGGACTAGCACAGAGGAAATGGCCTGTACAGTGGTACCTTGGGTTACATACACTTCAGGTTACATACGCTTCAGGTTACAGACTCCGCTAACCCAGAAATAGTACCTCAGGTTAAGAACTTTGCTTCAGGTTGAGAACAGATATCGTGCTCTGGCGGTGCAGCGGCAGCAGAAGGCCCCATAGGCTAAAGTGGTGCTTTAAGTTAAGAACAGTTTCAGGTTAAGAATGGACCTCTGGAACGAATTAAGTACTTAACCGGAGGTACCACTGTAGTCAAAAGAGGCAATCAGAACATTACTATTCTGTGAATGGTTGTTTTTCAATAGCAGGCACTTCCTCTCAGTCGTATGCAAATTGGTTTCCAGCTGCTTTAGCCTAAAAGGAAATACAATGGATAAAGAGTACTTAAGCAATAATACTGGGCAGCAAGACCCACCCCACATTCCCAACCCAATCCATGATTTAATGGGTATCATTATAATTAGAGTATATTGTTTTCAGTTAAAGTCACAGAAATGTGATGCATATAATGGGTGTTTACTCTTCTTCTCTCATTTGACAAAGCAATTACAAGTGTTTTGAAGCTCAGTGGGTTAGCAATTTTCTCTTAGAATTGACTAGAATAGCTGGTGCACTTGAAAAATAGCCATTAACTCAGGCAATATTCCACCCACAAGCTGGGCAGTTATTAAATACTGAGAACTGTGATCAACTGGCAAACAGGTCATTGGGACCTAGATGCCCCTCTTCCCCACAGCCCACCATCACCAGAGATCTGGAAATCATTCCCTGTTTGAATGCCTCTTCAGGTATTAAGGCCCAAGTCTGGGGGAGGAGGGTGCCCTATTCCATGCATAGCTACTTGACCTATGACTAAGAGTTGGAAGGACCAAACTACTTTTTGAGAGTAGTTGGCTGAATGACTTAAAAGCCACCTCACAATCCAGAGAGATTTCACTTAAAAACTTCCTCACATCAGGAATCCTGAGAGTGCAGCGTTTCAAATCTTTGGGAACATTCAGCTGAATGCTCTTAGAAGTCTGCTTCTGACCTTCCCAGTCAAGTCGAGAAGGTCAGGTTTGAGTGTGCCCTCTGCATACAGGGATCTTGGGTGTAGGGTTGGGGTGTGAACCCCTCCTTGGAGCAACAATAGACTGTTTTTATAGGGTGAAGATAGGGCAGGGATATGGGGGACTTATGGTCCTTCAGTTGTCGTTGCACTACAACAGTTGGCCATGCTCTCTGGGGTTGATAGGAGCTTGAGTCTGTCAACATCTAAAGGGCCAGATGTTCTCATCCCTGGATTAATGGATAGGCACAGAAGACCAACTCAAAAGACCAGGGATGTGATTTAAGAAAGCCAGAGAAGGTTATCCAAGGACAGAGGTAGCAATGGCCACAGGGGTTATCAAGTCCATTCCTACCACCATTTAGGTAATGCATCCCAAAATAACAATGATAGATATGAATCTAGCTTCCTCTCGGCTCCTACCAATTATCATTAAACATGACATTCAAGAAACTCAAGGGGAAAGCTTGAGTTTCTGGAGCAGAAGGGAGTGTGGATGAGAGGGAAACAGGGATGCAATTGCTGCGTTAAAGACAGCTTCAGTTGTGCCTGATTTCAGTTTTGGTGTTTTCAGGGTTGATTAGTACAGTAATGTTAATTACTTGCAAACAGCAATCATGCAAATATAAATAGCAAATCATGGCACCTAATTAAGACCAGTCTTCTAAGTAAGGCCATCCCATTCAAGTTTGGAGAGACTGCAAGTGAAGCGCAACTGGTTGCCCCCCAGCCTTTAATAAGAAATGTGAATGGTAAAGGGAAGGTGTGGCCCCATCTGCAGCACTCTGGCACTTACACTAAGTGATGGTGGCATCAGGCAATGAGCCTGCAGTCCTGCTGCACAGGTGCTGTGCATCCTTGGAGTTCCCACCTGGATGGTATTCGAGTTAAAAGCAGCTTTAACATTCACAAGGTCCTTCAGCAGAATCGAAATTATCCTAAGAGGTAAGTTGAGGATGATCTAGGCTGCAGCTATTGCAGTTAAGAGGACAGGCTAACCTTGCTAGAAATGATGGTTGGAGGGAACCCCCCGCGAAAGAAAGCGAAGGTGAAAAAAGGCCACTTCCTTCCCCTCCAATGTACCATGCTGTGTGCAGCCTCTCTCTAGCAGTTTCCTCATCAGTGGAACTACGCTTAACTTGCCCGGGGTGTGGAAAGGATTAATTAGTTTGAGTTAGTAAATCACTTTGAAGATTTAAAGTCTTAACTGCTAAGCATTATTGCTATTAATTATTAGAGATGGGTGGTGTCTGATGACAGTACAGAGCATGCCAGGAATGCACTTCTAAGCCTTTCCTTTCTCTGAAATGTTTGAGGTGAAAAGTTTCATCACAATGAGCTGGATTGTTGCACTTCAGAGAAGCCGTGAGGCTCAAAAGAGTGGGTCCTGGTGGTTGGACGAGGGAAAGTACAAGCTTAGTGTTCCACTCAGTGGGAATGTGCCATTGGTCACTTAATGGGTCCCCCCTTTGGAAGAATAGGAATGGCACAGAATTTTATTTATTGATCTTGTTTAATGAAATGCACATGCCACTTCACTGCAAGGAAACCTCTAAGCCAGTGTTTCCCAAATTTGGGTCTCCAGCTGTTTTTGAATGACAACTCCCATCATCCCTAGCTAGCAGAACCAGTGGTCAGGGATGATGGGAATTGTAGGTCAAAAACAACTGGAGCTTGGATCTAAACCAGAGGCTCTCAACCTGTGGGTCCCCAGATGTTGTTGGACTAGACCACAACTCCCACCATCCCTGAGCTCTGGCCTTGCTAGCTAGGGGTGATGGGAGTTGTAGTTCAACAACATCTGGGGGCCCACAGGTTAAGAAAGGCTGATGACGAAGTTGAATTAAAGACATGACTTGAGCCTAATTGACTTCAATGGGAACAAAGTTCAACTAACTTAGTCTGGATCCAACCCAATGACACTGAAATAGTATAATGAAAAGTATGTCTTTAAAAATGCGAGCTGTTTGTATTCATGAGCAACTATGAAGGCAGCATTGTTTGAAATGGCATTTATAAGGCAGATACAATGCCATCTTGCACAATGAGGGATTCTCTGTCAGGGGAGGAGTATGTGAATCCATGTGCCCAAAGCTGGAATGTGTTTTGGGATGTGAGTGACACATTGTAGATGGAGGCGGTAGTAGTTAAGAGTTGCAGTTAGTATGGGTGTGTGTCTGCCCACTCGGTCTTACTTAATAGGCTACAACATTAAGCAATATGTGAAGCAGGCTCTCTAAGCAACTGAGTTGCCACCAACAGAGCTGTGGTGTCTTTAGATAACCTAGAAATGGTCCAAGCCGTAACAAGAGAAAACAACATTTTTTTCAAGGCATGTAGAATTCAAGGCACCACCTTGTTGCATGTGTTGCTCTTGCCCATCACAGTTGGCTTGACGCTCATCATCAGGTTAGCAACAAAGGAAGGATCATCCAATAATTAGATAGCAACCGCAGAGTCAGGAGACCACAGGCATTTGATGTGGACACACCCTTGAACCTTTATATAGCTATAAGTCTATTGCAATGGACATGATAGTTTCACCCAGCAACTATGAGACTAGCTGTGTCCCAATGACTGCTTCATTAGTAACAAAGCTCAGACTCCTTACTTTGGAGAGGTTTCTCTTTGGGAATTAGGTGTATTCTCCGTGGCAGAACACATGTATTTCTTGCAAAGGTCCCAGGTTCAATTCCTGGTGACTCCTGGAAGGGCTGGAAAAGACTCCAGTCTGTAAACCTGAGGAGCTGAAATCAGTGTAAACTACAAGTCCCATAATCCCTGACCACTGGCTGTGCTTGGTGGTGCTGGTGGGAGTTAAGCAATGTCTGGAGGGCTGCAAGTTCCCCAACTTTGTGGGATCTGTATTGATAGCAAACATTTGTTTGGGGCATTTCTTTGAAACTCAAGGCAGCAGAGAGTCCGTCTGAAGTTGGAAGTGGTTCCAAGTGTAGTTGGAAGTGGTTCCAAGCGTAGTATTTCTACAATCCCTAATGCCTTGCTCTGCCCTGCCATGCAGGTTTCACTCTCACTTCTTAGCTAGTAACTCAGGAGTCTGGATTTCATCCAGTGTCAGCTGCTTGCAACACAGCAAGTATGCACCTGTGCAGCCTGCTTGCTGCTTTTTGTCATGTCAAACACACACCTTCGTAGTGATGATCTCACGAACCCCCTAATCCCTCTCTGAAGTGTAACTCATCTAATTTCCTACCAGTTCCCCCCTCATCTGTCTCAGCCACCATGGCCAATAGTCAGGAAAGATGAGCATTATATAGGGGTGTGCAGCCCACAAGATTAGTCTTGTATCTGTGCTTTAAAAACAAAACTGATCTCTTTTTGATTCACTCTATGAAAAGCAGAGACATCAACTTGCCAACAAAGGTCTGTATAGTAAAAGCTATGGTTTTCCCAGTAGTGATGTATGGAAGTGAGAGCGGAATCATAAAGAAGGCTGATTGTCGAAGAATTGATGCTTTTGAATTATGGTGCTGGAGGAGACTCATGAGAGTCCCATGGACTGCAAGAAGATCAAACCTATCCATTCTGAAGGAAATCAGCCCTGAGTGCTCACTGGAAGGACAGATAGTGAAGCTGAGGCTCCAATACTTTGGCCACCTCATGAGAAGAGAAGACTCCCTAGAAAAGACCCTGATGTTGGGAAAGATGGAGGGCACAAGGAGAAGGGGACAACAGAGGACGAGATGGTTGGATAGTGTTCTTGAAGCTACCAGCATGAGTTTGACCAAACTGCAGGAGGCAGTGGAAGACAGGAGTGCCTGGCGTGCTCTGGTTCATGGGGTCACAAAGAGTCGGACACGACTAAATGACTAAACAACAACAACAACAATGCTGTTTCCATATGGATCTGGAATTTGGGCTCTAAACTGCTATGTATAAAAATAAGCTGTGTCCCCCCCATTCATTACAACAGGGAGTCTAAAAATGGCTATAATTGTCTCTCTTTTTGACCAAAGCGAATGAAATTTACAGGCATGGGAAACTCTCCAAGTGAATTAATCCTGACAAATTACAGACAAATGACCCCAGGGGTTCATTTTTTGTGGGTAAGGTAAAAGGGATTCGCTACCCTCCATAATCTTACCTGTCTGGACCCTTCTGGATGGGAAGGGTTATAATGGACTTTCTTCTTGGGCTGAGCATTTGCCTGATTAGCAATGATCTTTCTGGTGCATTTCTCTTATTCCTTACCAGAACTCCTGCTTCCTTGCTTTCCTCGGGCATTGCCTGCGGCTGAGTCCCATCAAGCTGTAACACTGGCTTTCATACCAGAAATTAACCTAAGAAACGGGCCCATCCTTTTCCTTTATCTGGCCCAAATCCCCCCTTTGACTCTTGTTTTCCTTAATCACAGCTTAGAGTTACATCTAAATCTAAATCATGATTAATGTTAACTGGCTTCCCTCTTGACCAGGGTTTACAAATGCAGCTCAAACCCTCATTTGAAATTGGGGCCAGGATGAGATGCTGGGTAACAGTAGCCATAGGTAGCACTGGTATGAAAATAGTGCTAAAACTACAGTTCAGGCAAATATCTGTCCGTTCTAAGTATTGACATGGGGGTGTTAAAATCAACACAAATATAAAGATATGTAGCTGCCTTGTCCAAGTAGGTCCCTCTAAACGATTAATGCCTGCTCTGAATGACAATGTCGTGGCAGAGTCTTTCCTTAGGATCTTTTAAAGTGCATTAAACATGAGGCTCCCTGCATCTGTTCTCCAGCTGATCTGAGGTCCCACTTGCAAATTCTGTGACTTTAATATCATTTGCATCAGCTAAGAAGATAAGGAGACAGACACAGGCAGACGGTGAATTGTCTGGGATAAAATGGCAGCAAATTTACATAGGCAGCCTGTTCCTGCTCCCAACCCACTGGAATTTTTAAAAACTAGAACACCAATGATTGAAATTGAGGTCTTCTGCATGCAAAGCATGTCCTCTAGCTACTGGTCTATGGTCCCACCCAAAGATTTGAACCTGGGGCTTCTCAGTTCATACTCTTAGTAATCTAAAGTAGAATGAGTAGACAAGGGTGGAAGATTAGTAAGGTGTGGTGGAATGTGTAAGTAGGGAACTGAGATAAGTGAGCAGGTGGCATGATGGGGACAGCTAGGTGGCTGGACCAAGATGACTGATGACTCCATCTCCTTGTGGCTCCTGCTCAGTGGCTTTAGAATCAGCTGCATCAGCTGGAAAACGGGGAGACAGTGACTGGGAAACAATGACTCAAGTCTGGACTAAACAAAAGGGAACAAATTTACATAGGCTGCCTACTCCTCCTCCACACCCCCTGTCTGTGTCCAGAGAAAGGAATGAGGGTGGGCGATCAATCAATTAGCTTTATGAGCTATGCAGCAGAGACCAGGAGTCTGCACTTAATGAAAACAAGGAAGTAAAAAGGAAACAGCATAGAGTCAAGTGTAAGAGACAGACAGGTGGCGTTGTCATGGAATTTTACTTACAGTGAATTTTGAAGATTGCTGCTTGGGAAAGGTTGATTATAAAAAGCTTAGAGGAAGCTCTCCAAGGGTTCTGCACAATCTGGAGATATCTTTAATAGTGAGATGTGGACCCAAGGGCCTGGAAGAACAATGACCACACATGTACATACACGCAATACAGTGGATCACGGCTGTCAAACATAAGAGCTACAGGTCTTTTCAAGTCCTTTGAGGTCCCTTAATGGATGGAAGAGAGGACTCTTGGCTGCTTTCTCTTCTCTTCCACCCTAGGCACGTGGAAAGCAAATGGCAAGGCCATGTGCAAAACTAAGTGAAAGGAGAGTGTCCCAATGGCAGTGGAAATGGTAGGGCAGGTGGGGCTCCACCTCTTGCACTTTCACCGCTTCAGGCAGCTGCTTTACCCCATCACATGGATGGGCTGGCTCTGATCAAGATATTTTGCAGAGTATCACAAACAACATACTGTACCGTAAGGGAAATACTGTAAAGGACATAGAGCTGCAGCAGTTTCATGGGGGAGATCTGGGGTATGAGGAGCTATGCTAGATTTTCTGCCTGCTTCTTCTTCTATGAACTGTACAAATAGTTTATGGAAAGGACCCACCAGCACAAGCCGAAGACGTTTCGCTGCCTAAGGTGAAATACAAGAAGGCACCTGCTTGAAGATCATAAGAATGTAAACGGAGCCCTACTGGGTCACACGAAGGCCCATCTAGTCCAACATCCTGTTCGCACAGTAGCCAACCAGATGCCTATGAGAAGCCCACAAGGAGCATATGAACACAGCAGCATTTTCCCCAGCTGCAATACCCAGCAACTGGTATTCAGATGCTGGAGGGAAGTACATTGCCATTGTGACTAGTAGCCACCGATCACCTTCTCCGTAAATTTATCTAACCTATCTTTAAAGCCATTCAAGTTGTTGACCATCACTTGTAGCTCACGTTGTGGCAGTGAATTCCATAGTTTAACTCTGTGTGGTGGAGATAGTCAAGCTAACTAAACTGGTAGTCAAATGGTTCATCACCACTGGAGAGGGAGAAACACCCTCTGTTGCTCCTGAGGAGAGCAGGCTAACTTAAGGGGTGCAGAGCAGGTCACAAAGCACCCACAGCTCTGCCTCCCAACACCTTGCTGCCACTCTCCACCCTTCAGCAACTGCTGCCCGAGGTGGCCGCCTCACTCTGCCAAATAGTAGGTTTGGCCCTGGGACCCACTTTCCTACTGAAAGTCCCAGACACTCCCACTGTCTCTCACAGAACAAAAGGCAGCTTGAGGATTGGAGAGAGTATTAGCTCTTCCACTACCACCTTCTGCCTCCAACTCTTTGGCCCCTTCATTGCCAGTGTGAATGCACACAGTCTGGGGTCCCAGGTTTGTCCCGGGGTACTGTACCCACATGAACTGCAGGCTCTTGTCTCTGACATTGTGTGCTAGACAAACACCACTTTCTTGGGCTGCTTACAGATGTGTAAGGAGCAGCTTTGTACTGATGCAATCAGAGTCCGTCTAACATCTAACATGACCGGCAGCCATTACTGAAAGTCCCAGGAGGCATTCTGATATATGCAAGTCATGCTCTTTTCCTGCTGTGCCAATGTTATACCATGCAATTGATCTTGGTTTTGTAAATGTAGATGTTTTAATTATTGTGTCACATTTTATGCTTCCCACTGCCCTGCGCTCTTTATGGGGGAAGGACAGTATATAAAAATGATTAATTATCATCTTCATCCTTTTCCTTTCAAAAGACTTTTTCAGCCTGGTTTTCTTTGAGGAACCATATTACACATGAGATGAACATGATTCCTAACATGAAAACCACATCCTTTCCTTTCAAAGACACAACTGGCCTCTTCCAATAACAAGGAAACTGCTGAACTTCTTTTTTCCCTGCACTTTCTTTCTTTCTTTAGAAGACCTACAATATGATAGCTTAAAATCCTCTATTGAGGTATATTGAAATAACTTAATTGGAATCTCTGATATAGCTGGTGTTCACATTTGACACAAGCTGAAAATTACATAAGAAAACCTTTTCTTTTTAGGAAGAAAAGGCCTGGCTAATTTCACCTGATTTCCCCATACTCAAACTCTAATAAATTGTTATGAAAGCAAAATAAAAAAATAAAAGAATGCTCTCCCTCTGTTTTCAGAACACTTTCCCAAACCAAAGCTTTTTCTCCAATGGCTGGCTAACACTGTGAAGAATATTCTGGAAGGCAATGTGAAACCACAACATCTGCAACATATGGTTGCTAGCCACAAACAATATGTATTGTATTAAAATGAATGTGAAGATGAATATTTTAGTTAAACCCATATGATGACTTTCCTCCCTTCATTATTGGGCAGTGAGTGGGCTTGCACAATGGTTGCCTCAGCACTTGTGACCAAATGAGGCTGTAAAAACTCCACCCCCGAAACGCATGATCTCCATTTTATCTCAGTCGTGAAGGTGACATCCTGGTTAAGCAAAGTCAGTAGGAGGTTTGGCTGTGAATGTAATTAAGTTAGGCTTTCCCCTTTAATGTATGTTTCTCCCCCCGCCCCATGCATTTTCTCATCAAAGCAATAAAGGTTCTTTCACAATGCATAAAAGGTTGAGATGTGAAATTCCCATATTGCAAGGAAGCTCTGAAAATGCTTCCCTTCAATACTGGGACCATGTGACTCATGCTAGCTTCCCAGCAGGTGCATCACCGTTGCTGACCAGGAGGGGTGAGGCAGTGGGCAGGCCAGTATGGTGCAAATGCACCAGCAGAGTAACCTCCCACCATCTCTCCCCTCTATCTTATGGGAAGCAACCACAAAGCTAGAGTAGCAGTTCCACCCCACCCAGTGAGCTGCTTCTGCTCATTCTTTTGTGAGAAGTCAGTTGCATACTCGTAATCCAGTGCAATAATAATAATAACTCAGATTCCTTCCCCTGGGAAATTAGGAGGAGAGCAACAGAGGGAGAGGAGAAGAAGGGGGGGGAATCACAGAAGATATGGGTTGCATCCAGAAAAGTCATCCCAAGGATGTTTGTCTGCACAACTGGACCTCCTCTCCCCTTGAACCTCCGCGCCCACCCAACCTAATCAACTCTACAAGGTCTGAGGAAAACCTAGTTCAGTTCCAGCAGGCAGTGAACATAAGAGCCCATCTAGTCCAACATCATGTTCTCACAGTGGCCAACCAGATGCCTGGGGGGGGACCCCACAATCAGGCTTTGAGCACAAGAGCATTCTCCCCACCTGTGGGTTCCAGCAAATACTATTCAGAGACATCATTGCCTCCACGACAACTGTGGTGCGTTTAGTAAATATTAGACTTAGGACTTAATGGATTCTCTTGTGTTTTAATGCCACTCAACATTGGGTCTGCTTTTCACTCTGCAGCATTGATTGTCCATTTCAGTTCTTGCCATTGTTTCAACAGCTTTCATTGTATCATTTTATTGCGATTGTCCACGCAGCCTCATAAATCTGTATATATAGAACATTTTCAGTAACTAATGGAATAAATCAAACTGTTGGGACTTCCCAAGGTATTAGTTTGAGAATTACTGATAGAACGTATGTGACTCACTTTGAAATTTTAATAATACTCTTTAAACCATAATAAAGGGTGAACTATTATTACTACTTATGTGAGCATGACAAATGTTACATGAATATACTCTGCACACTGTTCAATATAAAAGTATGACCAACAGGCTGTGACGTGTTCGTTACACTGCTCATGGATTTATTAGGACCTCTTGATGAAGATTGTACCTATTCATTTCCGTAAGCCTGATCTTATTTCCTGTCCACATAAACCTTATTGTAGACTTATGATTCTGAAGGTATATTTTGGTATATTTTTCATAAAGAGTTTTGGCCAGGGCTAGCTTTCGGGGGTGGGGGTGGGGAGGGTAAGCAATTGGCCAGCATTGTATATTATTTTCATAAAACCGCATTCAAGCCATGTATTTCTTCCCAAACATGTGTTATCCTGGATGTGATCTTGCCCTAGACTGCTGCAAGAGAAGTTAGTCAATAGTACATTCAGAATACAATCACAGCTGGAGAGAGTTATGCAATATGTAACCGTTGGGTATTTCTGGGTTTGAAATAAATTGGTGGCCTTAATCCAGCTTTTAAATTGAATTACTTCCATTATATCCATTATATCTTGAGCTCTAGATGTAAGATTACATGGCAAGATGTTGTCTTCTTTCTTGAAGAAGGCAGCATCTTCCGTTGAGACTAGTTAGTCAGCCAGAGGTTAGTCCCTAAAGCCAACACAAAAAGACAATAGCCTGGGGGAATCAGAGGGCAATAGTTGTAGCTAAATTAAAATGGTTTAATCTCAGCACTTAATTGCATCTTGCACTGGAGTCAGACACTGGGGGTGAGGATGTCTCGCTTGATAATAGCTCAGGTGTGCCAAAGCTGAGTGTAAGCTGAGGTCAAATAAAGGTAAATAGATACCAGGAAGAAACAAAGGACCATTACTAAATTGTTCAGACTAGATGCAAAGGGGCTTAAGCACCAATTTCCCCCCCCAAATAAATATTTACAAACATTCCAAATCTATGGTGTGATTCCTCATGTTGACATTTGGCGCTTTTAATAAAAATTCAAAACATGTTGTTTAAATGTAAAATCATTGACTCAGAGGTAGAATTAAAATGTTTTAGGCTTGTTGATATGTCTTGGTGGTTTTTATTTCATTAGCTATGAAACTAATTAACTGTCAGCTATCAAATACTACTCACCATTGCATGTGATCTACTAATACAATTAGTGGCAGATGAAGATGTTGGACTTTCTGGAGCTGGCAGACCTTACTGGAAGAATCTGCGATCAGAAGGAGGAGAAATATCAAGAAGATTGGAAGAAATTTAAAGATTATCTAGCTAAATATTATAATATTATATAAGTAGAAATACTTGTAAGTATTAAATTAGCCTAGGATTTAAGATACGTGGAATTGTATAATATTATGGATTGAGAACATGATGAAGAGTAAGGAAGATAGTAATTTCAATTAGGTAATTATATTAGAAAATGAATATTGGAAAATTGCTAAAATGAGACTTAATGAAAACCAGTCAGGAAGGATCTGAGGAAGTCACTTAACAATGGATATTAGGTTGGACTTGGATTGGAAGAAATTTTTTATGTTTGTTTGTTTTCTATATGTTTTGTTTTTTCTTTGTTATGTTGTATCTGTTAAAAATTTGGAAAATTAATTTAAAAAATTTGGGGTGGAAAAACTACGGTAATACAATTAGTTACACGACTGTCATCAAATATTACCTACTGCTCCATTCTGCTGCAGGTCAGTAGTCAAATATTGGCAGGTATGATATAGCCATGTTTTTCAAGCGATGTCCTGGATAAATTATTTGGAATCTTGTCAGTGGTTCATTGAAAATAAACAGCTAAGGAAGATCTTGCCCATAGCTACTGATTTACCTCTATAACATGAAGCCACAAGGGAATATTGGGGGTGTGAACCAGTGTGGTGTAGAGTGTGGTTAGATTGTTGGTTCAAATCCCCTCTCAGCTATGAAACTCACAGAGTGACCTTGGGCCAGCCTCAATCTCTCAGCCTAAACTACCTCACAGGGTTGTTGTGAAGATAAAATAAGGAAGAGAAGAACCATGTATGCCTTATTGATCTCCTTAGAGCAAAGGTGGGATATAAATGTGATAAATAAATAAATAGATTCTAGGTTGAACACTCAGTTAAAACTTGGCGAGACAGTGAGACCCAACACTGATGCTCATGAAAACCACTGTGATATACAACTGAAAGGCAGCTATCACAAATAGTAAATAGCAGTGTATGTTGACTACTAAGCACCATTAAGTATCAACTGTCAGATACCAAATATTGAAATAAACATCACTGGCTGTCGAATACAGGCATCATATATTCAAAGACTTTAATAGTATGCAGACAATTTGGGGGGGGGTGATTTGTAAGTACGTATTATTTAACACTTTAAAATGCAAAGCTATACATCTCACGTGCATAAAGACTAATCAACTCAACTCTTACAACATGGCCTGTATGTTCAGCGCTACAATTTCTCTCTATCTAATCTGGTTCCAGTATTGTGCAGATTCAAAAGGATCTCTCCTAGCTGCAAGGATGGACATTAAAATAACAAATGCAGTTCAGTGTAAGCAAGTGTTAATTGAAGCAGAATAAGGCAGAATAAATAAACCCCAACTTCTCATTTACATCGAAAGTGATTCACCAGGAAAAGAATCTTGGTTTTGTGGTGGAGAAATGAAAATGTTGACTCAATATGTGGCTGTTGTGAACAAGATGAATTCAGTGTTGGGAATCATTAGTAAAGGATCTTTACTAATCCAGGTAGTGTATGGATCTTCCCTTTGCACAGCTGCTTATAACACATGAACTCATTCCCAGACATGATTTTCCAGATTCTTCTTCCCCTCAAATTTCCATAGGTGGAAAGTGAACTGTTCTCCATGCTTTCTCCCACAAAATCCAGTTTGCTGTTAACATATCAGTAAATAGCCATCATCACACATATGGGGAATACTTAATGTCAAAAAGTATTAACAACATTTTCCAGGACGATTTTTGTTTGATTCAGCATTAATATTGGTTAGATTGCAATTTGTCTTCCGGAGGTGATGCATACAATCGCATTGACACTGACATGTGGTAAATTAATCACTGTAAAAATATGTCACACGTTACAATTTAAAGTTTACTCTCAGGTAAATTTAGGGAGGGAAATATTTAGGGAAATATAGATGGTTGCTTAGGCTGGAATTGGACACTGCTGAACATGCAGCTCAATACCTCCTCCATCTCTCCTTTCACCTCTGGCAACATCAGCTATTACAAAATGCGTGATTGATATCATTAGGTAGATAGCACTGGCAGACAATGAAGTTGAACCAGGGGTAGAAGCAAGCTGCGCCATGTTGATTTCATGCTGCATATTCTGTAATAGTAGGCAGATGTTACAGAGCAGGGAGGGTTGCTGTTTTCAGTGGCAGACACAGAGGCTCAGGAATATCTAGGTCACCAGTACATGCAAGATACATTGTCATATTTTGTAGAACCAATCATCTGAACTTCACATTAGGCAATAAAACCTGAGAAACTATTATTACTTTGACCTATTGAATACCCCACCTGTGGTGTATGATCTGATTAATACTTACTCTAATCATGCTCTAGAGCAAGGCTGAAGCCATACACTAGGGATAGTTAACATGGTACCTTTCAGGTATTGTTGGACTCCAACTCCCATCAGCCCCAGCCAGCATGGCCTATGGCAGGGGTTGGCAGCCTAAGGCCCATGGGCCACAAGCAGCCCACTGGGGTCGTTTAACCAGCCCACTAGCCGCCCCCAAACCAAGCCGCCAGCTTGGCAAGTCCCCGCGCACTGTGCTAAACTGGCGCAGCGTGGTGCAGGGACTGGAAATCGCATCTGTGCATGCACAGAGGCCGGAAATTGCATCTGTGCAGACGCAAATGCCAGAAATCACAGGCGCGTGCACGATCCAGCCCACAGAGGGATCTCCACTGGAGTGAACCAGCCCAGGCAAGGTAAACCTTGCCGACCCCTGGCCTATGGTCAGGCATAATGGGCTTTGTGTTAACAGAGATGTTGCCTTGGCTGAATACAAAAGCACTGTGACAGAACTGAGTGTCTCTGAGGATGGGTGGGTGGTTACTTAAGATTAGGAATGGCAAATACACCAATTTTGGTTTCTCTCCATTTATCATTTTCCCAATCCTAAGCTCACTTCTCCACAGTTGCACATCAGTTTGCAAATCATGGGTGGAATTCAAGGTAGCACTAAGCGCAGGGAATGAGGTCTGCTTGCACAATGGGGCTTTCCACTTCTCCTTCTCCCATGTCCTCTAAAGGTGTTACGTGGTTCACCAACGAGCAGATATAGGAGTGTGAGGGCACACACAGGGAGGAGGCAGGGAAGTCCCATTGTGCAAACAGACCGCAGTCCAAGTACACAACTTAACTGAATCCTGCCCTCAAAAAAAGTCCTCATAAAATTCAGCAAATTTTAGTGTGACATCCCCCTAATATACACATATAGGAATTTTACGCAAAACAATTTTCCTTAGTATAATGCACTTTCATGTGTTATTTTCATTAATATATGCTTTTTATACAAGCTTTGTCCTAGGAAATGCATTTTTGTACACATTACTTACATAGGAAATTGCACTTCAAAATTCAGAGAAGTGCGAATTTTGAAGAAAGGCTGTTGTGACTTGTTTTGGAAAGTGTGAATTAGATAAATTTGCTTTTAAATACAAACTGCTTTGAATTTCTTCACCATACGTACTTGACAAGGGGCCTTTTCAGTGGTTATGATCTTAGGATGGAGCTCCCTCTCTTGGTGCAGTCACTTAGAGAGGCTATACAAGACAATTTCTGTTACATCTTCCAGGGCCATTTTTTATTGTGGCTTCTACACTAGGCCAGAGGCATAGGGAGCTGCAAGTGGAAGGAAGCAAATCTGCTCTGGATGGTTGAAACAGCATGGGAAGTGTCACTGGGGGCTGCGGAAGGAAGGTGGAATCAGCAAAACAAAACAAAACCAAAAAAACCTCCCCACTTCCTCCTGTGAACATTGTTTTCCTGCCCACCCTGTTCTGCCATCAGAAGGTTTTGTTGGATCAGAATCCTTTCACTTTGAGGCAAGCGCTGTTGCTCAGTGGCAGAGCATTTGCTTTCCATGCAGAAGGTCCCAAGTCCAATCTCTGGCATTTCCAGGTATGGCTGAGAGAGAACCTTGTCTGGAACTCAGGAAAGTTAGTTTGGACAATACTGAGCTAGATGAAGCAATGGTCCAACTTGATATTTGACAGCTAGTTATGTTACATGAAGAAAAGGAGAAATATAACTCATAACCCAAGCTAATGGGTCCAGTACAGAAACAATGTTTCTCCTCCAGTAATCTGAAGTGGGACAATCCATTCTTTCACCTCAGCACTTTATCCCTTCAGTTTTGTCTCATTCTGCTGCATGCATAGACTCTACCAAAATCTATGTCACATGGTTCTCCAACCACTTTACTACACTGCATATTTTCATTTCATTTCTGTTCTGTTCAGAAACCCAGATCCTTGGTGTGACTTTGCCCTGCCTACATTTAAATGGCCCAGTTCTTTGACTAGCTTTGGGAGTTTCTGTAAGTAAGTTTCAAAATGGCTGTACAGCACCCCAAGACACTAAGTAAGAATAGGGTGTGGTGGCGATACCATTTTCTGAGACTTGCTTATATACAGATTGAATACATCTTGGCTTTCTGCCACTGCTTTAGATATGGTATTGGCAGCTCAGCCTACACACAGACCTACACACAAATGATTGTTTTGTATAAGGAGGTTTTCCATGGATAAAGCACCAATGATTGTGTAGGGAGGCTACCAGTGGAACATTTTCATTTGCCTTAAGGAGTGAATTGATCACACATGATGTTCCACAGCAGGACATGGAAGGGGAGAGAAAGAACAGTCAGTTTCTTATCTTTTAGCTTGTTATTCACAACACTTCTTCCCAACACCATGACGTGAAGTTAAGAGTCAAGGGTAGGCCATGAGAAGCAGAAGTAAAAAGGAAGAGTCATCAGCACTTCAGAAAAGTTGCACTAATTCCCCCCAAAAAACCTTATCTCCTTGTCAGACTGTGCCAAGTGGCTCCAACCTCACAATAAATGTTCAGCTAAAATTTTCCCCGCTGATGAAAGTCTGTCATTTCAGCCAATAGGTGATACATTTTTCATTTCCTTGAGGGGAAGGGGATAAGACCTAAAAAGGATCAAGACCAAGAATGGCAGAATGTTTATATTCTGGCCAGTTACCACTTACTTCCCAGAAGTGCCCTCTACCTGATGTTCTGTGCATCATGCGTAAAATACCCCAATGTGCTGGGAGGATTGTGCAATGCCATGAATGGAATGCAATCCCTTCTTAACCCCCGCAGGTGATCTGTTTACGCCCTGAATTATGAGATTTTGATTACTCTTATCTAAGATACAGATGCTGTTAGATGCAATGAAATTAACCCACTCTTGCAAATGAGTCGGTAGTCTCCTGAGGCACTGAATACTGCACACTGTCTAGATGTTGCACTGATTTTTCTCAGAAACACTTATGTTTCATCCAAAGCTGTGGCTGACTGTTATTCACAGGCATGTTCCCCATCTTGACGCATGAAATGTGCATTTCCCTGCTCTTTCATGGCATCTTAAAGTGGGTTAGGCTGATGGCAGGCTGTATTTTAATTTTATACTTACCACATTTTAAATTTTGCATATTCCTGATATGGAAAATTGGAAACTTTGAATAAAAAATTGAGAAAAACTCTTTTTATGAAATACGCTGTTTTCAGAACTGTATGTTAATGCCAAATAGGGATGTTCATTTCTTGAGCACATGGTCCCTCACAGTGCTTTTTTCTGGGGGGACACAGGGGTATGGGTACCCATAAACATTTTGTGTTGCCCCGACTGACCAATGGATGGACCAACATGCCAGCTGTCTCCACAGTAGCAGTGTGAACTGGAGCTCCGTCATTCTCCCCACTGGTGCTCATGGAGGGGAGTCTGGGACGGCCGTGGGGGAGGCAACAGCGCTCCTCCTCCTGTAGCTAGAGCCAGCCGGCGAGTGCTCCTCCCTCAAGCCAACCCTGCTGCCACCCGGGAGCCTTCCCATCCTCTCAGCGCTGCTGCCACCACCTCAAGTCCCTCATCCGGAGGTTGGGGGGGGGAGGAAGGGAGCTAGGGGGAGGGGGAGCAGCCAAAATTAGAGTACCCCTAAACATTTTTAAAGAAAAAAACCTGGTTCCTCAACAAGCTAGGAATACACAGTTTATTTCTGCTTCAACAGATATTGTCTCCCAGCTGGATCAGAGCAATATTGTATATATATTATTTTCCAGCATGGGTTTAGAATTAGTATGGATTTCTTTGGTATCCTATAAATATGACGTAAATGTACATCTGAAAACAAATTATTTGGGCATCTCTGTCTCATCTCCATAGAATTTTGTGGAAGAATAGTATAGGGATGTATCATCCTAGTCTAGTTCTCACTGTTAGCCATTAGTACCTTGTAAAATATAATGTTACAGGATGTCCCTGGCATGTTTAAAGCCCATAATAATGCTGACTTACATATTTTCCTGAACATCACCCCATCTCTGTCTCCATCAAAAATTGCATCACTCTGAACCAATAAAGTTGCAAATGACTGTTTGGCAGACTAGTTCAACCACATCGAAAAGGTTGTGTGATTTACTTCTAAGAAATTATATTTTACATGTAATAAGAGGACTATCTCAGATCTGGCTATCTGGTCCGCCCCCTACCCTTCAGCACAGAAAGCCCGCTCTTTATAGCTGAAGTGCAAAAAATGGCAATTCAGGTTTTCCATGGATAGCTGTTTGCTCCAATTCAGTGGCAAAGAGCAAGTTTTTGCAGGGAAAGCTCCGGAGTGAAAAAAAGGAGAACTAGGAAAGGGAACTTTAAAGTGTAGAGGAAACTTAAGTGTAAATAAGCCCTTACTGACAGTGGCTCTTGGGGGTTTCAGACTGCTAGAATTTGTTACAGCAGGAGCTCCTAAAACAAGGTTAAACACTTTTCAGTTTAGCTAGGTACTGAGTACTTATACAGCTGCAATGCCTTGGCATCCACGCCTTTGCAAGGGAGGAAGAAAACCAGAACAGCTTGGCCCCACCCATGTGACTCCCCTTTGTTCCACCCATGTGGCTTTATTGGCCCTGCCTACATGACCTCCTTGGCCACAGGCCACCCCACCAAGTCCAGGGGCTACCAGCTGCCACCGCAGGTAATGTCTGCAACATGTTGGTTGTGTGAAACCATGGGGGCTGCTTCCCACCATGTGCTTGTTCTTTTCTTTATTATCACAAAGCATTCCAACTAGAAATTTGTGTGGCAGAACACAACCCTCCATGCAGGTGAGTTGCAGTTGATCTATAAAGCACACCGTTGTAGGTGAAACAGCTCATTGTACAGAGCAGCTGCCCCACCAGCGCTATTTCGTTCATGCCTTCAGAATGCCATCACTTGTTTGAGCCTGTGAGGAATGAAAGAAGTAAAGGGAGTGAAATCTGTTGGTGAAAGGAGTGTGCCTCCTTTCAAGCTGGGCACAAATGCAGTATGCACCAGGGAAGAAGAATAGAAATTCAATTAGCTCTCAGCAATCAAAGAAGAAGAAGAAGAAAAATCAATGCTGATTGCCAATGCACCTTTTAAAAATACAATTTTTAGATTGATCAGAAAGCATAGAGAGTTGCTATGGACAAATTATATATAAGGATTTAATAGCCTTACTACTGGCTGCAGTTTGTCTGGAATTAGCCAAGCATTGGTGGTACAAAACTCCATTTTTGTTGCAGTGCTAGACCAAGGTCTGGGACACAGCACTGGATGAAAACTTACAAACTGAGTGTGTAGGGGAGCCAAACATAAAGATTTGTTTGCAAATATGTGTTATCCCCTATGTCTCTGGACAACATGGACTTTTGAAACCTTCAGAGACACAAAAATCATTTTGGTATTATTTATATCTGAAGTATTTGTCGTCTTAGCCTTATTCCAAATGAACACTGGACATTGTAATACGAGCTAGTGTGCATATTTTCCCTACGTCAGTTTGAGCTTCCACTGGATATGTTTCACGATACAGCTGGTATGGACTAAACTTTGAAACTCACTGGAACAGCAGTTTCTGAATATATTTCCATGCCAATGTTCTTCCACAATGGTATAACTTATTGTACATTTCAGCATAACAGCCCAAATTCTCATATTTTCAGTTTGTTATTCGCAAGCTTGGACAGCAAAAGAAATGAAAATTGCACAGTGAGCCTCACCGGTTGTGCACTTAGCTGGTATTTCAAAACAGTGGTGATAGCTGTCAGTGTAGGAACCTGGAAGATAAGCAGATGTCATCCAGAAAAACATTTGATCATATTTATCTGTTTTTCAAACGGGAATAATACTTGGAGAGATCCGATATAGATTAGTTAGAACTTGGAAACCAGGAAGTCTTAAGTGCTATTATTATTGCTGTCATCAGCCAAAGGCACTTAGACCAAACCTTGAGACATTCATCTGTCACTATTGTTCTCCTGATTCACATTTTCCCCAAACAAAATCAGCCATTCAGGAATCCTGCAAACAGCAGGCTAACTGAAGGGTGTATTGGTAGCTGGGATGAGACTAGCACTGCAATCCTGTCCTCGAATTATGCCAGCTGGATGAAGATAGGCTTGCTCACTACTAAATCTATTGTACTGGTGGAACAAAAGGTTACAGCTGTATAATAGATTCTGTTTTGTTCCACCAATAATAGGTTATGCCAGAGTAGAGATACTTTTGTGCTGGCAATAGTCCTTTTTTAGCCTACCTGAAGATGCTGGGAATTGGAACCTGGGACTTTTTATATGCAAAGCATGTAGCTGAACTCTGTGCAGAAGCAATTTGTAAAGTCTGAAAAATACTGTCATGCTACTAGTCTCACTATTGTTATATTTGAGAGCTCCCAGCTAGGAATGTAATTCCTTATTAGCAACATTATTAGCTTGGAGTTGTAGCCAACTAAATTCTGCTCAGACTCTCTGAAACTAAGGGCCCCAAGTTAGTCATTTCTACCAACTTAAATGGGCCTACTAGCACTGAATGCAGCCCACAAACTCCAGCAATGCTGAGCTATTCAGACATTGCATCTGGGTGGCTCTGTTTGCTGGTAATAGAAGTATTTTTATACTGCCCTTCAGATATAGTCCCAGGAAGGTCTTTGATTTGAGCATACCTCTTGGATGCAGCATCCTACAGCCAGGATGCTCTGCTGCTGCTGAAAAATGAGCTGACCGATTGGTAAATGTCTCATTTTGACAAAATTCAGGGTGTGGCTCCCAGCCAGTCCCTTCCTGATGAAAGTTATGCGAAGGAATCATTAGAATTCAAACCATCCCTCATCAGACTGGTTTTCGTGGCTAATGATGGCTGTTCTGAAGGTTATGTCACAAGGAAGGCGGAGAAACCTGTCTCCTATATGTACATATGCAATCAGAGCTTCATCTGTGTGGCTTCTTGTGAGCAATGAGCTAAGAGAATCAAAACACGTTTACCACCATTATCCTTACCATGAAGGTAGCAGGGGTCTTTGTGGCCCTGGCACTTTTCAGCCACTTTGAAGGTAAGCTACATTTGTTATAACCAATGTCTGTGGTGGGGGATGTCATCTTTGCCTAAGGAGTGGGCACAATGTAGTCCTTTAAAAATAATGATAACTAAGACATCACAAGAAAACTAGCTTATTTGAAGAGAAAACTGAGGAAAGCCAAGGACTAGGAAACACCAAGCACTTTTATTTCATTCATATCAATGTTTAAAAGATGATTTATGGAACTGGTGGTGGGCATACCTTTGTTGTTGTCAAATACCTTGAAGGTTTGCAAGTGAAGAAGGTAGAGAGCTTCCTTTTTTTGGCAAAAGCAATATCTATTTTCATCTATTTTGCCTTTTGGGTGGACAGTTCAAATGGACTGTCTGATGAAATGACATTATTTTGTCAAAACGTGGTTGAGTGTTTGTATCCATGCATAGGTAGGGCAGACTTGGAATTCTTCAACTCGTTCAAAAGAGTTGACATTAAACAGGAATGAAGATAAAGATAGGGTGATTCTGCAGAGAGAGAGAGAGCGCAATATGGACCAACCAATCAGGGCTCAGTATGGCTGTTATTGTATGTATATATAAATAGAATTCTGTATTCATTGTCATAAAATCTAGAGAATCCTGCCATCTGCAAGTAGTTGAACTTAATGTGTCTGGAATTTTTTTTCTTGCTCTTTTGAATTGTTTATCCCAATGTCTATCAGTGCCTCTTGGGCAAGTTATTATCAGCTGGTTGATTTGCCAGAGGAATTGCAGAAGCAGTGGCTATAAGTGGCAGGATGTAACAATGGACAGCACTGGACAAGTCGGGTAGACTGATAGTGATCCAGTCTGAAGGACCTGTCACCTCCAGTGACATGCAGATTGGACATTCTGTGCTAGTTTTCAGTACAGCTTGATTTGCTTTCAGTTCTCATTGGCATCAGGGGGTATCTGCTGTTTGTGGCCTGTGGAGTCTCCTTATCTAGCAGACTTGCGATGTGGAGGGGGGGCAGCAAATTTTTCTGTGCAACCATTGCATCTTAACTGCTACAGCTTCCCAGGTGGTCCCAAAATTGTGGTAAGTGGCAAGATGTGCCCGTCACAAAGTGACTTCAGAAGGAAGATGTATTGACATTATTAACTGGACAAGCATAGGTCACCTCTGCTCCATGGACCAAAGTGGAAACAAGCAGTGGCACCAAAGATTGCTTATTGAGGTGGGGTGTTAAAGAGAGATGGTAATCTTCAGATCTGTGGTTTAGTTAGGGCAGGGATGAGGAACCTCTAGCCCTCCATATGTGGGTAGACTTCAGCTCCCACCATTCCTTATTATTAGCCACACTGGCAGGAAGGCCACAAGTTCTCCACCCCTGAGTTAGGGTATTTCATATAGAGAGCTCCCTGCTTTATATTGACTTGTTGTTGTTGGCATCTGTCTGTCTTGAGAGACAATGGAGTGCACCTTTGGGGCTGAAGTCAAACTGCTTCATTAGCAGCACCAAAGTGAACGTAGAGGGTGCAAACCTGGGCAGTGTGAATAGAGGTCCTGCGCTCCCCAGAGGACAAGTCCCCCCTCTTGGCCTCGCTGATGTGGTTCAAAGGAAAGCAGAGCAATATGTTTGGCACCAGCTCCAGGAATTGCCAGAAGGAGGCATACAAGGCACCATCAAACTGTCTTATGGACTCTACTTTGGATTTGTGTAGGGTTTATGCCTTAGCCGTTTCTTCTTCTGAAGATATCCCACAAGGCAGCAGAAGTTTAGGATCAGAGTTTTCTTCTTCTAGATGGGCTACTTTCCCAGGTTGACAAGCCCCACCTGCCCCTCACTACCCTCTACATCACATGCAGAAACTGCCTTCTTGACCATTGGACCCACTCAATCCACTGGAGTCTGTCTTTTCATGTAGGAGAAGTCCCTAATTCACTGAGGGTTTGAAACTCAGGAGCTACCCTCACCTCCTGGTTTAGCCAGCCAGTCAAAGCCGTTCCTGGGGTGTGGCTTCTGTCGCATGCTGACAGCTTCTAGGAACCACAGTGGAGAGCTAAGTGCAGGGTGGGGTGGGGGCAGGGTGGGGACAAAAGGTGGATTAACTATCCCAGAAGGAGCATGATGTCCCCCCCACCAGATGCAATACCCCTCCCCAAACACCCCATATATTGACTAGGCTGTTTTATATGAAATACTAGAATAAAACAGTATAAGTTCCATTAAAAAGAAATGTAAAAGGGAGAAAGAAAGAAAAAGAAACAAAAAACAACAACAACAAAAGGCTGTACGACATGCTATTCTAAATATCTAAATCAGTTTAATTAAGGACAGGTATTCTAGGCTTGGATTTGGGTTGTAAGATGTTCCTGACAAATGTTACATTAACTAATCCTTGTTAAGAACTTCCTATAGCTCAGTCACAACATTTTGGGAACCGCACAGAAATATCTGGGTGGTATGAATCAAGGAACTTGCACTTAATAGTATTATATAATTAGTTTAGTGGGCAACCAGCCCAATGCACAATCTCATTAAATATAAGTGCTTACATTTAACACAGTTCCCATTAAAAGCCATGCTCAGGACTGTGTTTCCATAGGTGCACCATCATCATCACTTGCAGAGAGAGGAGAGACCTATATGATCATGATGTGCACAACGTGTCACTTAAGCAACAACAAGTAACTCAGGCAAGCATAGGCCTCAGAATTATAGAAAGCAGGACTGCAAGCCCAAACCACATTTATTGAGAAATAAGTTCCTCTGATTTCAGTAAGGTTTATTTCTAATGCTTAGGATTACAGGGTAATTCAGTGTAAATAATTTTCACATCAACCCAGCAAGTGTGTTCTGTGCAAGCAGCTGGTCTGAGTTTGCATTATGAGGCTCATCTGACCCCCTTTGAAGTCCGCTGGTACATCTGGTGTGGATGACTATGCAGATCTCTCTCAAGGACCACTAACCATATGCAAGAAAGCAGAAAGCTATATGGATCAGGAAAATTCAGATTAACTGAAACCATCTCCTTTTTTAAAAAGTAATTTTTATTAAAGATTTTCTTGGTTTACAAAAGTACATGCATTTGAAATGCTGAAACAAAGAAAATCATCAAACCATTAATTCTAGCATACAGCATCTCCATGACTGGTATTATTAGAATAGAATCATAGAGTTGGAAGAGACCACAAGGGCCATCGAGTCCAACCCCCTGAATTGTATTATAATTTGGTATTGTTATAATGAGGCTATTATTGGATTGCTGTAACTGAAAACTAATAAAAATTACTATCAAAAGTATGTGCATTGTCTCTTTTTCAGGTTGTAAAGTCTTTTCTATAGATCAGTTACATTTGTTATGAGATGTTAGTGTTGAGTACAGTATAAGGTAGGGGAAAGAAAGTGAGGGAGAGGAGGGGTGGGGTGGTGAAATTTATAGTAGAAATTTGTAGTGAGAGGGATTGGGGGACAGGGTGTAGTTGGTTGTCTGTGGTTGTCTGTAGTGGGGTTTGTTTGCATTTGTGAGGGGGGAGGGTTTGTTGGGTTACGTAACTGTAATCACCTCTTTGATTGAATCATGGTCTTTTTAAAACCTGAATTCGTACAATGACAATGCAAGAATTTACAATCTGTGTATTTTTGTTGCAGGTGTTGCCAGTCAAATGAGATACCAGGTTAGTTCAGACTTTTCTCTTATTTTTCCTAAATCAGGCTGTGTACACACCATACATTTAAAACACCCCACCAAGAATTATGGGAACTGTAGTTTGTTAAAGGTGCTGAGAATTCACTTGTATTTGGTAATGAATTTTCACGTGCTATTTGTGAAATGAATAACTTAGCTGGAGTTTAACTGTTGCAGTTCAGCCAACATCTCTGTTGCCCAATATTTCCAAAAGGCTTGCAACCTAGGATAGGATTCTGCCCCCTCCCCCCAAAAAGAAGGCAAAAATGCACCTGGAAACTACATAATAGCCTGGTTGATACTGCCTCCTAGCAACCCATCTTCCCCTTTGCCCAGTCATTGTGAACATGCTTTCTAATCAACGGAGATCCTTCTGGGATTCTCTGGCTAGATTGCATTAAAAAATCCTGGTGGATTCTTAGTGCTACTCCCCAGTCTCTGCTCAATATTAGTAGGTTGGAGGGGGAATCAATGCTCTATGGGGCCTCCCTGTTCTAACCAACATGGAATAGTGGTAGAAATATCCAACATGGTGGCACATGTTTTTAAGGATCATATTGCTTAGTAGAAGGGCATATGCTTTGCATGAAGAAGGTCCCAGGTTCCTTTGTGGCATATTCAGGTATGGTTGAGAAAGACTGAAACCCTGGAGAGCTGTTGCCAGTCATTGTAAACAATGAGCAGCAGTAGACAGTGTGGTGGGACTGTGCCATCCACTTGAACTCTATTCAGCTAAGTTGCAGCAGCAAACTGGGATGGAGAAGGGAAGAATGTGGTGGTGGGAAGTCAGTGTGGTGTAAATGCACTGACATAGCACCAGATTGCTTCTGTTGGTGTGTTTGCAGTGCACCAGTCCCACCACTGCCCTACCCCACTCCACCACAACCTTGACTGCTGGTGAAGAATAATCAATATGATGCCCTCCATGTGCTGTTGGACTACATCTCCAATGATCTTTGACCATTGGCCATGTGGGCTGGGGATGAAGGGAGTTGGAGTCTAACCACATTTGGAGGGTATCACTTTGGCTAGTGCTGCTGTAAATGGTACTGAGCTAGGTGGACCAATGGTCCAGCTTGGTCTAAGGTAGCTTCCAGTGTTACACTAGCATTAAACACAAGGCTTACAGAATCCCTGCCCCAGCTACCTATGACCATCATATTGAAATGCCCAGGTAACAGAGGGCTCCATCTATCTGCAAGTTCACCTTCACCCAATTTAATGAGGTTGCAGTGCTGAACCTCTTGGTGGATTGTGTGCAGAGTTTGACTATCATCTGAGCTCCATTTTTGTTACCACTCCCCTCCAGAAATGTCTAAAATTTGAGTGGGATTTTCCATTCAAATGAAATAAACATTGAAACTCAGTGACAGAGCAAGCGAAAGCGAAAACTAGAAGAGGGTTACATTCCCCTCCTTCATATTACTCACTTCCATTCCATATAAACATACAGAACTGAAGCAATTTAAGGATTGCAGAAGAAGGCAAGCAAGCCTCATTAAGCGTTCCTTTATCCCTTTAGGAGGGCATGTGTCGTGAATTCCAACCGTTTTTAGAGGATGGGAATTTATACTGCAACAGAGATATAGACCCTGTTTTCGGTCCTGATGGCAGGAGACATATGAACAAGTGTGTCATGTGCCGTGAAGTCTTGTGAGTATTAGAAACAACCACTTGTTTCGGAGATGCTAATGCCATGATGAGAGCTGTTATACTGGTTGTTTCCCCTATGTCTTCTCCTCCTACAGACAATTTCCTAGTTCCATCTCTATGGCAGAAACCCCTTGGCTGAGGCAAACACTGCAACTTATAACCCCCAGAACAGAGAGGTCAGTTTCATGCCCTGCTGTTCCCCCAGACCATCAAGATCAACACCAAAAGTGGATCCAAAAATCAAGGCAGCAGGGAAGATCTAGCACACATTAGAAATCACACAGGGCTTTAGTTTCAATGCATGCAAGATTCCTTCCATGAAGGAGAAGCTATTCGGATTTAGTGAGCAGGAGTCTGCATCAATATTAAGATGAGACCTGTGCCCATTCCCTAAGATTCACTTCAGATTTGGAAGGTGCTCAGGGATGAATGGTTTAATCAGTCTCCATTAATATGATTCTCAGCAATACATACGGGCTCTGAAATATCCTTTTCATATTCCACATTCAGTGGTTTGTGTAAATGGCCATCTAGGCAATATTTCATAGAAGGTTGGCAGCACTTCAGAACCATCAAGTTGTATCCAATGCTGCCCATGTACACGTAGAACAGACTTCCTCCTTGTGCAATGGGACTTCCTTGCCTCCTGTGCACCCACAAAATCTGCTTGGGAGGACTGAGAAATACTCTGGGGCAAAATTTGGAAGAGTTTGGGGGAACTGCAGAGAGAAGGAGAGGAAAATGAAGTCCTGGTACATGAGAGGAAATCCACTGGTGCAACAATGGTTTCTGTCCATTGAAATGAGTAGGATAAATTAGTTACATGAGTAAGACTGATTGATTTTAATGGGATTTCTATGAATTGGGGCTATAAATGATTGAAGGCACTTGTTATCAGATCCTATTTAAATACATCATGGAAGACTCAATAGAGAAAAGTCCTTAAATTAGAGATTCTAAGCAAATAACCTTCCTTACCTACTTTACGTCTTGATTTCTTCTGTTCTCTTATATGTGAGCAGTTCTCTTGCATTCCAAGAACCTCTTGTGTGAAAAAAGATTGCGGGGTTTGTATTGAACTTTATATCACCCTACAATAAAGTGTTGCACCATTTACATTTTCCATTCATAATTTCTTCTCTTTTTTTGTCTATTATCTTCATTAATAGGAGAAGGAGAGCAATTGCTGGTTGGCCCAAAAATCCTTCTTCAGGAAAGGTGAGGAGAAACTTTAAAGCTATCCAATGGCAACTAATAGCATTGATTCCATTAGTGTTACAAGGAGGAAAACAATTTTAGATTATTTCAGGAGTTTGAAGGAGATGGAGAATAACCAAAAATTACTCCTCTTCTTATGTGGCTTTACCATCACCTGAGCAACATTGTTGGCTACAACCTGCAATTCTTGCTAACAGTGCTATCCTGTGCAAACTTCCCTGGGAGTAAGTCCCATTGAGGCTAATGGATCGTATTTTCATGCTCAGGCACAGCGAGCCCGTCACCTGGTGCCTCACACCATGTATCAAGATACACAGACCTACATTCATGGATCCAAAAAAGAAAAAAAAGGGGGGAAAGGCCACAACTTTATTGATTACAGATGTAGGTGTTTTGTCTCAGGGTGTTTTTCCACTTAGTCAGCCTATCTGCTTCCTGCTTCCTAGGGCATCCATTCCAGGAAAAGATTGCCCTATGGTTTCCATCAAATAGAAGCAGCCTATGGAAATTGCCTTGGGAAATGCTATGGTCCTCAGTCCCCCATCTGGATTTATGGGTAGAAACACCTCTCCTAGGATTCCTTTAATGGGATACTACAATTCCTGGAAGGGGAAGTTAAAGCAATATACCCCCCTTATGAGTAATTACTATGAATCTGACCTAATGCTTCAACCACTAAAGTTGTGATGATTGCTGTGAGGCAAAAACCACAAGACCAGCCAATTTTTCTGGATATAAAATTTCTTCCTGCCCCAAATACAGCAACCAAAAAATTACATAGCAAAGTCATTAACAAGGGTGGGAGACCAAAAGGGTGACTGTAGTGCCAAGGGAGAAGGCGGGCCCCTTTTTATCCTGAAGAAGAGGACCCAAGTGGAAACCAGCACAAAGTTTCCACCTGACTCTGCTCCCCCCTGGTGCCACCTCCTAAAGCCCATCCACGATTGGCCAGTTGTTGTAGGTGGGTAAATTTGGATTTCCCCATGGCAGAAAGGTGAGAGGAATTTCTGAGTAGACATGTGAAGGATTGCATGTGAGGCATGAAAAATGGTATACCTGAAATATGATGATATTTTGTGTTTCAGCCCTGCATTAGACTCAGTGGCTTAGCAATTGGTTTTTGCTTTTGTGCTGGAAGATATCAGATTTCATTGTCACTTGGATTGTAGCCCAATCTGATTTTACTAAATGAGATTAGAGTTACAATGCTGATACTATATGTAATTATAGTGAACACACTTCTGGAACAGAAATTGCACAAGTGGAGACCTGCTACATTTCATGGAAATTCGGGATGGTGTCCTCCTCCACAGCACATTGCTGGTTCACTAGAAATATGGTTCAGGAAGAGTTGATTTTCATTATACACCCTCTGGCTGCTTCTTATATGTACAAATATGCTTCATTATACCAACAGTAGCAGTTTCCATTCTCCTTCTGTTTTATCCTCACAACAACCTGGTAGGTTGGCCTAAGAGGTTGTGATGGGTCAAAGTCATCCAGTAAAGTTAATCACTCACCAGGAATTTCAACCCAAGCATCCCTGCTCCTAGCTTAACCAAAGGGTAAGGAACCTAGGAATGGGGCCCTCCAGAAGTTGCTGGACTACAACTCCCACGATCATTTAGCCATGATGGCTAGGACTGGTGGGAAATTGAGTCCAACAATATCTAGAAGGCCACAGGCTCACCAGCCCTGCTCTAGCCATTGCACTACTCTGATTCTCCAAACCTGTTCCTGCCTGTGAGTATTAATAGCAATCTTAGTTTCCGGTTTGGCTCCAGACTTGGAGAGCAGATAGAACAGATAGAACAGTGCCCCCCCCCCAAAAAAAACCACATTATCATGTATGGCTTAAAAGAAGTAAGGCTCATTACTTATCTAAAGAAGGTCTTCATGAGACCATTGAGTCCCAGGTCTAAAATTATCCAAGCTCACCCACTTCAGGGTCTCATTGAAAACCACAATTGAACCGTTACTAGTACTATGTGTTTTGGTTTCTGACAGGCCCAAGTTAGTGTGCCATGATGAGTTTGTATCTTTTCCTTCTTGTGTTTCCGAGACTGAAATAGTAAACTCTCCAGGGCGGGTCCTGGGCTGCCTTCCCTGTTTGGAACATTCCAAGCACGTTGTTGGCACTCAATTACTGCTTAATGGGGTAATAACACCCAAGAGCGCTCCAGCTAGGGCAAGGTGTGGGACCAGGCATAAGCAAGCCTTAATTGCACCTTGTTTATCTTGGCCAATCCATTTCTTGCACACCTCTTTCTCTAGGCAGCAAATCTTGTCATTGACAGGCTTTTCTTTCCCAAATGATATCTTTGTTTCTTGGTCAAATTGCTTGGCTTAATTCGTCATCATAATGCTTGCTTCTGTGTGACTTGTGCAGGTTAGACTTCATAAGGTTGTGTCTAGCATTCTGGCTGAGAGGGAAGTGTTCAGAGGGAGAAGCTGCTAAGAGAAAGGGTGGGAGAAGGGTAAAGCACAAACTCTGCTGCTTTTCCCATTAAGTTTGTTCCCACCCAGGAGCAGAGGAAAAGACAAGCACAAGCTGGCAACATGGCAAGCAGTTCTCTTGTTAGTGTGTCCACTATGTTTTTGAAATCTAATGTGTCTAACATATTTTAAAAATCTTGCTTAATATAAAATCCAAAATAGACATTACACATCTACAAAGAAAACAGAATCTCAAGTGCTAGACATAATGTATTGGCTATTAAGCACATTTGCTGTATTGATTTATTTACATGGGAAAGAATTCTGGCTGGACAATTCCCCACTGAAACCAATGCTACCATTTGGTTGGTTTTGTGGCACCTTTAAAGACTAACACATTTATGACAAACACAAGCTTTCATGGACTGTAGTCCACTTCATCAGATGCATCTGATAAAAGAAACATCTGATAAAGTAGAATGTAGTCTGCAAAAGCTCATAACATCATAAATTTGTTAGTCTTTAAGGTGCAACAAAACTGCTGTATTTGCTGCAACAGATGAACACAGCTACACCTCTGGAAACTTTCAGGTCTGTGCTCATTCTCTTAATTACTTCCAATGAAGATTGCTTCCAGGGTGCTTCATTCCTCATAAAAGACTTATTCCATTGGGTTTGGTTCAATCAAAAGTGATTGAACATTCTGCTGATCACATGATTTTCTAAGGGACCTTAAACGCTGGATATGGTCACCCTGTTGATGACTCATGATGAACTTTATCTCCAGTGAGACTTCAAGGAGGAAAATTGATCTTCTTCTTCCACTGTAGGATGACGACTGCAGTGAATATTGGCCTTATTTCAGAGATGGGTCATTTTCCTGCACCAGAGAGAATAATCCAGTTCGTGATGCTTCTGGCAAGCAGCATAGCAATAAATGCATAATGTGTCTACAGAAGTTGTGAGTATGCAGTAATATATTTGCTTTTTAATTAAATTGGGTCTCTCTGTCTGCAACAAAGTAAAACTTTATCCATTGTTTCTTGCAGCAAAAATGGAGGTACGATGAATTCTGTTGGAAAGGACCAACCACAAAATGGAAAAAATGAGGTGAAACAAAGCTTTATCCAAATTTTTATTTGACCATTTAAATTCTGCATTTCTTGCCCATGGTGACCAAGAATGAGAAGAATCAGTTTTACTCCAAACAGGTTCCAACTCTGTTCATCCAAGGTTCTGTTGCATCCTGCACATACATGCACAGTTTAGCCTCTTGTTCCATATGCAAAAAGTCATGTGTGTGGTAGAGTACCGCATTATGCACAGAATTAGGAAGTCCTCCCTCATGTTCCACAGGTATCTCTTTATGCAGCACATTGTTAATTATGGAACTCACTGCCACAGGAGGCAGCAATGGCCACCAACTTGAGTGGCTTTAAAAGAGGATTAGACAAATACAAGGAGGAAAGGGCTTTCAATGGCAACTAGCCATGATGGCTATGCTGTGATTGCATGATCAGAGGCAGTAATGCTCCTGAACACTTGTTGCTGGAAATCACTGGATGGGAGAGTGTTCTTATGCTTGGGTCCTACTTGTGGGTTTCCTACAGGCAATTGATTGGCCACTGTGAGAACAGGATGCTGGAGTAGAGGGGCCATTGGCCTGATCCGGCATGTTATTGTTATGTTCTTATATTGACCTGCATTATCTCTGCCCAAATCATAGAAACCACATTTGCCTGTAATGTCATTTTAAAAAATTGTGTTCAGCACTTCAGTCATTGGATTAGCTTTTAATGATTTCATTAAAAGCTAGAAAGCAGTAGACTTCAAGGCCTAGCCTATATTTCAGGCCTAGCCAAATTCATATCTGCATTAATTGATAATGTTCATCCCTGGATAACAGTTTTAGTCCATAAAGAGGTTGTCTTAATATGCATAATGTTTAAAATACTATCTCACATTTGAGGGCAATGTCCATTTTCGAGATTATTTTTATCTGTAAGCTGCCTTGAATCAGGTATAAATGATGATGATCATAATGAAGTTTTATATTGACTATAATGGAATGTGAATTATGCCCATCCTGTAATTAAGCATGCTGGGGAAAGTGAGAGAGAGAACTTTTCAGATCAGCTGCGTCCAGATCAATTGCATACTTAGAACGTACGTTTCAATGACTCATTAAGGAAGAAATAGTTCAAGGAGACTTTAATGAAAGGTCCTCTACCTACTAACTGAACAAGCAAACAAAATAGTAAAGAACCTTCCAGATGAAAGTTGGTTATTGCTGAAACTTCTTTTTTAAAAAAGAAAATCCTTATAGATTTATTTATTTATATTTCATTCACTCACTTTACCCTTGTTCCATCATGTGGACCCAGCTAGGAGAGGATACGGGTTGTTAGTGCACATGTTCACATCATTCTTTTGCCTTCATTAAAGCTAAAGAGAATCTATATGAAAAGTTTCTCGCTGGTGAGATGTCTAAGCAACACCAGTTCATGAAATAGTATTGAGGAATCAAGGGCAGGCCCTTTCTTGCCAGCATTCCAGCCACCTTTGTTGGCTTTATTCGCTATTGATTGAAAGCATGTTGCAACTTTTTAGAAGTTTTCGTCATGCTCCACAGCAATTGATGCAGGGACCTGAGTATTCTCTGAATTGTTCTGGTGCAGTTGTCTGCCTGTGATCTGGTAAGGTGTTGACAGTATTTTAAGCACATTGTTGGGAAAAGTGGGGGAGATCGCTTTTATCATCCAGATCAATTGCATGCTTTGAATATCCCTGCTAAAGAATGATAATTAGGCTGGCCATAGAGGGCAACACCCAACAAATGTTTCTAAGACAGAGGCACTCAGGATTCCTCTGACTAACACCTCCGTCAAACACAAGGTAGTAGGTGACATGGTTCACCCTGTCACACCCTGACACCATCTGTGTCTGTGTGATGCGTTTGCTGTGAATGAAGATCCTCCAGAGTTTCCAAAAATCAGACCAGCAAAGCAAACCATGTTCTTTCTCTGCAGAGGAATGACGGATGCGATGAATATCGATCAGAGATGGGACCCAACGGAGAACTCACTTGCACCCGTGAGAATGCTCCAGTGCGGGATGCAACTGGCTACACATACAACAACAAGTGTATCATGTGCTCAGAGAAATTGTGAGTGCTCTAACTCAAAGATGAAATGATGTGCTGTCGTGAATAGCAAACTTTGGCATGCACTCTCCAAAGTTTATGGGCAGTCATTGAACACAAGAAGAAATGCCTTGTGTTTAATGTATATAGTTTATGTAATGTTAGCTACTTAGGCCAGGGTTTTATCCCCAGGGCCACATTCCCCAGCGGACAGCCTTTTGGGGGCCACATGCCAGCAGTGGGTGCAACAGCTGGTGTGACTTTTTCCATAGGCTGCTGACCAGCCATGCAAAGTCAGAGGTTTCCACATATACTGTTTTCCATCCAGGCAGTCAAGGGGCATTAGAACAGTCTGAGGATGCCTTCCAGCCAGGCAAAACCTCTTGAGGAGGATGCACATTTGAAGAAGGTCCTTCCTCCCTTCACTAAATTTGCATTATAAAAAAATTGGCCAGCCAGCACGGCCAATGGTCAGGGATGATGACCATTCAGTAGCATATGGAGGGTGACAGGTCCCCCCACCCAGGATCTAGGGAGTACCAGGTTGGGATAGGTTGCTATATACCAGGTGTGGTAAACTTTTGTCCTTCCAGGTGTTGCTGAAGGACAACTCCCATCATTCCTGACCATGCTGGCTAGGGCTGAGGGGAGTTGTAGTTCAACAACATCTGGAAGGCCAAAGGTTCCACATTTCTGATATATTAAAACAAAGCAGCTGCTCACTTCTTTGTACATGCCAGTGGGTTTGTTCTCTCCTTGTGTTTTCATTTTTGTTTTACTGTCCTTGGTTTTCTTTTCTTCTTTCAATCTTCTCCTGAATGTTCAAGTTCTAACAAGTGTTTGAACATAAGAACTCCAGTTTCCAATTCCTGTTACTCACGTTGTTCTGCATTCCATGCCTCTTAGCAAAAAAGAAGTTCGAGAAGGCAGGATCGTTGGAGGAGGAAGAGGAGGAGGCGGTGGTGGTGCTGTGGATACTTATGGGAACAGAATCGTTCAAGGGAATTTCAACCCAGGGAACAGCAACGAGGTGAGGAAAAATGTCGGGTAAGCTGCTACCTGAGCACTACTTTCCTACTCAAGAAAAGGGATGCTTTATCTTGTCTCTGATACTGTGCTGTAATGTTCATCGCCTAGAAAGCATGATTGGGTAGAGAGATCACATTCTCATAGCAAATCAGAAACATGAACGTAAAACATCCAGGCTGAGCTTGTTCCAAAGGCTTTAACAGCCTGAGATAACATAGTAGAAAGCAACATGCAGATAATTTCTGAACACAAGCCACAGCTTCTGTGTGGTGTGGGAGTTGCCTGATAGGTATTGGTAGATCAGAGCCAGGAAGACAGCAAATCCATGATTGCAACATGTCATGGAGATGGCTCAATCACAGAGAGGTCTCTGATGTTAAAGAAGAATGCCATGAGATGGAGAATGAAGGAAGCCCCAAATTTATAGGGTACGATCTAGGCTGCAGTGCCAGTCCTGAGCATCCAGCTGGGCCTCAGAGTTAGCTCCTTGGTTTGAACAACTTGTTAGTGGTCTGAGGAGGAAACTTCCCCTGAGTGCTGCCTTAGATCTAGCCCAGCTTTCAGTAACATTACTTACAAATTAAATAGCCAAACAAGTCAAAATTATCCTTCCTTTAAGGAAAACCATTATTAGAACAATAAAAATGTCAATGAAGGGAATAACTATAAACCAAACGAGTAAAAACATCCTACAGAGATAACCGCACAAGCAATGAAAACTTGCTTTCACACATGACATGTTGGCATTTAGGTTCTAATGTGCCAAATATGTGGGCCCTAGTCCAGCTTTAGTCACACAAAACTAGTGGCCTTTGTTGGGGATGTACAGCTAGAGATGCTTCTGGACAATTCGGTAATGTATTGGCTGGGCTTCCCATTGCTGAGTCAGGCTGGTGGTCTTCACATTGTTTGTTTACTAATTAATTATACTTCATTTAGAAGAGTTGATATAGTTTCCATGAGACTCCCAGTGGTTTCCTAACCAGGCTCTGATCTGGCCCACATCCAATCATGAATGAGTCATTCCCATTCGTGGGGTGGGGAGCTTATGCATGTTAAACTTATCCCTAATCATGCCCATCAACAATTCATATAGACCTACCAGAGATATGATTAGGGTGGCCATGCATCTTGCTTTAAAGAGGACAACTCTCTCTTTGAAATGCTAACAGAGGATAGCCCTCTATTTGAAGGAGTCCTCTGTTTGAAGGGCTGTCTGGTCCAAGCCTGGTTTAAGGATGAAGAACCCTAAGGGAAAGCAGCAGAGACCTTGAAGTTACCACCAACAGTTAGCAGCAGCTCACCTGTTCACAGCCTTCATCACTATGGTGAGATGTATTTTCATTTGAATTTGCATTAGCCAGCCTGTCTAAATTTGCATTCATACATATAAATCAGTACATGCTAATTTTATGCATATCTTTTGTCATATTTTGGGGTGATGCATAAGTGGCCACCCCAGAGAGGTGTCTTAAATTGTAAATAAACAGTTCTCATATTTTTAATATAAGGCTTTCATGATTTGACTAACATCAGCAACTGTTTAAGAATGACAAGAAAAGATGCAATCTCTCCTCATGGTTTTCCATGGGAAGACCATTCATTAACCTAGCTCTGCACTAAAAAAACAAACAAAAAAACCAAACAAAACTCCTTTGTCTCAGGGTAAAACTTTCTATTCTGCAGCCAACAGGTTTTTTCGACATGTTAAGACATGTAAGAAAATCCTTTTGAATTCACTGGGGCTTACTTGTGAATAAACAAGGTTAGGCTTGTGTTGTGAAGCTTGAATGGTGGCCCAGAGATTATAGCTGTGAAGCCCTTCCACATGTTAGGGGAGCCAGTACTGTGTGCTACATTAGTCCTGTTCAGACATTCAAACTCCTGTGTAAAGAAACATGGAAGTGGGGCCACACTCCATATGCCCATCTCTGGCATTGCATGTACTGAGTAGTGACACATGTATAATGCAGATATCTGCAGAGGAGGGGAGGGCTTTGTGTATTCAGCTTTACATACAGAGACCCCCCCCTCTGCAGATGTTCATGCTGCATTCACATGGTGTGCACCTGGTGTGCATGATGTCAGTGGCAGGATTTCTCACCACATTGCTGTACAAAGGACCTCAGAAGACTGACTGAACAGGGATATTGACATGCAGGCCTGCTTTCTCACTCTTTCTAGGCAGGGATTGATTAAGAAAATTGTTCTTCCATTGCATTATGTGCATTACGTATCACTGGTCTCCACGCTCTTTTCTTGTGCTAGCTGCTTTCAATATGGAAGGATTGCCAACAGTTTCGGGGGTGGGGTGGGGGTGCAATGCAATGGCATTGCTTGGAAGGGGCCACAGAGGCAGTTGCCCTGGGAGCAAATTTCTTAGGGGCACAAAATTTCAACACCCAGTGCTGTCTCAATACAATTGCTTCCATTGCTGGGCTCCATTGAAAACAGCTTCTCCAGGAAGTGAGCTCTCCAGAGAATGGAATGTCTCTTATCTCTGCAGCTGTGATCTCCCTGGTTTTCAACCAGTGTGCTGCAGCACCCTGAGGTTCCTTGAATGATGGTCAGGGGTGCTGCTGGCAGCACTGGCCTCTGTCCCTCTTTCCTTCCCTCCCTCCTCTGATGCCCTCTTGCATCTCTGCCTCCCCAAGGCTTGTGTGGCTGTTTGTTGCAGCAGCCCTGGCTACAGGCTCCACAGGCGAATGATGCTTCTTGGGCTAACCAGGGGGGTACTTCCCAGACTCCTGTGGGGCAGTGTGAGGAGGCATCTCTCTTTGGGGCAGGGTGGGCAGCTCAGAGACCAGGGGTGACAAAATCCGGTGGTTCAAAAACTTGACCCTCTTCCTGTTTTAAAGAATACATCCTTATTTTGTAACGCCCAAATTACAAAACATTCAAGCATAATGACCCCCCATTTTCAAAGCATCGTGTTGCATCTCCTTGTGATCCTCGTCTGTCACTCAGATGTAGGAATGTAAGAAGGCATCATTTCCTATTCTGCCCTGTATGGTCACATGCAGCATTGCTTCTGTCTCGCTGCAGTTTGTCTGTCACCAAATACAGTATTTGTATCACTGTCCACTGTGGTAAAATTATGTAATTTACATAAATTACATGGTCCACATAAATTACATAATTCCACACCCTTCATTTTGATATGAAGGAAACACAATGCAAATGGAGGTGAAACCTAATCATTTGTGCACTGAAAGCAACAACATCAGCAAATACTGATAGTATTTCCTGGGTAGATTTCTGTTCATATGTGGATGAGTAAATGAACATCAGCAATTTACATATCTCTTTTCATTTCCAACTGAATTTTCTAACATCTCTACTCAAAGGTCTGTCTCTTTCTCTGACGAAGGCTTGATCCTTTGCCTTCCACAAAGCACATTCCTGAGTACGTTGATTGTTCCAGAAACTTCTCGTGGTTCCAGACACTTCTCGTGGTTCAGCATTGCTGCATCTTTCCTCAGATTTGTCTGCATCACCCAGGACAGGCAATAAGTGGATTGATGTCCTCATCAGTATTTACTGTAATCTCTGCTTTAGGATTAATACTGTGTTTGATTGTTTTGCTCTCCAGTTCCCATCATTTCATTTGATACTGTAATGCTTGTGGCAATTTCTGTCACTGAGCCTTTCTTTAAAATACTACCAGAAGTGGCAGCTCCGGTTCAGCCAGAGTTTGTGAAAAGAGAAAAGACTGTGTAAAACCAAAATATGCACACATTCTGGCTATCCCACAATAATGATCACACTAGAAACAACTGTCATAAAGTTTATTCTCCGCTGCCTCAACGCTGTGTATAGTTCATTATCAAAAAGTGAGGTGCATTCGAGCTCAATAGCATTCTGTGACAAAGTGATCAGGCAGGCTTGACAGCTGGGCCTGGTGAGCTGCCTGTCAAGTTGGAGAGCCCTCCTCTTTAATCAAATCTAGAAAGGGATGGGGGGGGGAGAAAAAGCACACCTTCACTGGCAGTTGGGACTTGTCAGCTGGGAGAGAATGGGAGCGTGGAGTGGTGTGCAGGGAAGGAGAGGAAGAGGGAGAAACTAAGCTAGGAGATTCCTTCTAAACCTGTCCTTGTCATGCTTGCAATGGATCTAACCCACTTAAATGATTCTAATGATGGGAATAAGGTAGTTAGAAATGGTAACAAATCTCTTTCTATTGGACTTGAGTTTAAGTACACCATCTGAGCCCTTGTTTTCCATTAGGTACATTAGCAAATGTTGTGCCTTCAAACTGCAGAAACTTTTTCTTGTGTCCTTCCCCATGACCTTTGAACCCAGCCTATTTTGTTCTGATTTATATGAGTTTAAGGGTACACAGATTTTGATGGGGAGAACCTCCAAGATCACTACTCTCTTGATGGAAAAGAGTAGATCTCGTTCGCACAAACCGTGGTCTCTCTCTCTTTCTCTCTCTCTTTTTTGTGGTCTCTCTTTTGTGAACAAGAAAAGAAGTCACCCTCTTATCAAACTTGCTTCTTCTCCACTGACAGAAAAACTGCAACCCATATGGAAAAAATGATGTAAATAATCCTTGCCCTGCAGAATATCAGATTTCATCGGGGGATTACAGATCATATACCAATTGTGGAGGGTGAGTATGGCTTGACATGCAAAGATCTGTGTGATAGCAGTTATGATGCCAAAGTGGGAGTTTATCAATGCTTTGCCACAATGAGGTAGTTGGGTTGCAAATGTCTGGCCAAATATTCAGGTACCCTGGGTATGACCTGCTGGTTTCTCTTAGGGACGATGACTTTACTATCTGAAGTGTGGAATCATCAGTCTGTTGCTTATACTCAGCTCTGCCTTTTCTTGGAAGAGATCCAGGAATTTCAGTTCTAAATGAGTGTTTGAAGGCTGTGGTGGGGTAAATGAGGTTGAACAGGTTTAGACTGGATCCACAAAAGCAATACATATAGATGCGTTCTTCCTTTGCCTCTGAGTCAAGTCCGCAGACTTTATTGTGCTCCTGGACCTGAGCTTAATGTTGAAGGCTCAAATAGCACAGCAGTTAGGACCACATTCTATCTGGCAGAAAAAATACTTGTAGAGATGAGATGGGGCAAATTTCATATAGTCATAGAATTGTAGAATTGGAGGAGATACTGAGGGTCATCTAGTCCAACCCTACTGCAATGCAGGAATCTCAACTAAAGCATCCATGACAGATGGCCATCCAACCTCTTCCTGATGATTAGTAAGAATCTCCTTCTAACTTGAATCCATTGGTTCAGGTCCTAGCCTCCAGAGCAGGAGAAAACAAACTTGCTCCATCTTCCATGTGACATCCCTTGAGATATTTGAAGATCCATGCTTCTGTAATTTGTGACCCTAACTGGCTTTAGATGTGCTCCAACCATGGTTTCCTTTAAACTTATACTTCTAACCATGATTTCTAGAAACTTTCATTTTAAACTAGTAACCTTGCAGCAAGAAAGAATTGTTGGATCAAAGAAAACGACATGTCATCCATGCTCTTAGCAGGATCAGATCCCACAGGAGAGAAGGGCAAGGAAGACCAAGTAATTCAGGCAGCAAGTAATATTTGGCATTCTGAAAAATATGTAGCAGGTGCTGGATGGGATTGTGCAAGAATATCCCCCCAATCAGATCTAACAGAAATTCCAGATGTCTGTTCGTAGGATTGATTCCAAGGAGCTAGCAATGGAAGGAGACATTTGAGGTTAATGCAAACAGACTGGAATATCTGGGGCGGAAAAGGTGTAGAAAGTGAGATTGAGAAGGGAAGTGAGATTAGGCATATCACAAATGTCACAGTGGCATTATATAAACCTATGATGTATTCACAATTGGAAGTAACAGCTATAGTCTGGTTATACTGTCAGAATGGATATTGCATAGTGGAAATGGTATAGAAAGAGTAAGTAAAATGGTAAAGAGTAAAACATGTCAACAAAGGCTTCAAAAGAAATTGAGGCTTTTTAGTTCAGAAAAGGATAAGAGAAATTATTTTCCGTCTCTCAGAATAGTAGATCTTTCAGTTACACTGATCGGCTGACAGTTCTACACAAACAAAAGGAAGCACTTTGCTTCTTCCTGTGACGCCTAGTAATTAAGTTGTTGAATTTGTTGCCACCGGATGTTGTGACGGCTACTGACACTTATATTTTTTTAAGGGATAGAAAAACTTATGTGACTTTTCTTCTAGGACAGGACAGTCATCATACTACAATGAAAATTGTAGGAAAGGGCCCTTCCGCAATAGGCAGAAGAAAATTGCTGTTGGGGACAAGAAGGTAAAAATCACCTCCTAATACAGTTCATTATTGGTTACATTATTTATTAGATTTATATACCACCTTTTCACTGAGGAGCCCAAGGCAGTTTATATGGTTCTGCCCCTTCTCAATGTAGCCCCACAACAACCCCATGAAGAATCTTAGGCTAAGAGATAATGACTGGCCAAAGTCATCCAATGAGCTTCAAAGATGAGAGGGGATTTGATCCCTGGCCTCCTTGGTCCTAGTCCAATCCTCTAACCACTACTCCACAACAACAGAATAAATCCTTGTCACAAAGCAGTAGTGGCTATGTGGGTACTCCAGTAGGGACAGAAGGATATGGTCCCATGCTTGTACTGTTGCTAAATAAAAATGGTCTATGTGCCCAAGAACTAAATAAGCTGTGAGGAGTGGTTCTGCATTTATTGCATCGCTCACAACCCGGCTGTGGTACTACTCCATGCTCTGGTAAATTCCAGACTGGATTATTGCAATGCATTCTACGTGGAGCTGCCCTTGAAGATGGCTTGGGCACTTCAATTGGTCCAAAATGCAGTTGCCAGATTTCTGACTGCCTTCCATCTAGAACTCATATAACCCCTGTTTTAAAACAGCAACAATGGTTACCAGTTCATTTCTAGGCCCAATTCAAGGTGCTCGTGCTAATGTTTAAAGCTCTAAATGACTTTGGCCCCAAATATCCGAAATGCTGCCTCCTTCCCTACACCTAAGCAAAGAGGCCCTCTTGAGAGCTCCACCTACTTCAGAAGTTTGGGGTGGTGGTGATGGCCTGGGAGAGGGTATTCTCTGTACAGCCCATAAGTTGTAGAATTCCCTCCCCACAGAGGTGTTTCTCTCTTCATCACTATATATTTTTCAGTGAATGTTGCAGATGCACGTCTATACCCAGGTCTTTGAAAACTTATATATATTTTAGAACCCACTAAAATTTGTTTTAAATTGTTTTTAATGCTGTACTTTATTTTCTGCAGCCCACGCCAGGACCTTCAGGTGAAGGGCAGGTAATAAATATAATAAATGTTGTTGATGATGATGATATGTGAACTTCAGTGTTTGCATATATTTGTGTATTTATACATCACATTTCTAATGTTTCAATTCATATATATATATATATATATATATATATATATATATATATTCTGGTGTCCTGTGTCTTTATTTATTCCATCTGTGGGAGGGGGCGGGAATAGCCACACAAAGCCACTCCCGACATCCGGGGGGGGGTTGCGGGCTCACGCCCTATTCACACCCTCGCGGGGCTGGCTGCAGCCCCGCGGGACCTAGGGAATCCCGGGGTCATTAGTATTCATCATTCTCCGCGCCAGCCAATCAGCTGGCAGCGGGGGCGGGACTTGTAAGGGGCATTTAAGGTCAGGGCAGCCCATGCTCGCCCCTTTCTTTTCTTTCAGCAGTTGCGGTTTCCCACCGTCCCGCTCTTTAGGTTCTCATCTGGACTTTGCTATGGGCTTCGGCTGGTCGCCGCAAGGGGCCTGGTAGGAGTTTTTCCATTTGGCTAATTGGCTATATTTTGGAAGCCACTTGGTTTTTTCGCCTACCTCGTAGCAAAACGTCACAACACCTTGGTTTTGGCAGTTAGGCATTGGCAGGGTATTATTATGCAAATGAGATGGGGGGGGGAGGAACGCCATCACCTCCTCCAAATGATGAAGGGTAGTTCATTAAAGGACTCCGGGGGGCGTCGCCTCATCCGAAACCTATGGAGGCCAGGGCCTAAAGCGCGCTCCCGAGCGGTAACCCCTCGGGGAGCGCCTAGGGATGTGCATCTCGGGGGCTCCCCCTGTTGGTGCTTAACCCTTCCCGGTTATAGCGGTTAGTCTGATAGGGCCAATGCCTAAAGCCAATACTGCTCTTACCTGTAATCAATAAAGTTGTGGCCATTTTTCGCTCATTAACCTAAATTCTGGCGTCCTGTGTCTTTATTTATTCCATCTGTGGGAGGGGGCGGGAATAGCCACGCAACCCACTAAAATTTATTTTTAAATTATTTTTAATGCTGTACTTTATTTTTCTGCAGCCCACCCCAGGACCTACAGGTGAAGGGAAGGTAATAAATATAAGGATGCTGCTGCTGATGATGATATGTGAACATCAGTGTTTGTATATATTTGTGTATTTATACATCACACTTCTAATGTTTCAATTCCCACAGTGGCTTGGAATTTAAAGCCAGCTGATTCAGTACGAAGCCAGTGCTCCTGGGTTTTTGACTGTCTGCAGGGAAAACATCAGAAGCCGCAGATTCTCCCATTATAGCAATATAATTCTGAGAAGTTGCAAGTCCTAAAATCATTTCTGTTCTCCTTAAAAAACAAACAAATGCTAATCTCTACTGAATCTGGAAATTCCAGTGTTTTCTGAGCTCAAGCCAGAAGACTCTAAAGTCCCTTTGAATTCTTTGTAGAAAGGATACACATAAACGTATATTTCTCCTTGCATCGTGCTATATGCAAATAACTATATGAGTTTCTTTCTTGTACAGTATATGTAGAAAGACCAAACTCATGTTTGCTCTGCTTGTCGGTTCATAATAATAAAAATCCTTCCAGTAGCACCTTAGAGACCAACTAAGTTTGTTATTGGTATGAGCTTTTGTGTGCATGCACACTTCTTCAGATTCTTCATGCACACGAAAACTCATACCACTAACAAGCTTAGTTGGTCTCTAAGGTGGGACGTGGGTGGTGCTGTGGGTTAAACCACAGAGCCTAGGACTTGCCAATCAGAAGGTTGGCGGTTCGAATCCCCGCGACGGGGTGAGCTCCCGTTGCTTGGTCCCAGCTCCTGCCCACCTAGCAGTTCGAAAGCACATCAAAGTGCAAGTAGATAAATAGGTACCGCTCTGGTGGGAAGGTAAACAGCATTTCCGTGCGCTGCTCTGGTTCGCCAGAAGCGGCTTAGTCATGCTGGCCACATGACCCGGAAGCTATACGCCGGCTCCCTCGGCCAATAAAGCAAGATGAGCGCCGCAACCACAGAGTCAGTCACGACTGGACCTAATGGTCAGGGGTCCCTTTACCTTTAAGGTGCTACTGGAAGGAATTTTTAAATTTTTGTTTCAACTACGGCAAACCAACACGGCTACCTACCTGTCTGTTCATAATTACTCACATACCTTCAGGCCTGCACATATAAACACACCTCCATAAATATCAGGAAAGTATGTTAATTTGTTGGAATGAGACATTGCCCTCTAGTGACTGGAAACAAACAAAACAGTTACATCAGCTACTGTTTAATAAATCCCTTGTTACAAGAAAGGGCTCCTGCGGCTGTTCCTAAATATATGGTTGTGTAGATGAAAAGAACAGATGGATGAGCCTTTCATGTGGTATGCTCACATATGTATACACTCACAGTGATCAACCCAGGTATTGTTTTTATTATTACTATGTAGTAGATGAACAGGAAGGGTGATCTCTTATAACAGAACTGATCCTTAATTCTGACAAACTGACTGGGGAATGCACAGGGTGCTCTTGGATGAGGTGGCAGGTAGATGCGTTGATTCTCCTGCCTTGGCCAAGGAACCTGTCAATAATAATAATAATAATAATAATAATAATAATAATAATAATTTATTATTTATACTCCAGCAATCTGGCTGGGTTTCCCAACAGAATATTAAAATTATGATAAAACATCAAACATTAAAAACTTCCCTAAATAGGGTTGCCTTCAGATGTTCTAGAATGCCTTGCATGTGTCCTTTTATTGAGCAGTTCTTAGCTAGCTGGCACTACACATCAGATCAGTTCCAGCTTTTTCTTTTCTTTTCTGCTGTTTGTACAGTGCAGGACTTATATTCAGTTTCTTTCTCTATTGTTCGTCATACCCATCCTTTTGGGGGTGATGGTGTGGAGGGATGATCTGAGCAAAGGCTATCAAAGAGGTCCCAAAAATTATTGAGAAGAAATTTGACCATGAAACACCTCACTATAAGAGCTGTGAGCCGATGGAACAATTGTTGTTGTTGTTGTTGTTGTTGTTGTTTGTACCCCGCCCATCTGACTGGGTTACCCCAGCCACTCTGAGCGGCTTCCAACATATATAAAGACATAATGAAACATTAAACATTAAAAGCCTCCCTATATGTATTTTGTCAGTCCTAAAACATTTATGATTAAGTAAGTTACCTTATACTGTAGCATGTTATCTAATTTACTTATATCTATTTTCTCCTTCCAGCTGGACTGTGATCAAATTCTAGCCGCTATAAAGAAGGAAGGGACTTCGTGCAATACTCTGTGGTCTCCTGTTTGTGGCACTGATGAGAAAACATATAGCAATAAATGTTTCCTGTGTTCCGCAATTGTGTGAGTATTAGCAGTTGCTCTGGGGGCATTGCAAATGCATTCTGACTTCACTGTGGGATCCTAATTGTGTTTACTTCATTGCAAACTACCCAACATCTTGGTGATTTTCCAATGACATACACAGAGATCAACAAGATCCCAATTAAAGGAATGACAGATAATTCAGGATAATGGCAATGCTTATATGGATGCCATCTTTGTCATCATTCATTGGAAACTCTAGCCGTGTTTAATGATCACCTAGCCAAGAATTAAGATAGGATTTAATTCATAATGGGATGAGTGAAGGAGGGTGTGTGTGAAAGAAAGGGAGAGAATTCCTCATAATCCTAAGACATCTTGAAAGACCTGTCTTCAAAAAACAGTGAGGCCAAACTGTGACAGCAGGTATGAAAAGCAACTGCCTCGTATTCTGCATTAATTGATCAGCATCTCATCATAAAAAGCATATATATCAGTAATCAGGTTCCCCAAGTGTGTCCAAAGCTGTTGTGTATAGATTCTGCTTCCTCCACAAGAGCTGGTTCACACAACCATTGTGAGGTGCACGTTGGTGGACATTTAAAAAGTCCACGCATTCAGCTTTGACATCCTGAACTTATCACACAACAGTCAGGATTCAGCTTTTGGAACGTGATTTGTGTGTGTGTGATTTTTAAAACATTGCAGTCTAGCCCAAAATTGAAACCTGCACTTAATAGCAATTGCTTGAGTGACTTGCCCTAGTCTGAGAATAACTGTGTTTAGGGATTTCAGGCACCTTTCCTATGAGTGTTGTGCCCTTGATAGTCATGCGAAAAGATCCTCAAGCAGTTCTCTCAATACTTGGAAGCAGCATATTAATTAGGTAGCATGACACACTGAGTGATGCTGAGGATTGTTCTGCTTTTTTTGCTGATTTTAATGTTGTTCAATTATTGCTTGCATGCGACTAGAGGAACAACTGGAAACAACACACAATAAATACAATATAGCACTTAATGCAACATAAAGCAGGGTGGGTGCAGTTGGGGGAGGGGCTTGGGGTGGTCAGGTTTGGCACAAGCAGTCAGCCAGGCTGGGCCGTTGTTAATGCTTCTATCTTCAACTCATATATATCCTAAATCAACAGAGTATTGCCCTGCTTTGGAATGCCTTGGCTAAGCCATCATCTGATTCCTCTCCCTTCTGTCTATATGTTGTCTCATATCTGTTCTGCACATAGTCTACCATAACTTGATCATAGGGTTAACTCACTTTAGGGGAGTGATAGGGGAGCACCATATAACATTTATTCTACTATTTCTAGGAAAGCTGAAGATACCCTTGCGCTAAAGAACGAAGGTGAATGTCAGGCTGGTCATATAAAGGTGAGACTCTGAATAATTTGAGGGCAGGGCTAGCATTAAATGATCTGTTGAGTCAAATGGAACTACTAAAGCAGGGATGTCCAACAGGTTGGTTGTTATCTACTGGTCGATTGCGGGGCATCCCTGGTCAATCCTGGTCGATTGCCTCCCCCCCAAAAAAGCTCAACAATTTTGGTCAATACAATGGGTAGATCACTGCCAGGGTTTTTTAAGTGGGAGTAGATCGCAGTCTCTTGGAAGTTGGACATCCCAGTACTAAAGGAATGGTATCTGACTAAGTGATTCTCAGAGTAAGTCCATTGAAATCAATGGAGTTAAGTTAGTCAAGACTAACTGGGTCTGTTCTGAGCATGAATTTGTCAGATGCCACCTTAGGTTTCCAGATATGCCAAATATCAGTTTATCATTGTCTCTTCCAAACTTTAACAAAGTATAAGGTTAATCAGCCATGACGACCGGGAGGTGATGACTGAGTATAGTTGTCTTCTCCAAGTGTCCATTCTAGTATTTTTGCTGCTGTTTTGTTAGGCTGACTGCAGCCAATACCCCCAAACCAGAGGGAAAGTCCTTTGCAAGAGGAGAAGCCAGGAGGTGTGTGGAACAGATGGCGAGACGTACGGCAGTGAGTGCATGCTCTGTGACAGAATCCTGTGAGTAAACCAAGCCTGCCTTGCCCATAATAACACTGAAAGGCATACAACTTTTTCATTAATTAAACCAAAATGCATATTCCCACCAGGGGTTCTCATGCACTGAAGTGGCCGGCAGCGAAGGATCCTCTTAACTCGGCACACACATTCATAGTGGAACCATTCCATCTTTACTTTCAACAGAATTGTGGGGATTACAATAAACTCAAAGTGGGCTATTTTAATCAGAACTGTTGCATTTTCCAGGTGCTTCTTACGGTATCCTGATTCATAAAAGATGTTTCTGCACAATGCTTAAAAAGAAGCTAAGAGAACCATCAGAACAGATTTAATGGCAATGTTTGTACTGAGACAGAAAACAGTACCTTTGCAGCAGATCATATTCTGAATTCTTTTTAGCATCACATCTAATCTGTGAAATGTTCTGTGACCTTACTATGAAGGCCTTTCCACCAGCGAAGTTATTAGGACTGTATGTGTGTTCACACTAATCTATTCTCTCTCCTTTTTTTTAGGAAAACAAAATCTGAAATTGGTATAAAAAATATCGGACCATGCCCTAAGGTTTGTTCTGCTCTTACTATATATAGATTGACAATGGACACCAGAAGTTTATAATAACTCTTCATCATCCCATTATTGTAGCCAGAAAACTGAAGGGGGCGAAAGAGGTTAGCAATTGTGTAAAATGTGAACTGGTCCTCTCAGCACTGGGTCAGTTTCTGTCCTACGCCTTCCACTCTTTTGTCAGGACTCTTGCTTTGACACACACACCCCAGTTGATGTCATTTTGACGCACATGGGCCTTCAGATGTGTAACACCACCCTCTCACTATGACTCTCTTCCCAGATATAAAGGCATTCAGGTTGCCAGAAAGCTTTAGGAAGAAAGCGTGACAAAGGTAAGAAGAAGAAGAAGCCAAAGTCACATGGCTGTAATAAGGGAGATGAGGGCTATTACAACAACCAAACGCTGCAGAAAAACCTGTTGCAATTTTATGGTGACTCGCAGTCTAAGGAAGGAACCAGATGCACACCCAGTATATGCCTGTCTCTAAACCCACAGTTGCTCAAATAATGGGAATGTAGAGTAAGGGATGCGGGTGGTGCTGTGGTTTAAACCACTGAGCCTCTTGGGCTTGCCAATCGGAAGGTCGGCGGTTCAAATCCCTGCGACAGGGTGAACTCCCGTTGCTCGGTCCCAGCTCCTGCCAACGTAGCAGTTCTAAAGCACGTCAAAAAGTGCAAGTAGATAAATAGCTACCACTGCGGCGGGAAGGTAAATGGCATTTTGGTGCGCTGCCCTGGTTTCACTGGAAATGGCTTAGTCATGCTTGCCACATGACCTGGAAAACTGTCTGCAGACAAACATCGGCTCCCTCAGCCAGTAAAGCGAGATGAGCACTGCAACCCCAGAGTCGTTCACAACTGGACTTAACTGTCAGGGGTCCTTTACCTTTACCTTTAAGCCTCAGTCAATAATCATTTCAGATACTTCCAGGACCAAATTCACAGAGTCAGAAAACCCAAGAACTCTGTTCAACATACAAGAATTTAGGAACTTATGAGGGGGCTCCTTTTTCCACATACAGAAATGATGACCACTTTGGAAATAACTGTGGCAGTTCCATGAGTCTCCCAGAGAATATCCCTTTCTCTGCGGTCAATATTAGAAATTTCTGTGTACTGATAACTGAAAATTTGCCATTTTATTGACTTTCAGATATCAAATTGATCCACCTCATCCAAGCCTTGCGTTTTTGGTGTGTGTGTTTTTAGAGCCCCTAGGTTGTCATAGTATTAAATATATGTTCCTTTTGCCCCAAAGAATTTAGGGATGTGGATTACTTTTATTTTTTACAAATTATTTTTAATTATTTTTAAAACAAAATTTCGCTGAGAACAATTGTGAACTGCCAATATACTTTGCAGGAATAAATTACTATTAGAAAATAATGCTGTGTAAAGTTCAAAGATCATTGGCATGTTTCAACAGGCAATGTTCAGCCTCTTGAAATTGTGAAACCTTTGCAAGCCAGTCTGCTGCACAAAGCAAGCAACAGATAGCATAGATTTCATATCAAAGTGATTTTCCCAGTGCTTTTTTCTGGGGGTACACAGGGGTACCCCTAAACATTTTGTGAATCTTTGTACTTTTGTCCATTTACTGTATTTATTTTTCCCGATTTGAACTATAAAATGGTGATTTTCTTGAGTCAAAATGAGAGTACCCCTAAACATTTTTTTTAAGCACTGAATTTACCTAAGTACATACCTAGTATAGTTTGTTATCCTAATACAGTGGTACCCCGGGTTAAGTATTTAATTCATTCTGGAGGTCCGTACTTAACCTGAAACTGTTCTTAACCTGAAGCACCACTTTAGCTAATTGGGCCTCCTGCTGCTGCTGCGCCGCCGGAGCACGATTTTTGTTCTCATCCTGAAGCACTATTTCTGGGTTAGTGGAGTCTGTAACCTGAAGCGTATGTAACCTGAACTGTATGTAACCCGAAGTACCACTGTAGTAAACTTCATAACGTTTTATTTACAGAGATTTTGTCCTCTCAGAACCTCAGACTAAATTCATTCTGTTTTCCCCAGAGCAAGTGATGGAAGAATTGGCATTCAGAATCAAGGAAACTGCTGCATTCCCAAGTGTTGCAAAGCCTGCCTTCATACTATATTCAAGGAGCTATCCCATGTCTATAGTACATGGGCAACAACTCTGCACTACTCTGCATGGGGACAGGGTAACAGACCTTGATGACCCAGTCATCAGACGGACTCTTCCATTTGCTTCCTTATTGAGTTTCATTCTTCCAACTTCCATGGACGCTCCAGAACATTTTCTCACCTCCACCAATCTCATTGAATTTCTTCAATAAACAAAACCTAAGAAGATCTCTGCCAATCATTCCCTTTGGCCATGTTTAAGAATATATTGAATGTTAAGAACATTTTTTTGTCCTATATTTTCTCAGTAGGAACAACGGGTAAGTTAGTTGATTGACAGTAGATTGACTTCTTAACCTTGATTTGATTCAAATTTTAGTGTGCTTAAACCCAGTGAGGGTTTTACTTAACAAATAAAGAGATGTCCAGATCACTTAATAGCATCATTTAGCACACTAAAACCTTGAGTGGCCATATCTAATTATCAGGCATGATACCACTTACAGATGCAGTATACTTTGTGACTTGAGTAAGTCATGCCCTTCTCCATTTTTGTTTTCTTTACCCATAGCAAAAATCCAGACTTACCCACCCCACAAGGTTATTGTGAGGTCTAAGTGGGTACATTTATTCATATATGACTTCTGCCAAGTCATAAGTGTTAGTTGCAAAACACTTAACATTTGCAGGCATCTGACTTTGTATGGTATGCTCATGCCATTTTCTGTGGCCTCCTCAACCAAGCTCCAGGTGGGCATAGGATGGCTCCCTAAGTTGGCAATGTGGTTGCAAACCCTAATATAAACAGTACAATTCCACTTAACACTCTATTTTGTTTATCAGAATCAGCATCAGTAAACAATGGGCAAGCTCATAGGGTTGAAAAGAAGGCAGGGGAGAGAGAGAGAGGAAGAGGTGGATGCCTCATTGATGGTGTAGTCCTATACACACTTATCTAGGAGTAAGTCCCACAGACATCAATGAGACTAACTTCTGAGGAGATGTGCAGAATTGCAGTGTAAGTGTTGCAGTGTAAGTGGTGTTGTGTTGCTCTTTTGAGGACATCACAACATTCCAAAATTATGCTGACACCAGCATTGGTTAGGCGTACAACGATGCTGTATTAAGCTATTGAGTATGTGTGTGGTTGAGTGGGGAACTGAGGGCAATTTACCTATGTCTTTTTCTGGGCATTTTGGCTAGAGCCTGCTGTATTGTAATCACCTTTTATAGCAATATTGCTATAAAATATTTCTCTAGTCCATTTACCTTTCATGTCAACCACATCATTGTAAATCACTCTGTTAACTGTCACAGCTATGTATTTTTCCCCCAGCTGAGATGTTGGGCTGGTAGTTGGAACAAGTCTTTGGTATTCAAATTTGGCTTCTGGGTAGGTCTGGTAAAATGGCGTGTAATACTTTTTGTCCAGTCATTTATGCGCATGTAGCCATTGACACTATGGCAGCCTTTGCCAACCTGGTGCCCTCAAGATCCTGGATGCATCTGACAGGACTTGTACAGTAGTCCAAAACATCTGCAAAGGCTGCTCTATAGTCATTAGACTAACATACAGCTTATGGTTTATTCGTCATTATTATTCTCCATTCCCCTCTAGCTCTAGCTCTGTAATCTCAATATTATATGTAGATATTTTCTTCCAAAATATGTGTATGTAAAATAATATTTGTTTTTTGATGTTTATAGAGCTAGACTTTTTAAAATAATAGTAATAATATTTACCACTGTAATATAAAAACACTGGTATATTTTAGGTAGAAAAACGAGTCCTTGCTTGGTCCTTAAAAGACCCAAGGCACAAGCCCATGACACAAACATGTGTAAAATGTGCATAAACTCATTTCTATATGTAGATGCAAATTTCAGCTGACTCTCAGAGGGAGAGCTCCTTTAAAAGTAACTCCTTAAAAAAAAAAAGAGATAAAATAGAGCAGGATAGCCAAAACCCAGGTCTGAGGCCCCAACTCTCTAACAATGGCAGGTTGATCACTATTAACAGCTTTAGTGCATTTTTGGATCTAGATTTCAAAAAACATAGGAGGCAGGAAATAATCCCCCCTCCCCCGTTTTGCTCCCTTTAGCTTTTCTTTTTTTATCCTTTTGGTCCCTGCTCCAGCTTTGTCAACCACATTAGTAGAAACCTCCACGGAGGTGGAGAAGGGGTGTTAGAGAGGAGGGAAGATACATCACTCATGCCATCGGATAAGCAAAATTGACTGGCAAGCAGGAGTTACTGCAGTTCAGAATACTGGGCAGTTGTATCTCTTCTTGCCTCCACAGTCTAAGACTCCATTTAAAGACTTGTATGGAACATTGCATCTAACACACTCCTGGTATTTTCAAGACTGTACAGTTCAGTTTCTGAGCTGGATATGTTGGGAAATTGTGGCGAAAGCCATGAGATTTAGGCATGCTGTTGTTTAATTTATGGCGGTGCCTCAAAGCAAATATTCCCTTAGTTCATACTGAATCGGGGTGTGTGTGTGTGTGATATGAAGTTATATTGGCAGAACATTGTGATTTAATTTTCTTTTAACTGTGATGGGGACTGTAAATAATCCCTCTTGTGACAGCCTTCTTTGTATATTTTGGCAGAGATCTTGTGCATCTATATTTCTCAGCTGAATTTTATAAATGTGATGAACGTGGCTGCTGGTCTCCAGCTAAGGCACTGGCAGTCAAAGTAGTGCTCTAAGTAGTTTTCTTATCTTATTGGTGTATGTGTTCAAATACTTTTAAGTGTTCTTGTTCAGATGCTTATTGAAGTTGTGTATTGTGTCATTAACTGTTCAATTGCTTTAAGTGCATGGATACCAAGTATCCATGAAGACATAGTATGCTGCCTTAAAATTATATATGAAGAGTCAGGATATAAATGTAGGAAATAAACCCCAAACCTAAAAATAGATAAAACTGTTACTGAGTGGAAAGAAGATATGAAAGTATCATAATGGAGGAACACTATTACAAATCATTTATTTTAGAAGACTTTGCACAGCTCAGGTTTGTTACTGACATACACTAAGATAAATTAAGGGGGGAAGGAAGTCATGTTTTCCCTCTTGGTTAACATACTCATTAATGTAACCAGAAGATCTATATTTAGACTCTATATTTGCCTAGGTCTAGGGAATGAGGAGAAATATGGTTTTGTTTGCATTTTAATGAGAAACAACCCAATTCCCATTCTCGAACTAAAAGGCAGCTATCCTTTGAAATTCTCACTTCTCCAAACTTTGTGACACAGCTCTCCAACCAAAAAAACGGGCATGAACATGCATATATTCATGAAAAATGTACATGAAAATAAATATCTTCATAAACAGAATGAAGTGCTTGCAAAGATACGTATATTAGTCAAAACTTTAAAATAAAGTAGGTGCAAATCTCACAAAAGTGTTGGCAAATCTTCATAAGGATTAATAAATATATAAATTAGTAAATTGCTACAGAAATGTAGAAAGTTGTATGTAAAAAGGAACTGAAATGGAGAGATTCTTCCATTCCCGTTTAGGTCACCACCGGAGACGCTTCAGCTCTGTGGAATCTATAATTGTTATTTATTACTGGGACCCTCATATCCACTAACTGGAGTCAGGTGTAACAGGCATACACATAAAGTGGAAGAATCCTGCACCCAGCAGTTTGTTTTGAGCCCCAGAAATGAACTGCATTCACAGTCCTTTCTGGTTCCTCCCCACACTCTGAGCTTCCTTCACTTCAGCAGTATAGTCTAGGCTGTGAGGGAAGTCCTTTTGTTGCAATTGTTAAAACAACTGGAAGTCAGAAATCCTCCCTGTTGCACTTGGATATCAACTAGAACAGGCATCCCCAAACTCGGCTCTCCAGATGTTTTGGGACAACAACTCCCATCATCCCTAGCTAACAGGACCAGTGGTCAGGGAGGATGGGAATTGTAGTCCCAAAACATATGGAGGGCCGAGTTTGGGGATACCTGAACTAGCATATCAGTAGATCCCAAACTCTCCACATTCCTAGTCCAGATTGGCTGTTGTTTGCATCCAACTGTCTCAAGAGACAATGGAGTGTGCCTCTGGGGCTGAAGTCAAACCACTGTGTTAGCAGCAGCAACATGACCCATGCAGTCCTGTTATAGAAGTCCTGGACTGCATAGACGACAAGACCCTCGGGCTCACTGATGTGGTCCAAAGGAAAGCAGATAAATATGTTTGGCACCAGCTTGGCTGCAGGAGTTGCTGGTTGAGGCATACAAGGCACCATCCAACCATTTTAGGGACTCCACTCCGGATTTGTGTAGGGCATAGTCCTTAGCCCTTTCTTCTCCCAAAGATATCCTGCAAAGGAGCAGAGGTTTAAGATCAAAGTTTTCCTTCTCCTAGATGGACAACCTTCCCAGGTGGACAAGCACCATCTGCCCCTCATTTACCTTTACAGTACATGCAGAGACCTTCTTCTTGGCGGTTGGATCCATCTGCTCAATCCGCTGGAGCCTGTCTTCGCATGCAGGGGAAGCTCCTACCTCACCAAGTGTTTGAGACCCATTGGCTACCTGCACCTGGTTTAGCCAGCCAGTCAAAGCTGTTTCCCAGGGTGTGGCCACTGTTGCATGTTGACAGCTTCTAGGAGCCGCAGGTGAGAGCTAGTTCTCCAAACGAGGTAGTACCCCTCCCCTACACCCCAAGGTTAGGTAACAGACTCATAGATCAGAGATGGAAAGGTGGTAAATTGGGATCTACTGGTTTATCTCCACAGTGGTGGTCATAAATACAACAACTGTGCAATTGCTGCTTCCTAGCTCTGGTTACCAGATCATTTGTTTAAGAAAAAGAAAGAACACGGGGAGCGGGGTCTGAAAGAAGGAAAACCCATCTGTATGCCTACAGTCTCCCAAGCACCTCACCTCCCAAATTTCAGTTATCCCCAGGTCTCTGGAGCCCACTAGATACTGTTTGACTCCAGCTCCCATCAACCTCAGTTAGCATGGGCCGTGGCTTGAGATGATGTGAGTTGTAACACAGCAACATGGGATGTTATTGGCAATGAAGATTACTTCTAAGTGGAGTGTGTTAGATCAGGAATGGGGAACCCGTGGACCTCTAAATGTTGTTGTATTCCTTTTCCCATCAATCTCAGCCATCATGGCCAATGGTAGGAGCTTATGGGATTTGTATCTAGAGGACACCAGGTTGAGGAAGACTGATATAATATGTGTTTATCTGGTTCAGCAGTCTAATTTCCTATTTCATGATCATCAAAGTAAAAGAGCTATGTGTTCCAGTGTTTTGCTCAGGATAACGCCAAATGACCTTTGAAACCAATTCAGAAGATTTATTATAATCTAACCTACAAGCAATCCATTTTCTTTCCTAGTTGAAAGTTCAGAATTTATGACAATAAGAAGTAATGTGGCAGATGCTCATGACATACCCTTGGCAAATATCTAAACCAAATAATTGTTTTACCTTCAAACCACACCATCTGATTTCAGTTCCTCCAGGAGAACCACTTGAAGGAGATCATTGTTATATCTCTTATACCACAACCGTGTTGACCTGAGAACATCAAATAAAGCACTGCTTTTTTTTTTAGCTAAGACTGAACAAATCTGGAGGAAGATGATAACTGATGTCACCAAAGCTTAGAGACTGCCCAGACCAAATGAATCCTTTAGTTCTTTAACTGACAGATGACAGATGTCTGCTTCTGTGCTTGCTTGCTATGCCATGGTCATTCATGGTTTGAATTCATGGCCATAAGGAGGAGCGAGGGAAGATGACAGATCCTTTCTGGAGGACAGGATAGCTAATTGTTTAGTCTGGAGTGGCCAGATCTTCATCTGGATAGACGAACTTGTTTCCTTCAAAATGTGAACTCACCAATGAGCTTCTCTATGATCTGTTATATTTATTTATTTCGTAAAATGTATATATTGCTTGATTGTAGAAAAACCTCAAGGCAGTTTACAAAAAAGGGAAACAATAAAGTGATCACATCTTTTTTTTTTTTTACAAATGTAGTATAAAACATTCAGAAGATTAAAACTGGAGTAAAGTAAACTAAAACAAATTAAAATTCCTACAAACTTTCTAAACATCTGAGTAGGCTTGTCTAACCAGCCACTGTTGGTGTAGGCTTGTCTAACCAGGCACTTCTAGCCACTGAGGCCACCTGAGCGCCCCATGACAGAGCTGGATGCAGAAGCAACACCCAAACTCCAGACCTGCTCCTTCATGGACATGACAATGGACATGACAACTACCGTATTCTTTGCTCCATAAGACACACTTTTATTTTTCCTTAAAAGTAAGGGGAAATGTCTGTGTGTCTTATGGAACGAATGCGTGGTTCCTGGAGCCGAATTACCCAGGAACAAAAAGCAGATCATGCTTTTTTTTTTTTTTTTTTTGAAAGAGGCAAGTGGGTGTTGAAACAAAGCTGCTGATCGTTTGCCGATCGGGGAGAGAGATAAGGGACGCTAGAAATAAAGGAGGCTGCCTGGGGGGGGGGGAGATAAAGACAGAAAACTTGCAAAGGGAAACAGGAAGACTAAAGCAATAAGGAGAGAAATTAGAAGAAAAGGAGGAGCAAAAAGCTGCTCCAGCTAAGGAAAAGACACTAAGGCGAACAAGAGGGAAGGGAGCGTTGAAAGGAAACAGCTGATTGGTGGGATCAGAAGAGAGATAAGGGACGCTAGCGGAGGCTGCCTGGGAGGGGGGAGGTAAAAGCCCATGGATCCTCAGGATTTTTGCATTGGGTCACCCCAAATTCACCATCAGATCACATGTCTGTGGCCACAGCATGAACCACAAAAATCATACATCCACTGTTTTGTTCAGAATATTTTTTTTCTTGTTTTCCTCCTCTAAAAACTAGCTGCGTCTTATGGAGCGAAAAATTCGGTACTTGCCCACAGTGCCTCTGTCTTGCCGAGATTCAAGCTCAGCTTGATTTTATCCATCCATTTCATCACAGTATCCAGAAAATTGCCCAGATTCAGATCTTATGGAGAAGTAGAGCTGAGTGTCATCGGCATACTGGCGGCACCTGGCCCTGAAAATCCTAATGCCCTCTCCCAGTGGATTGATATTAAATAGCACTGGAAATAAGATCCATTCCAGCACCCCATAACAAGGGGTTCAAAAACACTATCAGTGCTACTCTCTGGGACTAAGTCTTGAAGACAAAATTGGAGCCACTGTAATACAGTGTCCCCAATCCAGGAGGATACCATGATCGATGGTATCAATATAATTGGTATCACATTGAAATAAATGATGCTGCTGCATTGGGCAATCCACACCTAATAACACAGTGCCCATTTCTGATTTGCACTGGAGCTCCACTGAAGTTATTTAATTTAACTTAAAAATAAATGCAGAAAACAAGCAGGAGCAAACTTTTTGCACTGCAACATCCCCCTTAGTACGCAGCATGGTCAGTTTGCAGATGCAGCACATATGTACCAATACATGAAGGGTGGGTGGTGTGCAAAGATGGTCACTTCACCTAGCAGGCAGCCAAGTCCAGTGACAGGGGGATTCGGCAGAGGGGCATCAGAGAAGGGCTTCTTTGTAGGACTCCAAGAGCTGCCTGCAGACTGCAATCTTCAAATTACTGAATTCTGAATTTTTAAAAAAGCGTACAAGCATCCTCATTTTAATTAATGTTTCAGAGGTAAAGGTAAAGGTAAAAGGACCCCTGACCATTATGTCCAGTCATGGCCGACTCTGGGGTTGTGGTGCTCATCTCCCTTTACTGGATGAGGGAGCCGGCGTACAGCTTCCGGGTCATGTAGCCAGCATGACTAAGGCGCTTCTGGCAAACCAGAGCAGCATACGGAAACGCCATTTACCTTCCCGCCGGAGCAGTACCTATTTATCTACTTGACTTTGACGTGCTTTTGAACTGCTAGGTGGGCAGGAGCAGGGACCGAGCAACGGGAGCTCACCCCGTTGCGGGGATTCGAACTGCTGACCTTCTGATCGGCAAGTCCTAGGTTCTGTGGTTTAACCCACAGCGCCACCCGCGTCCCTCATTTCAGAGGTAGAGACAGATAAATATGTCCGTTTTGGTTCCCCTCAGCTTCTTCTTTTCCCCACTCTTAAAATCAGTTATCCACATTGCCACATACGTTTCAGAGAAAGTTTGCATGAAAAATCACCAGCATTTTAGTGCGAATCTGTCCTAAAATGCATACTTTTGTATGCCGTTGCCCAAGCTATAATGCATTTTCATGACTGTGATTTTAGATGTGCACTTTACCCTAACATGGATTTTTATACGCATTACTTGGCTGCAGAACTGCCCTGAAAAATCCTGAGAAGGGTGACTTTCAAAAGATGCCTGTTTTTCGGCTCAAATCTTGCTTTACAAAGTGTGGTTTAGGTGTGCTTGCCTTTACATGCAAACTGAATGGAACGTCTCCCTCAACCCTAGTTGGAGGTTTCACTTGATGAATTGCTATTGCCCCCAAAACCTACAGATACCGGAAGCTGCAGTTTGATTAACAAAACCATTGGAGCAGATCAAATGTTTTTTCTGTTTTCATGCCTTTTCATTCTTACTGACAGAGAATTTCAACCTGTGGGTTACTGTCGACCTCAACAAATATTCCCATTTGTTTGCAACAACAAAAGACTGGGAGGGTTGCTTTAGATTAGAATCTGCATTCTGGATCTGCACACACGCCTATAAATACCCAGTTGCCTTACTGGACCTATCTCTTTTACTGGGACTGGGTGTACAGTTGAATAACTGCCTCCACAATGAAGACAGTAGGTGTATTTGTGGTGCTCTCGCTGGCTCTTTCTTTCCTCTCAGGTAAGCACCTTTTGGTAGATCAGAAGTTGCATTTCAGGCCCACACAATGGGTGCAAAAACATCTCTTGTTCATCAACTGAAAAGAGGGAGAGATTGCACATTGTTATGCAATATTCAATGGGATTGCAAGCCAGAAATCACTGGATTGTGTCTACTGGCTCCCTAAAATCTTCTCAAAAGCCTGTGGTTGAGCCTTGGCAATGTAAATCGTGTTAGGAGTGGGGATTATGAAATGGGATGAATACTCCATCTCCCATCAAGAGTTTATAAAATTTGGATGTGCCAATTTCTTTTCACCTGTAGAGAGAAAACTAACTGTGAGGGACATTGATTTTGAGAGAATGGGATTCTTTCCACCTACCTTTCTCTGTTTTCTTTTTTTTGGGGGGGTGTAATAATTTTATTAGTTTTCAGTTACAATCCAATAATAGCCTCATTATAACATTATAATTCAGTATTTGAACTTTCTCTGCCATTACTAATGGTCATCTCCAGAGACGCCTTTTTGATTAAAAAAAGAAGGATGGGAAAATGTTGCAGAAAACTCTGTGCAATGTAAACTTTAGCCCACAAATGTGAGTTTTCGTTCTTTCCTGCTTCATCCTATTTAGCGCTAACAACCCCCCCTATCCTATTATGTGCCGTCTGATGCCCCTTTTGTGTTAGCTAATGGCACCAGAAGCCAATAAAGACATTCTGATTTGGAAGCACTATTTGTCTGTTACTTTGCATCCTTTCCTTTACAACATGAAAACACACTACTGGGCCAGAGAAAAGTGTGATCTGCCTAGGACAATGGTAATACAAAAAACAAACAAAACCAAAGTTACCGGTAGTTTTGCCATTCGCTTTTGCCTTAGGCTGTGATCTCAAATAGAATTAAAGTCCACAGAAGACAGTATAGTATACTCTGCTTAGGATCTTAATACAAAATACTCTGGCAGAAGTGCAGGCATATTCATTCATTCATTCAAAAGCATTAATAACTCACTTAATATTTAAAAAAACTCCAAGCAATTATACAAGCTGCTACAATTCTGCAAAAGTGTAAAACAGATGTGGCAGCGCACGGTGCAGAAATAATTTTCCAGGAAACTTCAGCTACCTTTACAGTGAAATCTTTTCCATATCTACTCAGAAGGAAGTTTGACTGAACTGAGTGGGGCTTATTCTCCTTCATTTATAAGATTACAGACTTGGTAATTAACAACTTGAACTCAGTTTCCTTCAATGACTGCTTTGCTCTTAACTGTGTATTTTTGTGTGTTCATGTGTGATTTTTTTATCTTAGGTGTTGACAGTGACAGTGGAAGTGAGGTGCGTTCCTTTTCCTTTTCCCTTTTATTGTGCTTTACATGTTTTGTGGCAGTTGTATGAATGCCTTGCTCTGTAAACAAATGCTTTCCAGACCAGGGTTCTTTACAAGGCTTATTAACAACCCCCCCCCCCTGCTCCCAGTGCTCCTCCAGTCAGTAGTAGTGGGGGGGGGGGCACAGCAGGAGTTACCCCAGACACAAAATTTGTTAGGGGTGCATCATTTCAACCCTTGGTGCTGCCTCAATACAGCTATGGGCTTCTGTTGTAAACAGCCTCTCCATGTGAGCCAGAAAGTGACCTCTCCAAACAATGACTCTTCTTTTCTTATTATATATCTATAATTTTCTCTAAAAACCTAAACATGCTTGGATGAATTTATTATAGCTAAAATGTGGGAAGAGGTAGGAAAATGAGGGAATATGTCACAGATATTAGCACAGAACAAAGAGCTGCACACACTTTGAAAAAATAATCGTTCATGTCTCTGACACTCATGCTTAGTACAGAGGTTCATTTCACTGTGATATCTTTGTAGAAATTGTGAGTAGACCAAAAACTACCTAATTCACACTTCTCGCAGCCGTAAGTGAACCAAAAACACAGATAACATTAGAAATTCACACTTCCCCCAATTTTGCAATGCAGTTCTGCAACCCAAACTGTGTACAAGAATGCATATTTTTTGGGGGAAATTTGTGCATTAAAATGTATATAGGAGTGGAAATAACATAAAGGTGCATTATATTAAGGAAAGCTGCTTGCAAAAACTGAAGGAAAAAATGGTCTATTGTGAGAAATTTGCATGAAAATGAAAAAAAATATTGTGAGGATAAACCCGTAAATTGATGCAGAAATGTGGATTACTTAATTTAAGATTGGGGGAAAATGAGAGAGAAACTGAAATTAGCAAACTTGTATATGCCTAGTCCTCCTAATTCACAGATGTATAAAATGAGGCAGCTCTCTTCTGTGGTGGCCTCTGTCCTGGACCACCAAGTGTTGTTGTTTAGTCGTTTAGTCGTGTCCGACTCCTCATGACCCCATGGACCAGAGCACGCCAGGCACTTCTGTCTTCCACTGCCGCCCGCAGTTTGGTCAGACTCAAGTTTGTAGCTTCGAAGACACTATCCAACCATCTCGTCCTCTGTCGTCCCCTTCTCCTTGTGCCCTCCATCTTTCCCAACATCAGGGTCTTTTCCAGGGAGTCTTCTCTTCTCATGAGGTGGCCAAAGTATTGGAGCCTCAGCTTCAGGATCTGTCCTTCCAGTGAGCACTCAGGGCTGATTTCCTTCAGAATGGATAGGTTTGATCTTCTTACAGTCCATGGGACTCTCAAGAGTCTCCTCCAGCACCATAATTCAAAAGCATCAATTCTTCGGCGATCAGCCTTCATTATGGTCCAGCTCTCACTTCCATACATCACTACTAGGAAAACCAGTATACGGTATACGGTATATATATATATACGGTATATATATACGGTATACCAGTATACGGTATACAGTATACGGACCTTTGTTGGCAAGGTGATGTCTCTACTTTTTAAGATGCTGTCTAGGTTGGTCATTGCTTTCCTCCCAAGAAGCAGGCGTCTCTTAATTTCGTGGCTGCTGTCACCATCTGCAGTGATCATGGAGCCCAAGAAAGTAAAATCTCTCACTGCCTCCATTTCTTCTCCTTCTATTTGCCAGGAGGTGATGGGACCAGTGGCCATGATCTTCGTTTTTTTGATGTTGAGCTTCAGACCATATTTTGCGCTCTCCTCTTTCACCCTCAATAAAAAGTTTTTTAATTCCTCCTCACTTTCTGCCATCAAGGTTGTGTCATCTGCATATCTGAGGTTGTTGATATTTCTTCCAGCAATCTTAATTCTGGCTAGGGATTCATCCAGCCCAGCCTTTCGCATGATGAATTCTGCATATAAGTTAAATAACCAGGGAGACAATATACAGCCTTGCCGTACTCCTTTCCGAATTTTGAACCAATCAGTTGTTCCATATCCAGTTCTAACTGTAGCTTCTTGTCCCACATAGAGATTTCTCGGGAGACAGATGAGGTGATCAGGCACTCCCATTTCTTTAAGAACTTGCCATAGTTTGCTGTGGTCGACACAGTCAAAGGCTTTTGCATAGTCAATGAAGCAGAAGTAGATGTCTTTCTGGAACTCTCTAGCTTTCTCCATAATCCAGCGCATGTTTGCAATTTGGTCTCTGGTTCCTCTGCCTCTTCTAAATCCAGCTTGCACTTCTGGGAGTTCTCGGTCCACATACTGCTTGAGCCTTCCTTGTAGAATTTTAAGCATAACCTTGCTAGCGTGTGAAATGGACCACCAAGTAGAACCACCTAAAACCAGCCTGCAACAAAGGCACATCAAACTGTTCCATTGAATCATATGCATCTTGCCATGGAAGAGCTAGGCAATATTGCTGAACATCATAGTTATGTATAAATGGAAAGGATCAGATACAACCCTTGTTTTTCCCAGAGGCTCCAGATTTAACAGGGGTCAGCAAACTTTTTCAGCAGGGGGCCAGTCCACTGTCCCTCAGACCTTGTGGGGGGGCTGGACTATATTGGGGGGAGGGGATGAATGAATTCCTATGCCTCACAAATAACCCAGAGATGCATTTTAAATAAAAGGACACATTCTACTCATGTAAAAACATGCTGATTCCTGGACCATCCGCGGGCCGGATTGAGAAAGTGATTGGGCCGCATCCAGTCCCCAGGCCTTAGTTTGCCTACCCATGCTCCAGAAGATGAAAGAATGAAGCTGCTAGGATAAAATGAATGAAATATGAAATATTTCTTTTACAGGTCAATTGTGAAAGATATCTAAAGGTTCCGAGACCTGGTGGTGTAACACTAGCTTGCCCAAGCATCTTTCTCCAAATCTGTGGCACAGATGGCAGAACTTATACCAGTGAATGCAAGATTTGCCAACACAACCTGTAAGTGTAATAGATATATAGAATGCTCATCTTTGGGTAACAAAGAATATGGAGGAGGAATAATAAAATGCAATAAAATTGCCTCCTCCTCTCTTTTTATCCCCTTCTGGACTGCATGGTGGCAGTATGTATACTGGAAGACTTAAGAGGGTTCAGCAGGGTAAAAATGATAGGGTATAGCAGGAGACAACATTGTGAAATCCTAGAGGAAACATTGGAAGCAGATTATTCATGGGTAAACTGAGAAACAACATGATAATGTCTTAGGATCAGAAAATAAATATGGGAAAGGTTCTATTGCGGCCTTAGTTGCCCCAGGGTAGGCAAAAGATTGATTAGGATCTACTGGTGGATCTCTGAGTGACTTGTAATACATCAATAAGGATTTGGAGTCCTGATTGTTTAGCAATAGAACAACACAAATGCTCTTAGACTTCTGGAAGACGAGAAAAGCTTGGGGAGGGAATACTAGGAGTGGATTTCTGTGAAACAGGACTGCTTCCCCCAGGTACACTGTTTTATTCTTGGTTCTCATAGGTGTAGGATGTATTTAAAAAACAAAGTACAACATTACCTCACCCCACCACAGCATTCATATGTAAAGTCTTTTTTTTTACCAGCAGAATGTAAAAAATGGGTTTACTTCTTGAGTTCCACATTCCTTCTCTCTTGTTTTTTCAGAGAGGCTGACGACAATGTTGGCAGGATGCATTATGGGGCTTGCAAGAGGGTAAGCAAAAATGTTTAAAAGATTATGGGTAATTCAAAATAGCTGCTTTATCATGATGGTAGAATTACCATTTTGTGAATTCAAAGAGAAGACTTCTTTTATTTGTACAGAGCAAAGTTTCAGCAAGTGTAATTAATGCACCCCATACTTTCTTCCTTGCATCTTTTGTTATATAAAAAACCCAGTGCAATCCATCTAGATAGCTCTGGTAGAAAAACCTCTCAGCTTTCTCTTCTACCAGTGAAATGAAGAAAGTGACTAATGATGAGCTTTTCTTTCTTTCTTTGTAGAAATAATGAGGAGACTCTTACCTTCCAGCATTTCAAAGAATGTTAAGTGCTGATTGATTATCCAGGAATCATATAATCATATAACAATGAATGGGACCTCCTAGTCTAATCTCCCTGCTACATCTCAGGACCATTCACCACTAGACCCTCACAGATCAACTATGCAAGCACCAATAATGAAAGAAGACTAGAATCCAAGGATTCACGTGTCATCTTACATCTGTATATGGGGGCTTTTCAGACTCTTAACCAACGACAGTCTCCCCAGCTCCCCAAAAAGGTGATTGAAGGTCATTATAATCTCACTAGGGTATAAAAATCTGCTTCCAGAAAAGACCATCAGGAATGTCATGTACACACAGAAAAATGCTTTGTGTACACATGCTGACCTCTTTGGATCCTAGTCAAAGATACTTGTTCAAAATATTGGTTTCCAAATGCTAACTTGTGTACTTTCTAATCATCCAACATTACAATTTGAGTCGTATTTAATGGTGTATTTCCAATGACAGAAGGCTCTTTAACCCAGTAGAGGCTTCCATCAGCAAAACAGGAAATGAATGCCAATTTTTTCAACCTCCCACCTCACCCTGCAACTCCCATCACACACACACTCACACAGTATCTGCTCCAGGAGGTTAGGAGAGGTAGCAAAAAGGCTGCAAGGTGGAGTCTGAATCTAAAAATATCTCCTCCCCTCCCATTCCACAATGTTGGATCAATGAGTCTTCACTCAGCAGAGGAACAGCATTGAATAGGCATCTTTAAATTTTGTTTTGTGTGAACAGTGATCTCAAATTCAGATTTTGCTCCAAGATTTTGCTACTGATCTGCTGACATTTACAGATAACCCACAATATTACCTTAATGATTTTTGACAGTTCTTTACTTTCCCCTATGTTTGCTTGTTCCATAATAAAATTTCTTGAAGCAAATTCAATGGCTGTTTTTCATGAATCTGGTTATATTTCAGAAGTTATTACCCCAGATGGGTCATAACTTCATTTGATTAATTAGGAATTGATTATATTGAGTTTCATGAAGAAAGGTGATTTGTAGCCCCATCAAATCCACAACATGAATTAAGGAAAGGACTCGGGGAAATTATTCAAATAGGACACCTGAAAGCCACTGAAAATGAGGGGTCAGGGAATCATTGGATAGGCTACAGGCTCAGACCCTTTTCACCCCGAAACATATCATATAATCCAATTTTTCCCATGGTGATCACAGTCATTCCATCATTGGCTTCAGCTTTTCTGTTTGCATGCTGAACCTCCCAGTTCTAACCTTTTCAACACATGCAGGCAATATGAAACATTTTAGGCCTTAGTGTGTGTGGCACACATGGACCCTGCCCAAGCTGAACACTGCTTGTTAGCTGTGTGTGCTTGGGCTTCACAATCTGCTTGTTTCTGGAGTCCCAGGTAACCCTGGTAAACAAGGAATTTGAATGACCCACAGGTGGGCTTCCATGCATGACTGGCAGACTGTTTTGGCAAAGTGGGCATAGGTGAAGGAGAAGATACAGGATAACTCCAAAGGTGTCTGAAATTCACTGCTCTCCATTTTTGGGAGAACCACCAGCATTATCAGATCCTTAGAGATGTTGTTTCCAGTGACCTCTTTTTTCCAGCCTGACTCCAGAAACCTCAGGCATAGCTTGCCCCTCTCCTCACTGGCCAAGAGGCTGGGGGTGGGGAGAAGATATATTCTTTCTGCATTGCTGGCTTATTCACAAAGGTAGCATAGATAAATTAAATTTATTCCTACATAATAAGCTGGTAGGAATGATTTTTTCATTATTATTTTAAAGATTTCTCCTCACAAAAACAAATGTGATCTATACTCTTCCTTGTCCCTGCAAATTTAGCTTCATTCCAAGGTGACTCTTGGAAGAACAAAGGTTTAACTGGTATTTGACAAATACATAATCTCATTTTATTTATACAGTTCATTAATGAACCATTTTGTAGACTTTGGCACCAGAGAGCTGGCATACGGACCGGTTGGTTCAGGTGTGTTTCCTTTGCGTGTTCCCATCATTGTATATGCTGTGTAATTCCTTTGTATTTCAGGCTCGGCTGCCTCTGTATCCTTAGAGCTACTGTGCTTTTCAATTGGAGGAAAACATGACAGCTTCCAGAATCAATCACCATGCAGCAAATTCTTTCCCACACACGTTCACAAACACACCCCTATGGTCAGCCACGTTTTTCCCCCAGCCTCCACCCATTTCCATAAAGTCAACACTTTCTTACCCTTCCTCCTGCTCCTTCGCATAAGAGCTTCTGCCAACATTGTTATGAGTTTGGAGTGTTAAGCTGGTTGCCAGACTCCTCGAATCCCTGAATCTAGCAAGTGCTAAAAACTAATCAAGCTAGCTTTTAATGAGCCATTAAAAGGGATCAAGGGGTTTGGTGGGAAATGGCAGGTGGGTGGGGCCTCTCCCTCAACTCACAAATAGTGAGAAGGAGAAAAGCTGGGGTTGAGAGTTTGGGGGGACTGTGAAACCAAGAAACCAAGCAGTTTTGCAATTACAGTGGATATAGAACTCTTGCCAACAAATTCGTTTTGAAACAAAACAAAAGCAAAAAAACAACCCCCTGGACTTCTTGCAGTATAGAAAATGATGAAAAATACATGGGAAAGTGTGAAATAACCAGTGCATTTTTTCTAGAAATGTAGTTAATTAAGAGTGCTGGGAACTGTATCTCTTTGAGGGATTAACTATGCTTTCCCAGGATTCCTTGGGGGAAGCCATGTATGGTACCATAGGAGCCAACTCCTAGGGGCCGATAAAATATTGGAGGGGCCAGGGCCCCCCCAATATTTCATTAAAGTTGGCACCCCTTTATGGTGCGGATGTGACTTGTGCAGGATGAACGCTCAGCAAAAAAAAAAGTCACCTGGAAGTAACCTATCAATTGTTTGTCTTGAGAAACTGTTACAAGCTGCCTGGCCATTGTACGGGCCAGCCATTTGCTAACAAGCTGGGCACATCTGCCGTGTTAATAACAATCTCCTGGGGCAGTGCATATGTGGACACTTTTTTAAACACCTACATCAAAATCTGAAGGTTTCCTAAGCCAATAGCAACATGTGGGAGAAGATTTGGTGTGCAAAACAAACCAATGCATATACGCGTGTGTGCATGCATGTGACTAAAGTGTTTGAAACACTTGTGGTCAGTGGAGTATTCACAAGGATTCATCTGGAACCCAAATTCTCAACCTGATCAAGGCAAAAACACTGGGCTTTAGGCAGGATTCATCCAAGGGCTTGTGCTTGCAGAATGTGGCCTCCCGCTCCTCCTGCACACGCTCTGCACCTGTGAAACTTGCCAGGGGGTAGGTTGGGGGGGGCCTGCAAAGTGTGCAGGGGGAAAGAGGAGGGATCATTTTGTCTGTTAGGTTCACTAACAGGAAAACTTAAGAATATGTGTGTGTGTGTGTGTGTGTGTGTGTGTACACATATATATCAAAAGTAATCACCTTGATCCAGCAACAGCACCCACCATCTTTAAGATTTGCCCTCCAGATGAAGCTTCTTTGTGCAAAAGAAAGAAAGAAAGAAAGAAAGAAAGAAAGAAAGAAAGAAAGAAGACAAACAGGTGCAATCTTGCAGATCTGGGATCCCACATGCAACACCACCTGATTGACCAAAGTTTCAGAAGCTATGCATACTTTTGCCATGCGCATCTTTTGCCGAGATTGTTGCAGCTCATGGTGCAATGATGACATTGCTGTTGCAAGTCACAAGAAAAGAGGTACAAACAAAACGGTTTTACACATGATGAGACCCTTTTGACCACAGGGCAATACGAAAGAACAGCTTTCCCAACATCTTAGTACGGGGGGGGGGGGGGAGGAAGAGCCTTATTGGTTCAGCATGTAAGATATAAAATAGATATGGTAAAGGTTGTCCTAGGAAGCAATCCAAGCACATTATATACATCAAACACACTTATTCTATCCAATAGTTTTGAAACCACAGGTGTGAAAAGCATGCACCGAGAAAGCAAGATCTGATTGACAGGAGAAAACAAACCATGAATGTGTGGCAGGGCCATATTGGATTTACGTTGTTTGAGGCAATTTGCTTCTCAATACAAGTTACTGGGGGAAAAGCAATTGCTGTTGCCCTCAGGTCCTGCTTACAGGCTTTCATAGGCATCTGTAGGTACACTGTGAGAACAGGATGCTGGGACAGATAGGCCACAGGGACAATCCAACAGGCCTATTCTTATGTTCTTAATAAACCATATTTATTATGATGAAAGTATTGCCCCAGCATATTCTCCTCATTTTTCCTTGGAGATTCTATCTGAAGTTGCATATTCATTCTATTGAGAGCACAGTGGTATGCAAAGATCTTGCAAAACAACTGATACTTTTCAAAAGAAGGAAAATGCAACCAGCATGCTCCAGAAATACAGATCAGATGAGTCTTTTTTACAGTTGTAAGGCAGTCTGTAAACATGAATTCTGCCTCATCTCCTTCCCAACCATCCCATCACCTCTCTCCATCCCACATGCCTTTGCTTATTAGTCACCCATGAATAGTCCACACCAACATGGCATCTCCATCCAGCATACTAGCAGTGGTGTTGCAACGGGGGGGGGGGGGTGTTAGTTTCTGTTTGCCACTGAGCAGCTGCTTGGAGTCACAGGACTCTGTTTGCATTCCAGAGACCTTCCAGACTGTTGGAAGTGTCATGGGAGAAGGGAGACGGATGTGACGTACTGGTTTCTCTGTTTCCTTCGTTCCTTTGTTTCAGTTGCTCTCTGCTTTCATAGAGAGAGGATGTATATTTCTTTGCTGTCTGCGTAGTAAGAAATAAAGCATAGCGATGTAGCCATAAATCTCATCACTTCCGCCTGCTGCTTTGATTCTCTGCGGAATCGGAACGTGCCTGGAAGCCTCATCAAAGGCTCAGGTCATTAATTATTCATCGGAGGTGATTTCGAAGGCTCGGCCAGAAGATGAGCTTTATCAGCTTGGCTGAGTGGAGATTCTGACAGGCGGCTCGCCCTGGGTTCCACATCCGGGAGGGTGACAAGAAGGCCCCCTCAGCCGCATGTGTATGGACCAGCTGCAAACTGCTATGTACAGGGCATGTGCAGTGTCATTACGTACAGCACATGCGTCATACGTAGTGACATCGCACAAGCGCCCAATGTAGCAACACCCTGCCCTGGGTGTCACAACGCCTTCATTCGCCCCTGCATACTAGCAGCTCTCAACGTGTCCAGAGGAGGGCAACCAAAATGGTCAAAGGCCTGGAAACGATGCCTTATGAGGAACGGCTAAGGGAGCTGGGCATGTTTAGCCTGGAGAAGAGGAGGTTAAGGGGTGATATGATAGCCATGTTCAAATATATAAAAGGATGTCACATAGAGGAGGGAGAAAGGTTGTTTTCTGCTGCTCCAGAGAAGCGGACACGGAGCAATGGATCCAAACTACAAGAAAGAAGATTCCACCTAAACATTAGGAAGAACTTCCTGACAGTAAGAGCTGTTCGACAGTGGAATTTGCTGCCAAGGAGTGTGGTGGAGTCTCCTTCTTTGGAGGTCTTTAAGCAGAGGCTTGACAACCATATGTCAGGAGTGCTCTGATGGTGTTTCCTGCTTGGTAGGGGGTTGGACTCGATGGCCCTTGTGGTCTCTTCCAACTCTATGATTCTATGATTCTAGTCAATTTCCCTCTAGGTTTGTGTTTGTTTTAGATTATACCTCTTGACAGGGCTCTTCTCAAAACCCTCTCCAGTTTTGAACAGTACAAATGGTATGTCCAGAGCCTGTAAATGTTGAGGTGTGTGCATATGAGCCCATGGGCAGAAGTGGAAACTAGTACAGTACATGGTAGCTGGAAGTGGGGCCTGTGGGTATGATCTCAATAGTTCCTCCATGCCTCCTTTTTTGATCCCGTTTCAACATCTACACACAGCTACTTCATTTGTGGCATTGAAAATAAACACTTCTCAAGGAAGCAAGTACCAAGTATCCAGCTCACTTTTTAAAGTGGAACAGTTGTGTGTGTTTTTTAATTAAAAAAAGTTCCAATAAACAAAAAGCAGAGTTGTTGATTGGCATGAAGAATGGGGCTCTATTTACTTCTGAAGCAGTGAAATTATATCATTCATCTCTGGAAACCAAAGCAATGGATTGTTATAAAGTGAACTAAGAATGTCATTGTATTTTAGCTCATTTTTATTCAATTTCTTTCTGTGTTTAATATTTTCTCTTTGCTATGTCTTATGGTTTAGAAAGTAAACTACCAAGCTGGTTACCAAATGTCTCTTGCATAATCCTGGATTGCGCACTGAAAGGAAGGTGTGAAAGTTGGTACAGGACACCACAGTCCTTTACATTTCCAAATGTAAAAAATTCTTGAAACTGGGAGATTTCATCATCAAGGCCACTGATACTTCTTTATATGCACGGGAGAGAGGTTAGATCTCACATGAGAAGCTTCTGCTGCTTGGAAGAGAACTAAGAGGTCAACAGATCCAAACCCACCAGCACAACCATGAAGCCAGGCAGCTTTTTCCTCCTCACTTTGATGGTCTTCTTTTTGTACTCAGGTGAGTCATACTTCATATTGTAAAGGTTCCCTTTCTGGAGAGATTTGCATTTTGAGGCTCCCATTATATGTTCCATCTCAGAAAGAAACATAATGATGCATGGTTGTTTTTGAGGTTGCTTCCTCGTGCTACTACTACTACTACTAATTTATTTATACCCCGCCCATCTGGCTGGGCTTCCTCAGCCACTCTGGGTGGCTTCCAACAAAATATTAAAATACAGTAATGCATCAAACATTAAAAGCTTCCCTAAACAGGGCTGCCTTCAGATGTCTTCTAAAAGTCTGGTAGTTGTTGTTCTCTTTGTCATCTGGTGGGAGGGTGTTCCACAGGGCAGGTGCCATTACCGAGAAGGCCTTCTGCCTGGTTCCCTGTAACTTGGCTTCTCGCAGGGAGGGAACCACCAGAAGGCCCTTGGCGCTGGACCTCAGTTCCCGGGTAGAACGATGGGGGTGGAGCCGCTCCTTCAGATATACTGGACCAAGGCCGTTTAAGGCTTTAAAGGTCAGCACCAACACTTTGAATTGTGCTCAGAAACGTACTGGGAGCCAATGTAGGTCTTTCAAGACCGGTGTTATGTGGTCTCGGTGGCGGCTCCCAGTCACCAGTCTAGCTGCCACATTCTGGATTAGTTGTAGTTTCCGGGTCACCTTCAAAGGTAGCCCCACATAGAGCACATTGCAGTAGTCCAAGCGAGAGATAACCAGAGCATGCACCACTTTGGCGAGACAGTCCGCGGGCAGGTAGGGTCTCAACCTGCGTACCAGATGGAGCTGGTAGACCATTGCCCTGGACACAGAATTGATTTCAGGAAAGGTGCCTGAAATCCCTAAACACAGTATTCTCAGTCATACAAACAAATAATAAATACGGTAAATATGGATTGACTTTATAATGTTTATGTTCTTGGTGTTTTGGTTCTAGGTGCTGCCACTGAAGCAATAAATGAACGAGTGAGTGCTAGTTATCTATTTTTATGCTATTTCTCTTTAGTTATTTAGAGTTAAGCTTTATGATACTGCAGTCCTCATGGATTTTTATTTTATTTTGATAAAGAGTTAAAAAATACAGGTAATGCGCATACATAACACAAAGCAATCACTAAAAGAATAAAGACACATTGCATTGGTCACAGCTTTTAAAACAAAGGAAGTGTTTAGGCGACTTGTGTTCTACTCTGTTATAATTTTTGCAGGTGGAGCTCAAGGCAGTTAACAAATAATTGAATAATAATTAGAGTTAAAGTGTATTAGCTAAAACAGGCTTCCTCAGCCTCTGGCCCTCCAGATGTTTAGAGACTACAATTCCCATCATCCCTGACCACTGGTCCTGCTAGCTAGGGATCATGGGAGTTGTAGGCCAAAAACATCTGGAGGGCCAATGCTGAGGAAGTCTGAGCTAAAACATGAAATAAGATGCAAAGAAACTTACAAATGTCACATTGGTCACTATGGAATTCCCCTTGCAGTCTAAATGTCAAGGAGGGAATAATTCAACAGTGTAATTTACCGATACTTTTTCTGCAGGAATATTGTCGTGGGTATCCCAAAGGAGCATGCACCAAGGAGTTTAATCCCCACTGTGGCTCTGATGGCATCACCTATGACAACAAGTGTGTTTTCTGCAATGCATATATGTGAGTATACATTTCACTTATAAAGTACAAATTGAAAAGAGTGAGCAGAGCTACTTTGTAGGCAGCTCAAAATTTGTAAAATATTTGAAGGAAATGCTACAATTAATAAATCCCTGGTGTGGCAATAATACAGTTATTGTAAAGGTAATAATGACCTAATACAGGTGTTACCCTAATTGTGGATTTTGGAAGTGTCAACTCAATTGGGGGAAAAAATGACATAAAATGACATTTTTAAAAGGAGAATATTTCACAAAGTGGTGCTGCAGCAAATATATACAGCAATAATTAACTTACCTTATTTAGCTATCATGGTGCCAGGTGGGGGTGGTATTTCAGGTTAGTTCACATTTTAATGCAAAATTACCTAATTTACATTTCACAAACCAATACGCAAACGGAAACAAAGCTATCCTTTAAAATTCACGTCTGTAAATTTTGTGATGCAGGTTTCCAGCTTAAGAAAACTGCAAAAATGTGTAAATTGGGAAAACAATACAAAGTTTTGAGGGGGCAGGAGTTTGCATAAAAATGCTCTCAATTTTTATGAATGTCACAGATTGATTCAGTAACATGAGGCACTAGATTTAAGACTTCAGAAATAAGAAAATGAGAGAAACCCAAACTGACATATTGATCCATCTCTACTCATCTTTGGATTATTTCTGTTTACGGAGTAATGGTGAAGCATGCATCTTTTGGATTATCTCACTGAGTTCCTGGTTTTGTCTTTCCTTCATCAGCGCAAGTGGAAGAGTACTGAGACTGAGACACCTTGGAAAATGCTAAAGACTAAGGAACATCTATTGAGGGAAATGTCCCTTTCTCTTCATGCCGCACTCATACCATCACCACAAAGAAATATATTCTTCCTTCTGCTTATACTTTGCATTGCCAGCTAGGGAATATCTGGCAAGATCTTTATTTGATTAATCAATAAATAAGCTAAGCAGCATTATAAGTCTTGTATTGTTCCCTTGGGACAAACATCTCTCAGTATATTTATTTACGTTCTGTTTGTTTAGCCTATTATCTTTTTTTTTAAAAAAAAAATAGCCCCCCACTTTTCAGCACCATGCAGAAAGGTAATATATTTATGGAATTTTGGGGACAATATAATATTTGGAAGTTTGTTAATAATTACACACACACACACACACACACACACACACACACACACACACAAAGAGTAAAGCTAAATGCTCAGCTGAATTTACTCAACATGAACTATAACACTTCAGAGTGTTAGATTGCCTGTTGATATGATTTATGCTCATGCAAGCATGCATGCATGCCCATGCGTGCGCACGCGCGCACACACACACACACAAACACTACCTCCTTGCTGGTAGAAAGCCAGCTCATTAGGGAGACATCTAGGGTAGACCCCTTCTCCCTAGTATTCATTGACCACCAATTCATTAGGGCGAATGGTGCCAACTTTAGCCTCCTTTCCCCTGTCTGGCTTCTTATTTACAACCATCCAGCAGATGGTTCAACTTGTGATTGGCTCCAGATCCATCAATTGTTGGTTTCCCTGTTTTCTGCCCCATCAGTTCCAATGGGAACCAGTTCCCACTGCTGGCATGCTGCTACACACCTATCAGCAAGAAGTGTTCTTCATGGGAAGACACTGATGCTGATAGGCTTCCCCCTTTGAATGGGGGTTGGACTCAATCACATATAAAGTTGGGACAGTAGTGTGTGCTCTTCTGCCCTGTTCTGATTGGTGGATAACCCTCCAGGTGGACCTCACCCTGAGTCAACTTGGAACTGGGAGGGGTGAGAGTAAATGTGTCCCCCTGTGCTACTTGCAGGAACAACATTTTTAGAACAGTCTTTCCATGTGCACCAGGGGGACTATCCATCTTTTATTGCTAATATTACTGCCTATCATTGTGTAGCCAAAATGGCAGCACACATATGCAACCAGCAGATTTGGGGGCATCCTGAGTTTTTCGGATGTACAGAACATCTGAGGTGAAGGGGAACCCCCTAAGGTGAAGACAAATGGCCCAAGCATCCCAGTGAGCAATGGAGGCTGGTCTATTTGGGAAAGCAGGGCACGGCCTCACCAACCTCAGTCTGCACTCACATCCCCCATCTTCCCACCTTCTTACTTACAGTCAGCCCAGGGTTATTATTATTATTTATTCAACTTATACAGCGCCCTATACCCAGAGGTCTCAGGGTGGTTCACAACAAGACCACAACATATAAAATCAAACCAAAAGCAATAACCCAATTAACCCCCCCCCCCAAAAAAAACCACAGTCTGAAAGGGTGTTGGATGTCAATAAGCTCAAACAAAGGCCTGTTTAAAAAGGAACATTTTTGCCTGGCGCCTAAAGGTGTCTAAATGAAGGGGCCAGGCGAACTTCCCTGGAGAGAGCATTCCATGGACGGGGAGCCACCGCAGAGAAGACAGCTGCTCACGCCACCATGAGCCTCCGAGGGGTGACAAGAAGTCACCCCTGAAGGCACGAAACCAGGCTGTACCACCCTCACCCCCACCCTGTTGCGACGCCACTGGTCTGAAATGCACACACTTCAGCTTAACCACAGGTTACTTTTCAAATCAGGTGGAAGCCTATTTCAAGAGAAAGAGCCTTATGTCTCAAGATATTACAGGATACATATGGATTGGACTAATGTCATGCATACTCAGCTTCACGCACCAGTCATGAAATATACTGGAGCCATAGTAAACAGTAATGTATACACAGCCTCAATTTCCTGGACAGAGAGAGACTTTCTGAGGTCTCTCTAAGAGCTGTATGGAATTGGGAATATAGAACTTCCTGTTACGTTGGTCTCAAGTTTTCCAGGCCAAATTGCCCACCCCAGTGCTATGTCTACCTCATGCTAGGCCTCATCCTACTATCCCAAATACATCATCGTCTTGTTTCTCTGAAGAAACAGTCTCCCAAAAAGTATTTGTTCTATGTCTGTTGCCCACATTTGTTGTTCACATTTGCCTGGCAGTAACTCCTGAATTATTGTTCTCAACATTATCTCTTTCTCTCCCTCTCTGCTTTCCCCCACTTGCTCAAATCTCCTGACATGTATGCTACTGTGAGTGACACTTTCTAGGAAAGAATAGAATATTACACTGGACAAAAATGCTTTTCTTCCTGAGGTTAAAGCCCTAAACCCTACACAGACCCTCAAATATACATGAGCCGGGTATTGAAAGAGAGAACAACCAAAATAGCAATACATTCCATGGCGCAAAATGAGACATTATAGGAGAGATCAGAACAATACATCCTTGCAGGTTAGAAATCTTTAATGGCAAATCAGACCTTATTTTGCAACATTAGCTATTAGAGTATAAGGCAAAGAGGTCTCTTGGAAATCTGTCAAGTTCTCAGCACTCTCCAAAATGTTGGAGCAACAGAGCCCCTTTGCTCTTCCTGGAAAGAAAAGGGTAACATATATTGAAATTATTATTGTGGATAAAACAAAGTTATATAAGGTTTGGTTTTTTTTAAAAAAAACAGCTCTTAGTTTGAGAATTGCAGTGACTTGCATTCCATCTTATCCCCTAGAACTGCTTCCCACTATGCAAAAAAGGAACATTTTGGTTCCTAATGTAAGCCACATTCACCACAGAAAATCAATCAGAATTCTGACTAGTAAAATCATCCCATTTAAATAAACACAACAGACATTGCAACTGGAACTGTCAATATGAGCAGCGTTGTTTCGGAATACCTTACTTCAGAAACATCTGCACTATGCAGAAGTGCACTTTGTTAAAGGTCCTGAGAAAACTCCTATTCCCTTCAGAGAGCTACAATTCCCAGTGAATTCCTTATTCCATGGAACTCTGGGAATTGTAGTTCTGTAAGGGGAATAGAGTTTCCTAACAACTCTCAGCTGCAAAGAGCAGACTACACTTCCCAGGATTCCTTAGGAGAAACCACAGTTTAAAGTGGTATGGGTGATGTCATAGTTGCTTGACAGGAAAAAACTTCAAAGTATAGTCTGGATGGAAGCATGATTATGAGACCATATTTGTAACCCTTTCAACTGACAAAAGTGAATCAAGGAATCTGGATATGTGATTATATCCCAGCTCTGGAGAATTCTTGGCATTGTTGTTACCGTTGTTGTTACCTTGCACATCTGAGTTGGTTACCCCAGCCCCTCTGGGAAGCTTCCAACAAAATGCAAAAACACAGTAAGGATATATGTAGGATGGCTTACTTCTCATCCTACCAAAACTTTCCCAGTGTCATCATAAGTAGATACGGAACAGCTTAGAGGTTTTGAATACAGTCATACCTTGGGTTACAGCCACTTCAGGTTACCTTTTGTTGGGTTACAGACCGCTGAAACTCAGAAGTACCAGAACGGGTTACTTCCAGCTTTCGGCGGTCGCGCATGCACAGAAGCTCCAAATCACAACTCACGCATGCGCAGATGCGGGTTGCGAATGCTGTGGGTTGCGAACGTGCATCCCACATGGATCACATTCACAACCTGAGCAGCACTGTATATCTTTCTCTTCTATCATGTTATCATCACTTTAGTTATTTTTCTATAAAAAAATAATTATTATTTCTATACGTACAGGGCATGAATGCAGAAATCACACTGGTTGCTATAGTTCTTTCCATCGGAACCGCAGTGAGCCATATAATTCAATGGGCACATGAGAGCATTTGGGCTAAAGTTCTTACAATAGTCCTGCAAAAAGAAAGGGATTCTTAATCTGTCACCTGTTAAATAAAACTAAGTTCCACTTTACAAAAGAAGTAGTTCTGTACCCATTAACTTTTACATTTGCTCACCAGTTCAACATAACTTCTTTTTTAAAGTGCAATTTATATTCAATTTTGTAGAGTCATACATATTTGCAACAAAGAAACAAAAACCAAAAAATGAAGAAATAGGAAACACAACAGTCATAATTTCATATGTATTATATTATCTCAAATAAATATTTTGGTTCATGTGAAGCATGTGCTTTGTTATGTCAGTATTCAATAAACTTTGCCCAATTCTGTCTAAACATACTAAAGTTTATGCCTTCTTTCACCCTTGATACCTTATAAAAAATTCCACAACTGCAAAAATGTAGAGGGTTTTTTGCTTCTGATTCTGTTAAGAGAGGGATTGATACCTGCCACTCCCAATATCTAGAATAACACAGTCATGCTGCTTACCTGAATCTGAATACATTGACCTCCATACTTCACAGCCACATTCTTGTTGGATTCCCTGGGTAAGAAAGAGAGAAAAGTTGACAAATTCTTTCCTGTAGTTCACATTATTAAAACAAACTATGTTTAGCTCTTCAGAACTGCTACAGGCAAAGCTTGACTGAGCTGGCTCTACAATTTGTATCCTTGAGCTCCTTCATCTGTTACAGATCCTTTGTCCTCCTGCTACACAAAGTTATTGGGACTCCTATGATTCCGCTAACCAGAAATAAAATAGACTTGAAATAAAAATAACTCTGTAGGTACATAAGGAACCAGTTTCACTTTATCTACAGCATGCAGGACTGGTTTCACATCCCTGATCAGTGCTGATGCTTATTGGATTGCATTGCGCCAATCATCATTTATCATTCTCTAGATAACCAATCATTGGAGAGTGAGGTTGGTCTCATGTAAGCCACTATGGAAGCTTGGAAAGAAGGTAGGGTGGCAAAGGACCAAATACAATAAATATAATGAGATATCATTATAAAGAATGATAGTCATTGTCCGTTGCCAGGGGGAAAATGTTCAGTATCCACATTACTTACAGGTTTTGACGACAAAGATCACATTTACTGACATAAGTGTTGTCATCTGTTCCACAGACTGGTTTAGCCATTTTGGGGCAGGCCATGACTCCTTTCGCTTGCATGAATTCACTGCAATCCATCTATAAAATAAACATGTAGCATTTGATTGTACCCAGCAATCTTCCATATAATTACCTCTGACATTCATTTTTCCAGTTTTGTTTTGTTAAATTCTAAACATGGAAAAAGAAGCTATTTAGCTGTATTTTCTTCTCTGTATAAAGGAGGCTTGTGGTTGTCCCTAGAATCATAGGGGCAGGGGTTTTGGGGGGCGGGGGAAATCCAGGGCTAGAGCATCCTCAACCTGTCTGGCTTCTTCTTGAAGGCCTCCAGCCTTCCAGCCTTCTCAGTAATTCATTCATTGTTGCGCTGCCATTACCATCAAGTAGTTTCTTCCAATTTCCCACTAAAACCTATCTTCCTGTAACTTGAGCACATTCAGTCTAGTGCTGCCCTAGTTCTCTGGGGCAGCAAATTGTAAATGAGGCTTGATCCCATTATTCCCAGAAGCTAATAGCCATTTATTCTCAGGCCCATTTCAAGGTGCTGGTTTTAACCTATGAAGACTTATATAGCTCAGGGCCCTAATATGGTACACGTTATGGAACACCTTTCCCCATATTAGCCTGCCCATGCCCTGAGGTCAGCATCAAGACTCTTCTCTATGTGCCCCTCTGGCAGTTATCAGGAAGAGGGTGGCAACAGGGGTAAAACTAGGCTTTATTTCTCCCAAGTCAAAGACCCAGTTTGGCCAAAAAAAATACCCCAACCCCCCCCCCCAAAAAAAACCCCATGCACATTTTGCACACCCACAGGCTGGGAGCCTCAGTGCTGCTCCTCTGGGGGCTTCATCCAGGGCAAAAAAAAATGGCTCCCCACACAAACACCATAGCTATGGCTCTGGGTGGCAACAAGGGAGGCTCATGTTGCACAAGTACATTTCCTTTCCTCAACGTGTTTGGAGTGTTGTTTTTCTTTGCAGACGGGTGTGTGTGTGTGTCTGTTTCTGTCTTTGGTGGTTAAGGACTGGAGGGGTTGTCTTTATAGTCTGATTACCTTGTACAGTGGCACCTCAGTTTTTGAATGTCTCCAGTGACGAACGTTTTGGTTTTCGAATGCTGAAAACCTGGAAGTAAATGCTTCCATTTCTGAACGTGCCTCAGAATTCGAACAGCTTGCACTGAGGTACCATGTATTTTTCTCAATTTTCTCTATTAAATTTGGAGACCGCCCTCGGTTTTTGAACATTTCGAAACTCAAACTGTCTTCAGGAATGGATAACATTCGAAAAAGAGGTACCACTGTACCAGGAGTTGCTTTTAATTATTTCGTTTTGATATGTATTATATTTTGCAGTTATCTAGAGATTATTTTGAGATGAAAAGTGATTCATAAGCTTAAGACATTTCAATTCCCTCCAAATCACACAACAATTTTGCCCATTTGGTTCTGCAGGTTCAATTTCTCACCACAAAACTCTTTATACCTACCTTTGGACATTCTCCAACATGCTTCTTACCAACAAGTTTGGTTTTTTCCCTGAATAAGAGAAGAATTTAGGGAACGTTAGCAATCAATTTCCTGTATTCTGGGCTAATAATACTAATAATAAACATTGGTTGGCACTAATAGACCTTGCAAGTCACAGGCAAATGCCCCATTGAGCTAGTTCTGCTATGTACCCTGCTGACAGTCAAAGTGATGAAGTAAAATATATGTGGCATATGGATGGATAAATCCAGTGCTTTCTTTTTCAGTTCCTCATCTTTCCAGTCTTATGCTTAATTCACCCCATTTCCACATCTGTTTGAGTTCTTAAAAAACTAACTAAATAAAAAATCTTATGGAATTCCTTTTTGCGTGCATTTTATCCTAATACATTTTTGTATGCCATGTTGCCCAATGTGAATTTGTATATGTTATTTTTAGCAATATTCATATTTTTATGTACATTATTTTTAATATACAGATTTTTGTACATATGTTTTGAACAATATCTGTGTTTTGGATCACATATTTTCGGGGGATGTACAAATTAGCTGGAAGTACATTAAAATATAAACTGAATTGCAGAGAGTAGAGAGTAAGTTTAATGTCATGTTGTAAGCACACTGGATTTACACAGAGATCACTGAGGACTGAAGCCTAGCTGGTTACCTTGGCCCAGAAATAATCTCTCAGTCTCTAGCTAACCACAGGGGAATAGTGGTAAAATGGGAATGGTCCCATGTAAGACATGTCCCCATCTTGGAAGTGGGGTGGGATGGGAAAGGGACAGATAAAACAAATTGGATGAGACATCATTACAACTAATGGTAGCCATGGTCTGTTGCCCAGCAAAGAATCTTCTGCATCTGCGCTACTTACTGGTTATGGCGACACAGTTCACATTCATTGGCATAAGTGTTGCCATCTGTACCACAGACTGGAAAATAAATCCTTGTGCAGCTCATTGGTCCGTTACCAGCTGCCTGGAGGTGTTGGCTGCAATCCAACTATAAAAAGAAAACAACAACAAACATTATATGTCTACACAACAGGTTTTCCTTTATATAACTTTTCAATGCTTTCATCCTTTAAAGTTTATAACCGATACACAGGAGAAAAGAGGGTACCTTATGAATCTACCTTTCCTTTTTACATTCCCCATTATTCACAAGGAAGAAGCATGCAGAAGACTGAACCAAGGAAAAATTGTTGAATAAATTTCTCAAGTGTGGACTTGCCTAGGGCATCATTGTACAAAAGGCACCGTATAAAAACTGAACCTTGGAATATATAGAACAGCCAGACAATTCTGTGGTGGAATCTAGACACATGTTTAAAAAAACGCAGTGAAAATGCTTTTTTAAAAAATGTTTTGAAAAATATATTGAATTTGCCATAACTCACCATCACCATCTAGTATCACATTTGCATAATGCACTTTACAAGACACTTAAAACGTTTTGTTGGCAGCTGTATAGCCGAGTCCTATGTGTAAATAAAATGTCTTCCCTGTTCCAAAAGCAGTGTGAATGGGGGAGAGCAATGGATTGGTCTTGCTAGCGCATTTGAAGGACCTGGACCTTCCTCCTGCCCTTCCCCAACCCCAGCAATCACAAAAATGAAGCATTATTCAAAGAGAAGGTCTCACATCCCACTGAAATGAGTGGTCATCTCGCTGCTAATAACTGTGCTCTTCCACAGCTCTCCTTCACTATAATTGCACTGGAGAACTGCTGTGTGTGTGTTTATGTGTCTGCTTTGTTGTTGACAAGGGGCAGTGAGAACACCATCATTTCCCACTTACACTTGAGGAACACAATTCAAATTCTTCTCCATCTGCCAACTTGCAATTACAGTTTTATCTGTATTACACAACCAACTGCAGAAGCTGTAAGGATAATACGGCATTACTCACCGTGTTTGCCTGAATGTCTTCGTCCCCGAAGACTCCTGAAAGGAGACCAAAAACACATGGATGCCATATCTGAGCTCTCAAAAATTCAGAAGGAAATCTCTAAAGAGATTAAGAGCTGCACAATGGCTTCAAAAGATTATAAACAGATGGGAGAATGATCAGCAGTTTGGTATACTGAGCGCCAGCCATTTCATATGATTATAAATGTGTGCATCTAATCAGGTCTATAATATTTTTCCTGTTCTGGGGATGGGTAGATTTGTCCATGTTGCTTCTATTAAGAAGTGTGAATTAAGTAGGCACACTTCAAAATGCAAACCAAACCAAACCTCTCTTCCATCCTTACTTATGGCCATACCTAGGGGATCACAGGACAGGGTCCCAGTACTTTTTATGGATTTGTAAGTAAGGGAATTTCAGTGGGACAGCTTAGCTTTCTTCTACCCTTTCATGGCAGGCTGCACCTGCCAAAATTCCCTCTTAAACTAAATATTTTCTTCCACATCAGGCCACTCATCTGAGCAATATAGAATACTTTTTCAGAGTGTCAGCAGTAATACTCTCTCTCTGTCTCTCTCTGTCTCTCTCTCACTCTTTCTGCGTGACTCACCTGTGAAGCACCAAAGTGCCAGAGCAACAACCACAAATGCACCCATTCTTCACTGAGCACTGAATGCACCAATGTTCAGATGAGAAGATTGTCTTGTAGAGCAACTTTACCAGCAGGATATCAGATGGACACGTGCAAGCACCTCTATATATATGCACAGGAGTTTACTTTAGATTTCTTCATTGTGAAAGACTTGGCACTCTAAGGACAGTTTCATAACATAAGGAGTTGACATTCTGGGGGGATTCCTTCCACACCCAAAGGATCAGGACAGGATGAAGGCAGAAGGTAGAATAGTCTTCTCACCTAATTTACTGTTCATATTTGCTTTTTCTGGCACCAAGATAAGATGTACAGTTCCTTTATTTACTTTATCTTTTAAGAGAAAAGCAACTGGAGAGGGGCATTTGTTCTGAAGCCATTCATAAGTCTTTTCCCAATGAAATGAAATCTTCTGGGGGCAGGGAGAATTCACTGTTAGAAAAAATGGTTTCTGAGGTAAACTTTTCTCTTTATCAGTGCAATGAGCACAACAGTGATAAGAACATATTGTCTAATCCTATTACAATCTTGGTTGCCAGGGCTGCTGATGTCTCCTCTCCTGCCCAAAGTTCAGCAAAGTATTACAGCTGACTAGAGGTTTTTATAAGGAGAAGGAAGAAAATCGATGGTTAAAAGAACCAGGCTTTTGGTAAGAACTCATTGCTCAGTTGTTGAAGGAATCCAGATATGAATGTGTATCCAAGGGTTGTATTCACACAAGGATTTCCATGTGATCTATGGAACTTTCTTTCACCTTCCTCTTCCTCTGTGCCCCTCCAAAATCATCACTGGAAGGTGGGTTGAAACACAGAAAACAGATTTTTGGATTTGGAGGGAATGGGAAAGGAGAGGAAATCCCGCAAACAGAAGTACTTGAGCTAATGGGACCACTTTGTTGGATACAACTCAGTCTCAATGATGGGCCATAGCTCCCTCATAGCAGAGGACTTGTTTTGAATGCCAGAGGTCCCCATTTCAATTCATGACATCTCCAGGTAGGAAAAGACTCTAGATTTAAACACACAAGAGGCATTGCCACACAAAGAGCACAGTACTGAGCTAGATAGACCAGCAGTCTGACTGGATAAGGGAGCTTCCTAGCAAACGCAAGTAAGTGCTGCTTTTGTGAGGGAAAGACATTTTTCAAGCACTCAAAATGCATAGTAACACAGGAAGCTGCCTTACGCTCAGGGCCGGCCCACCCATGAGGCGAGCTGAGGTAGCTGCCTTGGGTGCAGGAAGCCTAAACAGTGGTGCTGCTAGTGGTGAAATGATGGCAATATGTCACAGATATCTCATGAGATCTCATGGAGCGCATTGTGAGATGTCCACAGCAGTTTTGGGATCACAGTAAGGGAGGCTTTGGTGAGGATGGCACTGTGGCGGCAGGGCAGGGTGACACCTTCCCACTTTGCCTCAGGTAGCAAAACCAGTCCACAGAGGGTCCATAGCCTGTCAACTTTCTCCTCCTTAGGCTCAGTGTTGCCCTTTTAGAACTCAGCAGGAAGGATCAGTGGACCAGACTTAGTTGGCTTTGGCTGTCATTGGCTCTTCCTCTGCCTACTGCTGGTCTTCCTGTCTTCCGCTTTCTCCTCTGCAAAGCTACACCACTGCAGCAAAACTAACCCTTGCTCTTTCACATGTGGCTATCCTGAAAAGCCAAAGAGGCATGTGGTTTCACTCATTGTTCTCTGGGTCTACCTACCATTTCATCAATAGGACTTCAGTGAGTAGAAGCACCTGCCAGAGGCCTGATATAAAAAATACACTGAACCCACCATAGTGACCAAAGCTAGTTTTCTCATGTGACGGAGCAGGAGAAGGATAAGGAAATGTTGGAATTACGGAAGTGAGTGGCAGCTGGAAAGAAGGTGTCTGACAATAGTGGTTTGTTTGAGAATGTGTGAGAGAAAGGATTTGAAAGGAGTGCTCTGATGGTGTTTCCTGCTTGGCAGGGGGTTGGACTTGATGGCCTTTGTGGTCTCTTCCAACTCTATGATTCTATGATATTTATGCTGATTGATTCTGGAAGCTGTTATGTTTTCTTTCAACAAAAAAAGTACAGTTGCTCTAAGGATCCAGAGGCAGCCCAACCTGAAATACAAGGGAATTACACAGCATATACAATGATGGAAAAAAGGAGAGGAAACGTATCAGAACTAACCTGTCAGAGTGCCAATTCTCCAGTGCCAAACAAAACAATATGATGCAAAGCCTACAAATGTCACATTTGTTGCTTTTGAATTCCCCTTGCAGTCTAAATGTCAAGGAGGGAATAATTCAACAGGGTCATTTACTTTTTCTGCAGGAATATGGTCATGGGTATCCCAAAGGAGCATGCACCAAGGAGCTTAATCCCCACTGTGGCTCTGATGGCATCACCTATGACAACAAGTGTCTTTTCTGCAATGCATATATGTGAGTATACATTTCACTTATAAAGTACAAATTGAAAAGAGTGAGCAGAGCTACTTTGTAGGCAGCTCAAAATTAGTAAAATATTTGAAGGAAATGCTACAATGAATCCGTCTTCCATTTTCATAAATATTAACGGTAGCCATATTGGCCTATAAGAAAAATAAATAAATCCCTGGTGGGGCAATAATACAGTTATTGCAAAGGTAATAATGACCTAATACAGGTGTTGCCCTAATGTGAATTTTGGAAATGCTAAATCTCAACTCAACTTAAAAAATAAATAAATCTGACATAAAATGACATTTTAAAAAGGAGAATATTTTACAAAGTCGTGCTGCAGCAGAGATATGCAGCAATAATTAACTTGCCTTATTCACCTATCATGGTGCCAGGTGGGGGTGGAATTTCAGGTTAGTTCACATTTTAATGCAAAATTACCTAATTCACACTTCACAAAGCAATACACAAACAAAGCTATCCTTCAAATTTCACGTCTTTAACTTTTGTGATGCAGTTTAGCAGCTTAAAAAAAACTGCAAATTATCTCACTGAGTTCCTGGTTTTGTTTTTCCTTCATCAGCGCAAGTGGAAGAGTACTGAGACTGAGACACCTTGGGGAATGTGCTAAAGACTAAGGAACATCTATTGAGGGAAATGTCCCTTTCTCTTCATACCTCACTCATACCATGACCACAAAGAAATATATTCTTCCTTCTGCTTATACTTTGCATTGCCAGCTAGGGAATATCTGGCAAGATCTTTATTTGATTAATCAATAAATATGCTAAGCAGCATTATCAGTCTTGTATTGTTCCCTTGGGACAAACATCTCTCAGTATATTTATTTATGTTCTGCTTGTTTAGCCTATTATCTAATTTTTTAAAAAATAGCCCGCCACTTTTCAGCACCACGCAGAAAGGTAATATATTTATGGAATTTTCGGGACAACATAATATTTGGAAGTTTGTTAATAATTACACACCGAGAGAAAGAGTAAAGCTAAACACTCAGCAGAATTTACTCAAGATAAATATACTTCAGACTGTTAGATTGCCTGTCAATATTATTTGCACTCATGCATACATACATACATGCACACACACACACACACACACAAAACATCCCTGCTTGTAGAAAGGCAGCTTATTAGGGAGATATCTAAGGTAGACCCCTTCTAGTATGCATTGACCACGGATTCATTAGGGCAAATGGAGCCAACCTCAGCCTCCTTCCCCCTGACTGGCTTCTTACTTACAACCACCCAGCAGATGTGATTGGCTCCAAATCCATCAATTGTTGGTTTCCCTGTTTTGTGCTCTACCAGTCCCAATGGGCACCAGTTCCTACTGCTGGCCTGCTACCTATGAGCAGGAAGCATTCTTCATGAGAAGACACTGATAATGGTAGGCTTTCCCCTTTGAATGGGGGTTGGACCCAATCACTTATAAAGCTGGGACAGTATAGTGTGTTTGTGTCTAATTTTAAGAGACCACACAGATAGAACCCATTCACACACACTCATATTTGTTTAGCACACAAAATATTCCCCCTCATGTTACTATTGGATTAGGAAACCTTCAGATTTTGATGTAGGTGTTTAAAAACTATCCACACCAGCACAGCCCCAGGAGATTGCTATCAGCATGGCAGATGTACCCAGCTTGTTAGCCAACAGACTTAGGGGAAAGGCTGGCTTATAAAGCGAAGCTTCCACTCTCTTCTGGTTGGTGGTTAACCCACCAGGTGGACCTCCCCCCCTCCCCCTCCCCTCCCTTCAGGAGCTGCAAGCACTCCTGAGTCATCTTGGAACTGGGAGGGGTAAGATAAAATGTGTCCCCCTGAGCTACCTGCAGGAACAACATTTTTGGAACACTTTCCATGTGCACCAGGGGGACTATCCAACTTTTATTGCTAAATTTACTGCCTATCATTGTGTAGCCAAAATGGCAACACACATACACAACCAGCAGATTTGGGGGCATCCTGAGATTTTCAGAAGTACAGAACATCTGAGGTGGAGGGGAACCCCCTAAGGTGAAGACAAATGGCCCAAGCATCCCAGTGAGCAATGGAGGATGGTCTATTGGGAAAGCAGGGCACGGCCTCGCCAACCTCAGTCTGCTCTCACAGCCCCCATCTTCCCACCTTCTTACTTACAGTCGGCCCAGGTGTCAGGAGGTTGTGCAGGTGCCAGGCCCTGTGACTGGTAGGGTCTCACAGGACTGGGGCCTTCTTGAGTTTGGCCTGGAAGGGCAAGGCACGGCTGCACAGGTGAGGCTTGACAGAAGACTCGTAGCACCTGGTGGCAAGGGCCAGGAGGGGTATATAAGACCAGCAGTTTCCTCAGGCTCTTTGCCACAGCAACACACTTCCCACCTAGCTGTGCTTCGGCTTCCTGACTCCTGGTATCCTGACTCTTGGAGCCTTGGCTTCCTGACTCCTGGTTTCCTGACCCTCAGACTCTTGGCTTCCAGACTCTTGGCTTCCGGACCCCTGGACTGCTGACCCTGGACTGCTGATTCCTGCTTCCCGACCTCTACCCCGGTCCCGACGTACCAAGACAGGTCACTGACTGCCTGTAACCCGGACCGTGACACCAGGATTGCTATTATTATTATTTACCGTATTCCACTTATACACCACCCTATATCTGGAGGTCACAGGGCGGTTTACAACAAGACCACAACATATAAAATCAAACTAAAAGCAATAACCCAATAACCCACCCCCCCCCAAGTACCACATTCGAAAAGGGTGTTGGATGTCAATAAGATCAACCAAAGGCTTGGTTAAAAAGGAACGTTTTTGCCCAGTGCCTAAAGGTGAGATGTGGACACCAATGGAAGCACCTCATGCATTGCTTTTATATGGGACTGGAATGCCCAGAGAGAACTTATGGGAAAGAGTAGAAGAAAGAGATAAGGCTGTTGATCTTCACACACACACACACACACACACACACACACATATTGGGGGGAAGGGAGCGGAGACGGGGAATGGGAAATATGCATTTTATAACATTTAGGCTAGGTATTAGTTGGTGGCTTGCAATGCAGTGGGGTTCTTTCCTCCTGCTGCATTTCAAGTCATAATTTTATGTTGCTGTACACACCAGAGAAGGGGAGGGGATACACATTAGTTGTTTGGTTTCCGCACAACAGAAACTCTCCCCTAAACTTTCTGAGGTCTCTCTAAGAGCTGTATGGAATTGGGAATATAGAACTTCCTGTTACGTTGGTCTCATGTTTTCCAGGCCAAATTGCCCACCCCAGTGCTATGTCTACCTCAACCTAGGCCTTATCCTACTATCTCAAATACATCATCGTTTTGTTTCTCTGAAGAAACAGTCTCCCAAAAAGTATTTGTTCTATGTCTGTTGTCCAACATGCCTTCACATTTGCCTGGCAGTAACTCCTGAATTATTGTTCTCAACATCCATGGCCGTGTGTTATTTCTCTTTCTCTCCCTCTCTGCTTTTCCCCACTTGCTCAAATCTGCTGACATGTATGCTACTGTGAGTGACACATTCTAGGAAAGGATAAAATATCACACTGGACAAAAATGCTTTCTTCCTGAGGTTAAAGCCCTAAACCCTACACAGACCCTCAAATATACATGAGCCAGGTATTGAAAGAGAGAGCAACCATAATAACAATGCATTCCATGGCGCAAAATGAGACATTATAGGAGAGATCAAAACAATACAAGGTTGCAGGTTAGAAATCTTTAATGGCGAATCAGACCTTATTTTGCAACATTTGCTATTAGAGTATAAGGCAAAGAGGTCTCTTGGAAATCTGTCAAGTTCTCAGCACGTTCCCAAATGTTGGAGCGACAGAGCCCCTTTGCTCTTCCTGGAAAGAAAAAGGTAACATATATTGAAATTATTACTGTGGGTAACTGGAATTGTAAAACAAAGTTATATAAATTTTCTTTTCTATTTTAAGAGCAGCTCTTAGTTTGAGAAACACAATAACTTGCATTCCATCTTGTCCCCTAGAACTGCAAGGGAACATTTTGGTTCCTAATGTAAGCCATTTTCACCACAGAAAATCAGTCAGAATTCTGACTAGTAAAATCTTCCCATTTCAATAAACACAACAGACATTGCAAGTGGAACTGTCAATATGAGCAGCGTTGTTTCGGAATACCTTACTTCAGCAACATCTGCACTATGCAGCAGCGTACTTTGTTAAAGGTCCCTTCAGAGAGCTACAATTCCCAGAGAATTCCTTATTGCACGGAACTCTGGGAATTGTAGTTCTGTAAGGGGAATAGAGTTTCCTAACAACTGTCAGCTGCAAACAACAGACTACACTTCCCAGGATTCCTTAGGAGAAACCATAGTTTAAAGTGGTATGTATAGTCTGGGTGATGCCATAGTTGCTTGACAAATCATGGGTTGATCAGTAACACAGACACCATATTTTTGTGAGAGTTTACAAATTAGGAAAAAACTTCAAAGTATAGTCTGGATTAGGGGTCAGCAAACTTTCTCAGCAGGGGGCCCTCAGACCTTGTGGGGTACTGGACTATATTTTGGAGAAAAAAATGAACGAATTCCTGTGCCCCACAAATAACCCAGAGATGCATATTAAATAAAAGGGCACCTTCTACTCATGTAAACCACACTGATTCCCGGACCATCCATGGGCTGGATTTAGAAGGTGATTGGGCCGGATCCGGCCCCTGGGCCTGAGTTTGCCTACCCATAGTCTGGATGGAAGCATGATTATGAGACCATATTTTTATGCCTTTCAACTGACAAAAGTGAATCAAGGAATTTGAATATGTGGCTGTATCCCAGCTCTGGAGAATCGCTGTTGTTGTTGTCGTTACCTCACACATCTGCGTGGGTTGCCCCAGCCACTCTGGGCAGCTTCCAACAAAATATAAAAACACAGTAAGGATATATGTATGGTGACTTACTTCTCATCCTACCAAAACATTCCCAGTGTCATCGTAAGTAGATATGGAACAGTTTGGAGGTTTTGAATATATCTTTCTCTTCTATCATGTTATCATCACTTTAATTTGTTTTATAAAAAGAAATAATTATTTCTATACGTACCGGACATTAAAGCAGAAATTACACTTGTTGCCATAGACCTTTCCATCAGAACCACAGTGAGGATCGGAAGTGTGGTTTAATCAGAACATAGAATAGCGCTGGTGGATCGTGCCCATGTCTCTTCTGTCCCAGCATCCTGTTCTCACAGCTGACAAACAGATGCCTATGTGATACCTGCAAGCAGGACCTGAGGGCAAAAACAATGGACCCACCTTCTGTTTTCCCAGTAACTTGTATTCAGAAGAAAATGGCCTCAAACAATGGAAATCCAAGATGCTCACGCCATACATTCGTGGCTTGTTTTCTCCTATCAAGCAAATCTTGTTTCCCCTATGCTTGTTTTCCACTTCTGTAGTTTTAATCAATTTGAAATAATAAGTGTTTGACGTATATAATGTGTTTGTATTGCTTTCTGGGACAACAATACCTCTTTTATTTTATGGCTTACATGCTGAACGAGTAAGGCTCCTTTGTTTTTCTTTGTACTAAAACAATTGCCTATGATCAAAAGAATCCCAACATTTCTAAAACTGTTTTGTTTGTACCTCATTTCTTGTGACCTGCAACAGCAATGTCATCATCACACCAGAAGCCGTAGTTCTTAAGGAGCAGGTTGCCAAATGTTTATTGCATACACGTGGAATGTGCATTGAAAGGGAAACCATTAAAATTGGTACAAGACATTGCAGTCTTGTGTAATCACATTTGCATGTGTAAATATTTCTCAGAAATTGGGAGATTTCATCATCAAGGCTGCAGAAACTTCCATAAATACATGGAAGAGATACGAGACCTCATCCATAACCAGTGGAATCTGAAAAGCATCTACTGCTTGGAAAAGCACTAACAGGCCAACAGATCCAAACCCACCAGCAAAATCATGAAGCCAAGCAGCTTTCTCCTCCTCACTCTGATGGTCTTCTTTTTGTACTCAGGTGAGTAATATTTCATATTGCAAAATTTCTCTTTCTTGGAGAGGTGTAGGGACCAAACAGTCCACAGACTATTCATGTCTTCAGATGAGTGTAGGAAGGCTCTACCTGTGTTGACTAAATCCAGTTAAAATCTCCCTGCAAACCATGGTGTTCACTGTCTGAAAGCTTACGGAAGGAGGGGACATTGTTGTTAAGCATAGGGACACTGGGGGCAGGGACACACATCCCCCCAAAACACATACACACTTGAGCCTTCCCACATTCTTTTGGGCACTGAAACATGTCTGTTCTCAAGGTTCCTCATATATGAAATGATACATGCCAGGAAGAACCAGAATGAATGTCTTGCTATGTTAAATTTACTCTATCAAATAAAGATGCTGTACATCAGGGCTCTACATTGCACACAGCGCCCACCACTTTTCACACAATAGGAGCCTTTTTGAAAGCTGAAGCTCAAAACACAAATGCCCCCTGAAGCTACCATGTACCCTCTTTTCTTCATGGTCTCCTCGTGGCTCTTGTGACATAAAAAGTGGACCTAGCCATGATTCTAAACACGCAAAGCACCACAGCCAGGCATTCAAGGGAAATCAACAGAACTGGGTCCCAGTTAGTTATGGACTAAACCAGTATATACAGTTATTTGTATTTAGTGTAGTTAACGGACTGAACCATTTCCCATTGATTTGATTGTCTTCCTATCCATGCTCAGTGGCATTTGAAGGAAATTGCATATTGCCAAGGCACTTTTTAGGATAACATAGGATGTACAAGATACAATGCACCCCACTTTTCAGTTCCTAGAAATAAATGTTATCAAATGGACTATTATGCAGCATATGGATTTGCGAAATAATGTTCACATTTTCTGTGTTTTGCATCTAGATGTTGTTGTGAAAGCATCATTTGAAAAGGTAAGTGGGAAATCATTTATTCTTATGATAGAACATGGAAGTAGCATGGAGTTAAGATAAGTGAATTTATACTTCTTTTGGAATTTTAAAATATTCTCTCTCTCTCTCTCTCTCTGTGTGTGTGTGTGTGTATGTGTCAATTTTTAAAATAGAATTTAAAATACAGGCAACAAAAACACATCGACACAAATATAACATACAAGAGCTGGGTTTTTCCCAGGATTTCACATCTCTAATCCCACCCCTTTAAAAGTTGGTGGTATTATTATTAGTTCCAGTTGCTACCCACAATTTATAAGAGAGTCTCAGCTTGTGTTCAGTAGTAGCCTAGTGGGGTTATTCAGTTATTACTAGGCAGACCGCCCAACTTTGCAGGCATATTATTTGGCCACTGTCTTAAGAATCCAGGCACTCACTGTGTGTTTTTTTAAAGTATTTTTTTTTTGCAAAAACAACCGTTAAATGTGTCTAGCATGAAACCCCTAGAGATGCTCACTCGCAATTTGGCAAGATTAATCTTCTCTGAGGGGACTACCATGTCTGCAAATTTTGTTTCACAGCATGAAAAAATTTGTACCTGTTCTAACCCTGCAATATTTTAAACTTTAAGGTGTCTTGCATGAAATCCCTGGCACTGACGATCTATAATTTGACAGGTGTAAGCGCCCAGAATGGGTAGTCCAAAGGTTAAGCTGTTGTGTCCTTTGTCTTCAGAAATATTGCAAAGGGTATCCAAAGCCAATATGCACCAAGGAGTACGAGGCCCACTGCGCTTCTGATGGCAAGACGTATGACAACAAGTGTTTCTTCTGCAATGCATATATGTGAGTATATCAAAGAATCATGCAGTCTAAAGGACCCCAAGAGTCATGTACTCCAACCTCCTGGAATACAGGAATCTCTCCCCCCCCCCCCCGACATCTTTGTTGGAAGTTAAAAAGTACATGATTATATTTGCAATAAGCATGGTGAGATGTAAATAAAAATAATGGAAAAGAAAAAGAGAATCAGCACCCATGTAGCAGGAAAGTCAAGCAGGGGGACACCCCTCCCCTGGGAAGTGCAGGAATCATTTTGCAGAATGTCAGGTTCTAAGCCATGGCCCTGAGTTCTGTGTTGCTTATGAGGCCCAAAGGAACATGGTGAGCAGGGCTAATCTGTAGGTAGCCCTGAATTTGAAGATGGAGTGGATTGGGAGGGCTATTCACATGCACCACCCTCCTGACACTCTTATTGCTCCCGCTAAGAGTGATGGGGGGGGGGCAGGGGAAATATGCCCAAAAGGGCTCTATTGCCATCCCACCAGGCCAGACACAACGCAAAAGGTAGTAGGGTTGGCCCAGAAGAAAAATAACCAAAAAAGCCATCAGGGAATTAGGGGATAAAGGTAAAGGGACCCCTGACAATTAGGTCCAGTTGTGACCGACTCTGGGGTTGCAGCGTTCATTTTGCTTTATTGGCTGAGGGAGCCGGCGTACAGCTTCTGGGTCATGTGGCCAGCATGACTAAGCTGCTTCTGGTGAACCAGAGCAGTGAACGGAAACGCCGTTTACTTTCCCGCCGGAGCGGTACCTACTTATCTACTTGCACTGTGACGTGCTTTTGAACTGCTAGGTTGGCAGGAGCTGGGACCGAGCAACGGGAGCTCACCCCGTTGTGGGGATTTGAACCGCCGACCTTCTGATCGGCAAATCCTAGGGTCTGTGGTTCAACCCACAGCGCCACCCACGTCCCACAATTAGGGGATAGTAAGAACATTATTATGAAGGCCTACATTACAAAGGCCTACACTAGGTGTTTCCTTAATGTGGATCTTGGAATTGCTCTAGGAAAAGTCTGAACATTTGCTCCTGGAGAAGTTTGACACAGATGTACGATGAAGGCGGGAGAAGGGGGAACTTCTACAAATGGTAGACCTGAAAAGAATATTGTTCTTTCTTGCTCTATATTGGCTAGGCTGACAGGAAGCTGTTTTCCAGGATCTCAGACAGGATTCCTCCTCAGCCCTTTCCCATCCCAAAGACAAAGAGCAATGATGGCATAAGCTTTCTCACCTATATAGTATTTCTCTTTAAGGAGTTATAATGAAAGCTGCATCTTATGAATTCTCATATTTATTTACTTCTTTTTTTCTCATCAGCGAAAGTGGAAGAAAGCTGAAACTGAAATACAAAGGAGAATGCAAAAAAGCTTAAGATGCACAAGACTATGAAACATCAAAAAAAGAAGTCCCATTTCTTTTTAAGCTCCACTCATTGCATCACTACAAAACAAATCCATTCTTCGCTTTGCTTATCCTCTGTGAGCCAGTGAATATCTCGCAACATCTTAATTCGGTTTATCAATAAATAAGCTCAGCAACATTATCAAACTCTCCATACATTTATTGGTGTATTATCTTTTCTTAAAATTATTGTATGATTTGGACAAGAGATTGGTGTCGAAGTTTCTTACTAATAACGCACAATCAGGGAACTGAGCCAAACAATCAGTGGAATCTTCTCCCTTTCGACTATGACATTTCTGAGTTCTGGCAATTGAGTTCTGCAGATTAAAAAAACCCATCCCCCTGCTATGATGCATTTCTTTTCTTTTCTATTGGTTTTTAATAGGGGGGGAAAAACAGACAGAGAAAATTCAGTTGCCATCATATGAATTGATATATGCCATTCAAGTGGGTACCCAGCTACAACATTGTGCTAGCAGAAGAATTAATGTTAATGCAATGGGATTTCTCTCCCCCTTGCTTTCCCCACCTTGGTGTCCCACTGTGACGCCTATGTGGCTCTGCTGGATTTTGGAAATCCCTAGGGCAGGTTAGGCTATGCAGAGGAGGAGGAGGAAGAGGAGGAGGAGAGAAAGGGAGACGGTTCTGCTGCCCAAGGGGAACATAAGAAGCAGCTGCTGGATCAGGCCAATGGCCCACCAGATCCATCATCCTGTTCTGCATATGTCCAGTTGCCAAGTTCATTCATCTCTGAGATGCAGCAGCCATCTTGTTTTAGTGAGAGAGAAAAGCAGAAGAGCTCCTCACTTTCACAGGTATTGTTCCACAAGGAAATCTCAACAGAGCAGAGAAAATAGTGTCCGCCCATCAGCCTTTGCAACTGGAAGGCAATGCAACTGCTCATCAGAATATCTGCTTATGGCAGGGAATGGCAGGAAGTACCCACATGTTGTGCAAACACTGATAAAGTGTCAGGCTTCAATCCTATTCACTCTTCCTTGAAAGCAAAGCCTTACTTCATAAGGCTTAATGCTTAGGATCAGGAGAAGCGCCTCTGAGGGAAAACGTGGGACATAACTCAGCCAAGATTTGGAAACCTCCAAACTCTCTGAACCCAAGGTCCAGACTTTCTCCTGCCAGCTTCTTGTTGTTCCCAGGCTTCAATCCTATTCACTCTTCCTCGAAAGCAAATCCTTACTTCATAAGGCTTACTGCAGAGTAAAAATGCATAGGATCAAGAGAAGCACCTCTGAGGGACAAAGTAGGACATAGCTCTGCCAAGATTTGGAACCTTCAATACTCTCCGAACCCAAGGTCCAGATTTCTTCAGTCAGCTTCTTGTTTCCAAAATTGGCCAAGATCTATCATGTAAAACACATACAAACTTATGAGGGAAATTGACCAGAGAACTGCTATTGTGGTGAATTGGTGTGGACTATACATGGGTGGCTAATAAGCAAAGGCATAAGGGCTGGAGAGAGACGCTGGGGTGATTAGGAAGGAGACAAAGCAGAGTTAATGCCTCACAATTGTAGGTGCGACTCCTTAGTTCTATAGTTTTGCTGAATGATGGTTGCATCATCCTTCTTTTTAGAAGTATCAAGATCTTTCCAAACCACTGTGATCTCAATAGAATGAATATTGTTACCAAAGTCGAGTGTCTGCCCCTTTCTCTGCCAAGTGGTGGCAAAAGCCCATGGGGTCCCAGGCGCCCACACAGGGTCTGTGTTTCTTTGGAGAATTGAGGATGCGACAGAGACTGTTGTGGCTTTAAGAAATATGTTTTCTTAAGCTATATACACCTTCAATCTGCATGGAGGGAGTCCAGATCTTACAATTATGGCCATTTCAAGAGGCACTTGTACCCTACAGCAGCAAAGGCAGCCTTCAGACAGCCTTTAGACAGCCTTCCCAAGATGGATTCCAGCTCTTCTTCCTGCTTCTTCTTCCCAGCATCCTTTGCTTCCAGACTCCCTTTTCCTGTCACCTCAAACATACACTCCATCACCTTGTTAACATCCACATCGTGGATTCTTCCATGATGGCCCATCAAAGCCTTTTCTCATGTTAACAGGTTTGCTCTCTGCTAAGCCAACCAGGCTGGTTTGGATAAGACAGTCCAGGAATTCTCTGTCTGGCACAGCCCTGCAGCTTGTATTTTAATCCATATCCCAATTAATCAAAATCCTAGCATATAGTCATTTCTAGGGTTTTTTGGGGGGTGTCCCCTTTTAAATCTATGGCAATATGCTATTTCAAAGTGAATCAGAAAAATCGGGGAGGTGACCTTGGGTGAATACTCTGAGCATCAGAAGAACATAAAAATAGCATTGGTGGATCATGCCCATGTCTCTTCTGTCCCAGCATCCTGTTCTCACAGCTGACAACCAGATACCTATGGGATGCCTGCCAGCAGGACCTGAGGGCAAAAACACTGGACCCAGCTGCTGTTTTCCCAGTAACTTCTATTCAGAAGAAAATGGCCTCAAACAATGGAAATCCAAGATGCTCACGCCATACATTCATGGCTTGTTTTCTCCTATCACCAAATCTTGTTTTCTCTGTGCTTGTTTTCCACTTCTGGGGTTTTCAAATAATTAAAGATAATAGGTCTGTTTGACGTATATACCGTTTTTCTACTGCTTCCTTGGACAACCTTTACAATACCTCTATTATTTTATAGCTTACATGTTGAACAACTAGGGCGCTTTCCATGGGTTTTCATGATAGCGACATCTAAACTCCCCATCCCCGGAATATTTATATCTGAAATCAGTGTTGGCTAAGAATACATGTAACAAATTGTTGTTGTTGTTTTGTGAATACTATATGACATGCAATTTGTCACTGGAGTCTTTTTTCAGCCTTGCTTTGGCTTATGGTCAAGACAAGCTACTTTGCATGCAACTTCCTAAGCTACTGGTTTCCCCAGTAATAAATTAAATTATTTTTGGCGAATGCTATACGATATGCAATTTATCACTGGTGCCACAAAGATGTCTATATATTTAGGGAAGGAGTCCAGACCTCACTGCAGGCAGTGAAATCTGAGAAGCATCTACTGCTTGGAAAAACACTAAGAGGCAGACAGAACTAAACTCACCAGCATCATCATGAAGCCAGGCAGCTTTTTCCTCCTCACTCTGATGGTCTTCTTTTTGTACTCAGGTGAGTCATATTTCATATTGCATACGTTCTCTTTCTCAGAAAGGTGTAGGGACCAAATAGTCCATGGACTATTCATGTCTTCAAATGAGTGTAGGAAGGCTCCACCTGTGGTGGCCAAATCCAGTTAAAATCTCCCTGCAAATGTTGGTGTTCACTGGCAGAAAGCTAATGGAAGGAGGGGACATTGTAGTCAAACATAGGGACACTAAGGACAGGGACACACATCCCCCCAAAACACACACACACTTGTACCTTTTTCTCATTCTTTTGAACACTGAAACATGTCTGTTCTCAAGGTTCCTCCTATATGAAATTATACATGGCAGGAAGAACCAGAATGAATGCCTTGCTATTTGAGATTAACTCTATCAAATAAAGATACTCTACATCAGGGCTCTACATTGCACAAGGTGCCCACCACTATTCACACAATAGGAGCCTTTTTGAAAACTGAGACTCGAAACATTAATGATCCCTGAAGCTACCACCACCATGCTCCCTCCTTTCTTCATGGTCTCCACGTGGCTCTTGTGACATAAAAAGTGGACCTAGCCATGATTCTAAACACGCAAAGCACCACAGCAAGGCATTCAAGGGAAATCAACAGAACTGGGTCCCAGTTAGTTATGGACGAAACCAGTATATACAGTTGTTGTTCGAGGACCCGATCCCCGCGTAGTGGAATGAAAACACAAGGACACGTGATATAAGGTTAATGGGCAAGAAAAGGCCACAACTTTATTGATTACAGCAAGTGAAAAGGTATTGGCTTAGGCATTGGATTACGTCAGCTGAGTCTAAAACAAGGGGGGTTTATTAACCAGTAGGTCGAGCCTGTTGATGCTAATCCAACTATGGGCTCTCCCCTGATGTCACCGAGGGTCGTGCCATGGCCTCCCGCCAAGCAGGCATCAGACAGAATACACGACCGCCAGATTCCTTTAACGGAATACCCAAAATTGAAGGCGCAGGCGATGGCCACACCTAGCCCTTCAACACACCACAACACATTATTCCAATGCCTAACCTACCCACCAATACCACGAAAGTTGTGACGATTGCTACGAGGTAGGCAAAAAAAACAAAAAGCCTAATGCCAAATGGAAAAATTCCTACCAGCCCCCCCGGACAACCAGGGCAACCAACCTAAGGTCCATAGCAAGGCCAAAAGAAAACTGAGACCCTGAGCTCTAAGGGAGTGGAGGGTGGGTGATTCGCGATGGGACGACAAAAAGTGAGGCCGTAAGGCTGGTGCTGCAGCAATTTAGGCTGCTAAACACGCCCCCTCGCAGGCACCTCGCAGGCCCGTGGGCATAGGCGCCAGTCAGGTGAGTGGGAGGCAGGGGGCTAACGCCCCCTGCTTGAGGTGGAGTCTGGCTCCCAACCACAACCACTCCCCTCTCTTGCAGGAGGAGAGTCTTTATTTGTATTTAGTGTAGTTAATGGACTGAACCATTTCCCATTGATTTGCTTGTCTTCCTATCCATGCTCAGTGACATTTAAAGGAAATTGCATATTGCCAAGGCACTTTTTAGGATAACATAGGATGTACAAGATACAATGCACTCCACTTTTCAGTTCCTAGAAATAAATGTTATCAAATGGACTATTATGCAGCATATGGATTTGCGAAATAATTTTCACATTTTCTGTGTTTTGCCTCTAGATGTTGTTGTGAAAGCATCATTTGAAAAGGTAAGTGGGAAATCATTTATTCTTATGATAGAACATGGAAGTAGCATGGAGTTAAGATAAGTGAATTTATACTTCTTTTGGAATTTTAAAATATTCTGTGTGTGTGTGTGTGTGTGTTTATGAATGTGTCAATTTTTATAATAGAATTTAAAATACAGGCAACAAAAACACATTGACACAAATATAACATACAAGAGCTGGGTTTTTCCCAGGATTTCACATCTCTAGTCCCATCCCTTTTTTTAAAAAAAGGCGGTGGGATTATTATTAGTTCCAGTTGCTACCTACAGTTTGTAAGAAAGTCTCAGCTTGTGTTCTGTAGTAGCCTACTGGGGTTATTCTGTTATTACTAGACAGACCGCCCAACCTTGCAGACATGTTATTTGGCCACTGTCTTAGGAATCCAGGCACCCATGTGGTTTTTTTAAAGTATTTTTTTGCAAAAACAACCGTTAAATGTGTCTAGCATGAAACCCCTAGAGCTGCTGACTCGCAATTTGGCAAGATTAATCTTCTCTGAGGGGACTACCATGTCTGCAAATTTTGTTTCACAGCATGAAAAAATTTGTACCTGTTCTAACCCTGCAATATTTTAAACTTTAAGGTGTCTTGCATGAAATCCCTGGTACTGAGGATCCATAATTTGACAGGTGTAAGTGCCCACAATGGGTAGTCCAAAGGTTAAGCTGTCGTGTCCTTTGTCTTCAGAAATATTGCAAAGGGTATCCAAACCAAATATGCACCATGGAGTACCAGGCCCACTGCGGTTCTGATGGCAAGACCTACGGCAACAAGTGTGTCTTCTGCAATGCATATATGTGAGTATATCATGGAATCATAGAGTTAGAAGGGACCCTGAGAGTCATTTAGTCCAACCTCATGCAGTGCAGGAATCTCCCCCCCCCCCGACACCTTTGTTGGAAGTTAAAAAGTACATGATTATATTTGCACTAAGCATGGTGATGTTCAGTTTCTGTTAATTGATTCTCATGAAAACTTACAGATTCTGGCTTCACACAATTAACTCAAGGCAGTGTCAATTTACTCTTGGCAGAAAGCCAAGGTCTGCTTGACCTAGAAACTACTTACTCTGATTGGTTAACGACCAGCACTCAACTCTGTTATCTAGGAATGCTAGCACAGTTTGGTGTTAGGTGGGTTAGGTGTGTTAGGAGTAGGAGTAGGAGTAGGAGTAGGAGTAGGAGTAGGAGTGCTGTGTATGGTTAAGAGTGAGAGAGAAAGAAAGGATTTATTTTGCTTTGTTTTTGTATGTAGAAACTCTGCTGGTTTCTTTTCCCTTTTAATAAATCCTGTAAATAGTTATTCTGAGTCTAGCTGACTAGTCATTTCCACCGCAACTAGCTTCTTTGCTGTGCAGGAAAACTCTGCTACGTTTGGGCTAAAGCCATTAGAGCTATGCCTGACACTTCAAAGTTCCATGAGGTGAGATGTAAATAAAAGAATGGAAAAGATAAAGAGAATCAGCACCCATGTAGAAGGAAAGTCAAGCAGGGGGACACCCCTCCCCTGGGAAGTGCAGGAATCATTTTGCAGAATGTCAGGTTCTAAGCCATGGCCCTGAGTTTTGTGTTGCTTATGAGACCCAAAGGAACATGGTGAGCAGAGCTAATCTGTAGGTAGCCCTGAATTTGAAGATGGAGTGGCTTGGGAGGGCTATTCACATGCACCACCCTTCTGGCACTCTTATTGCTCCCGCTAAGAGTGATGGGGGGGCAGGGGAAATATGCCCAGGAGGGCTCTATTGCCATCCCACCAGGCCAGACTCAACGCAAAAGGTAGTAGGGTTGGCCCAGAAGAAAAAAAACCAAAAAAGCCATCAGGGAATTAGGGGATAAAGGTAAAGGGACCCCTGACCATTAGGTCCAGTTGTGACCAACTCTGGGTTGCAGCGTTCATTTTGCTTTATTGGCCAAGGGAGCCGGCGTACAGCTTCTGGGTCATGTGGCCAGCATGACTGAGCCGCTTCTGGTGAACCAGAGCAGTGAACGGAAACGCCGTTTACTTTCCCGCCGGAGCGGTACCTACTTATCTACTTGCACTGTGACGTGCATTTGAACTGCTAGGTCAGCGGGAGCTGGGACCGAGCAACGGGAGCTCATCCATCGCGGGGATTTGAACCGCCGACCTTCTGATCGGCAAGTCCTAGGCTCTGTGGTTTAACCCACAGCGCCACCCACGTCCCACAATTAGGGGATAGTAAGAACATTATTATGAAGGCCTACATTACAAAGGCCTACACTAGGTGTTTTCTTAATGTGGATCTTGGAATTGCTCTAGGAAAAGTCTGAACATTTGCTCCTGGAGAAGTTTGACACAGATGTACGATGAAGGCGGGAGAAGGGGGAACTTCTACAAATGGTAGACCTGAAAAGAATATTGTTCTTTCTTGCTCTATATTGGCTAGGCTGACAGGAAGCTGTTTTCCAGGATTCCTCCTCAGCCCTTTCCCATCCCAAAGACAAAGAGCAATGATGGCATAAGCTTTCTCACCTATATAGTATTTCTCTTTAAGGAGTTATAATGAAAGCTGCATCTTATGAATTCTCATATTTATTTACTTCTTTTTTTCTCATCAGCGAAAGTGGAAGAAAGCTGAAACTGAAATACAAAGGAGAATGCAAAAAAGCTTAAGATGCACAAGACTATGAAACATCAAAAAAAGAAGTCCCATTTCTTTTTAAGCTCCACTCATTGCATCACTACAAAACAAATCCATTCTTCGCTTTGCTTATCCTCTGTGAGCCAGTGAATATCTCGCAACATCTTAATTCGGTTTATCAATAAATAAGCTCAGCAACATTATCAAACTCTCCATACATTTATTGGTGTATTATCTTTTCTTAAAATTATTGTATGATTTGGACAAGAGATTGGTGTCGAAGTTTCTTACTAATAAGGCACAATCAGGGAACTGAGCCAAACAATCAGTGGAATCTTCTCCCTTTCGACTATGACATTTCTGAGTTCTGGCAATTGAGTTCTGCAGATTAAAAAAACCCATCCCCCTGCTATGATGCATTTCTTTTCTTTTCTATTGATTTTTGATAGGGGAAAAAAACAGACAGAGAAATAAGAGAAAAGTACACATTGAAAATTCAGTTGCCATCATATGAATTGATATATGCCATTCAAGTGGGTACCCAGGTATATCATTGCACCAGCGCAAGAATTAATGTTAATGCTATGGGATTTCTCTCCCCCTTGCTTTCCCCACCTTGGTGTCCCACTGTGTCGCCTATGTGGCTCTGCTGGATTTTGGAAATCTCTGGGGCAGGTTAGGCTATGCAGAGGAGGAGGAAGAGGAGGAGGAGGAGAGAAGGGGAGACGGTTCTGCTGCCCAAGGGGAACATAAGAAGCAGCTGCTGGATCAGGCCAATGGCCCACCAGATCTATCATCCTGTTCTGCATATGCCCAGTTGCCAAGTTCATTCATCTCTGAGATGCAGCAGCCATCTTGTTTTAGTGAGAGAGAAAAGCAGAAGAGCTCCTCACTTTCACAGGTATTGTTCCACAAGAAATCTCAACAGAGCAGAGAAAATAGTGTCCGCCCATCAGCCTTTGCCATTGGAAGGCTACTCAACTGCTCATCAGAATATACGCTTATGGCAGGGAATGGCAGGAAGTACATACATGTTGTGCAAACATCTGATAAAGTGTCAGGCTTCAATCCTATTTGCTCTTTCTTGAAAGTAAAGCCTTACTTCATAAGGCTTAATGCTTAAGATCAGGAGAAGCGCCTCTGAGGGAAAACGTGGGACATAGCTCTGCCAAGATTTGGAAACCTTCAATCTCTCTGAACCCAAGGTCCAGACTTTCTCCTGCCAGCTTCTTGTTTCCAAAATTGGCCAAGATGTATCATGTAAAACACATACAAACTTATGAGGGAAATTGGCCAGAGAACTGCTAGTGTGGTGAATGGAGAGGTGATGTTGGTGTGGACTATACATGGGTGGCTAATAAGCAAAGGCATAAGGGCTGGAGAGAGACGCTGGGGTGATTAGGAAGGAGACAAAGCAGAATTCATGCCTCAAAATTGTATTGCAACTCCTTAGTTCTAAAGTTTTGCTGAATGATGGTTGCATCATCCTTCTTTTTAGAAGTATCAAGAAATTTCCAAACCACTGTGATCTCAATAGAATGAATATTGTTACCAAAGTCGAGTGTCTGCCCATTTCTCTGCCAAGTGGAGGCAAAAGCCCATGGGGTCCCAGGCGCCCACACAGGGTCTGTGTTTCTTTGGAGAATTGAGGATGCGGCGGAGACTGTTGTGGCTTTAAGAAATATGTTTTCTTAAGCTATATACACCTTCAATCTGCATGGAGGGGGTCCAGATCTTACAATTATGGCTATTTCAAGAGGGACTTGTGTAGAGGAGTTAATTAAAAAGTCCGAGTGCTGCCCATAAATCTCTCCAGACTGATTTATGTTCACCTTGTCGTCCGGCACGCCTCCGCCGCACGGACCTCTGCATACACTTCTTCGGCAGTAAAACACTTCAGCAGAATTGCGCAACAGCGTGTGATAAGGCTTGATTAACGAGCAAGGCAGATTTCTTTCTGTAGCTTCTTTTATTGTTACAAAAAACACGCAAACAAACTGAAAAACTATACTCCGGAGTGGAGCTGCATTTTTAGCTCCTTACTGTCTGAGCACACAGCTCAACAGAGAACACTTTCGATTTCCCACAGAACACACAGAGCATTCCAGACTGCTCACGTCACTTCCTGGCTTACGTCCCTGGTAAGCCCTCCCTTTCAGAGCCGAGGCACAGCAGTTTAACTCCTTACTGCTCTCAACACCCCCTCTTGCCTCGGATCTGAGGGCAAAATCGACCTTTGGTCGTTGCAAACCTAGACCTTCGTAAAACTCTCCATGTCTCTGGAAGGAGAGTGGCTTCGTGAAGCCATCAGCTAGGTTCTTCGCAGAGGGACAATACTTCAGCGCTACTAATCCCTCCTGAACGCTTTGACACACATTCCGAACTCTCAGTGCTTCACAAGCTACAAGCGTTCTCTGAGTCTCTGCTCTACACTGTGGTTGTCCAGTGGGTTTCAAACAGTAAACCCACCTGCAACCTACAGCCTGTTTGCCTGGTGGCAACTCTGTGAGTGAAAAAACACCTAGATCTTTCATGGGCTTCATCTCTTTGTCCATTGCCTTGTGCCACTCAACTGCTTCTTCCTCAGGTAAACTCTGAATATCCTCAAAGGAATCAGGTTCACATCTAGCTGAACCTACCCAGACACCTGAAGCCTCATACCGATCAGGAGGTCTCCTTGTCCTCGCTGATCTCCTCAGTGTGAACCTTGGTGACACTGCTTCTCCTTCCTCAACCTCAGCATCTTCCCCCTCTGACCTGCTGTGCCTCTTGGGCTTCACAGCTGGCTCAACGGGTGAAGAAGGCTCACTCTTTTGCTCAAGCTTGACACTTGCCTGAGGAGGTGTTCTAGGTTCCCCCCTCTGAGGGATCCTAAGCTGTCCCTGCCTTGGACTTTGTTGCTCTGGACCTTGGTCCCTTGCAACCACTTCTTCTTCCTCCTCAACGTCTGAGTCATAGGACTGTTGCAAAATCACGTCTGGATTTGCGTGCAGACGTTCCCAACCAGCTTGTTCACAGAACTCAGCACTATTACTCACAACCAGTCTTGACTGATCACCACTAGGGTATGCAAACCTCCAGGCCTTTGAGCCAGGCTCATACCCTACAAAGATCATCCTCTTTGCCCTTGGCTCGCCTTTCTTGCGTAGAGCCTTTGGAATAAGCACCCAGGCTTCACAACCAAACACACGGAAGTAATTAACCTTGGGCTTTTTCCATTCAGTAAGAAATACGGTGTATTTCCCACACTGGAGTTGTACACTCCGTTCTGTGTATGTACCACATATTTCCAAGCTTCAGACCAGAACTTTTGGGGTAGCCCTGCGTCCCACAGGATCGCAGACACTGCTTCTTGCACCGTCCTGTTCTTCCTCTCTGCCACGCCATTCTGTTGCGGAGAGTAAGGAGCAGTGAGTCTGTGGCTTATCCCCTTCTCCCTAAAGAAATCCTGCAAAGCAGAACCAGTGAATTCTGAACCTCAATCACTTTGAAAACTTTTTACTTTGGTGGAATATGTCACCTCCACTGCTGTGATCCAATCCCTGATCACCTTTGCTGCCTCTGCTTTGCTTCTCAAAGCAAAGGTCCAAGAATTTCTCGAAAAATCGTCAATCAGAAGCAGAGAGAATTTTGACTTCCCCAATGATTCCACCGACATTGGGCCACACAAATCTGAGTGAATCAACTCAAAAGGTTGTGTGGTTCGTCTCTCTGACTTCGGATAGGAGCAAGTTACAATTTTAGACTGTTTACACGCATTGCAATCTAAAAACTTGTCACAACTCTTAAATTCGCACCCTTCGGTTAAACTTGGGGCTTTCCTGAGAAATGACCACCCCGTGTGGGCAAAACGGCGATGCCAAATATGTGAACAACCATTGTGGGGCGCTACATTCACACATTGCCCCTTGGCGTCTTCTGCGTCCTCTTCACCTGTGGACAAAGACAGATTAACAGTAAACAAATTGTCTTTAGCATGCACTGTATAGACATGTTCTCCATTCTTATAGAAATCGCACCTATCACCTGCAAAAGAAATTTTAAACCCTTCTTTAAGCAAATCATGTACACTTAACAGACAATTAGTCAAACCAGGCACTACAAAAGCCTTGACTTCTTGCTTAAGAAAAGGACAGTAAAACAACCCTGTCTCAGTCAGTTTCGTTTTCGAACCGTCTGCTACGATACAAAACTTTCCAGTCTCAACTCTCCTGCGGTTCCGTAAAAGACCAGGAGATGGCACTAAAGTATGTGTCGCTCCTGAGTCAATTATGACTGCTAGAGGATCGTTGTGTTGACATTTCTGGGTCGCCATAGCAACAACCCCCCTCTCACTGTCCCCTTGACTGGGATCTGTGTCGACGTCCTTCACAGTAGCCATTGTTGCAACTCTCAGTTGCCATGGAGACTGGACTTCTCTCAACGTTCTCACACAAGTCCATGGCTCTTATCTCTCCTCTCTCCAGATGGCCGACCTTGAAGGCTTCCACTGCAGCCAGCTTCTCACGGGAAGGCTCCTGAGCTTCTTTGAGTAAACAACTTTTGGTAGTAGCCTTTGGAGAAAGAGGCTTCTCTCAGCAATGGGGCTCCCAGGACGATAACCTGCACCCCCTCTGGTGGGTCTGGGGTCCTCCAAGCTTGGCCCCTCTCCAGGCTCATCAAACAGCAACATCTCAGCATCAAAACAGCTTTCTGCAGCATTGCAAGTAACAGTCCCTTCGCCCCCTTACAGCAGCAAAGACAGCCTTCAGCAGGTCTTCCCAAGATGGAGCCCAGTTCTTCTTCCTGCTACTTCTTCCCCCCAGCATCCTTTGCTTCCAGACTCCCTTTTCCTGTCACCTCAAACATACACGCCATCACCTTGTTAACATCCACATCGTGGATTCTTCCATGATGGCCCATCAAAGCCTTTTGTCATGTTAACAGGTTTGCTCTTCACTAAGCCAACCAGACTGGTTTGGATATGACAGTCCAGGAATTCTCTGTCTGGCACAGTCCTGCAGCTTGTATTGTAATCTATATCCCAATTAATCAAAATCCTAGCATATAGTCATTTCTAGATTTAATCAATTTGAAATAATAAGTGTTTGACGAATATAATTTGTTTGTATTGCTTTCTGGGAGAACAATACCTCTTTTATTTTATGGCTTACATGCTGAACGAGTAAGGCTCCTTTGTTTTTCTTTGTACTAAAACAATTGCCTATGATCAAAAGAATCCCAACATTTCTAAAACTGTTTTGTTTCTACCTCATTTCTTGTGACCTGCAACAGCAATGTCATCATCACACCAGAAGCCGTAGTTCTTAAGAAGCAGGTTGCCAAATGTTTATTGCATACACGTGGAATGTGTATTGAAAGGGAAACCATTAAAATTGGTACAAGACATTGCAGTCTTGTGTAATCACATTTGCATGTGTAAATATTTCTCAGAAATTGGGAGATTTCATCATCAAGGCTGCAGAAACTTCCATAAATACATGGAAGAGATACGAGACCTCAGTGGAATCTGAAAAGCATCTACTGCTTGGAAAAGCACTAACAGGCCAACAGATCCAAACCCACCAGCAAAATCATGAAGCCAAGCAGCTTTCTCCTCCTCACTCTTAGTTTGAGAAACACAATAACTTGCATTCCATCTTGTCCCCTAGAACTGCAAGGGAACATTTTGGTTCCTAATGTAAGCCATTTTCACCACAGAAAATCAGTCAGAATTCTGACTAGTAAAATCTTCCCATTTCAATAAACACAACAGACATTGCAAGTGGAACTGTCAATATGAGCAGCGTTGTTTCGGAATACCTTACTTCAGCAACATCTGCACTATGCAGCAGCGTACTTTGTTAAAGGTCCCTTCAGAGAGCTACAATTCCCAGAGAATTCCTTATTCCATGGAACTCTGGGAATTGTAGTTCTGTAAGGGGAATAGAGTTTCCTAACAACTCTCAGCTGCAAACAACAGACTACACTTCCCAGGATTCCTTAGGAGAAACCATAGTTTAAAGTGGTATGTATAGTCTGGGTGATGCCATAGTTGCTTGGCAAATCATGGGTTGATCAGTAACACAGACACCATATTTTTGTGAGAGTTTACAAATTAGGAAAAAACTTCAAAGTATAGTCTGGATTAGGGGTCAGCAAACTTTCTCAGCAGGGGGCCCTCAGACCTTGTGGGGTACTGCACTATATTTTGGAGAAAAAAATGAACGAATTCCTATGCCCCACAAATAACCCAGAGATGCATATTAAATAAAAGGGCACCTTCTACTCATGTAAACCACACTGATTCCCGGACCATCCATGGGCTGGATTTAGAAGGTGATTGGGCCGGATCCAGCCCCTGGGCCTGAGTTTGCCTAACCATGGTCTGGATGGAAGCATGATTATGAGACCATATTTTTATGCCTTTCAACTGACAAAAGTGAATCAAGGAATTTGAATATGTGGCTGTATCCCACCTCTGGAGAATCACTGTTGTTGTTGTCGTTACCTCACACATCTGAATGGGTTGCCCCAGCCACTCTGGGCAGCTTCCAACAAAATATAAAAACACAGTAAGGATATATGTATGGTGACTTACTTCTCATCCTACCAAAACATTCCCAGTGTCATCGTAAGTAGATATGGAACAATTTGGAGGTTTTGAATATATCTTTCTCTTCTATCATGTTATCATCACTTTAATTTGTTTTATAAAAAGAAATAATTATTTCTATACGTACCGGACATTAAAGCAGAAATTACACTGGTTGCCATAGACCTTTCCATCAGAACCACAGGGAGGCATAAATTCCAGGGTGCAGTATGTTTTATCTGGGCCAAAGTCCTTGCAATAGTCCTGCAAAAAGAGTGGCATTCTAAATCTGTCACCCTGTTAAATAAAACTAAGTTCCACTTTACAAAAGAAATAGTGATGTACCCACCAAACTTTTACATTTGCTCACCAGCTCAACATAACTTATTTTTTAAAGTGCAATTTGTATTCAGTTTTGTAGAGTCATACATATTTGCAACAAAGAAACAAAAACCAAAAAAATGAAGAAATAGGAAACACAACAGTCATAATTTCATATGCATTATATTATCTCAAATAAATATTTTGGTTCAAATGAAGCATGCGCTTTGTTATTTCAGTATTCAATAAACTTTGCCCAATTCTGTCTAAACATACTAAGTTTATGCCTTCTTTCACTCTTGATACCTTATAAAAAATTCCACAACTGCAAAAATGAAGGTTTTTTTGCTTCCAATTCTGTTAAGAGAGGATTGATACCTGCCACTCCCAATATCTAGAATAACACAGTCATGCTGCTTACCTGAATCTGAATACATTGACCTCCATACTTCACAGCCACATTCTTGTTGGATTCCCTGGGTAAGAAAGAGAGAGCAACAGGGTGAATAAAAATGGACTCTTCTTGAAAAAAATTGTCCAGTCCTCTTCTGCATAGCCTAACCTGCCTCCCTCGGGGATTTCCCAAATGCACCAGAGAAATCAAGGACACCCAAGTGGGAAAAAGCCTCTCCTCCTTACAGAGGGGAGGAGTTGTGGGCAGGAGCCGTTTCCCACATTGGCAGGGGGCGTTCCAGCCCCCTGCCCAGCTGAACTGGCTGCTGCGCCACACCCCCAGGCAGCCAGCCAACCAGCTGTAGGCTTGGGGGTGGAGTTTTGCTGCCCAAACGTAGCTGCGGTAGCACTTCCCTTTCATTCCGCTGCTGGTTTTCGTCAGATCCAATTTTATCCAATGCCTAAGCCAATACCTCTCACATGCTGTAATTAATAAAGTTGTGGCCATTTTTAGCCCATTAACCTAATATACCATGTCCATGTCTCTTTCTTATCCCCAAGCCGGTGGCGGGTCCTTGAATCACAAACAAGGAGGAGAGAAATTCCATTGCAATAACATTAATTAATAACATGAATAACATTAATTTTTGATTCAGGTAGGTAGGCGTGTTGGTCTGATGCAGTTGAAATAAATATAAACTTTTGTGTGCATGCACACTTCTTCAGATATTTTTATTAATTCTTGAGCTAATTCAAGGATGTAGTTGAAACCAACCTGGGTGGCATATATCAATTTATATTGGGGTAATTGAATTTTCTATGAATATGACAAAGTTGTTGATGGGCCAACTTGGAATCCACGATGTGGATGTTACCTAGGTGATGGGGTGTATGTTTGGGGTGACAGGAAAAGGTTGTCTGGAAGCAAAGGGTGCTTGGAAGAAGAAGCAGGAAGAAGAGCTGGGATCCATCTTGCGAAGGTTGACTGAAGGCTGCCTTCACTGCTGTGGGGTACAAGTCCCTCTTGACATGCCCATAATTGTAATATCTAGACTCCCTTCACGCAAATCAAAGGTGTACATAGCTTAATAAACCATATTTCTTAAAGCCTCGACAGTCTCTGCTGCATCCTCAATTCTCCAAAGAAACACAGACCCTGTGTGGGTGCCTGGGACCCCATGGCTTTTGCCACCGCTTGGCAGAGAGAGGGGCAGGCATTCGACTTTTGTAGCGATATTCATTCTATTGAGATCACAGTGGTTTGGAAAGATCTTGATACTTTTAAAAAGAAGGATAATGCAGGACATATGCAGAACAGGATGATGGACCTGGTGGGCCATTGGCCTGATCCAGCAGCTGCTTCTTACATTCCCCTTGTGCAGCAGAACGGTCTTCCCTTCTCTCTCCTCCTCCTCTGCATAGCCTAACCTGCCCTAGGGATTTCCCAAATCCACCAGAACAACATAGGCAACACAGTGGGAGACCCAGGTAGGGAAAGCAAGCAGGAGAGAAATCCCATTGCATTAACATTAAGTCTTCTGCTGGCACAATGATGTAGCTGGGTACCCAATTGAATGGCATATATCAATTTATATTATGGCAATTGATTTACTATGTGTATTTTTTTCTTATAACTCTGGTGTTTTTTTTAATTTGCTTTGATTAAAAATCAATATAAAAGCAAAGAAATGTATCATGGCAAGTCCCGAGAATAGCTGTGGATTACTGTTTGGGGGGCCGTCTTGTGGCTACCTCCTTCCTAATCAGAGTGACTGTATCTGCAAAAAACTTTGCAAAAGCTTTGGGACAGTGTTTGGGGGGCATCTTGTGGCGCCATTATGGAGTGCTTATTTCCAATGCTATTTAATATCTACATGAATCCATTGGGAGAGGTCAGTAGGAGTTTGGGAGTGAGGTGCCATCAGTATGCTGACGACACTCAGTTCTACTTTGCCATAACATCTGAATCCAGAGAGGCTGCACAGTACCTGGGCCATTGCCTGGAAGCAGTGGTGAAATGGATGAATAAAATCAAGCTGAGGTTGAAACCTGGCAAGATGGATGCACTGTGGTCCCCGTGTCCAAGAAATTGGTCCATTGCCTATCCTGGATGGGGTACCAGGCAGAGTTCAAGGTATTCCCATTAGCGTATAAAGCCCTTAACAACCTGGGACCAGTTTACCTACGAGATCGCCTAACCCCCAGAGTCAGCCCACCCAGATTGGAGAAATGAAACAGACAGCACCCCCCACTGGCACCTCGCTTGCCCCACCACTGCCAGAGAAGCAAATCCAGGCAACTTCATGATTGTAATGGTGGATTTGTCAGCCTCTTAGTGCTTAGAAATGGAAATGGAATATTACAGAGAACTGCAGTGTCCTGTACCAATTTCAACAGTTTCCTTTTAGTGCACAATTCAAGAAACATTTGGCAACCAGCCAGTTAGCAAATAGTACGCGGAACAGCTTGCTGTCTCAAGCATAAGTCATAGCAAATATAACAGATATTTTCAAGGTAAATCAATAAAAATGAATTAAAAGACAGTAACATTCTCAGTTAACTTTATTGCAATGTTTCACGTGGGTTTCTAGAGAAGGGTGATATCATTTCATTGCGGCTGAAGTAAATACAGCTCGATATCTGCTGGACCCACTGCCAGCCAACATGTACTGTTTTCCACTTCTGCCCATGGGCTCAAATGCACACACCATAACATATACATGCTCTGGACATGCCACTTTTCAAAACTGGAGAAGGTTTTGAGAAGAAAAGCCCTGTTGGATCTGGCTGAGGGTCCAAGTCAAAGTTCAGCATCCAGAAGTGGCACATTGGGTGGGCCAGAGCTGTGGGGCTGCCCTCCTGCCACTGCAGCCACTGTAGCTTACCTGAAGTAAGCGCTATTATGTTCTGATGCAAAGATATTACAAAATACCTGACACTTTTAAAAAGAAGGCAATGCAACCAGCACTCTCCAAAATCACCGTACCGTTGAGTCCCATTTACAATTGTGAGACTTCTATCCTTAGAAGTATCAAGGATTTGCCTTGCCACTGCGATCTCAATAGAATGAACATGCCACTTCAAGAACAATCTCCAAGGGAAAATGGGGGAGATATTGTTGGGGCCATACTCTGAGGATCGGAAGTGTGGTTTAATCAGAACATAAGAATAGCGCTGGTGGATCATGCCCATGTCTCTTCTGTCCCAGCATCCTGTTCTCACAGCTGACAAACAGATGCCTATGTGATACCTGCAAGCAGGACCTGAGGGCAAAAACACTGGAACGACCTTCTGTTTTCCCAGTAACTTGTATTCAGAAGAAAATGGCCTCAAACAATGGAAATCCAAGATGCTCACGCCATACATTCATGGCTTGTTTTCTCCTATCAAGCAAATCTTGTTTCCCCTATGCTTGTTTTCCACTTCTGTAGTTTTAATCAATTTGAAATAATAAGTGTTTGACGTATATAATGTGTTTGTATTGCTTTCTGAGACAACAATACCTCTTTTATTTTATGGCTTACATGCTGAACGAGTAAGGCTCCTTTGTTTTTCTTTGTACTAAAACAATTGCCTATGATCAAAAGAATCCCAACATTTCTAAAACTGTTTTGTTTCTACCTCATTTCTTGTGACCTGCAACAGCAATGTCATCATCACACCAGAAGCCATAGTTCTTAAGGAGCAGGTTGCCAAATGTTTATTGCATACACGTGGAATGTGCATTGAAAGGGAAACCATTAAAATTGGTACAAGACATTGCAGTCTTGTGTAATCACATTTGCATGTGTAAATATTTCTCAGAAATTGGGAAGATTTCATCATCAAGGCTGCAGAAACTTCCATAAATACATGGAAGAGATACGAGACCTCATCCATAACCAGTGGAATCTGAAAAGCATCTACTGCTTGGAAAAGCACTAAGAGGCCAACAGATCCAAACCCACCAGCAAAATCATGAAGCCAAGCAGCTTTCTCCTCCTCACTCTGATGGTCTTCTTTTTGTACTCAGGTGAGTAATATTTCATATTGCAAAATTTCTCTTTCTTGGAGAGGTGTAGGGACCAAACAGTCCATAGACTATTCATGTCTTCAGATGAGTGTAGGAAGGCTCTACCTGTGTTGACTAAATCCAGTTAAAATCTCCCTGCAAACCATGGTGTTCACTGTCTGAAAGCTTATGGAAGGAGGGGACATTGTTGTTAAGCATAGGGACACTGGGGGCAGGGACACACATCCCCCCAAAACACATACACACTTGAGCCTTCCCACATTCTTTTGGGCACTGAAACATGTCTGTTCTCAAGGTTCCTCATATATGAAATGATACATGCCAGAAAGAACCAGAATGAATCTCTTGCTATGTTAAATTTACTCTATCAAATAAAGATGCTGTACATCAGGGCTCTACATTGCACACAGCGCCCACCACTTTTCACACAATAGGAGCCTTTTTGAAAGCTGAAGCTCAAAACACTAATGCCCCCTGAAGCTACCATGTACCCTCTTTTCTTCATGGTCTCTTCGTGGCACTTGTGACTAAAAAAGTGGACGTAGCCATGATTCTAAACATGCAAAGCACCACAGCCAGGCATTCAAGGGAAATCAACAGAACTGGGTCCCAGTTAGTTATGGACTACACCAGTATATACAGTTATTTGTATTTAGTGTAGTTAACAGACTGAACCATTTCCCATTGATTTGATTGTCTTCCTATCCATGCTCACTGGCATTTGAAGGAAATTGCATATTGCCAAGGCACTTTTAGGATAACATAGGATGTACAAGATACAATGCACCTCACTTTTTAGTTCCTAGAAATAAATGTTATCAAATGGACTATTATGCAGCATATGGATTTGCGAAATAATTTTCACATTTTCTGTGTTTTGCATCTAGATGTTGTTGTGAAAGCATCATTTGAAAAGGTAAGTGGGAAATCATTTATTCTTATGATAGAACATGGAAGTAGCATGGAGTTAAGATAAGTGAATTTATACTTCTTTTGGAATTTTAAAATATTCTGTGTGTGTGTGTGTGTCAATTTTTAAAATAGAATTTAAAATACAGGCAACAAAAACAAATTGACACAAATATAACATACAAGAGCTGGGTTTTTCCCAGGATTTCACATCTCTAATCCCACCCCTTTAAAAAAAAATAAAAAAGTTGGTGGTATTATTATTAGTTCCAGTTGCTACCCACAATTTATAAGAGAGTCTCAGCTTGTGTTCAGTAGTAGCCTAGTGGGGTTATTCAGTTATTACTAGGCAGACCGCCCAACCTTGCGGGCATATTATTTGGCCACTGTCTTAAGAATCCAGGCACTCACTGTGTGTTTTTTTAAAGTATTTTTTTGCAAAAAAAAACCCCGCTAAATGTGTCTAGCATGAAACTCCTAGAGCTGCTCACTCGCAATTTGGCAAGATTAATCTTCTCTGAGGGGACTACCATGTCTGCAAATTTTGTTTCACAGCATGAAAAAATTTGTACCTGTTCTAACCCTGCAATATTTTAAACTTTAAGGTGTCTTGCATGAAATCCCTGGCACTGACGATCTATAATTTGACAGGTGTAAGCACCCACAATGGGTAGTCGAAAGGTTAAACTGTTGTGTCCTTTGTCTTCAGAAATATTGCAAAGGGTATCCAAACCAAATATGCACCATGGAGTACCAGGCCCACTGCGGTTCTGATGGCAAGACCTATGGCAACAAGTGTTACTTCTGCAATGCATATATGTGAGTATATCATGGAATCATAGAGTTGGAAGAGCCCCCGAGAGTCATGTAGTCCAACCTCATGCAGTGCAGGAATCTTCCCCCCCCCCCGACATCTTTGTTCTAAGTTAAAAAGTACTTGATTATATTTGCACTAAGCATGGTGAGATGAAAATAAAAAAAAAGGAAAAGAAAAAGAGAATCAGCACCCATGTAGAAGGAAAGTCAAGCAGGGGGACACCCCTCTCCTGGGAAGTGCAGGAATCATTTTGCAGAATGTCAGGTTCTAAGCCATGGCCCTGAGTTTTGTGTTCCTTATGAGACCCAAAGGAACATGGTGAGCAGAGCTAATCTGTAGGTAGCCCTGAATTTGAAGATGGAGTTGCTTGGGAGGGCTATTCACATGCACCACCCTTCTGGCACTCTTATTGCTCCCGCTAAGAGTGATGGGGGGGGCAGGGGAAATATGCCCAGGAGGGCTCTATTGCCATCCCACCAGGCCAGACACAACGCAAAAGATAGTAGGGTTGGCCCAGAAGAAAAATAACCAAATAAGCCATCAGGGAATTAGGGGATAAAGGTAAAGGGACCCCTGACCATTAGGTCCAGTTGTGACAGACTCTGGTGTTGCAGCGTTCATTTTGATTTATTGGCCGAGGGAGCCGGCGTACAGCTTCTGGGTCATGTGGCCAGCATGACTAAGCCGCTTCTGGTGAACCAGAGCAGTGAATGGAAACGCCGTTTACTTTCCCGCCGGAGCGGTACCTACTTATATACTTGCACTGTGACGTGCTTTTGAACTGCTAGGTTGGCAGGAGCTGGGACCGAGCAACGGGAGCTCACCCCGTCACGGGGATTTGAACCGCCGACCTTCTGATTGGCAAGTCCTAGGCTCTGTGGTTTAACCCACAGCGCCACCCACGTCCCACAATTAGGGGATAGTAAGAACATTATTATGAAGGCCTACAAGGGACGCGGGTGGCGCTGTGGGTTAAAGCCTCAGTGCCTAGGGCTTGCCGATCGAAAGGTCGCGGTTCGGATCCCCGCGGTGGGGTGTGCTCCCGCTGTTCGGTCCCAGCGTCTGCCAACCTAGCAGTTCGAAAGCACCCCTGGGTGCAAGTAGATAAATAGGGACCGCTTACTAGCGGGAAGGTAAATGGCGTTTCCGTGTGTGGCTCTGGCTTGCCAGAGCAGTGATGTCATGCTGGCCACGTGACCCGGAAGTGTCTTCGGACAGCGCTGGCCCTTGGCCTCTTTGAGTGAGATGGGCGCACAACCCTAGAGTCTGTCAAGACTGGCCCGTACGGGCAGGGGTACCTTTACCTTACATTACAAAGGCCTACACTAGGTGTTTCCTTAATGTGGATCTTGGAATTGCTCTAGGAAAAGTCTGAACATTTGCTCCTAGAGAAGTTTGACACAGATGTATGATGAAGGCGGGAGAAGGGAAATCTTCCATAAATGGTAGACCTGAAAAGAATATTGTTCTCTCTTGCTCAATATTGGCTAGGCTGACAGGAAGCTGTTTTCCAGGATCTCAGACAGGATTCCTCCTCAGCCCTTTCCCATCCCAAAGACAAAGAACAATGATGGCATAAGCTTTCCCACCTATATAGTATTTCTCTTTAAGGAGTTATAATGAAAGCTGCATCTTATGAATTCTCATATTTATTTACTTCTTTTTTTCTCATCAGCGAAAGTGGAAGAAAGCTGAAACTGAAATACAAAGGAGAATGCAAAAAAGCTTAAGATGCACAAGACTATGAAACATCAAAAAAAGAAGTCCCATTTCTTTTTAAGCTCCACTCATTGCATCACTACAAAACAAATCCATTCTTCGCTTTGCTTATCCTCTGTGAGCCAGTGAATATCTCGCAACATCTTAATTCGGTTTATCAATAAATAAGCTCAGCAACATTATCAAACTCTCCATACATTTATTTGTGTATTATCTTTTCTTAAAATTATTATATGATTTGGACGAGAGATTGGTGTCGAAGTTTCTTACTAATAACACACAATCAGGGAACTGAGTCAAACAATCAGTGGAATCTTCTCCCTTTCGACTATGACATTTCTGAGTTCTGGTAATTCTGCAGATTAAAAAAACCCATCCCCCTGCTATGATACATTTCTTTTCTTTTCTATTGATTTTTAATAGGGGGAAAAACAGACAGAGAAATAAGAGAAAAGTACACATTGAAAATTCAGTTGCCATCATATGAATTGATATATGCCATTCAAGTGGGTACCCAGCTACAACATTGCGCCAGCAAAAGAATTAATGTTAATGCAATGGGATTTCTCTCCTCCTTCTTTTCCCCACCTGGGTGTCCCAATGTGTCGCCTATGTGTCTCTGCTGGATTTTGGAAATCCCTAGGGCAGGTTAGGCTATGCAGAGGAGGAGGAAGAGGAGGAGGAGGAGGAGAGAAGGGGAGACAGTTCTGCTGCCCAAGGGGAACATAAGAAGCAGCTGCTGGATCAGGCCAATGGCCCACCAGATCCATCATCCTGTTCTGCATATGCCCAGTTGCCAAGTTCATTCATCTCTGAGATGCAGCAGCCATCTTGTTTTAGTGAGAGAGAAAAGCAGAAGAGCTCCTCACTTTCACAGGTATTGTTCCACAAGGAAATCTCAACAGAGCAGAGAAAATAGTGTCTGTCCATCAGCCTTTGCCATTGGAAGGCAACGCAACTGCTCATCAGAATATCTGCTTATGGCAAGGAATGGCAGGAAGTACCCACATTTTGTGCAAACATCTGATAATGTGTCAGGCTTCCATCCTATTCGCTCTTCCTTGAAAGCAAAGCCTTACTTCATAAGGCTTAATGCTTAGGATCAGGAGAAGCGCCTCTGAAGGAATACGTGGGACATAGCTCTGCCAAGATTTAGAAACCTCAATATTCTCCGAACCCAAGGTCCAGATTTCTTCTATCAGCTTCTTGTTTCCAAAATTGGCTAAGATATATCATGTATAACACATAATAATAATATAATAATAAATTTTATTTATATCCCGCCCTCCCCAGCCGAAGCTGGGCTCAGGACGGCTAACAACAATTAAATAATCAAACAATCAAATAATCCAACATTCTAAAAACATTCCATTATAAAAATTAATTAAAATCAGATTAATGACAACTGTTAAGCAAAATTCTGTGCAGGTTGCCAGAGGAGGGAGTCAGGCTGGGCCCTGACCAAAGGCCTGGTGGAACAACTCTGTCTTGCAGGCTCTGCGGAAAGATGTCAAGTCCCGCAGGGCCCTAGTCTCTTGTGACAGAGCGTTCCACCAGATTGGAGCCACAGCCAAGAAAGCCCTGGCTCTAGTTGAGGCCAACCTAACCTCTCTGAGGCCTGGGACCTTCAGGATGTTTTTATTTGCAGACCGTAGGTTTCTCTGTGGGGCATACCAGGAGAGGCGGTCCCGTAGGTACGAGGGTCCTAGGCCATATAGGGCTTTAAAGGTTAAAACCAGCACCTTAAACCTGATCCTGTACTCCACCGGGAGCCAGTGCAGCTGGTATAGTACCGGATGAATGTGATCTCGCAGCGAAGACCCCATAAGGAGTCTCGCCGCGGCATTCTGCACCCGCTGGAGTTTCTGGGTCAGTCTCAAGGGCAGCCCCACGTAGAGCGAGTTACAATAATCCAGTCTGGAGGTGACCGTCGCGTGGATCACAGTGGCTAGGTCAGGGCAAGAGAGATAAGGGGCCAACTGCTTAGCTTGGCGGAGATGAAAAAATGCCACCTTTGTTATAGCTGCAATCTGCGCCTCCATGGAGAGGGAGGTATCAAAGATTACACCCAAACTCTTAATGGACGGTGCTGGCACTAATTGCACCCCCGCAAGAGATGGGAGTTGCCCCCCCCCAATCCCATATCGTCCCGTCCCAGCCAGAGGACCTCTGTCTTCGAAGGATTTAACTTCAGCCGGCTTCCACGTAACCATCCAGCCACAGCTTCCAAACACCTGGTCAGTGTGTCTGGGGCTGAGTCAGGATGGCCATCCATCAACAGATAGAGTTGGGCGTCATCGGCATACTGATGGCAACCCAGCCCAAAACTCCGGACAAGCTGGGCGAGGGGGCGCATAAAGATGTTAAAAAGCATTGGGGAGAGTATTGCACCTTGAGGCACTCCACACACCAAGGAGTGGCGCGATGACAATTCCCCCCCAAGTGCCACCCTCTGTCCCCGACCAGAGAGAAACGAGCGCAGCCATTGAAGGACTGTGCCCTGGATCCCCACGTCGGCAAGGCGGTGGTCCAGGAGTTCGTGATCGACCATGTCGAAGGCTGCTGACAGATCTAAAAGAATCAGCAGCCCCGACCTGCCTCGATCCAGCTGCCTGCGGAGATCATCTGTTAGGGCGACGAGAGCCATCTCGGTCCCATGACCAGCGCGGAAGCCGGACTGGAATGGATCCAGAGCCGATGTTTCATCCAGAAACCTACCAAGCCTAAATACAAACTTATGAGGAAAATTGGCGAGAGAACTGCTAGTGTGGTGAATGGAGAGGTGATGTTGGTGTGGACTATACATGGGTGGCTAATAAGCAAAGGCATAAGGGCTGGAGAGAGACGCTGGGGTGATTAGGAAGGAGACGAAGCAGAATTCACTCCGCAAAATTGTATTGCAACTCCTTAGTTCTAAAGTTTTGCTGAATGATGGTTGCATCATCCTTCTTTTTCGAAGTATCAAAAAATTTCCAAACCACTGAGATCTCAATAGAATGAATATTGTTACCAAAGTCGAGTGTCTGCCCATTTCTCTGCCAAGTGGAGGCAACAGGCCCACACAGGGTCTGTGTTTCTTTGGAGAATTGAGGATGCGGCGGAGACTGTTGTGGCTTTAAGAAATATGTTTTCTTAAGCTATATACACCTTCAATCTGCATGGAGGGAGTCCAGATCTTACAATTATGGGCATTTCAAGAGGGACTTGTACCCTACAGCAGCAAAGACAGCCTTCAGCAAGTCTTCCCAAGATGGAGCCCAGTTCTTCTTCCTGCTACTTCTTCCCCCCAGCATCCTTTGCTTCCAGACTCCCTTTTCCTGTCACCTCAAACATACACTCCATCACCTTGTTAACATCCACATCATGGATTCTTCCATGATGGCCCATCAAAGCCTTTTGTCATGTTAACACGTTTGCTCTTCACTAAGCCAACCAGGCTGGTTTGCATATGACAGTCCAGGAATTCTGTCTGGCACAGCCCTGCAGCTTGTATTGTAATCTATATCCCAATTAATCAAAAACCTAGCATATGGTCATTTCTAGAGTTTAAGGGTGTCCCCACCCCTTAGATCTATGGCAATATACTGCTTCAAATAGAATTGGAAAATGATGAAGATGACCTTGAGGTAATACTCTGAGCATCGGAAGAACGCAAGAATACCCCTGCTGGATCATGCCCATATCTCTTCTGTCCCAGCATTCTGTTCTCACAGCTGACAACCAGATACCTATGGGATGCCTGCAAGCAGGACCTGGGGGCAAAAACACCGGACCCACCTGCTGTTTTCCCAGTAATTTGTATTCAGAAGATAATTGCCTCAAACAATGGAAATCCAAGATGCTCACGCCAAACATTCATGGCTTGTTTTCTCCTATCACCAAATCTTGTTTTCTCTGTGCTTGTTTTCCACTTCTGGGGTTTTCAAATAATTAAAGATAATAGGTCTGTTTGACGTATATAACGTGTTTCTACTGCTTCCTTGGACAACCTTTACAATACCTCTTTTATTTTATAGCTTACATGTTGAACAACTAGGGCGCTTTCCATGGGTTTTCATGATAAAGGTAAAGGTAAAGGTACCCCTGCCCGTACGGGCCAGTCTTGACAGACTCTAGGGTTGTGCGCACATCTCACTCAAAGAGGCCGGGGGCCAGCGCTGTCCGAAGACACTTCCGGGTCACGTGGCCAGCGTGACATCGCTGCTCTGGCGAGCCAGAGCCGCACACGGAAACGCCGTTTACCTTCCCGCTAGTAAGCGGTCCCTATTTATCTACTTGCACCCAGGGGTGCTTTCGAACTGCTAGGTTGGCAGGCGCTGGGACCGAACAACGGGAGCGCACCCCACCACGGGGATTCGAACCGCCGACCTTTCGATGCGTTTTCATGATAGCTACATCTAAACTCCCCACCCCCGGAAAATATATATATATCTGAAATCAGTGTTGGCTAGGAGTACATGTAATAAATTGTTATCTTTTGACAAATACTATGTGACCGGAGTCTTTTTTTCAGCCTTGTTTTGGCTTATTGTCAAGACAAGCTACTTTGCATGCAACTTCCTAAGCTATTGGTTACCACATATCTCTTGCATGTCCCTAGTTTCTGCACAGGAAGGGAACTGTTATGCATGCTACATCACATTGCTGCCCTCTGTAATGTCCTATTTCCACATGTAAATATTTCTTGAGACTGGGAGATTTCATCATTGGTGCCACAATGACGTCTATATATTTAGGGAAGGAGTCCAGACCTCACTGCAGCCGGAGAAATCTGAGAAGCATCTACTGCTTGGAAAAACACTAAGCAGCAGACAGAACTAAACTCACCAGCATCATCATGAAGCCAGGCAGCTTTTTCCTCCTCACTCTGATGGTCTTCTTTTTGTACTCAGGTGAGTCATATTTCATATTGCATACCTTCTCTTTCTCAGAAAGGTGTAGGGACCATACAATCCATGGACTATTCATGCCTTCAAGTGAGTGTAGGAAGGCTCCACCTGTGGTGGCCAAATCCAGTTAAAATCTCCCTGCAAATGTTGGTGTTCACTGGCAGAAAGCTAATGGAAGGAGGGGACATTGTAGTCAAACATAGGGACACTAAGGACAGGGACACACATCCCCCCAAACACACACACACACATGTACCTTTCTCTCATTCTTTTGAACACTGAAACATGTCTGTTCTCAAGGTTCCTCCTATATGAAATTATACATGGCAGGAAGAGCCAGAATGAATGTCTTCCTATGTGAGATTTACTCTATCAAATAAAGATACTCTACATCAGGGCTCTACATTACACAAGGCACCCACCACTATTCACACAATAGGACCCTTTTTGAAAACGGAGGCTTGAAATATTAATGCCCCCTGAAGCTACCATGTACCCTCCTTTCAGCCAGGCATTCAAGGGAAATCAAGAGAGCTGGGTCCCAGTTAGATATGGACTAAACCAGTATATACAGTTATTTGTATTTAGTCTAGTTAACGGACTACCATTTCCCATTGATTTGCTTGTCTTCCTATCCATGCTCCGTGACATTTAAAGGAAATTGCATATACCAAGGCACTTTTAGGATAACATAGGATGTACAAGATACAATGCATCCCACTTTTCGGTTTCTAGAAATAAATGTTATCAAATGGACTATTATTCAACATATGGATTTGCTAAATCATTTTCACATTATCTATGTTTTGCATCTAGATGTTGTTGTGAAAGCAACATGGGAAGCGGTAAGTGGGAAATCATTTATTCTTATGATAGAACATGGAAGTAGCATGGAGTTAAGATAAGTGAATTTATATTTCTTGTGGAATTTTAAATTATTCTCTCTCTGTGTGTGTATATGTGTCATTTTTTAAAATAGAATTTATAATACAGGCAACAAAAACACATCAACACAAATATAACATACAAATGCTGGATTTTCCCCATGATTTCACATCTCTAGTCCCATCCCTTTTTTTTAAAAAAAAAAAAAGGCGATGGACTTATTATTAGTTCCAGTTGCTACCCACAATTTGTAAGAAAGTTTCAGCTTGTGTTCTGTAGTAGCCTACTGGGGTTATTCTGTTATTACTAGACAGACAGCCCAACCTTGCAGGCATATTATTTAGCCACTGTCTTATGAATTCAGGCACTCACTGTGTGTTTTTTACAAGTATTTATTTGCAAAAACAACTGTTAAATGTGTGTAGCATGAAACCCCTGGAGCTGCCCACTCACAATCTGGCAGGATTACCGTATTTTTCGCCCTATAGGACACAATTTTTCCCCTCCAAAAATGAAGGGGAAATCTGTGTGCATCCTATGGGGCGAATGCAGGCTTTCGCTGAAGCTTGGAGTTCCCGCAGGGCTACCTAGGCTGTGGATAGCATACTGCTGCACGGAGCACGGGGAGCGCTGAAGCAGAGCGCACCGCACTTCGGGCAGACATCAGGCAACCCCACAAGCTCGGGGGACAGCGGGGAGGCGCAGCGCCGCCATCCCACTGTTCCCTGACCTGGTTTGGATTCCCCGACCTGGTTTTGGGGGGGAAATAAAGGGAAATTTTTTCCCCTTTATTTCCCCCCAAAAAAACTAGGTGCGTCCTATGGGCCAGTGCGTCCTATGGGACGAAAAATACGGTAATCTTCCCTGAAGGGACTACCATGTCTGCAAATTTTGTTTGGCAGTGTGAAAATCTTTGTACCTGTTCTAACCCTGCAATATTTTAAACTTTAAAGGTGCCTTGCATGAAATCCCAGGCACCGACAATCTATACTTTGACAGGTTTAAGCACCCACAGTGGGGCCTTACCATGTCACCGAATCACATGCCTCAAGAGGGAACTTGGGATGAATAGAGAACAACATTATCACACAATTCCCTGCTTGCCAGGACAATAAATCAGCATTTCCTGTGCTTGAATGCATAACTGAATATAACACTTGGTGTATTCCTCATTTGTGCCTCATTATTAGGCATGTCATAATCAGAAAGGCCTTGCAGTCCAAAGGTTAAGTGGGGAGGACCTTTAAAACTGTTGTGTCCTTCGTCTTCAGGAATATTGCAAAGGGCATCCAAACCCAGCATGCATCTTCGAGAAACGTCCCCACTGCGGTTCTGATGGCGAGACCTATGGCAACCAGTGTGACTTCTGTGATGCATATTTGTGAGTATATCATAAAATAATGCAGTTGGAAGGAACCCCGAGAGTCATGTAGTCCAACCTTCTGGAGTTCAGGAATCTCTCTCCCCCCCCCCCCCGCCCGATACATCTTTGTTGGAAGTTAAAAAGTACTTGATTATATTTTCACTAAGCATGGTGAGATGTAAATAAACAAAATAAAAAGAAATTGAGAATCAGCACCCATGTAGAAGGGAAAGTCAAGCGGGGGGGACACACACCCCCGGGCAGTGCTGGAATCATTTTGCACGATGTGGGGTTCTAGCCCATGGCCCTGAGTTTTGTCTTGTTTATGAGGCCCAAAGGAACATGGTGAGCAGAGCTAATCTGTAGGTAGCCCTGAATTTGAAGATGGAGTGGCTTGGGAGGGCTATTCACATGCACCACCCTCCTGACACTCTTGTTGCTGCTGCTAAGAGCGATCCAGGGGGATGGGGAGGGGAAATAGGCCCAAATGGGCTCCATCTGTTAGAATATCCCATTCCATCTTAAGAGGAACAGTTGGCCCGTGGGCTAGGGCCAGCTGGGTGCTTGCCAATTGTCCCCGATTCCTTAGGAGCATCCCAACACTATCGCCATCCCACAAGGCCAGACACAACGCAAAAGGTAGTAGGGTTGGCCCAGAAGAAAAATAACAAAAATCCTCATCATTGGGTAATAAGAACATTATTCTGAAGGTAACAAAGGCCTATACTAGGTGTTTCCTTAATGTGGATCTTGAAATTGCACTAGGTAAAAGTCTGAACATTTGCTGCTAGAGAGGTTTGACACAGATGTACGATGAAGGCGGGAGAAGGGAAATCTTCCATAAATGGTAGACCTGAAAAGAGCATTAGTCCCTCTTGATCAATATTGGCTAGGCTGACGGGAAGTAGTTTTCCAGGGTCTCTGACAGGATTCTTCCTCAGCCCTTTTCCGTCCGCAAGACACATAGCAATTATGGCATAAGCTTACCCACCTATATAGTATTTCTGTTTAAGGAGTTATAATGAAAGCTGCATCTTATGAATTCTCATACTTATTTACTTCTTTTTTTCCTCATCAGCAAAAGTGGAAGAAAGCTGAAAATGGAATACTTCGGAAAATGCAACTAAGCTTAAGATGCACAAGACTATGAAACATCTACAAAAGAAGTCCCATTTCTCTTTAAGCTTCACTCATTGCATCACCACACACACACAAAATCCATTATTCTCTTTGCTTATTCTCTGTGAGCCAGTGAATATCTTGCAACATCTTGATTCGGTTTATCAATAAATAAGCTCAGCAACATTATAAAACTCTCCATACATTTATTTGTGTATTATCTATTCTTAAAAATATTATATGATTTGGACAAGAGATTGGTCTTGAAGTTTGTTACTAATAATGCACAATCAGGGAACTGAGTCAAACAATCAGCAGAATCTTCTCCCTTTCGACTGTTACATTTCTGACTTCTGGCAATTGAGTTCTGCAGATTAAACCCCCCCCCCAAAAAAAAACCTGTACACAGCCAGGTGATTAGTTAGACACTGAGACTAGGACCCACTACCCTGTCATAATACCTTTCTTTTCTTTTCTATTGATTTTTAATAGAAGAAAATAAAAAACAGACAGAGAAATAAGAGAAAAATACACATTGAAAATTCAGTTGCCTTCATATGAATTGATATAGGCCATTCAAGTGGGTACCCAGCTACATCATTGTGCCAGCGCAAGAATTAATGTTAATGCAATGGGATTTCTCTCCTCCTTCTTTTCCCCACCTGGGTGTCTCACTGTGTCACCTATGTTGCTCTGCTGGATTTGGAAAATCCCAAGGGCAGGTTAGGCTATGCAGAGGAGGAGGAGGAGAGAAGGGGAGAGCATTCTGCTGCACAAGAGGAACGTAAGAAGCAGCTGCTGGATCAGGCCAATGGCCCACCAGATCCATCATCCTGTTCTGCATATGCCCAGTTGCCAAGTTCATTCAAGATATCTCTTAGAGGCAGCAGCCATCTTGTTTTAGTGAGAGAGAAAAGCAGAAGAGCTCCTCACTTTCACAGGTATTGTTCCACAAGGAAATCTCAACAAAGCAGAGAAAATAGTGTCCGCCCATCAGCCTTTGCAACTCAACTGCTCATCAGAATATCTGCTTATGGCAGGGAATGGCAGGAAGTACCCACATGTTGTGCAAACATCTGATAAAGTGTCAGGCTTCAATCCTATTCGCTCTTCCTTGAAAGCAAATCCTTACTTCATAAGGCTTACTGCAGAGTAAAAATGCATAGGATCAAGAGAAGCGCCTCTGAGGGACAAAGTAGGACATAGCTCTGCCAAGATTTGGAACCTTCAATACTCTCCGAACCCAAGGTCCAGATTTCTTCAGTCAGCTTCTTGTTTCCAAAATTGGCCAAGATATATCATGTAAAACACAAATTTATGAGGGAAATTGGCCAGAGAACTGCTAGTGTGGTGAATGGAGAGGTGATGTTGGTGTGGACTATACATGGGTGGCTAATAAGCAAAGGCATAAGTGCTGGAGAGAGACGCTGGGGTGATTAGGAAGGAGACAAAGCAGAGTTAATGCCTCACGATTGTAGGTGCGACTCCTTAGTTCTATAGTTTTGCTGAATGATGGTTGCATCATCCTTCTTTTTAGAAGTATCAAGATCTTTCCAAACCACTATGATCTCAATGGAATGAATATTGTTACCAAAGTCGAGTGTCTGCCCCTTTCACTGCCAAGGGGTGGCAAAAGCCCATGGGGTCCCAGGCGCCCACACAGGGTCTGTGTTTCTTTGGAGAATTGAGGATGCGACGGAGACTGTTGTGGCTTTAAGAAACAAATTTCTTAAGCTATATACACCTTCAATCTGCATGGAGGGAGTCCAGATCTTACAATTATGGCCATTTCAAGAGGCAGTTGTACCCTACAGCAGCAAAGGCAGCCTTCAGACAGCCTTTAGACAGCCTTCCCAAGATGGATTCCAGCTCTTCCTCCTGCTTCTTCTTCCCAGCATCCTTTGCTTCCAGACTCCCTTTTCCTGTCACCTCAAACATACACTCCATCACCTTGTTAACATCCACATCTTGGATTCTTCCATGATGGCCCATCAAAGCATTTTCTCATGTTAACAGGTTTGCTCTCTGCTAAGCCAACCAGGCTGGTTTGGATAAGACAGTCCAGGAATTCTCTGTCTGGCACAGCCCTGCAGCTTGTATTTTAATCCATATCCCAATTAATCAAAATCCTAGCATATAGTCATTTCTAGGTTTTTTTGGGGGGTGTCCCCTTTTAAATCTTTGGCAATATGCTATTTCAAAGTGAATCAGAAAAATGGGGGAGGTGACCTTGGGTGAATACTCTGAGCATCAGAAGAACATAAAAATAGCATTGGTGGATCATGCCCATGACTCTTCTGTCCCAGCATCCTGTTCTCACAGCTGACAACCAGATGCCTATGTGATTCCTGCAAGCAGGACCTGAGGACAAAAACAATGGACCCACCTTCTGTTTTCCCAGTAACTTCTATTCAGAAGAAAATGGCCTCAAACAATGGAAATCCAAGATGCTCACGCCATACATTCATGGCTTCTTTTCTCCTATCACCAAATCTTCTTTTCTCTGTGGTTTTAAACAATTAAAAATAATAAGTGTGTTTGACGTATATAGTGTGTTTGTATTGCTTTCTGGGACAACAATACCTCTTTTATTTTATGGCTTACATGCTGAACGAGTAAGGCTCCTTTGTTTTTCTTTGTACTAAAATGATTACCTTTGGTCAAAAGAATCCCAGAATTTCTAAAACTGTTTTGTTTGTACCTCATTTCTTGTGACCTGCAACAGCAATGTCATCATTGCATCAGAAGCCGTATTTCCTAAAGATCTGGTTGCCAAATATTTCTTGCACACACGGGGAATGTGCACTTAAAGGGAACCATTAAAACTGGTAGAAAACATTGCAGTCCTCTGTTATCACATTTGCATGTGTAAATATTTCTCAAAAATTGGGAGATTTCATCATCAAGGCTGCAGAAACATCCATAAATACATGGAAGAGATACCAGACCTCATCTGTAACCATTGGAATCTGAAAAGCGTCTACTGCTTGGAAAAGCACTAACAGGCCAACAGATCCAAACCCACCAGCAAAACCATGAAGCCAAGCAGCTTTCTCCTCCTCACTCTGATGGTCTTCTTTTTGTACTCAGGTGAGTCGTATTTCATATTGCAAAAGTTCTCTTTCTCGGAGAGGTGTAGTGGACTATTTATGTCTTCAAATGAGTGTAGGAAGGCTCCACCGGACATTAACTGTGTTAATTAAATCCAGTTAAAATCTCCCTGCATACCTTGGTATTCAATGTCTGAAAGCTAAAGGAAGGAGGGGACATTGTGGTCAAATATAGGGACACACATCCCCCCAAAACACACACACACACACTTGAGCCTTTCCCACATTCATTTGAATACTGAAACATGTCTGTTCTCAAGGTTCCTCCTACATGAAATGATACATGTCAGGAAGAACCAGAATGAATGTCTTGCCATGTGAGATTCACAATCCATCAGGGCTCTTCATTCCAGATAGTGCCCAGCACTTTCCACCCAATAGGAACCTCTTTGTGAGGTGAGACTTCAAACATTAATGCCCCCTAAAGCTACTACCACCACACGCCATGCTTCCTTCACAATCTCCACATGGCTCTTGTAAGATAAATAGTGGACTTGGGAACAATTCTAAACACACACGGCACCACAGCTGGGTATTCCACTGAAATAAAAAAACTGGTACCCAGTTAGCTAGTAAATGAATCAGTATATTCAGTTATTCCTATTTAACTGATTACACCATTTTCCATTGATTTGATTATCTTCCAATCCATGCCCTGTGACATTTAAAGTAAATTGCATATTTCCAAGCCACATTATGGGTGCACTTTCAGGATAACAAAGGATGTAGAAGATACAATGCTCAGTTTTTGGTGCTAGAAATAACGGTTCTAATATGAACTGTTATTCCATATATGGATTTTCTTTATAACTTTACATTTTCTGTGTTTCACTTCTAGATGTTGCTGTTAAAGCATCATGGGAAGCGGTAAGTGCAAAATATTATGATAGTGTTAGGAAAATATTCTTTAAGAAACAGATAAAAGTTCCTTGAAGCTTTAAAGAGAGTTCCAGAATTTTGTTTAGTGTGTGTGAGTGGCACTCAAAGCTTGACTGGTGTCAGCTGGAGGTACAAATAAAGGGAGGAAGTTGAAGGTTGCAATTTCCACATGAGGAAAGCACACACACTGTCTGTGCTGGTCCCGGGGGCTAACCGAGAGGCAAGGTCCAAGTCCAGTCCGAGGTCAATGGTGCAAAATGACAGCAGTCCGTAGAAGTCAAAGCTGGGTGCAGGGCAGGGTGTTGGGTGAGGTCAGGAGCTCCAGCAGGGAAGCAGGTCAGGGATCAGGCTGGTACTGACAACCAACAATGTTGCTCCTGCAACTTGGGACTCGGGCTGGCTGGCTTTTATCTCCCTCGAGGCATAGGGCAGCCCCAATCCACAGGTGGCTCACCTCTCCTGGCCTGGAGGCAAGCACTCCTCCTGCAGGAACTTAGTTCCCTCCGCCTTTCTGCCCTGAGCCTCAGGAGAGGCTGGAGGGTTACCGGACCCAGAGGCAACCTCAGCTTCCTCTGACAGGGCTGAGGGTGGAGCACCTGCAGGCCATGGGTCCTCCATCCCCTCAGGAGCCAGAGCGGACTCAGCTGGTGCCTGCACCTGAGGATCCAGCACAGGTGAGGACCCTTCAGGCTGGTTCTGGTTCTGGAAGTGGGGAATCCTGTGCAGGCTGGGATTCCTCAGGTTCAGCATCCAAATCCGAATCCCAGGCCATCACACTGTCAGTACACATGCTGACAACAAGGTTGGAAGTAAGACCATGTGTGCTGCTGATACTGTGAGTTTTGCTGTGTCAGGATTGTTAATTACTGGTCTGAGATTATACCGTGTTGGAGAGATAAAGAAGGAATGTAAATAGCTTGTATATAATAGTATCAGAAATGCTTGTGCAACCAGCCAAGCAATAAAGAAGCTCTTGACTGTGGATTTGAGTATGACTCCCGTTCTTGTCCTCTGCCTCTGGGAAAACTCAGCTACAAACAGTAAGAAGTGGTTTACCGAGATGCCACCACACAAGCAGAAAAGTGCAGCAGAAGTGGGTGGGTGGAATCACACACACACACACATGTCATGTCTGGGAGCATCAACCCATCTTTGGAAGAAGTGGTAACTCGGGTTGAATATGGAACAACATTATCACGCAGTTCACTGCTTGGCAGGATGATAAAGCAGCTTTTCCTGTGCTTGAATGCATATCTTAAATTAACACTTGGTGTATTTGTTATCTGTGCCTCATTATTAGGCAAGTCAGTCAGAAAGGCCTTGCAGTCCAGAGGTTAAGGGGGGAGGAGCCTTTAATATGTGCTGTGTCCTTTTTCTTCAGAAATATTGCCAAGGGTACCCAAAAGTCATATGCACTGAGGAGTACCATGCCCACTGCGGTTCTGATGGCAAGACCTATAGCAACCGGTGTCACTTCTGCAATGAATATATGTGAGTATATCATTTTGTTGTCGTTTAGTCGTGTCCGACTCTTTGTGACCCCATAGACCAAGCACGCCAGGCACTCCATCTTTCCCAACATCAGGGTCTTTTCCAGGGAGTCTTCTCTTCTCATGAAGTGGCCAAAGTATTGGAGCTTCAGCTTCAGGATCTGTCCTTCCAGTGAGCACTCAGGGCTGATTTCCTTCAGAATGGAGGGAACCATAGAATTGTAGAGTCGGAAGTGACCACAAAGATCATCTAGTTCAAACCCCTGCAATGCAGGATTTTTTAAATTTTTTTTTGCACAATGTGTGTTATGTGATGCATATGAGGCCCAAATGAACATGTGAGCAGAACTAATCTGTAGACCGCCTTGAATTTTAAACTCAAATGGGTTCACATGCACCACCCTCCTGACAGTACTGTTGTTGCTGCTGCTAAGTGGGATCCTGTGGGAGGAGAGGGCAGGGGAAAGATGCCCAAATCAGTTCTATGTTCTGTGACACAGATCAACAATGAAGGGTGGAGAAGACGGATCTTCCACCAAGCGGTGGAGCTGAAAAGATCACTGGTCCATCTTGTTCGATGTTGTCTAGGCAAATGGCAGAAGCTCTCCAGGGACTCAGACATTATTCTTCCATAGCCCTTTCCCTCCTCAGGACTTAAGGCAATGATGAACTTAGTTTTCCCACCTATATAGTATTTATCTTTAATGAGTTATAAGGAAACTTACATGTTATGAATTCTCGTATTTATTTACTACTTTTTTCTCATCAGAATAAAGAAAAGAAAGCTGATACTAATGCACTTTGGAGAATGCAGAAGAGTTTAAGATGCACAAGACTATGGAACATCTGCAGAAGAAGTCCCATTTCTCTTCAAGCTTCACTCATTGCATCACCCCCCCCCCAAAAAAAATCCATTATTCTCTTTGGTTATGCTCTGTGAGCCAGTGAATACTTTGCAACATCTTAATTCAGTTCATCAATAAATAAGCTCAGCAACATGATCAAACTCCCCATACATTTACTTGTGTGTTATCTATTCTTAAACATATTAAGAATAGAATTTATATATGTCATCCAAGTTAGTATTCAGCTACATCCTTGCACTAGTGCAAGAATTAGTACACAACACACAATCAAGGAACTGAGTTTTAAACAATCAGCCTAATCTATTCCCTCTGGACTGTAACACTTCTGACTGCAGACAATGGATTTCTGCAGATTAAGAAAACCCCAAACCACCTGTTGACAGCCAGGTGATTAGTTAGACATTGATGCTAGAACCCATTACCCTGCCATGATACTTTTCTTTTCTATTGATTTTTAATGGAAGAAAATGAGAAAGAGAAGCAGAGAAATAAAAGTACACATAGAAAATCCAATTACCACTATATGAATTGATATATGCCACCCAAGTTGGTATTCAGCTACATCCTTGCACTAGCTCAAGAATTAATGTCATTGCAATGGGATTTCTCTCCTCCTTGTTTTCCCCACTTGGAGGTCCCACTGTGTATCCTTGATTTCTCTGGTGGATTTGGGAAATCACCGAGGGAGGCAGGTTAGGCTCTGCAGAAGAGGACTGGACAATTTTTTTCCAAGAAGAGTCCGTTTTTATTCATCCTATTACTCCCATAAATGTAATATTAATAGGCTCAGTAGCCCCTCCCTAATCTGATTCAAAACCAGAGACTTGCATTGTATCACAAATTGGCCTGTATATAAATTGGCCTGGGATGCTGGCCCCGCCCCCTGGGTGCTGGACCTGCCCCTGGGTGCACAGCATGTGCACCACTACAGATGCCAGAGCAGCTAGCTCCGCCTCTGCCTAGGACAACCAAACTAGGTGTCTCCAGGAAGACATCTGGCACGACCTGAAGCAGCTTGGCCAGGGAATCCTTGGTGCAGCGGGGGGGAAGTCGGTACACCAGAAGGAATCCTGTACTGCCCCATTGCCCAACTTCCAGAACATGCACTCAGAAAACTGGGTCTTCCCAATAGGACGCCCCTCCCTAATCCGATTCGAGATCAGTGACTTGCATTGTATCAAATATTCGCCTGTATATGATTCTCGTTTTCAGAATGTGGGAATTGGGTGTCTGAAATCAGGAGACACTGTGGCCCCTTCAGAAGAAATTGCATTACCAAATTGCAGACATCTGCTTCCATAGGTTTTCATGCTAGCCACATCTAAACTCCCCACCCCCGATATATATATATATATATATATATATATATATATATAATCTGTTGGCTAGAAGTCCGTATAATAAATATTTACATGTGGAAATAGGACATTACAGAGGGCAGCAATGTGATGTAGCATGCATAACAGTTCCCTTCCTGTGCAGAAACTAGGGACATGCAAGAGATATGTGGTAACCAGTAGCTTATATATATTTATATATATTTTCCGGGGGTGGGGAGTTTAGATGTGGCTGTCATGAAAACCCATGGAAAGCGCCTTACTTGTTCAACATGTAAGCTATAAAATAAAAGAGGTATTGTAAAGGTTGTCCAAGGAAGCAGTAGAAACACGTTATATACGTCAAACAGACCTATTATCTTTAATTATTTGAAAACCCCAGAAGTGGAAAATAAGCACAGAGAAAACAAGATTTGGTGATAGGTGAAACCAAGCCATGAATGTTTGGCGTGAGCATCTTGGATTTCCATTGTTTGAGGCAATTATCTTCTGAATACAAATTACTGGAAAAACAGCAAGTGGGTCCATTGTTTTTGCCCCCAGGTCCTGCTTGCAGGCATCCCATAGGTATCTGGTTGTCAGCTGTGAGAACAGAATGCTGGGACAGAAGAGATATGGGCATGATCCAGCAGGGGTATTCTTGCGTTCTTCCAATGCTCAGAGTATTACCTCAAGGTCATCTTCATCATTTTCCAATTCTCTTTGGAGCAGTATATTGCCATAGATTTAAGGGGGGGACACCCTTAAACTCTAGAAATGACTATATGCTAGGATTTTGATTAATTGGGATATAGATTAAAATACAAGCTGCAGGGCTGTGCCAGACAGAGAATTCCTGGACTGTCTTATCCAAACCAGCCTGGCTGGCTTAGCAGAGAGCAAACCTGTTAACATGAGAAAAGGTGTTGATGGGCCAACAATGAGGAATCCACGATGGGGATGTTAACAAGGTGATGGAGTGTATGTTTGAGGTGACAGGAAAAGGGAGTCTGGAAGCAAAGGATGCTGGGAAGAAGAAGCAGGAGGAAGAGCTGGAATCCATCTTGGGAAGGCTGTCTAAAGGCTGTCTGAAGGCTGCCTTTGCTGCTGTAGGGTACAAGTGCCTCTTGAAATGGCCATAATTGTAAGATCTGGACTCCCTCCATGCAGATTGAAGGTGTATATAGCTTAAGAAAACATATTTCTTAAAGCCACAACAGTCTCCGCCGCATCCTCAATTCTCCAAAGAAACACAGACCCTGTGTGGGCCTGTTGCCACCACTTGGCAGAGAAAGGGGCAGACACTCGACTTTGGTAACAATATTCATTCTATTGAGATCACAGTGGTTTGGAAATCTCTTGATACTTCGAAAAAGAAGGATGATGCAACCATCATTCAGCAAAACTTTAGAACTAAGGAGTCGCAACTACAATTGTGAGGCATTAATTCTGTCTCATCTCCTTCCTAATCACCCCAGCGTCTCTCTCCAGCCCTTATGCCTTTGCTTATTAGCCACCCATGTATAGTCCACACCAATTCACCACACTAGCAGTTCTCTGGCCAATTTCCCTCATAAGTTTGTATGTGTTTTACATGATACATCTTGGCCAATTTTGGAAACAAGAAGCTGGCAGGAGAAAGTCTGGACCTTGGGTTCGGAGAGTATTGAGGGTTCCAAATCTTGGCAGAGCTATGTCCCACGTTTTCCCTCAGAGGCGCTTCTCCTGATCCTAAGCATTAAGCCTTATGAAGTAAGGCTTTGCTTTCAAGGAAGAGCGAATAGGATTGAAGCCTGACACTTTATCAGATGTTTGCACAACATGTGGGTACTTCCTGCCATTCCCTGCCATAAGCAGATATTCTGATGAGCAATTGAGTTGCCTTCCAGTGGCAAAGGCTGATGGACAGACACTATTTTCTCTGCTCTGTTGAGATTTCCTTGTGGAACAATACCTGTGAAAGTGAGGAGCTCTTCTGCTTTTCTCTCTCACTAAAACAAGATGGCTGCTGCATCTCAGAGATGAATGAACTTGGCAACTGGGCATATGCAGAACAGGATGATGGATCTGGTGGGCCATTGGCCTGATCCAGCAGCTGCTTCTTACGTTCCCCTTGTGCAGCAGAATGCTCTCCCCTTCTCTCCTCCTCCTCCTCTGCATAGCCTAACCTGCCCTAGGGATTTCCCAAATCCAGCAGAGCAACATAGGTGACACAGTGAGACACCCAGGTGGGGAAAAGAAGGAGGAGAGAAATCCCATTGCATTAACATTAATTCTTGCGCTGGCACAATGGTGTAGCTGGGTACCCACTTGAATGGCCTATATCAATTCATATGATGGCAACTGAATTTTCAATGTGTATTTTTCTCTTATTTCTCTGTCTGTTTTTTATTTTCTTCTATTAAAAATCAATAGAAAAGAAAAGAAAGGTATTATGACAGGGTAGTGGGTCCTAGTCTCAGTGTCTAACTAATCATCTGGCTGTGTACAGGTGGGTTTTTTTGGGTTTTTTTAATCTGCAGAACTCAATTGCCAGAAGTCAGAAATGTAACAGTCGAAAGGGAGAAGATTCCACTGATTGTTTGACTCAGCTCCCTGATTGTGCGTTATTAGTAACAAACTCCAAGACCGATCTCTTGCCCAAATCATATAATATTTTTAAGAATAGATAATACACCAATAAATGTATGGAGAGTTTGATAATGTTGCTGAGCTTATTTATTGATAAACCGAATCAAGATGTTGCAAGATATTCACTGGCTCACAGAGGATAAGCAAAGAGAAGAATCGATTATTATTATTATTTTGTGGTGATGCGATGAGTGGAGCTTAAAAAGAAATGGGACTTCTTTTGTAGATGTTTCATAGTCATGTACATCTTAAGCTTTTTTGCATTCTCCTTTGTATTTCAGTTTCAGCTTTCTTCCACTTTCGCTGATGAGAAAAAAAGAAGTAAATAAATATGAGAATTCATAAGATGCAGCTTTCATTATAACTCCTTAAAGAGAAATACTATATAGGTGAGAAAGCTTATGCCATCATTGCTCTTTGTCTTTGGGATGGGAAAGGGCTGAGGAGGAATCCTGTCTGAGACCCTGGAAAACAGCTTCCTGTCAGCCTAGCCAATATAGAGCAAGAGAGAACAATATTCTTTTCAGGTGTACCATTTGTAGAAGATCCCCCTTCTCCCGCCTTCAACGTACATCTGTGTCAAACTTCTCTAGGAGAAATGTTCAGACTTTTCCTAGAGCAATTCCAAGATCCACATTAAGGAAACAGCTAGTGTAGGCCTGTTAGGATATTTCCGTTCCACCTTAAAAGGGATGCTTGTGTTACAGCCTGCACATTTCCTGTCTCACAGGATGTTTCTGTTGTGTCTTTTGCTTTCGTTTCTCTCTCACTGCCGGAACTCTCTCTAGCAGGCAGTCATTGTTTTTCTTTGTTCTGATCAACGCTGAATAAACTTGTAAATCATGCTCTCCTGGGTGCATCTTTTGCTGTGCATATCTGCTGATAGAGTGTGCAAGAGCTCTGGATCCTTTTCAAGCTATTTCTGGAGCTCCTGTCGCTAATTGCTGATACTGCGTGTCTACGGGAGATTGATGGACGTCCGGAGACGAAGTGGAGTCAAGATGGACTTTGTCTCCCTGGCAGTATCCCAACAAGGCCTTTGTAATGTAGGCCTTAATAATAATGTTCTTACTATCCCCTAATTGTGGGACGTGGGTGGCGCTGTGGGTTAAACCACAGAGCCTAGGACTTCCCGATCAGAAGGTCGGCGGTTCAAATCCCCGCGACGGGGTGAGCTCCCGTTGCTCGGTCCCAGCTCCTGCCAACCTAGCAGTTCAAATGCACGTCACAGTGCAAGTAGATAAGTAGGTACCGCTCCGGGTGCAAGTAGATAAGTAGGTACCGCTCCTGGCTTTTTTGGTTATTTTTCTTCTGGGCCAACCCTACCACCTTTTGCTTTGTGTCTGGCCTGGTGGGAAGGCAATAGAGCCCTTCTGGGCATATTTCCCCTGCCCCCCCCCCCATCACTCTTAGCGGGAGCAATAAGAGTGTCAGGAGGGTGGTGCATGTGAATAGTCCTCCCAATCCACTCCATTTTCAAATTCAGGGCTACCTACAGATTAGCTCTGCTCACCATGTTCCTTTGGGCCTCATAAGCAACACAAAACTCAGGGCCATGGCTTAGAACCTGACATTCTGCAAAATGATTCCTGCACTTCCCAGGGGAGGGGTGTCCCCCTGCTAGACTTTCCTTCTACATGGGTGCTGATTCTTTTTTTCTTTTCCGTTTTTTTATTTACATCTCACCATGCTTATTGCAAATATAATCAAGTACTTTTTAACTTCCAACAAAGATGTATCAGGGGGTGGGGGAAGGATTCCTGTATTCCAGGAGGTTGGAGTACATGACTCTCGGGGTCCCTTCCAACTCTATGATTCCATGATATACTCACATATATGCATTGCAGAAGTCACACTTGTTGCCATAGGTCTTGCCATCAGAACCGCAGTGGGCCTCGTACTCCATGGTGCATATTGGGTTTGGATACCCTTTGCAATATTTCTGAAGACAAAGGACACAACAGCTTAACCTTTGGACTACCCATTCTGGGCGCTTACACCTGTCAATTTATAGATCGTCAGTGCCAGGGATTTCATGCAAGACACCTTAAAGTTTAAAACAGGTTTTGCAGGGTTAGAACAGGTACAAATTTTTTCATGCTGTGAAACAAAATTTGCAGACATGGTAGTCCCCTCAGAGAAGATTAATCTTGCCAAATTGTGAGTGAGCAGCTCTAGGGGTTTCATGCTAGACATATTTAACGGTTGTTTTTGCAAAAAAAAACTTAAAAAACACACACAGTGAGTGCCTAGATTCTTAAAACAGTGGCCAAATAATATGCCTGCAAGGTTGGGCGGTCTGCCTAGTAATAACTGAATAACCCCACTAGGCTACTACTGAACACAAGCTGAGACTCTCTTATAAATTGTGGGTAGCAACTAGAACTAATAATAATACCACCAACTTTTTTATTTTTTTTTAAAGGGGTGGGATTAGAGATGTGAAATCCTGGGAAAAACCCAGCTCTTGTATGTTATATTTGTGTCAATGTGTTTTTGTTGCCTGTATTTTAAATTCTATTTTAAAAATTGACACATACACACACACACACACACACAGAGAGAGAGAGAGAGAGAGAATATTTTAAAATTCCAAAAGAAGTATAAATTCACTTATCTTAACTCCATGCTACTTCCATGTTCTATCATAAGAATAAATGATTTCCCACTTACCTTTTCAAATGATGCTTTCACAACATCTAGATGCAAAACACAGAAAATGTGAAAATTATTTCGCAAATCCATATGCTGCATAATAGTCCATTTGATAACATTTATTTCTAGGAACTGAAAAGTGGGGTGCATTGTATCTTGTACATCCTATGTTATCCTAAAAAGTGCCTTGGCAATATGCAATTTCCTTCAAATGCCACTGAGCATGGATAGGAAGACAATCAAATCAATGGGAAATGGTTCAGTCCGTTAACTACACTAAATACAAATAACTGTATATACTGGTTTAGTCCTTAACTAACTGGGACCCAGTTCTGTTGAATGCCTGGCTGTGGTGTTTTGCATGTTTAGAATCATGGCTAGGTCCACTTTTTATGTCACAAGAGCCACGAGAAGACCATGAAGAAAAGAGGGTACATGGTAGCTTCAGGGGGCATTAGTGTTTTGAGCTTCAGCTTTCAAAAAGGCTCCTATTGTGTGAAAAGTGGTGGGCGCTGTGTGCAATGTAGAGCCCTGATGTACAGCATCTTTATTTGATAGAGTAAATTTAACATAGCAAGACATTCATTCTGGTTCTTCCTGGCATGTATCATTTCATATATGAGGAACCTTGAGAACAGACATGTTTCAGTGCCCAAAAGAATGTGGGAAGGCTCAAGTGTGTATGTGTTTTGGGGGGATGTGTGTCCCTGCCCCCAGTGTCCCTATGCTTAACAACAATGTCCCCTCCTTCCATAAGCTTTCAGAAAGTGAACACCAGGGTTTGCAGGGAGATTTTAACTGGATTTAGTCAACACAGGTGGAGCCTTCCTACACTCATCTGAAGACATGAATAGTCTATGGACTGTTTGGTCCCTACACCTCTCCAAGAAAGAGAAATTTTGCAATATGAAATATTACTCACCTGAGTACAAAAAGAAGACCATCAGAGTGAGGAGGAGAAAGCTGCTTGGCTTCATGATTTTGCTGGTGGGTTTGGATCTGTTGGCCTGTTAGTGCTTTTCCAAGCAGTAGATGCTTTTCCGATTCCACTGGTTATGGATGAGGTCTCGTATCTCTTCCATGTATTTATGGAAGTTTCTGCAGCCTTGATGATGAAATCTCCCAATTTCTGAGAAATATTTACACATGCAAATGTGATTACACAAGACTGCATGTCTTGTACCAATTTTATTGGTTTCCCTTTCAGTGCACATTCCACGTGTATGCAATAAACATTTGGCAACCTGCTCCTTAAGAACTATGGCTTCTGGTGTGATGATGACATTGCTGTTGCAGGTCACAAGAAATGAGGTACAAACAAAGCAGTTTTAGAAATGTTGGGATTCTTTTGATCATAGGCAATTGTTTTAGTACAAAGAAAAACAAAGGAGCCTTACTCGTTCAGCATGTAAGCCATAAAATAAAAGAGGTATTGTTGTCCCAGAAAGCAATACAAACACATTATATACGTCAAACACTTATTATTTCAAATTGATTAAAACTACAGAAGTGGAAAACAAGCATAGGGGAAACAAGATTTGCTTGATAGGAGAAAACAAGCCATGAATGTATGGCGTGAGCATCTTGGATTTCCATTGTTTGAGGCCATTTTCTTCTGAATACAAGTTACTGGGAAAACAGAAGGTGGGTCCATTCTTTTTGCCCTCAGGTCCTGCTTGCAGGTATCACATAGGCATCTGTTTGTCAGCTGTGAGAACAGGATGCTGGGACAGAAGAGACATGGGCATGATCCACCAGCGCTATTCTTATGTTCTGATTAAACCACACTTCCGATCCTCAGAGTATGGCCCCAACAATATCTCCCCCATTTTCCCTTGGAGATTGTTCTTGAAGTGGCATGTTCATTCTATTGAGATCGCAGTGGCAAGGCAAATCCTTGATACTTCTAAGGATAGAAGTCTCACAATTGTAAATGGGACTCAACGGTACGGTGATTTTGGAGAGTGCTGGTTGCATTGCCTTCTTTTTAAAAGTGTCAGGTATTTTGTACTATCTTTGCATCAGAGCATAATAGCGCTTACTTCAGGTAAGCTACAGTGGCTGCAGTGGCAGGAGGGCAGCCCCACAGCTCTGGCCCACCCAATGTGCCACTTCTGGATGCTGAACTTTGACTTGGACCCTCAGCCAGATCCAACAGGGCTTTTCTTCTCAAAACCTTCTGCAGTTTTGAAAAATACGAGCGGCATGTCCAGAGCATGTATATGTTATGGTGTGTGCATTTGAGCCCATGGGCAGAAGTGGAAAACAGCACATGTTGGCTGGCAGTGGGTCCAGCAGATATCGAGCTGTATTTACTTCAGCCGCAATGAAATGATATCACCCTTCTCTAGAAACCCACGTGAAACATTGCAATAAAGTTAACTGGGAATTTTACTGTCTTTTAATTCATTTTTATTGATTTACTTTGAAAATATCTGTTATATTTGCTATGACTTATGCTTGAGACAGCAAGCTGTTCCACGTACTATTTGCTAACTGGCTGGTTGCCAAATGTTTCTTGAATTGTGCACTAAAAGGAAACTGTTGAAATTGGTACAGGACACTGCAGTTCTCTGTAATATTCCATTTCCATTTCTAAGCACTAAGAGGCTGACAAATCCACCATTACAATCATGAGGTTGCCTGGATTTGCTTCTCTGGCAGTGGTGGGGCAAGCGAGGTGCCAGTGGGGGGTTGATGTCTGTTTCATTTCTCCAATCTGGGTGGGCTGACTCTGGGGGTTAGGCGATCTTGTAGGTAAACTGGTCCCAGGTTGTTAAGGGCTTTATACGCTAATGGGAATACCTTGAACTCTGCCTGGTACCCCATCCAGGATAGGCAATGGACCAATTTCTTGGACACGGGGACTACTTACCCACAGTGCATCCATCTTGCCAGGTTTCAACCTCAGCTTGATTTTATTCATCCATTTCACCACTGCTTCCAGGCAAAGGCCCAGGTACTGTACAGCCTCTCTGGATTCAGATGTTATGGCAAAGTAGAACTGAGTGTCGTCAGCATACTGATGGCACCTCACTCCCAAACTCCTATTGACCTCTCCCAATGGATTCATGTAGATTTTAAATAGCATTGGAAATAAGCACTCCATAATGGGGCCACAAGATGCCCCCCCAAACAGTGTCCCAAAGCTTTTGCAAAGTTTTTTGCAGATACAGTCACTCTGATTCGGAAGGAGGTAGCCACAAGACGGCCCCCCAAACAGTAATCCACAGCTATTCTCGGGACTTGCCATGATACATTTCTTTGCTTTTCTATTGAATTTTAATCAAAGCAAATTAAAAAAAAAATCAGACAGAGTTATAAGAGAAACGGCTCCTGCCCACAACTCCTCCCCTCTGTAAGGAGGAGAGGATTTTCCCCACTTGGGTGTCCTTGATTTCTCTGGTGCATTTGGGAAATCCCTGAGGGAGGCAGGTTAGGCTGTGCAGAAGAGGACTGGACAATTTTTTTCAAGAAGAGTCCATTTTTATTCACTCTGTTGCTCTCATAAATGTAATATTAATAGCCTCAATAGCCCCTCCCTAATCCGATTCGAGACCAGTGACTTGTATCACAAATTGGCCTGTATATGATTCTCGTTTTGAGACTGTCAGAATTGGGAGTCTGAAATCTGGAGACAGCTGCTTCCATAGGTTTTCATGCTAGCCACATCTAAACTCCCCCACCCCAATATATATGAAATCAGTGTTGGCTAGGTCCATGTAATAAATTGTTATTATTTGACAAATACTATATGACATGCAATTTATCACTGGAGTATTTTTTAGCCTTGCTTTGGCTTATGGTCAAGACAAGCTACTTTGCATGCAACTTCCTAAGCTACTGGTTACCACATATCTCTTGCATGTCCCTAGTTTCTGCACAGGAAAGGAACTGTTATGCTTGTACATCACACCATATAGCAAGACACAAACATAAACTGGAAGATAAGCTGCTGAGGGGGGGTGGAGATTTAGTCACAAGCCTCTCTACCCCACCATGTGGCTGTTTGCTTCCATGGGAGGCAGTGATGTTTACCACCCTTGATGGCTTTCAAAGAGGGTTAGACAAATTCACGAAGGAGAACCATCACTATCAATGTGATGGTTATGCTCTACCTCCAAAGTCAGAGGCAGCAATGCTTCTGAATGCCAGTTGCTGGAAACCACAAGAGGAGAGTGTATTAACTTATGGTGTGTGGTTAGGGAGCTGCACGGTCAGGGGAAAAACAATGCTGTCCAGGGTTGTAAAGACTGCAGAGAGAATAATTGGGTGCACTCTTCCCAACTTGGATCAAATCTATGCTTCCAGGTGCCATAAGAAAGCTGCAGAGATAGCGCAGGATAGTGCACACCTCAGAAATGATTTCTTTCAGCTCCTGCCTTCTGGAAGAAGGTACAGGGTTATAAAGACTAGGACTAGCCGCCTGGAAAACAGTTTCTACCCAAATGGTTTTAAATGCATTGTAAGGAGTCTGTATGGGAGTATACTGTATTTAAAAATGGGGTATCAGAGTTTTGTTAGGGGGCTAACCAGGTTGGGATGTCTGGGATAGCAGGCTTGTTGGGTTTTGAATGTCTTATGTAGATTTTTCAATTTCGTTGTTCTGTATGGGACAATGACAATAAAGATTATCGTATCGTACTGCTGCACTCAGGTCCTCCTTTGGGAATTCTCACATGAATTTGGCTGGCCACTGTGAAAACAGAATGCTGGACTAGATGGGCCATTGGCCTGATCCAGCAGGCTTTTCTTATGTTCTTATACCATTCTAAACAGTCATGACTTTACCCAAAAGAATCCTGGCAATTATAGCTTGTAAAGTAAGGGTGTTGAGAGATGTTAGGAAAGCCCTGTTCTGTCAAAAAGCAACAACATTATGGATAAAAATAAATGAATAAATAAATTTCTAGAGATTTGTAAAAAAAAACAAGTCTGGATCAGTCAGGGCCAAATAGGGCCTGGTTCAGGGTGACCGTCTGAAGACACAAATAAATTGGACCAATACTATGTGATATGCAATTTGTCGTTATAGTCCTTTTTCATCATGGGTTTGGCTTATGGTCAAGACAAGCTACTTCGTATGCTACTTCCTAAGGTACTGGTTACCATATCTCTTGCGCGTGCCTGGGTTCTACACAGGAAAGGAACCGTTATGCTTGGTACATCACATTGCAGCCCTTTGTAATATCCTATTTCCACATGTAAATATTTCTTGAGACTGGGAGTTTTCATCATCAGGGCCACAGAGACTTCTATATATTCAGGGCAGAGAGTCCAGACCTCACTGCAGCCAGTGAACTCTGAGAAGGATCTACTGCTCGGAAAAGCACTAAGAGGAAGACATAGTTAAACCCATCAGCACCATCATGAAGCCAGGCAGTTTTCTCCTCCTCACTCTGATGTTCTTCTTTTTGTACTCAGGTGAGTCGTATTTCACATTCCCTTTGGGGAAAAGATATTTCTACAAATGTTCCATTAGATACTCCATCTCAGAAAGGAACCCAAAATCCATGAATTGTCCAGGTGTTCCAAAAACTATATGAAGGCTCTTATTAGCTTGTCCACTGAATCTGATAAAATCTCCCTGAAAGCCTAAGTGCTTCATTTGTGAAAGCTTGTGGAAGAAAGAGGCATTCTTGTCACACACAGGGACATGGGAACAGAGAAGCACATCTCTCAAACACACACACACACACACACAGAGAGAGAGAGAGAGAGAGAGAGAGAGAGAGAGAGAGAGAGTTGAACCCTCACATATTCTTGTGAATGCTCAGATGTAGCTATTCTCAAGGAAGCTTCTATATGAAATTAGTCAGTAGGAACGAGAAAGAATATCTTGTCATGTGAGATTTACTCTATCACCCTACTGAAAGCAACAGAATGGGCTTCAGTTCAGCTAGGAGTTGAATGGGTTTTCTTTATTAGTATCGTCAACTGATTAGCTAGTTTGATTTGATTTGATTCTCTTCCCATCAACTGATCAGGGACATTTAAATTCAGCTGCATATTGCCAAACCTCACTATAAACAAACTTTTAAGAGAACAAAGGAAATGTAAGATAAAATGTATTTCATTTTTCAAATGTTTTCAAATGGAGAAGCAAGTCCGGCATTGAGTAAGCCTTTGTTTGGTTGGAGGGGAGGTTGTAGCCTCCACCTTCCCCTCCTCATTAAGGGTATCTTGTTCTCAAATGGACTATTATTCAACATGTAGATTTGCTTTGGAATTTTTACATTTTGTATGTTTTCATTCTAGCCGTTGTCACTGAAGCAACTTTTGAACGGGTGAGTGGCAGTCATTTATTCTTATTACAGAACATCCTAATAACTTGCTGTCAAGATGTGTAATATTGCTTTTTCCTGCAGCTCATGGTTAAACTATAGAACTCGCTCCCACGGGAGGCAGTGATAGCCACCCCCCCCCCCTTTGATGGCATTGAAAGGGATTAGACAAATTCATGGTGTAGTGGTTGGGAGCAGTGGACTCATAATCTGGTGAACCGGGTTCGCCTCTCCGCTCCTCCACATGCAGCTGCTGGGTGACCTTGGGCTAGTCACACTTCTTTGAAGTCTCTTAGCCCCACTCACCTCACAGAGTGTTTGTTGTGGGGGAGGAAGGGAAAGGAGAATGCTAGCCGCTTTGAGACTCCTTAAAGGGAGTGAAAGGCGGGATATCAAATCCAAACTCTTCTTCTTCTTCTACTTCTTCTACTCTAAGGCAGCCCTGTTCAGGGAAGTTTTTAATCTGTGATATTTTACTGTATTTTTTGTTTCTATGGAAGCCGCTCAGAGTCGCTGGGGAAACCCAGCCAGATGGGCGGGGTACAAATAATAAATTATTATTATTATTATATTACTTTATTGGAGTTTACACAGATGGCTTTTTGCACTGCCTCTCTCCTTGCCAGTCCTTCCACAGCATAGTTGGTTGCAATGTTTGCAGGACGCCTTTGAGTTCAGCAGATTTGCTTTGTGCAAAAATAAGATTGCGGCCCTCTCCCATTTTATCAGTACTCTTCATTTTGGGGGCGGGTGTGTTTGTGATTTCTTAAAACAAGAAAAACCTGATGTGCAACTAAGACCTGATTGGTAAAAGCAACCACATGAGATTTGCCAGAAAATGGATAATACTGTAAAATTTACTCTCTCTGTAGAGATATTGTCGAGGATATCCAAAACCACAGTGCACTCTGGAACTCAATCCCCACTGTGGCTCTGATGGCATGTCATATGGCAACAAGTGTGCCTTCTGCAATGCGTATATGTGAGTACAGGTTTTGCTTATGAGGTGGAAATGTCTGCAAGCCGTGCATATTCTGTCAACTTAAGTTTCCATTCGTCTTTGGTTGGGACATTGCTTGTTTTCCATTTGGGGGCTAACAAAGCACAGGCCGCAGTAGTAGCATACATAAATAACATTTTTTGACACCTGGGAATATCATTCTGAATCATCCCCAACAGAAAGGACTCAGGGGGGGGTTGGGGTACTTTTAAATATCCCCCCCCCCCAATTCATTAGATAGGAAAGGCTTACACTAGGTGCTTCCCTAATGTGGATCTCAGAACTGCTCTGGTGAGAAGTCTTAACATATACTCTTACAGAAGCTTCTGACATGGATGAACAGTGAAAGCTGGAAAATGGGGGTGTTTTACCAAGCAGTGGTGCTGGAAAGAACATATGAACATAAGAAGCTGCCTTATACAGAGTCAGGCCACTGGTCCATCCAGCACAGTATTGTCTAGATTGATGGGTAGTGGCTATTGTGTTTATTAATATTGCTCTGTAGAATCAATAGGTGAATAAAAACTGGTTCTTCTTGCCCATTCTTCTTGCCCAGTCAAAAAATATGTTTCCTAAGCTTTACTAACAGAACTTGTTCCAAAACCAGACACAAAACAATAATGATACACCCAATAGTCGCATAATATCATGTGCTTGTTCCAACACAGGCCTAACATCTTAGAAATATGAAATAACTTTTCCCGGAGCTGAAAACAAAGCTCTTTCTCTCCACTCAGACTCCATTAGCCTGGAGGCTATTTTCTCCTGGACAGGGAGTCATTAGTGGTCCTATCTCTTCAGCCCTTTTTCAGAAAAACAAAGACCAACTCACACACCTAAAATGGAGATCTGCAATTGAATACCCCATGTGATCATGATGAGTAGCAGAGATACATTCTCAGTTAATCATTTAAATGTTAGGCATTCTGCGGCTCTTTCTTAGCTTCAAGGGATTTTTCCAATGCTATGTCTTGAGCGATACACATGGAGTTATTTTAAATGTCAATGTAGAATCAAGCAATTATGCTTAACCGTTTCTCTTCAGGTTATTGGACAGGATTGTTTCTCATCCATTTCCCTTTCCCGAGAAATAGAGTGATGATGAACTTACCTTTCTCACCAATACTATTTCTGTTTAATGAGTAATAATGAAGCTTGCATCTTCTGAATTCTCATCCTGAGTTCTTGGCATTGTCTTTCCCGCATCAGCCGAAGTGGAAGACGTCTTAGACTGAGGAACCTTGGAAACTGCAGAAAATTTGAAGACTAAAGAACATCCACAAAAGAAGGTCGATTTCTCATCATACCCTGTTCATGCCATCTCCAGGAAGAAATTCATTATTATTCCCTCTGCTTATGCTCTGTTCTGCTCTCCAATGAATATCTTGCAATGTCTTCATTTGATTTATCAATAAATAAGCTCAGCATTATAAACCTCTCCATACATTTATTTCTGTATTATCTACTTTTTAATTTATTATGTGATTTGGGTGAAAGAGAGATCTGGAAGTTTGTTACTAATAATGCACAATCAAATAACTAAGTCAAACAATCAGCAGAATCTACTCCCTTTGGACTGTAACACTTCTGACTTCAGGCAATTGATTTATGTAGATTTAAAAAAAAACCACAAACCCACCTGTAGCCAGATGATTTAGTTAGACATTGAAGCTAGAACTGTGCCATGTTACTTTTTAAATTTTTTTTTATTGATTTTCAATAGAAGAAAGGGAGAAAAAGAAACAGAGAGAGAGAGAGAAATAAGAGAAAAATACAAAAAACATCATTTAAATTGATATATAACAATTGATATATAACAATATATTCAGCCACAGTCGTGCACTAGTGCAAGAATAAATATTATTGCAATGGGATTCCCTTCCTCTCTGCTTTCCCTACCTGTGCATCCCACTCTATCCCCTAATTTCCTCTGGAGGATTGGATAGGCTGGAGCTCTCTCCATCCTGCACCAACTTCAGATAAAGCGTCAGGCTGCGATCCTATGCAGAGTTGCTTGTGAGTGAATCCTTACTTCACAGGACTTACTGCTGAGTAAACATGCGTAGGGTCAGGGGAAGCTGCTCTGAAGGGCAGAGTGGAGCCTAGCCCTGTCAAGATTTGAAACCCTCCAAACTCTCAAAACGCAACGTCCAGTCTTTCTCCTGTCACTCACAATAATACCCATATATTCCCACCTCTGTAGATCCCCACCTCTGTCTCCAAGGAGAAGGAACAGTTGAAAAGAGGCCCAAGCAATTATTGTACATAGAAAGGGCTATGGAAGGAGAGGGTGGCAGTGAAGATGCTACTCCCTTGGTCCTGTTATCTTGCTGCTTGCTGCTGCACTCAGGTCCTCCTTTGGGGATTCTCACACGCACCTGGTTGGCCACTGTGAAAACACATTACATGGGCCATTGGCTTGATCCAGCACGCTCCTCTCTACAAGATATAGCTTGCATATGAAATTAGTCAAAAGGAACAGGAATGGAACATCTTGCCATGTGAAATTTATTCTATCAAACAGCTGGATATCCCACTGAAAACAACAGAATGGGCTTCAGTTTAGCTAGGAGTTGAATCAGTTTATACCTGTTTTCTCATTTAGTGTTGTCAACTGATTTGATTTTATTCTCTTCCCATCAACTGATCAGGAACATTTAAATTCAGCTGCATATTGCCAAACCTCACTATAAATGCACTTTTAAAAAGAAGTCCACTTACTTTTTCTGTTGGGTGGTGTTGCGGCCAGGCATTGGGCCCGGCTGGGGGTGAAAAGCGTTGCCAGCGCTGGGTGGGGCCCCACCAAGGGATGGTCCCACTGTTTATTCAGCGCTGGCAGGAAGCGTGGTCACAGGAAATTTAAACTGCAGTGTGGCCGGGGACCATCCTCTTGAGTCCTTCGCCGGATTTTCTGGAAACTGATTTTCTAGGATCCATTTCAATCGGGGTTTAGGCCTGGTTTTAGCACAGAAACTGTTTTGGTCGCCCTGTATGATGATCTCTGTTGAGAGAGAGACAAAGGGAACATGTCCCTGTTAATTTTTCTCAACCTCTCAGTGGCTTTCGATACCATCGGCCATGATATCCTTCCGGAGTGATTCTCCAAACTAGGGGTGGGTGGCACTGGTTTGTGGTGGTTCCCGTCCAACTTGGATGGTTGTTCCCAGAGGGTGTTACTTAGAGGTTGCTTTTCAGCCCCCTGGAATCTCCAGTGCGGGGTTCCACAGGGCTCAATTCTATCCCCTATGTTGTTTAACATCTACATGAAACCACTGGGTGGGGTTATCCGGAGGTTCGGAGTACATTATCAGTATGCTGATGACACTCAGCTCTATTTACACCTCCAGGTGAGGCAGTGGAATTGCTGGACCAGTGTCTTGCCTCGATAATGGACTGGATGAAAGCCAACAAACTGAAGCTCAATGCAGATAAGACTGAGACACTGTTAGAGGGTGGTTCCCTAGACCGGATGGCTGGGAGCTTGCCTGCTCTTGATAGGGTTACACTTCCTCTGAAGGAGTAGATTTGTAGCTTGGAGGTACTCCTGGATCCTTTGCTGTCGCTCGTGGGTCAGGTGGCCTCAGTGGCCCAGAGTGCCTTCCATCAGCTTTGGCTGCTGGCCCAGCCACACCCCTTTCTGGACAGGGATAGCCTAACTACTGTTGTTTATGCTCTGGTAACCACAAGGTTAGATTACTGCAATGCATTATACAGGGTGAGTCCTTTAAAAGAGGCCCTGTGGATACAGAGTACACCTGTTCCACGGGGCCTCTTTTAAAAGACTCACCCTGTACATAGGGCTGCCTCTGAAGACAGTTCGGAAACTTAAGCTAGCGGCCAGGTTGCTCACTGGAGCAAGATGGTTTGAGCATATTACACTGATCCTGGTCCAACTGCACTGGCTACCAATTAGTTTCCGGGCCCAATTTAAAGCGCTGGTTTTAACTTATAAAGTCTTAAATACCTCAGGACCACAATACCTCAAGGACCACCTCCTTTCATACGAACCTACCCGGACCCTGAGATCATCTTCTGAGGCCCTTTTTGAGTGCCTCTGTTCTGGTACCCCAGAGCTCCTTCCCACTGAAGATACTGATGTTCCCCACTTTTCTCTGTTTTTAGGCATCAAGTTAAAACTTATTTCTCCCTTACAGTGTTGGCTGCTTTAAGAATTAGTTTATTCTGCTGGTAGATTGTTGTTTTGTTATCTTTGTTGGGTTTCTGGTTTTTGTTTGATACCATTGTCTTGCATTTTAATGAACTGTTTGTGTAGCACCTGGAAAACGTTTGAGCTGAACAGCAGGCTATATAAATACCATAAATCAATTTGATGTAATGAGAAGTTTGGCTTGAAGCCCTCACTTCAAACCTTTCTAGCATTGTAAGCTGCAACTAGTGGAATTCCCTCTTCTACATAACCATTTTTTATTATGGAAGCCCTAATAAAAGAAAGTTGCTGTGGATGATTTAACTATGCTGTGATGATGAAACCTTGGCAGATGCACAGTATGAGAAACTTCAAGCTGAACTCAGCCCCTAACCATATTTACTTTGAGGAATAGACCTGCGGTATCTAGGATACAGCTGGGTTCAGCTTGAAGTTTCTTGTGCCTTGTAAATGGATAGATAAATACAAAATTACCACCATGCAAAAGATAAAAATAAATGTGACAACATATGCGCAGGCAAGAAGTACTCTAATATGTAAAGAGACAAAAAGATCAAGCCTAAGAATCCCAATAGGCTTGAAGGGGAAAGCCCAAGAACCTAAACTTCCCCTTTTTAAAAGCTTCTAAGGAAGACAATTGTTTAAAATGTACAAGGTAAAGGAGATTTGGTTAGCAGCAGAGAATAAGCAATAAGGATGTGGCTTATTCATTTATTCAGAGCCTGATCAGGCTTTTCACCTTTAGAAGCCACACCTCTGATGGCTTTTCTGCCCACCAGCTCTTTCCTTATTACACACTGGGGAATTCTCCTTAGAAACAGCTACATATCTGATCTAATGAGATCCTTATATATGCAGTAGTTTTGTACAATATTCAATACCCTTCAACGGGAGCACAGTGCTACCATTCCACTCCTGCCCCCTTTCTCTCTATATCCCACATACAATAGTCTAGCAAAATAAACAGTGCCTTGCTCACCCACTATAGCACGTGTGCCAGCTTTACAAAGCCAGTGGAGAGAAGCGAAAGCTGTAACAGTAATTGAGGTTTACAGAAGTTTGCTCTCCCTGAACCAATTATGCAATAAATATTGCAGGGGAGCCATCTAGTGGCTATTACTGGTAGCATATGGTAGTATATCTGTGGCAGTCTATGCTGTGTCAGAAGAGGGGTAGTACCTCTGGTGGGGAACACGCCGTGCTCCTTCTGAGATAGTTTGTCCACCTTTGGTCCCCATCCTGCACTCAGCTCTCACTTGTGGCTCCTAGAAGCTGTCAGCATATGACAGTGGCCACACACTTTGACTGACCTGCTAAACCAGGTGAGAGTAGCCGATGGGTCTCAAATCCTCAGTGTGTTTGAAACTTCCCCTGCATGTGAAGACAGGCTCTGGCAGATTGAGCAGATGGGACCCATAGTGGGTCCAACTCTCAAGAAAGCAGCTCCTGCACGTGCTGTAAAGGGAAGCGAAGGGCAACTAGGCCAGTTTCCCAGCTTCTCGATCTGGCTCAGGAAATGCATGTGTAGCCTCAGTTTCTGTGCACACCTTCCAACGCAGTTCAATATACATGACGACTGCTTCAGTGTGCGTCCTGCCCCTGTCTTGCCCTAGTTTCCACCAGAGACTGCTTCCAGAATTATTGCACATAACCTCTTCAGTACTTAAATTGAGGTGCAGCTTCAGAGCCCTGCTCAGCAGGAAGTACTTTGCAGAGGTCATCCTGTCGAAGCCTAAGTGACATCTAAGGGCTATTGTCAAGAGACATGAATATAAAACCTTGTACCTTTTCTGGTGCTCCTTGGAAGAAGGGGGGAAAAGACAACTATAAATGGTAACTTGAACTGCTCCACCTGCTGTACTATTGATATTCTTATTAGTAATAATCATCTGTGGCATTCTGTGCTGGGTTTCATTACGTTAATGTTTGCCATGTGAAACATTAATGTTTGCCATGTTGAAATGTTTGCATGTAAAACATTAGCTTCCTGTAATTCAGTTACTAACAGTAACTTCCCCAAACAATGTATGAGTAAGTGCATCTCAAGCATAGCATGGCCCATAACGATTTTTCCTCCCCATGGGGTAAGCATTTGATGATACCAAAGAAGGAAAGAGATAAATTCACATTCCATTGTCATTATATGCTCAAACAGGTACGATGCCATCGTTAATATTAGCAAAAAGATTTCAGTACTTAGCTCGATAATAATGAGTTATTAACAGTTAATGGTCTTTTAGGCTTCCTCCATGTGAATAGTTCACTTTTTGAATAATAAGAATTATATGTCACTGGGGGGGGGGGGCGCAGGGGCAGGATTTTAGAGATGCTTAGGTGGGGCTTGGCCAAAGAAAGGTTGGGAACCACTGATCTAGAATAAGTTGGCAAGATTTCGTTCCCATTTACATGACTAGAACTTAAGTCACTGCTCACTGTTTTCATTGGTTTCAGGGGGCCATAAATCCAGTCAAAGGCAATTTGATGCTGGCTATTTTATTTTCAGCTCCTTTCCTAATAAACCCTAGAATTGCAAGTGCCTATTTCATTGCTGCTGCACCCTAAGCTGGCATTCTCAAATTTCCCCCCCCTCTTAAAAATCAAATTGCCCCTCTAAGGGGAACCACGGGTCTAGATCCAAGCAATGCTTTGTGTAAAATCCGTCACAACACTTCAAGGACATAGAGTTGGGAAAGGTGGCAAAAAAAGGCAACCAAAATGGAGCTCTTCCCCTTCACTTGTTGCTGCCTCTACACCTGTCCCCTCCTTGCAAAGAAGCAATGGCAGCAGAAGGAGCAGCAGTCTCTGCTTGCCTTGCCTTCTCCCTCTAGGTGGCAGCACCGATTGAGCCCAGAGGAAGAGAGGGCAAGCAAGTGGGGAACAAATGGAGAACAGGGACAGCAATGAGGAAGCGGGGGGGGGGGGGTTGAGGCCTACTGAGGGCATCTTGACCAAGCGCCCCCCGAACACAAAACAACTGGATCTGGCACTGATTTTGGCCACATCTGGACAATACATTTAAAGCAGCATTATACCACTTTCACCTGGGACGCGGGTGGCACTGTGGGTTAAACCACAGAACCTAGGGCTTGCTGATCAGAAGGTCGGCAGTTCGAATCCCCGCGACGGGGTGAGCTCCCATTGCTCGGTCCCAGCTCCTGCCAACTTAACAGTTCAATAACATACCAGTGCAAGTAGATGAATAGGTACCTCTCCGGCAGGAAGGTAAATGGTGTTTCCGTGTGCTGCTTTGGTTCTCCAGAAGCGGCTTAGTCATGCTGGCCACATGACCCGGAAGCTGTACGCCGGCTCCCTTGGCCAATAAAGCGAGATGAGCCCCGCAACCCCAGAGTCGGCCACGACTGGACCTAATGGTCAGGGGTCCCTTTACCTTTACCTATACCACTTTCATAGTCATGACTTCTCCCAAACAATCCTGGAAATGTAGTTTGTTCAGATTGCGGAGAGTTCATCGGAGGGCCCTATTCATCTCACAGAGTCACATTTTCTAGCTGGAGCTGCGTGGGACAGGATAACCTGGGGGCGACAGGATAAAACAAAAAATATCCATGGTGAAGAGAAAGCAAACTGATTTCCCCCTCTCATCTCATAAAAGTCAGGTGACTCAGGGATGCAACTATAGCAGTAGATCAGGAATGGGGGAACCTTCTGGGTGCTGCATGCCAGGGGTGGGTCGGGCTGGAGCCAGATTTGGAGGGGGGGAGAGGAACAATGTAGCTGCCCAAAAGCCAGAGGATTCTATATCCAATTCCAGTGCTTTTTCTCTTAAAAAAAAATGTTTAGGGGTACTCTCATTTTGTCTCAAGAAAACCACCATTTTATAGTCCAAAACGGGAAAGATAAATACAGTTCAGTGGTACCTTGGGTTACATACGCTTCAGGTTACATACGCTTCAGGTTACAGACTCCGCTAACCCAGGAATAGTACCTCAGGTTAAGAACTTTGCTTCAGGATGAAAAGAGAAATCGTGCTTCGGCGGCGCGGCGGCAGCGGGAGGCCCCATTAGCTAAAGTGGTGCTTCAGGTTAAGAACAGTTTCAGGTTAAGAACGGACCTCTGGAACGAATTAAGTACTTAACCTGAGGTACCACTCTAAATGGACAAAAGTACAAAGATTCGCAAATTTTTTAGGGGTGTGCATACCCCTGCATACCCCCCCGGGGAAAAAGCACTGCCCCATTCTATACCAGAAGAGTCTATGATCCCAATTCCCTTCCAGCTCCTGCATTTCTATAAAGTTTTGCCATCTGCACAGGACTGTTAATTTGATAGGGTTTTGAGGCTGAAGAGGCTCCCTCCCCACAACTTTCTGTTTCATTGTTACGTTTCTATGGAACCGCAATCCAAATGCCTGGCTCACTCTTCAGTTTAATGAGACCACAGGCTGAAGCAACAGCAAAACAGTTTGTGCTTGCCAACATTGAAAGGAGAATAATGAGGGGGTGGGGAAGGGCTCTGTTTGCTTTTGGAGCAAATTGGCATTGGTCTTATCTCTTATCTGGGCCTTTATAGGGAAGGTAGCCAGAAATACAACTAAGAATTTTATTGAGCATTCTTTTTATTGACTGCTTCTTTTGTGCATGCAATCCTCATATGTAATTTGTCAGCAAGCCCTTTTATGTATATGCTGTTCTTTGCTGTGGCATACGGCCAAGGCAACGAGATCAATTTACTTGCTCTCTGATAAAAAGCTAGTTGCCCCTTCACAGATAAGAAACCTTTGAATTTGCTCCACCTGCCCACAGCAGTATCAAATTTCCACATGTAGATATTGTTTGGAAAGGGGATAGAGAGAGACCTCATATTCGATCTTTCCTCTGCCAGTGGAATCTGAGAAAAGTTTGCTTGGAGGTGCGAGATCAAGACGCATCATGAAGACATTGGGTTTTCTGCTTCTCATTCTGACACTCTTTTTCCTGTACTCAGGTGAGTCACCTAATGTACTGTCAAGGTACCTTTTAGAGAGACTTTCCTCTTGAAATTTGTGTCGCATTATACACTCACATCTCAGAAAGGGACACACGCCAATTCCATGATTCCATGAGCTGGATGTAAGAGCCACAGGGAATACTAATGCTTAACATGGAGATTTTACTCTGCCACATGGAGAGGCTCAATGACAGCACAGCAAATTCCTGGGGGTACCTGGCACTGTTACCTGGTACTCTCCATGCCAATCTACATGATGAATAGCTTGCAAACATTAAGAACCCCAGGAGCCACCACACACACATTTTTGGTGGCCTCTACAGGGTTGCCATAACACACGAAAACAGAACTTATGTGGAGTTCTAAGCATCAACAAGAGGAAGTTTGACAGGATTGTGTTGCAAACCGATGGGATTTGAACAAATTTATGGGGGGAAAGCTTTCATTTGTGTTGTCAACCAGATAATGAATCTTAATTTATTTGCTCATTTTCACTTCAACTATTAATCAGTTATGTTATTTGGCATATTCCATGTCAAAATAGTAAAGGAAAGGTAAGAGAAAATGCACCTCATTTTTCAGAGGTGAATAAAATGTCCCCCAATGGACTGCTGTTCAACAGGTGGCTTGGCTTTGAAGCTTTTAAAATTGTTGTTTTGGTTCTAGATACTGTTGCTGAAGCAAGAAGAACCCAACTGCAGGTAAGAGCCAGCTATTTCTTCCGATTACACAATCAATATTGTGTAGCTGTAGAGGAGAATTAAAGCACGTAATAGTAAGTAAAGAACAATGAAAACAAAGTTTAGGATTAAACTAATTCTTGCACTGGTGTGCTGTTAAATCCGAGAGGTTTACAGGGGGCAAATGTAAAGTTCTGGTCCTGTCTCATCAGCATATTCATTTCCATGAAGGAATGTGCTCCTGAACGGAACAGGGATAAATAATTCGCTTAGAAATGGGAATGAAATGCATTAAGTAAGAATTGTGGCTCAAAAGCAGTCGGAACAACTCTACTATGAGCAAAGGATACAATACATGGAACTTTTTAGTTTGGAAAAATGGTGAGAAAGAGGGCACATGACAGAGGTGTATCAAATAACGCAGGGCATGGGAGAAGTGAATAGATAAATGTTTTCCCGCTATAACACTAGAATTTGGGGCATACAGTGAAGCTGAATTTTTGAAGATTCAGGAGAGACAAAAGAAAGGGCTTCTTCAGTGGTTGAACTATGGAACTGAATCCAACAAATGATAGTTATAGCCACCAGCATAGGTGTTTTTACAAGAGCATTAAATAAAATTCATGAAGGATAAAGCTCCCAATGGCTACCAGCTATAATAGCTATGCACTCCATGGGTGTAGCCAAGACAGGACAGGAGAGGGCAGCTATCCACCCCTAAATCAAGTAAATAAATAAAAATATCTAACTAACCAACCAATCACATCGCAGATAGCTTGTTCTCCCCTCACTAACATAGGTAAAAAGGTAAAGGGTAAAGGACCCCTAGATGGTTAAGTCCCGTCAAAGGTAACTATAGGGTTGTGGCGCTCATCTCGCTTTCAGGCTGAGGGAGCTGGTGTTTGTCCACAGACAGCTTTCCAAGTCATGTGGCCAGCATGACTAAACCACTTCTGGTGCAATGAAACACTGTGACAGAAACCAGAGAGCACTGGTGTGCTTTCATACTGCTAGGTTGGCAGGAGCTGGGACAGAGAAACGGGAGCTCACCCCGTCGCAGGGATTTGAAACACTGACCTTCTGATCGGCAAGCTCAAAAGGCTCATAAAGCCTGCGGCCACTAACATAAATCCTGGCTGTGTCCATGATGCACTACTGCATAGTAAGGGGTGAAAGTGGGGTTGCCATATTTCAAGAAGTAAAAGCCCGGGCAAAAAGTTGGGGGAACTGGTTGAGCTTCCCAAATTTGTTGAGCTTTTTGGGGGAAAGGGCTAGGACACATTGTGCTGCTTCTGGGGCAGTTTGTCCACCTTTGGGATCCCTACCCTGCACCCAGCTCTCATGACAGCAGACACACCCTGGAAACGGCTTCAACTATCTGCACACAGCTGTTGTTGCCACAGCAGCAGTGGGTGGTTTGTTCCATGCAGGTTCCTTGGAGGCTGGATCTGCAGCCCCTGTGGAACCTGCCCCCTGAAGTGGTCACCTTGCCTTGACTGATGGGTGAGCTGGTCTTTATCACCCTGCCTCATCCAGCTAAGCTGTGGCAATGTTGGTATCACGCAGGAGCAGAGATGGGGAGAAATTCTATTCAGTTTGCATTTAAAGGCAAAACTGTCACATTGCACTTTCTGATGCAATGTGGGAACTGAAGCAAAGCTATTATTCAAAATTCACAAATACCGTATTTTTCCATGTAAAAAGTATGTTAGGAATTGTGGGTCGTCTTATACATGGATAGTGCATGGGGCGGGGGGCGTAGGATTGGTTGCTGCCACGAGCCAAAGATTGTCAACGACATGTTATTGGTGGTTGCGGCAAGGGCTGGTGTTGATTGGCTGTCACTGTGGCAATTGGGCAGGCAATTGGCGGCTTCTGCCAACAAGGTGACAGACAATAGGTGGCTTTTGCGACGCGTGTGAGTTGCAGTGTAGGTCATGCAGGTGAGCTATTTTTGGCAATCCCACCTAAAAAAAAGCTCAACAACTATGGGCAATTCTCCCCCCAAAAATGTCAACAACTTTGGGCAATCTCCCCTTCATTTTCTTAATTTTGAGTCCCCCAAAATAGGGGTTGTCTTATACACGGGAGCGTGTTATAAACAGAAAAATACGCTATCCAAATTTTGCACTTCATTCCTCCAGCCAACAGACATTTACAAAAATGTATATATAAAAAGGAAAGTGTGCTTAAAAAATAATATATGAGAGCCAGTGTGGTGTAGTGCTTAGAGTGTTGGACTACTATCTGGGAGACCAGAATTCAACTGTGTGCTCAGCCATGAAGCTTACAGGGTGACCTTGGTTGTTGTGAGGCTAAAATGAGGGGGGAAGAACTTGAGCTCTTTGGGGCAAAAAGGTGGGGTCTAAATGTAATGAACAAATAATGAAATAACATACAAAAAACAAATTATACCGAGGGAAAGTGCTTGCAAAAATGTGTACAAAGCGTGTTCTCCTTCATGGAGAGCACGTGTTGCGGTGGGGGCCGCCAGGACACTCCAAAGTTGGGGGGCAGGCTAATTGATCATTGGCCACTGATGTGATTGGGGCTTCCCTTGTTGTTGGGAAGAAGTTAATGTTGCCATTTATTGATTGACAGTCAGAAATGCTAAAACTCCTCATACAGGGCTAGGGCTTCCTCTTTTCGCCTGTGCATCGGATTGCCCGCCCCTCCCTCCCTAGAATAGGGTTGTTCGCTTTGACCTTGCTATGCCTGTCATGGGGCCGTCTGCTTTGGAGTGGGGGCCTGGTAGGAATTTTGTCCATCTGGCTGATTGGCTGGGGCCATTTGGTTTTTTGTTTTTTTTTAAAGTAATATTTATTAAAAGTTTCAGGATTACAGAAAAGAAGAAAAAATAGGAAACAGCACTGCAATACATAAAACATTTGGTTTTTGCCTACTGCGTAGCAAATCGTCACAACTTGTAAGGTTCGTGGTTAGGCATTGGTTTATGGTTTGGTTGGTTGAGGGGCATGGATCGGCTGTGCCTGCTCCTCTAATGCTACTGCTGTAAGGGATTCCGTTAAAGGAATTGGGGGCTAACTATTGCTTGTCCACTCTGTCAAGGGGGCTCGGGCCATAGCAATGAGCTCCTGGTTGCATTTGGGGTGAGGGCAGGTTCCCTGCTCCGCGTAACCCCCAAGTGTATTCCCCTATTCTGACTTCCGCATCGTGCGGAATGTCAGTCTGTCCCCCATGGTGGGGGCAGATAGTCGCAACCAATGCCTACGCTACCACTCACAAATTTGTATTTTAATAAAGTTGTGGCCAAAATTATGCCAAAAATCTTAAACAAAAATTTCTGTGTGATGTGTGAGTTATTGGGGTGGACCTGGGGACCTCGACACGCAATAGTAAAAAAAATAAAAAATGATTGGAATAAACCTGCCTCAAAATGGTAATTGCGTGGCAAGACCCGCCCCCTCCCGCATAAGTAGAAATAAAGACACAGACAACAGAATTAAGGTTAATGGGCGTAAATGGCCACAACTTTATTGATTACAGGTAAGAGAGGTATTGGCATTTAGGCATTGGCCCTAACCAACTATCCGGTCTGACCGGGAAGGGTTAAACACCAACAGGGGGAGCCCCCCGAGATGTACATCCGTAGGCGGCCCCCCCAGGGGTTACCGCTCGGGGGCGCGCTTTAGGCCCTAGCCTCCGTAGGTTTCGGACGAGGCGACGCCCCTCGGAGTCCTTTAACGAACTACCCTTCATGGAGTGGGGGAGGTGATGGCGCTCCTCCCCCCCGACCAATTTGCATGACAATACCCCTGCCAATGCCTAACCGCCACCGAGCTGAAGCTCGCCGCCAATACCCTCAACATACCTGTAACCAATCCCTGACCCCCTGCGCAATGTCATCCAACCACAAGTCATTGCCCGCATCGGAAAGATGCACGCCATCCCCACGATACAGTGCCTCGTCGCTAAACCGGATGCCCGGGTGGGTAATAACCCGACCGCCCATAGCGACTACTTTGCGAGCCACCGCGCGCTCCAACAGTCTCCTGGCTTTGCTGACCGCCACCTGGTCCGTGGCGTCGCGCCACCAACGTCTTTCTAAGAGGGATGACCATATGATGTCCAAGGTCGGGTATGCATCCCGCAGCGCGCTCAGGTCGTTAATGATATTCCACCTAAGGTCAACCGCATTTCTCTATGCCAAGTCGTTCTCGCCGAGCTGGACGACGAGTGCATCGGGAGCGCCCTCCGCAGCAATTTTATTGGACACCGTCGGGAGGAATTCCTCCCAGCGCATACCCCGCCGAGCCACCCAAGATATCACGACCTTAAACTTGCCAGGGGGGTATAACTTGGCTCGCCAACCGGTGGCGTAAGATCTCAACTTGGCCCAGTGGACGATGCTATGACCCACGATCCACAGGCGCACCAAACCAATACCTGAAAATATAAAGCGAGAAAACTGGGTCAGGGGGGGGTGTGAAGCGGGGGGGAGGGGGAATTAACGTGGCTTCCTGATGTAACCCTTATACGCGTTTGACTTCCAGCGGCCAAGGTCCATAATACGCTCTGCCGGTAAGCCCATGTGGACGGCCGTGGTTGCAGCCCCAATGCGGAAGGAGTGCGCGGCAAAGTTATCAGGCGGGAGCCCCAAGGACGCGATCGCCTTGCGCATCACTCTCGTGAACTGGTGCTTGGATAACTGGGACCCATCTGCATGAATGAAGAAAGGGCCCCCGGTTTTTGGCCTCACAGACAGGTACTTCCTGGCGTCCTTCACTGGGCAGGGGCCGGCCTTGTTGGTCGCTTGCAAGCGGATAGTGGCCCCTCTGGCTAGCTGGTCGGTCTTGGAGCTGCGTATTTTCAACAAGACTTCATCACCACCCATGACCACGTCCCCTAAGCGGAGGCCCTTAGGGGTGCCAACCGGCTGCTCCTCACAAACCACTTCACTTATGCGCAGGGCGCCGAAAAAGGCGAAGGAAAAGGCTGCGGAGAATAATCTCGCCTCGTAGGGAGACCAACAGATGGCTCTGAGCTTTGTGCGAATTTCGGTGAGTAAGCCTAGAGTTATGGGTCTCCTACGATCCTGGCTAGGGGGCTGGGCTCTGCGCCAGCCCTCAAGCATCTTCCTTACTACAAAGTGTGCGCATGGGTCACAGGAAAACAGGGTTTTTGAAAAGAATGATATTGCGGCGGAATGGATATTAAGTGTTTTGGGGGCCCTGCCCAGGTCACGAAGGTAAACTAGGTATTCTATGACCTCAGCCTGCGCTGGGGCCCTGCCTATTTTGAATAACCCCTTCCTTTGGCGAAATGCCGTAAAATCCAACCAGGCCTTGCTATAAGATCTCAAGGTTGATGGTGCGATAGCAGATAGTACTCCCTTCAAAGCTTCTCCCTGCCAATACTCCAGAGGTGCTCCGGAAACGGTTGCGGCAGCGGCTGCGCATCCGGCGCTAATGTGCGAAAGCGATCCATCTGGAATCGAGACAGAGCATCGGCAATATTGTTATCGACACCAGGTACAAATTTAGCAGAGGCATGCAGATTAAGCTGAAGACATGATAGCACGAAAAACCTCAAGAGGGAAGCGACCCTGGGGGAGCGGGAAGACTGCCTGTTCAGCACGGACACCACAGCTTGATTATCCGTCCAGAAGCACACCCTGCGGTTTCTGAAGTGATCTGCCCACAAGTGAATTGCCACCACAATGGGGAAGAATTCCAGGAAAGTTAAATCCTTGAGTATAGGTTTGCCTTGCCAGTCCGGGGGCCAAGGCTGAGCGCACCACTGCCCCCTGAAGTAAACCCCGAAGCCCAGGGAACCCGCCGCGTCAGAGTGCACTTGGAAATCGGTTTGCAGGGCCATGTGATCTTGCCAGAGGGAAATACCATTGTATCCATCAAGGAAGTGAAGCCAAATCTGGAGGTCCGCCTTCACTGTCTTAGGGAGGCGCACCCTGTGGTGTGGGGATTTCAAGCCTGCCGACAGCTTAGCTAGCCGTCTGCAAAAGGGGCGCCCTGGGGAGACCACCCTGCATGCGAAGTTCAGATGACCAAGGAGGGACTGGATTTGCTTAAGGGTGACCTTCCTAAGGGGCAGCAGCTGAGAAATAATCCCTTTAAGGGTGACCAACTTGTCTGCCGGCAGCCGGGAGGCCTGAGCCACCGTGTCGAGCTCTATACCCAGGTAAGTCAGGGTGGTGACTGGACCCTCGGTCTTTTCCCCCGCGAGGGGAAAGCCCAGTTCCTCCGCCAAGGCCTTGAAGGCCTGTAATGATGACAAGCAGTCGGCTGCGTTCCTTGCCACAAGAATGAAATCATCCAGATAATGACTGATACCCGTAACACCCGATCTGAATTTAAAGGCCCACTCAAGGAAAGTACTAAAGGTCTCAAAGGCTGCGCAGGCGATGGAGCACCCCATAGGCATTGCCTTGTCTATGAAGAACAGACCCATGAATTTGAAACCCAACCAACGATAGTCCCTGGGGTGAACTGGAAGGAGGCGGAATGCTGACTCAATGTCGCACTTCGCCAAAAAGGCGCCTCTACCAAAGCCCCGTACTAGCCTTACGGCCTGGTCAAACGAAGCATACTTTACTGTGCATAGTTCCTGGGGTATAGCATCATTAACTGAGGCACCTTTGGGATAGGAGAGGTTATGAATCATCCTGAATTCCCCGGGGGCCTTCTTAGGGACTATACCCAAAGGCGAGATGTGCAGCTGTTCTACAGGAGGAACCGTGAAAGGCCCCGCCACCCTTCCCACCGAAATCTCTTTTTGAATCTTTTTCAAGGCAATGTCCGGCCTTTCAAGTACAGATTTTTGGTTCGGAGGGCAGTTAGAGTTGGGGGCGAAGGCCACCAGAATTCTAAAGCCATGGGAGAAACCGTTCTCTAATAAGCGGGCCGCTTGCTTGTCTGGGTAATGTTCTAAAAGGGGTCGTAGCGCCTGAATTTTAATTGGGGAGGGAGCCAGGGTCAAAGAAGGATTAGACGCTGAAGGCCAATGTGACAAATTCTGGGAAACCTCAGTAGCGGGTTCCAGCTGCGCCACGGGAGGTGTTAGGGGCATTGGCAGGGGCACCCTGATTTCCCTGCTGAGGGTGCCCCCTACCGCCACGAAAGGGCTGCTGTCTATTTTTATAGCAAGAAGAGGCCGGGTGACCGCCCAGGCATTTTTCACACTCATGCAAGTACTTACAGGCGGTGCGCTGACATGTCCCCTTGTTATAATCCCAACATTGCTTGCGACGCTTAGGATCCGCCCTACCCGCTTTTGTTACCTCGTGGGGTTTCTTCTCAATGTTGGGGCCCACGTGCTCCAACCATTGGTTATTGTCCTTCTGATCCCATCGCGTGGATGACAGTTGCGAGGCGTTCCTTCGAAAATCCTCGTCATAAGCAATGGCCGCCTCATCGCCAGCTAACTCCCGTGCCCTTCGCACGTGTGCCAAGTAGGATGCGAGATGCATGCCCCGCTTAGGATAGCCCCCCAGCACTATCCCCATAAAAACCTGATACCCATTAAGCCAATTTTCAAAGGTGCGCTCCACCCGGGGGGATCTATACCTTTTCTTACCCTGGTACCTCCTTTTTTCCCCTTTTCCTTTGGTTTGGACTGGGGGCAGCAGAGAAAACATGTCCACATAGTCACCATTGAGGATTTTATCCCTCTTCCTCTTAGAGAGGTGACCTCCTATGATGAAATCAGTTGGTGCGTGCGTGGACTTCTTGATATCCTCTAGAAGGGACCCATCTTTCCACTCGAGCGTCCCATTGAATTTCTTTCGGTGGGAATTGGCCCGCCTCTCGTGTACCCACAAGGGGGCCCCCGTATCCTCCCCCTCACCCCAATAAGTTTCCATGGGAACATCACTGTCACTATCAGAAGAAGATGTACCTGTGAAATCCTCAGAGTCCGAATTGTCCCTCCTTCTGCTCTTCTTCGCGACGTGCTTCCTCTTAGCTTTTCGCTTACCCCCCCTGGATGAGCGGTCCTGGTGGTCTGGGTCATCAGCTGGCTCGGCTGCCTGCTGCGGTGGGAGATCTTCCTCCGAAGAGGCCACCTCTGATGGGCACCGCTGAGGCTCCTGAAAGACACTAGGTACCCCAATATCCTCCTGCGCCAGCGCCTGGGGGGCAGACCGTGATGACTTGGACTTGCCTGCGGCGGCCCCAGGCTTATGTGGTGCGGCCCTAGCCTTCTGTGACGAAGACCTATCGTTCTGGGCCCGCGCGGTTTGCAAGCGTGTTTGGGGGCGATTTGTGTGGCCTCCACCCTGTCGGGTTGGACCCGCTGTGGAGGTAGAGGGCCTTACCAAGTCCTGTTGACTAGAAGGGGTGTCGGGAATGCAGTCTTGCGACAACTCCACTATAGCTGCAGTAGAGGCCGGTTGGGGCCCACAATGCGCATAGAAATTTTGGATTGCGGTAAAAAGTTGAACTAAAGCCTGAGGGTTGCCTTGCGCTGTGGGAAGTAAAGCCCCAGCTGCCTGATTCGACTTGGAAGCGCCCCTGTTCGCCATTATTGATGATAGACAAAGAAGACGATCAGCAGTCACAGCACACTACTGCTTAATATAGGGCAAGAGGATTTGGATTTGACAAACCGCACTATCACTTCCTCAAATTGCGGAGGAGCAGATGAGTTTGGATTTGATGAACCGCTTTAACACTGCATCAAATGGTTCAATAACTTGGAAATTACTGTTCTACTACTCTTATTATGAGTCTATTTATTTATTCCAATTTAATTATCTATTTAGTTATTTATTTATTTAATGTTATATGTATATATATATATGTATATATATGTATACTATTACTATTGTTGCTATTAATTGTTCGTTTTTGTATTCTCTTAACCTAACAATTTATTCAGAAATTTATTTATTTTTTTAATTTATTTATTTATTTATTTATTAATATATTTTTTATTTATTTATTTATTTATTTATTTATTTATTATTTATTTAGTTATTCAATTATTTTCGCTATTGTGTATTACTATACCAGAAAGCCCACTTGATCAAGCTAGTATCAATTGCGTTCTTTATTAACTGGTTATAAATCAAGTACAATTGTGAGCGATAAAAGGGTAAAATTAGGCCGGCACTGCCTCGCCCTCACCAAAGATGGCCGACGCGGCCTCCACGAGGGTGTTCAAAGATGGCGGCGCCCCTTGCCTCAAGTAAGATGGCTGCCGCTGCAGTGTAGTGCCCACACTCAAAATGGCCGCCGGGTCGGGACCACGTGGCCCTGTTGTTAATGGCCGCCCCTAGCGCGTCGCCGTAGCAACGAGTGCAGCCGCCCTGCCGACTGCAACCACTTGAGTAGATTAAACTAAATAGGAAATGAACTAACTAAAACTAAATGAACTCAGCGATCAACTACACCCTTGAAGGAAGTAAGCAGGAAGTATAAAGTACCCTCGAAAAAATTCACGACAAAGACAGAGGTATATATTCAGCCCGCGTCCCCGTACGCCCGATCCAGATTTAAAAGACCCCTATCAGCCAGCACACGTATGATCAGCGAAGCCGGAGAAGCACAGCAAGCGGATTAATTCTTCCAAGCACGGCAATTATTTCAAACCAAACAACAGAAGCACAGCATGCGGATTAATCCTTCCAAGCACGGCAATTATTTCAAACCAAACAAAAGGAAACACCGCTAAACCCCAAAGCCCCGAATTACGGTAGTCGCGGCAAGGCACGAGCCCTCCACCGCACCGCAGCTGCACCCGCAGGCAAGCCGGGTTTCCGTGAACCACGAGGGCTTAAGCCCGAGGGAGGACTCAGGCGTATACGCTAAGGAGAAAATTACGGGAAAATCGGGAGGCTATGGGCGAACAGCAGCACCCCCAAAAGGTTCCCCAGGAAGCGTGAAAGCGTTGCGGGTAGGACCTGGCGAGCGCGGAAGCAGCCCGAGAACAGCGAATCCCAGTTCAGCGTTGTGTGATCGCGGGTCCAAAGATCGCCAGTCCCAGGAACACAGGTCCAAAGATGGTCGTCCGAAGCGCACGGAGCAGCAGAGCGAGGCAAGTAAGCAAAGCAGAAACCAGGCTGTAAAATCCGCTGCTAAAGGCTGCTGCTCCAGGAGAGAAAGGGGCGAGCCAGGGGCTGCCCCGACCTTTTATGGGGCTAAGGACCGCCCCCTGAGCCAGCTGATTGGCTGGCCGGGGGAAACCTATTCAAATGAAGGGAATCCCGGGGAATCCCGCGGGGCTGCGTAGCCCCGCGATGATGCAGATGTGGGCGTGAGCCCGCAACCCCACCCCCTCTCTATGTCGGGAGTGGCTTAAACTTCCAGGAGAACATAAAGAGAGAGAAAACTTATGAATTGTAGCAGAAATATCTGAAGAACTGATTTTAAGATTGGAAAGCAGAAACAGAGAGAACTGAAATTAACAGACCCCCCTCAATTTCTGGAAACACATAAACAAAAAATAGATACAGATAAATAAAATGAGCAATGTAAAGTTTATTCATTTATTTCATTTACTTAAGGCATTTATACAGCTCCTAATTGTTTGCATCTCTAAGCAGTGCTTATAAAACAAGGCAAAAAAAATCATGGAACAATGAAAGAATTTAAAAATTATAATAAAACCAAACACTAGCTTAAGCTGCAACAGAGCACAGTCATATAATATACATGTCCTCTGGTGGGAAATAAAAGGTAAGTATTTGGCTTGATGGTTTTAAACTAGTCAGGGTGTGCATCTGTGTGGGTGTGTAGGTATGGTCACATTTATTTCTTTAGTTTCAACATTACAAATTACATTGAGTAGGCTTTGCACGTAAGCTTGAGAACATCCCTTGCTTTCTGAAAACACGGAGGACTATCTTACTATATGTTTATTGTACATCTGCCCCTGAAATTCTCCTTCTCTCTTGGCAGAATGGTAAGGCACAGCATAACAATGCTTGGTGAATGATCATGGGTATTCACTCACTGTGTATTTATGTATGTGCTTATATTTATAATGCTCAAAGAAGTCATTGTGTAGCTTAATGCTAAGTGGGCAAGGAAGCTTGAAAAGGTGCTATTGCTCTCTTGCTCTCTGCAGGTTGATTGCCAAGGCTATCCGAGAAACTTCTGCACCCTGGAGTTGCAACGAATGTGTGGTTCTGATGGCCAGACATACAGCAACAAGTGCTTCTTCTGCAATGCCTTTGTGTGAGTACAGTTTTCCCATGATGAACAATCTGAAAAGGATGTGCAGGATTTGTAGCCTATTTAAGAGAAACGCTGCCTTACAAAGGGCTGGATCCAATGTTTGTGCAAGTTTCCTGCTTGTGTAGTGGATCTTCCCCTCTCTCTCCCACTCTGGCATGAGGAACCCCACACCTGTTGTAGGTGTTCCTCCAACCCTCTAAACCAAATTTGGAGTGGGTGGGAGGGCACAAGGAGAGGAAAGGGAACTTCCAAGGCACAAGTGGAAGTCCTTGCCTGAACCAAACAACCGTCAGATGCAATCCAAATAATTTTGTAACATGAAACTTGGAGAATGAAGCAATTTCATCCAGTGTTGTCGCCTACAGGAAATGTAACTTAGAGCAGTAGCCAACTAAACAGTTGGGCTAGCACGAACACTTGGGTCTGCACAATGGAATTTCCCATTCCCTTCTCCCACCTGAACATATTTAGGAGTTGCACATGGTGTAGGGGGAGAGGATAAGGTGAAGTTTCATTCCACAGCTCCAAAGTCCTTGAACTAGTAGACCTGTCCAGTTGGAGGCCACCCTATGGTTGCCAGTTTCAAGTGACCTCTCTTTTTCAGTTGATCCTACTCGCTGGTACATTTCTTCTGTTTAATAATTTTGCATCTTGTGGATCCTCACACTCTGCTTTGTCTTTCTCTCATCAGCAAAAGTCGTGGAAGGCTCTCCCTGATTAGATATGGACCATGCTATGGAGCTAGGAATGTCTAAAGAACATCCACTAAAGAATGCCACCCTCAGCTCATGCCTTGCTCACCTTTTAGCATCACCACAAACAAAGCTACCCACTGTTTCCTCCTTGCATTTTCTGCTTTAGTAGCTGAAGAAAACATTGCATCATCTTGATTGGATTTATCAATAAATAAGCTAAGCAGCATTATCTATCTCAGAGTCTTCTTTCCCATTCTTACACCTCATATATATTTGGGATCTGTGAAGAGAGAAAAAGTAGATGTTGTCATACCCGCTAAGAGTACACAAACAGTAATATCTTGAGTTACAGTTTATGCTTGAAACTGTGGGTGGTGGGTTGCTACAAAATACACCTGCCTATACATAGGAAACCAGCATATCAGGCAAGTCTAAATTTGAATCTTTCTGTCTGATGTTCTACATTTCTAATTTCTCCACCCCATGGGGAAGCATTCAGTGATGTGATTCATGCACCAGCAACTTGAAATGGTGCAGTCTAGCAAGAGCCACACCATTTAATTCTGCTGGCCACATAGCTTGTTCTTAACATCTCCTTTGAAGGACCTCATGACTTTGCAACTAAACCTTTAACATAAAGTTTTACAATGTCTGTTTCTGGCCTGGTAGGTTAGATAGTTATCTGTCCCCATTTCCATGGGTCATCTTTGACAGGTAGATGGGACAACCCACCTGGCAATCACCTGACATCATGATTATCAGATCATGGAGGATGAGTTCATACCTGCTTTCTGCAGGGATCAGCTGAGCAATTGAGTTCCCCATGGATGCTTTCAGAGTGTCCCTATTTTGGTGTAGGACTCTGTGGCCTACTAGCAAATTCAGGTTCCCTTCCCATAACAGAGTCTGGCTTCTAAGCAGTTGTCCCTATTTGCTGAGGTGAGATTATACAGCATTGTGTCACTCAGTTGTTATCTCACTCTTCCCAGTGCATTTCCCTGTCATTTTCCTTATCGCAGAAAGTCCCATTTGTGAGGTCCCCTGAAGGAAAGGGATACCAATTTGGGGGGAGGAGATATAGCCAGGCCATGGCTGGATGGAAGGGACACCGCAAAACAGTAGGTGAATTCATGATTTATTGCAGCTGTAACAATATAAGTTCACTCCCTCAGTCTGACTGGGCAGCCCTGGGGGCAAGGGTGAAAGAGGGGCAGGAGTCAATGGGAAGAATGTTGTCTCATGCCTATATCACATTTCAGCTTGAGTGACAGGGTTGTCCCATGTGGAAACTGGAGGTGAAAGCACCGAACCTTAAAATATGCACATGGCAATTAATTTATGGTGGAACATTGCCAGTTGGTATATTCAGATTTCAGATAGTCTGGTTCCCTCCAAAAATCTTGCTTAGGTCAATGTGACAGGTACATAACTTTTGCTAACACAAAATAAAAACAATAGCAAAAATGTTGTTGTTAGCAGCAGCAGCAGTATTCTCATGCACTATTTCCGCTTTCAATGTTGAAAAACTTTGGAAATATGAAAGAGATTTCATAAAAACCGAAAGCAGTTGGTTTTTGGGCCTTGTTGACATTCGTAGCATTCGTGCTGCCGTCATGTTTCACATTTATTCTATGAAATATCCCCAGAAATGGAAGGCACTTTGTGAAACGGATGGAGCCTATATCCCATGTATTACAATGCAAAGCATGTCATTAAAAATAATAATAATCCAGGGCAGCTTTCTAATATAATACCTTTATTCTTCTGGGCTCAGGTGTGTCTCTGAAGCACCTCTGACCAATGCGTCCCTGTCCTCATAACGAGGAGGCATGGAGGTTATTTTACAGAAATTACAGGTCAGCAAAAATAGATGGTTTGTTCTTTGATGGCTGGGAAGAGAAGATATGGAAACTATGAACCAGCACTGCTTTTTGTGGCAACATAGAATTAATCAGGCATGGATTAATCATTTTACATTTAGGAATATATCAGATCAATATATAGTATATCATCCTGGCCACTATTTCAGGTTTTGATTACTTTCCTCATCACAATTGCTTTCGGCAGGCACTGGGAGAATGATATTGGAACAGACATCCACATAGTTGGGTGTAGGGGTCAGCCAGGTACACTTGTGGAGGGGCACCTTGGGGTCACAGGCAGGGGCCTGCTGGACTTAGACTGTCATGCCAAGAATGCCTTGTGCCTCCAAACCGACTGGGGACTCCCAGACAAGTTCTGCATGGGTCTGCACCTACACAGCCAAGCATCCTGGTCCTGCACAGCATTCCTTGGTAATAGATATTTCATCTGTTACATTTCTCTTGCATTGTGCTTCAATCAGGGGTCAGCAACCTTTTTCAGCCATGGGCCAGTCCACCGTCCCTCAGACCATCTGGTGGGCCAGACTATATTTTTTTTGGGGGGGGGATGAACGGATTCTTATGCCCCACAAATAACCCAGAGATGCATTTTGAACAAAAGGACGCATTCTACTCATGTAAAAACACGCTGATTCCTGGACCATCCGCAGGCCAGATTGAGAAGGTGATTGGGCCGCGTCTGGCCCCCGGGCCTTAGGTTGCCTACCCCTGTGCTTCATCATCTCTTCTCCTCTCCTGAGGGCTTCCTAAAGACACACAGCAAAATTATTTTGAGTTTTACAATCTACCCTGATTGGCTCAGATTTGATGGGATTTTTATCATAAAAGGCTTGGTCCTAAGTTTCTTCTGAGCATCACAGCATCTCACCTAATGTTTTAAGAAGCATTTGGCCCAGCAGCAATAATTACATTTCAGAGAGGACAGGGGAGGACATCCCCCCCCCTCTCATCCCTTGAAACCAGCTGGTACCTCGGGTTACATACGCTTCAGGTTACATACGCTTCAGGTTACAGACTCCGCTAACCCAGAAATAATGCTTCAGGTTAAGAACTTTGCTTTGAGATGAGAACAGTAATCGTGCTCCGGCGGCGCAGCAGCAGCGGGAGGCCCCATTTGCTAAAGTGGTGCTTCAGGTTAAGAACAGTTTCAAGTTAAGAACGGATCTCCGGAACGAATTAAGTACTTAACCTGAGGTACCACTGTATACGTGTGTGTGTGTGTGTGTGTGTGTGTTATATATACACAAGCTGTACATACATACACATGATGACATTTAAATCAGCCTGTAGCGCCTTTCTTTCATCTTTTCCAGTTTGGGAACATGTCACTCATTCATCAAGCTGAATGACTGGATGTCTATTGTTCTCTTCTAAGATCATTGTTTTCCTTCAAAGTGCTTAAAAAGTAGCATCAAAGTCACACCCTTTCCCACAACTAACAACAGAAGGGTTAGAGTTTTATCCAAAAGTAAGCAAGGCCATTTTGGGTGCTGAGACCTCACGCGATTTCGTATTGATTTCTCTCCCCCCCCCCCCATGCTTTTTCCGGGGCCATGGTTTTGGTGCCTTGGTGGACCACAAACTTAACATGAATCAACGGTGTGATGCAGCAGCAAAGAAAGCTAACACTATTCTAGGCTGCGTCAACAGAATTATAGTGTCCAGATCAAGGGAAGTAATAGTCAGACCACACTTGGAATACTGTGTCCAATTCTGGGCACCACAATTTAAGAAGGATGTTGACAAGCTGGAATGTGTACAGAGGAGGGCAACCAAGATGATCAAGGGTCTGGAAACTAAGCCTTACAAGGAGCGCTTGAAGGAGCTGGGTATGTTTAGCCTGGAAAAGAGGAAACTGAGAGGAGATATGATAGCCATCTTCAAATATCTAAGGGCTGTCACATAGAAGAGGGAACATGCTTGTTTTCTCCTGCGCTGGAGGGTAGGACTTGAACCAATGTCTTCAAGCTGCAAGAAAGGAGTTTCCGATTAAACATTCGAAAAAAACTTTCTGACAGTAAGAGCTGTTCAGCAGTGGAACAGACTCCCTTGGGAGATTGTGGACTCTCCTTCCTTGGAGGTTTTAAGCAGAGGTTAGATGGCCATTTGTCATGGATGCTTTAGCCGAGATTCCAACATTACGGGGGGTTGGACTAGATGACCCTTGGGTCCTTTCCAACTCTAAGATTCTATGATCTCGTGTGTTGCCCCCAAATGCACTTTTTTGGGGCAACATGTGAGCACAGCTCTGGAAAAGCGTGTCTTTGGGCTCTGTGATCTCACGTGGGTCATGTGACACATGCGGGAATACAGGCAGGAAGTCGTGCATCCCTGTTTTTGGGACTCAGGATGTTGGAGTGTTTGCAATGGCCAGCCAGATATACTCAGAAAGCCCACAGGTTCTACTTTGGCTTGGGGGGGGGGGGCAGTGTCCAGTGACAGAGCACGTTCTCCTTTCACAAGTTAATAAAAAGTGGGGATAGAGTGGCTGAACACACTCTGGAATTCCTTGTTCATCTATGCAGAGTCCCTGGGTGAACAACTCTGAGATGATAAGAACTCAGCCTTACTCTTCTGAGCAATTCATATTACCAACCATAACAGTACTAAGTTGAATTAATTAAGCCTTTGGAAGTCAGATTTGTTCATTTAGGTGGCCCTCTTCAGCTTCTAGGTTCCTTGAAACATTACCCTAATATCAAGAAGATATTTTACCTATGACTTTAAACTGGTGTGGACAATATGAGCACAACAGGCCAGTAGTTCAGTGAATCTGATAGCGGCAATCCATTCTAGGTGACAGATCCTCCAAGGGTCCCTATCTTTCAGGGACAGATCCATATTTTCAGAAGCCTTCCCAGTTTCGGATTTGATCCCAGAATGTCCCACTTTTCCTTAGTATGTTCCTATTTTCATTGGAGAAATGTTGGAAGGTATGAGGCAATGGTGGACACAGCAATGGTTTCCCTGCACAGTTCCAGCTGAAATGAATGGGAGATGAGGAAGGAGGCAGTAATGTTCTAGCACAGTTCCCATTCATTGCAGTGGAACTCCAGCAAGAGAAACTCCCAGTGGATTGTGCTCAGTGCCAGATTACCAAATAGGCAGAATTACCTATGGGTCCCACACATTTTAGGGGTCCCACTACAATGGATCAAAATAACATTGATTTGATCTCAAAATAAAATTACAAACACACATTAGGAGATAATTTGCAAAGGGCCCCCCGAGATTTCAACTGCCTAGGGGCCTCCACAAGGTTTAATCCTGCACTGATTGCCCTGCTTATGTACCGTACATGTTTTGCAACCTAAATTGTTTGTACATTTGCTTTTGAGCTAGGTAAGGTGAGCCTTACTTTGCAGACTGATCTTGCCATCTAAGAACCACATAAAACACCTTCAGTGTCCTTGCTGTAATCCAGCTTCATTCATTTCAGTGCCAGTATAATGTATGTTATATGCAAAGTGTGCACTGCTCGACATCTGAGTCACAGCATGAGTCTTCTGATCTGCCACAAGCATTACAATGGATATTCTTTGTTGAACAGGAAGGATCCATGTTAAAATTCACCCTGCCAATATTTATTCAAAGGTTCGATTTTAAACAACCCTTCAAAAATAGAAGTCACCTTCAAATATAGTAATCTCCCCCAAATATCTGCTGAAACCATCTTCCCAGGACTGAAGATGAATCAGCCTTCCAAGTGCAGGGCAGTCCTCCATAAAATAGGCCACCCTACACCTAACATAAGTCCCACATCAAGATAACAAAAATGTGTAAGGGGAGTAAGGAGAGAGGTATTCCTTAAGTACCATCATGTATTCTTACACAACCTGGAGTCCTCCAGATGTTCTGGACTTCCCTCCAATCAGCAATGGTGCCTAGTGCTGATGAAAGTTGTAGTTTAGAACATTTGGAGAACACCAGGCCAGTGAAGGTTGCTGTGCCATTCTAGCCAGTGAGGATGCTGAGCTTCAGAATTTTATTTTATTTTAAACAACCCTACACTGTGACCATCCAAAGCATGAGTAGCAAATCTGGGTCTACAACTTAACATTTGTGGTTCATTCTGAGGTTCCCTGCTGAACCACAGGGGCTCCCTGTTTAGGAACAAACCTATAATGTCCTTTTATCTCTTTGTAGAATTGAAAAAACAAAACTGACATTCATAGTCTAAAAAGTCCAAAGGAGTGTCAACAGCAGCAGCAGCAGCACATGTAACCTATGAGACTCCACAAGCAGCAATGAAGTCATGCTCTTTTATATTGCCTTCTCCCAACACTTCTCGTGAACAAATTTAGACTCTGCTTCCAAAATAGAAAGCTGTGTTGGAGCCATTATGTTCTCCATATCTCAATCCTTCTATTATTATCTTTCCTGTGCCCATTAAGAAACAGCTCATAACACGTTGAAGCTACACTGCAAGGACTTGGTCAGAATCCCATGTCACCAGTGCTGTTGCCCTGCTGGGTGACTGGCTGGGAAGTTCCAAGCTGTGAGAAGGCTATGATTAGGGAGGAAATGGAAAGTAGCAATTGATGGATAAATTACAAGCTCCAAGGAGTGCCTCGCATAATTATTGTTGTAGTCTGGGCTTGTTGTGGATATAGCAGCATGCCTAAAGGATGCGACAACCCCATAAACATCTGCTGGTGTCTTGGACCAATGATTGCTCTTAAAAGAAGGTAAAGATGTTTTCTCACCAGGTGGGGCCTACTGTGCTGGGCATATAAATAAATGGAGAGTTTGATGGCTCAGAGCTTCCCCTGAGTTTCAGCACTGACAACCCATCCGCTTGACTTGAACCCAACTTATAGGAGCAGAATGAAAACTGCAGGTGTCTTTGTGCTGCTGAGCCTGGCTGTATTCTGCTTCTTCTCAGGTAGGTGAGAAAAAAGGAGGACTCCAGTGCTTAAAAAACAGCCTCAGTCTCCATAAAAGACTGTTCCCAAGAGGGAGAGGTGCTATTCCAGAGTGTACTAGAATATTTTCCTTCTATTGCTTATTGTAAAATGAATTGTGCTTCTGTTGACAACACCAGTAGGGATATTAAAAGATAAGATGAGTCTTGCTTGAAAGCATCATCACCTGAGCATTTCACCTATATAAGACTGTAAGCTGTGTAAACTTCAGCTATCCAGATTCTGGTGTCCATATCTGACATAACTGCTGTTCCTCATTGTTTTCTTTTACTATACCCAATGACTTGATCAAACAGATTGACATCCACGCATCCTTGGGAATACAAGTAAGATTTATGCAGATCTGTACAACTTGGCACACACCAAGCCAAGTACGGTTTAGTGGTCACGTACAACAACCTGATTAAACAGTTTTACTGATTGTACTTTCATATGGCTGTTTTAAATGGATTGGTATTTTTTTTAATGTGTATACCACCCTGGGCTCCTTTGGAAGTAAGGAGAGGATAAAATCTTAACAAAGCAAATAAATACATTAGGAAGAAAATGCTAAGCTAGTGCAATGGTGCTACCTACACACATCAGGACTGTGTGATTTTTGTATAATATTATGTGTACCTAACAATGACGGTCTTTCTAACTTGAGGGAATCTTTGAGCAGCAATTGCAGAATTCTTTTCTTGATCCTCTTGCAATTTTGTATGGTGTACACTGCCCTGTCATATTTTCATGAAAGTGAAGTTTATAAAGTGCAATATTCTGATTCTATACTCCTTCGGTATTAGGTCTATAATATGTTAGTAAGCCTTGCTGTTCCTTTCTGTTACAGATGTTACCAGCCAACGTGAGGGAGAGGTCAGTGCGGCTGTTTTTATTTCCTCCTGGGATGTTGCTTGTATATGGTCCCATTTCAAATCTAGACATACTATTAGGTTGCTGGGAAGAGAAGAGGTCCTATCTTGACCCTGAAAGGGATTGTTCTCCAATCCCGTGGTCCTACACACCTGTCCTCTCCCTTTGTGTTGGCATCTGGGGAAGGGGCAAATAGAGCATAGCTCTTCCAAGTTTTCTGATCAAGGCAAGCAATTTTAAGGGGCATGGACAACATTGGTTAGGCTATCCTGATTCAGAATTGACTGTTATAAAACTGTTTAAGCTGGTATGTGGAATGGCCCGTGTTTCTGTCATGAGTGCAAAATGGGCACAGATTCCTAGGGATCAAGGCAGTTTCGGGGGGGGGGGGCTATGTTTTTTTAGGAAGCTGGCCCTCTCAGTGTTCAGATGGGATTTGGCTCTGCCCCTAGCTCCTCATGACATTACATATGCGGCATCAGGACATCGTGCAACATCCCATCAGGCCCCCTTAATCATCTTGAGAATCTGGATCCTCTGAACTATAAAGAAAACTATCACTTAAAGGCTGTCTCTTATCTCTTTAGGCTATTGACTGCAGTGAGTTTGATAACAATGAACCATACTGCACCAGGGAATCTAACCCTCACTGCGGCACAGATGGCCAGACCTACGGAAACAAGTGTGCATTTTGCAAGGCAGTTGAGTAAGTATATTGAAGAGAGCTCTATACGCACAGCGGATGAAAATATAACTGTTATGTTGCTTTCATGGTCAACTCCAGGCTTGGGGACTGACAAAATGTCCACTGACTGATGTGTGTTCTCTGTTGTAAGTTGGCTACCCCTATACTACAGTTAGTGAAACTTATTTTTAGGATTTGCATGTCCTCTCCTTTTATGGAAATTATGTTTCCACCAACTTTCTGCCCAGAGACCCCCAATGAATCCAGCCTTGCTAGGAATTAGTTTCTTGTTGAAGTCAGGAAGAAATTTGCCTCTATATGGTGTTGGAATAGGGTTCGCACATTTAAGCATTCAACAAGTGAATGTACTTGTGATCTTCTGAGACTATATTAGAGCCAAATCAGAGAGATTCCCACTGGTATTAAAAAACAACAACCAACCAACCTGGCTTTACAAGAGATTGCTGATCTATGAGTTAAGATTTTACAAGGATGTATAACTATGCAAACAAGGTAGGGGAGTTTTCCCAGCATGATGCATCAGCTACAAGAGGATTAAAAGAGGGAGTTGTTTGGCTCCTTCCAAGCTGTTGGTGACAACTCTCCCTATCATAGCAGGACTGAGAGACAGTCAGTGTATGATGTGATACAGCTTTCTGGCCCTTGAATGCACAGTCAAGATGAGGTGAAATGGGAGTCAAGAAGGCTTTCCAGTCGTGAGAAGGTGAGGCTCGGTGCCTTGCGGAGTTCTTTGCCCCTCGCCAGAACTGGCAGACAAGAAATAAATGATAAAAAATAATTCTGCATGCAAATAATGCCCATTTCTACTATTGGCATCATTTTTGCACGAGTCAGAGTTTAGCTTTGGCACACAAAATGTGTTGCTTTGATGTAGAGAAAAAATAGATGCATCTTTCAGATTGTGCACTGTTTGACTGGCATCCCTAAAAATGTCGCTGCCCTTATCAGTTGCTTGAGTTGCCTGTGGTGTTGGGCCTGCACTGGCCCTTATTGGCAGTCAAGGGGGTCTCCTGCTGTTAAATGGACTGGTCTGTTTTTACTCACTGTTATTCCTCCCAATAAACGTAAAGCAATTAAATCAGGACATCCCATTTTTGGGTGCCCTGCTCTCAGTAGGGCGCCCAAAAACACACATTATTGTGATGTCCCATGGACCGTGCGGGAGTGCAGCCGGGAAGATGCCCGTCCCAGTTTTTGGTCTCAACATGTTGGAGGGTATGATATAGGTACAAAATGACAAAGTAAGACTATTTCAGCATCTCAGAATCAGGATCCCTACAAACCAAAAATGAGAAGTGAAAGAAAATTAAATCAGGACTTTTCTCTTCCTTAAAAGTTCTGAACTTGGCCTTCCATAAGTAGACTGGTATGTCATTATTCATCAGTTCCTGCCATGTATAATCCTGTTTCTTCACAGACCAATGGCTTTAATTTACATGTGTAAATCCTATTTTTCTAGGAAAAGTAATGGGAGTCTCGGTCTCCTGCACATGGGAAGATGCTCTTGAAGGTTTCACTGTTGCAGCTGAACACTAAGATGTCATATTCTACGCTGTACTGGTGAACGCTTAGACAAGCTCTATGTAGGGGTGTGAGCTGTCATTGCTGCTGTCCTCCCCTCCCCGCTTTGGGCTCCTGGTGATGCTACTGTCTCCAGCACACATCTTCAATAAAGCAAAACTCAGCAGAATGTTTTGGCTCTTTGTACAATGAGAAACCTCAGAATGATGCAAAGGATACGTTCCACTTCATATTCACTAGGGGGCTCCATTGACTGGTGAGTCCACATTCTTCCCAGTTTCCAATCTCTCTCGCTCTCATAAAATGTCTGTTGGAAAGGAGCAAACACTCTCCATGCAAAAAGTTTCAGAGAGTATTATGTTGGGTGCAAGATAAAACTATGAATACTTTCTGTGATTTGGAAATTCAGGAGCATGGGGTTAATTGGGAGTGGGGCATGTTGTTCAGGAGGCCATGGCTCGACACAGGTCTGCACATAATTCAGCGTCTGTGTTGCCTCTTTTCCTTTTTCTAATACACAGCCAGAATGATGATAGTGGCAGCAACATAGTTAAGACCCAAAAGAAAATGAGAGTGAGAGTTGTTGGAGCCAGGGGCCATCTTAATATCAGAGCTTGCTTTTTGAGCAGATCTGAAGATCCAAACCTGTCAGTCTAAACTAGTTTGAAGATCCTTTTCCACTTCTTATTGTTGTTGTTGTTTAGTCGTTTTGGACTCTTCGTGACCCCATGGACCAGAGCACGCCAGACACTCCTGTCTTCCACTGCCTCCCACAGTTTTGTCAAACTCATGTTTGTAGCTTCGAGTTTTCACTATATATTACACACACACACACACACACACACACACACACACTGTTCTGGATTCAAAGTGTGCTCACAGCCAAAACAAAACTATTTCTAAATAGCTTTTCTCTAGCACAAAAGTTCCTTTTCAGATTTTCAACATCAACATTCCAAAGTCCTCAATTTTGCAATCTCGCCCTGTAGGTGTGTTTCATATCCGTGGCATTAAACCCTCTTTGGTGACCCATTGAGCAAAGAAATTGCCCTATTAATCCTGCAGGCAAGATGACCCAGCACCATCGAACACAATCCTGATACTCAGATCTGAAAAGCAGATCAACAAGTCTTTCTCAGCAAATGTCAGGGACAGATTTATTATCTATTCGTTTAAAAGATTCACACACACCCTTTCCACAGCTGCTCAAGATGCTTCAGCTGAAATTATATGAAATTATATGAGCTTCCAGCACAGATAAAAACACAATAAAACCCCTTGTAAGCATATATACAGCACCCGATTTTCCATTAATACATATCCCATGTCATGCATAGCTCAGCTATGCTGATAATACCAAGGTTGCAGGTTTGATCCCCATATGAGACAGCTTCACATTCCTGCATTGCAGGGGGTTGGACTAGATGATCCTCAGGGTCCCTTCCAACTCTCCAGTTCTATGATTCTATGCATATGATTGTACATCTGCATGTTTCTCAGATAGCCCTGTTATGATGATGATGATGATGATTATTATTATTATTATTATTATTATTATTATTATTAAAAAAAACTGACTTTGGGCTAGATTGGATAGCTCCCATTGAGTCCAGCCCACTCCATGGAAAGAGAGAGAGCTGACTCCAGCTCCCCACTTCTCTTGCATCTCTGCCCTACTCTAGGTGTCTCTCCATGCCCATATGGGGTTGAAATACACCTTGTGCATGTAAAATCCAATGGGCATAGGCAAAATAAAGTTGGTCTCCATAAAACAAATCCCAGTAACTGGCCATTGGATATTTGGCATGTTTGCTCTGAATTTTATACACCCACCCACACCACAAGGATGTGTAAGGACAATTGTAGACAAGTTGGGTGGGCAAGGAGAGCAAGCATTCTCTCGCACACTTCCAAGCCTATTGGGCTAGACCAGGGGACAAACCTCACCCAGTCCTGCTCATAACTTGAAGGCAAAGAGAATGCAGGTAAAACCATTTAAACAACGTTTTCAATCGGAAGACTGGAGGTTGTGTTGTTTTAGTTGCCAGACGCACTGAAAACAATGCATAGTTTGGGCAACAGGGGCAATAAATGTATGCAAAGCACTTGTTAAGGAGAATTTTCGCCACAGGGTTCTCTGCAGTTCAGGTCCCACTGATATTAGTTACATCAAGGGAAAAAAGAAAAGAAGCAGAAGCAGATGGCTTGAAGTTCAAAAATCTTTTTGTGACTTTCCACTGCAACACTCTGCCAGAGAGGTACCTTATTTATCATTTTCATCTCCCAGCTTCAGGCAACACTATTATTGTAATTACAAGGGCATTTAGAAGGCATCCTGGTGCCATCGATCTGAAGCTATGCTTCCATTCCCTTCTAATAAAGAAAGGAGCAGAAAAGACTTCAGACAGCAGTAACATTTTTAGGAATATTAGTAATTATTTTTTATTTCTAAAATGGGGACCTCACAATGTGCAGCTGAATGTATGGTTGCATCCCAAATCTAAACACTTTTTTTAACCATATATATTCAAACATGCAAAATGTCAATGTTTGGTTCACCGTAATTTCTGCTTTAAACCAGCTGCTAGATGAGGAAGACATTCTTGTTGTTACATTTCATTCTTCCTGGGGCAAAATATGCTTGGGGTGGGAGTAGGTAGGATTATCATGTGGCTATCATGGGAAGGAAATTAATAATAATATTATAATAATTTATTATTTATACCCCGTCCTACTGGAGGAGGAAGAGGGGCGTGGGGGGAGCGCACCGCCCCCGGTAGTGCAATCCTGGTGGGCTTCCATCGTGGCTCCCCCCCCCGCGCTGGGCACCCTGCCCCCAGAACGCACACCATGCCCCTGCGGGTGGCACACCACGCCCCTGGGACTCACGCCAGCCCTGCCCCCGACTGGTCTCCACCCCCGGTGCCAGAGCATGAAGCTCCGCCACTGCCCCACCCATCTGGCTGGGTTCCCCCAGCCACTCTGGGCAGCTCCCAACAGAATATTAATAATATTTTTTTTAAAGCGATAAAACATCAAACATTAAAAACTTCCCTAAACAGGACTGTCTTCAGAGGTCTTCTAAAAGTCAGATAGTTGTTTATTTCCTTGACATCTGATGGCAGGGCGTTCCACAGGGCGGGCACCACTACCGAGAAGGCCCTCTGCCCTGTAACCTCACTTCTCGCAATGGGGGTACCGCCAGAAGGGCCTCAGAGCTGGACCACAGTGTCTGGGCTGAACAATGGGGGTGGAGATGCTCCTTCAGTAAGGAAACTTCCTGTGCTAAATATGCTTACTGGGATGATGCCCCATTGAATAGAATGAGAGTGAATTTTGAGTTAGCATGCATTGATTGGGCTGCAAATATTCAAAGGGGAAAAACCATATGGTACTGCCCATGTAGGTATGAAATCTCATGTTTTAGAGCACCCACACAAAGAAGACTTTTGCTTGGCGCTTTTTCTCCTGCATTCCAAGCCCACAGGCAAGGGAACATTTGTGATGAAGCACTCCTGCATTCTCAGCTGGTTAGAGAAAGCTGTGCCTCCTTCTTTTCACGAACCACATGCTTTCTTGTTACTGCTAGTTTGCACACATGTTCAAAGCACTACATATTTCTTAAGAAGTGTGGAACCTGTTTTCGAGCAAGGTGCACCATGCATGTTCTTTACCTAAACAGCTTAGAAAATGTATGGGGAACTTTTGACCCACTAGATCAGAGGTCTTCAACCTTTTCAAGACCACAGCTCCCATGACCAACTACCTTCTTTCTGCGGCACCCCTGTGGGACTCAGGAGCCCAATTATGTCATCCCTTGCATGCAGAGCTGGCAGCCTCTTACCCTGTTTCGCACACCCTTCCTTGTGGAGTGTCCCCTCAGCCTCTTCTCTTCTCTTCTCTTCTCTTCTCTTCTCTTCTCCCCTTGGGAGTCCTCTGGCCAGCCACTGCTGCCGCTCCTAGTCTTTGAGTCCCACCCCCCATGCCCCCAAAGAGATGGTCCTTCTCACACTGCCCAACAGGGGGCCTGGGAAGAGGATGCCCCCAGCCTTAGTAGCCCAAGAGAGACTGGCAGAGATGAACGTGAGGCCAGCAACTTACCTTGGGAGGCAGCAGTGGCAGCAGCGGGCCCCACCAGGCCTGCATGGGGAAAGGCTCCCCTTTGGTGCTGGGCACACAGCTCCCAGGCAGGTCTTGCACACAGCAAGCACAAGGAAGGCCAACACAGCACCTGCCTGCCTGCCTGCCCAACCTCCCAATTGTCTGTCCATTCCCAACAGCAAGGTCTGTTGGACTGGCTGGCTGGCTTGCTTACTCCAAGGCCGCCTCAGCTCCTGACAACCAGCATGCCCCTGCCTCAGAGGCACCATTTGCCTGAGGAGCTTGTAGCCAGGGATGCTTCAGTGAACAGCTGTGCAAGACTTTGGGAGGCAGAGAGACATCAGAGGAGGAAGGGAAGGAAGGAAAGAAAGAGAACAGAGGCCAGTGTTGCCCATGGCACCCCTGACCATAATTCAAGGCACCCCAGAGTGCCACGGCTCACTGGTTGAAAACCACTGCACTAGATTAGATTATGATGATGATATATTTATTTAGGCCTCACCTTTCCCCCTGATGGGACAGAGAAAAACAATTACAATTTAATACAATTAAAACTATCTACAATATGTTTAAAATACGCAAGTATTTACAATCAGTGCTTTTTTTCTAGAAAAATAGGTGCCGGTACTCACCATAAAGTGCCACACCTTTTAACAACAAAAAAGAGGCGTTGGTACAGCATACCATTGAGTACCTCCTGGGGAAAGGGACTGAATTCACCTAATGTTTTGCAGTGGCCCTTCCATCCAGCCACTTCATGATGTTCCTGTGTCCTGACGTCCACACGTACCTTCTCCATGGGGGCAACAAGTCAGATGGTTTGTTTGCCCTGTGGGAACGTTGCTCCCACAAGCAGGACAAAAGAAAGTGGCAGGCCTTCCCACCCCAACTTGGAAGGACAGGCATGTGCTTCACTCTCAGGCTAGGTGAGGTGAGAGTTCATGTTTTTTCCCCACTTAGCAGATTGGTTATCCGTCTCCATATATGGCGGAAGCCCTCAAAAACACCTATGGTGAGCTCATTGCATCTGACAGGTGATTGCAAAAGAATGACGTGCAAGCGAATGTGGAGCAAACCAACACACTTTCTTTGCAACATTTCTATGAGAAGCAGAGCCACTGTATTGGTGCAGTGGGGTGTGTGTATGTGTGTGTGTAGCGCAAAGTCAAGTGTCAGCATTAGACCACTGTTCCAAGAGTAGACACAGCACCAGCCTTTAGAACTAATGCTCAGCTTGCTCTGCAACAGGCTTCCTAGGCGGGTTATTAGGTTGTTACTTTTCATTTATGGACAGAGCACCAGGGAGGTATCTCTGACGCATGCAGCCGAGAGGAATGCATCTGTATAGCTTTCAGTCTTAATCACTGTGTGTGTTTATGGTTCCTGCAGTCAAATGCTGTTTTGACAGGCCACAGCCTACGTGGCTGTAACTACTGTCAAGCAGTTGTTTTTTTCTGGTCTCCCTGCTGCGCAACGTGGGAAATGGCCAAGTTATCTCAGTTATGAGTTTCAGATGTTTACAAAGCAGCACATAATTGCCCCACTTGTTCCTACAAATTGGTCTGCAGCCAAACCTCTTTAGAAATATGGAGTTCTACTATTTACTACAAATCATTAAGGCAGGGGGAGAAGATGTCATCATTGCAAGTGTGCACAGAATGAGACTTCTTGGATATATATAAATACAGGGATTCCATCGCTGGGGAGCATTGGGAGACTGGACACCACCAAAAGCATCAGCACCAAATCACACTATCTGCATGATGAAGGCTGCAGCTGTGCTGTTCCTCCTCCTAGGACTCTATTGCTGCTTCTTTGCCTCAGGTGAGTATAATTTTTTTTTTTTACTTCATGCTCAATGAAGATGTTGACCCAGTGTGCAGCAGCTATGAAAAGGGTAGTTGCTATATTGTTTTCTTTATAATTATTAAACATTTCTTACCCGCTTTTTGCCATAAGATCCTAGGGTAGGTTATAACAGTCTTTAAAAATACATTCTTAAACTCAGTTAAAACAATTTAAAATCAGAAGAGTAGAGTGGGTTGCATATATATTTTTGCATGCATGCATGTACGTACACACACACTGGATTAAACGTGCCTTTTGTCTGTTCTGGGAGGATCAGGGAGTAAATAGAGTTAAGCAGTCCAATGGGAATGCCTTTGCTCAGTGCCAGAGCACATGCGTTGCATGCGAAAGGTTTCAGGTTTAATCCTAAAACCCTGGGGAGACACTGCCTGTCAGTGCAGACAATACTAAACTAGATAGATCAATGGTCTCTTTCAGTTTAAGGTAGCTTCCAATGTCCTGAAGGACAACACAACTCACACTCACCTTGACTGTGATACACCCAGCCAGTGGCGTAGCATGGGGGGTGCAGGGGGGCCGGCCGCACCGGGCGCAACATCGGGGGGGGGGGACGCGCTCGCACTTGCAGCTCTCTGCCCCTACCTGGCTCACTCACTCTCTCTCACTGCAGTGCTGGCTGTGCAAATCCGATCCGAGCCGCCGGGTCGCCGGCCACTGTGGAGGGGAGGGTGCCAGGCGTGCAGTGCGGTGCGGAGAGAGAGCGAGGGACTATCTGGGGGAGGGACAGTGCAGCGGGGGGTGGGTGCAAATTACTTGCCTTGCCCCGGGTTAGGGGGTGCAAATTACTTGCCTTGCCCCGGGTGCTTGACAACCCACGCTACGCCACTGCACCCAGCTCTCTGAATGTCACCTGTCTTGAAAAGAATGATTCATGTCATTAATGGATATATTTTAAAATGCAGATTAATGGCAGATTAAATTGATGGATTATACCAAAATGGCAAAAATAACCAGAAGAATCAGAAATCAGGGAAAACCAAAATTTAAAAAAAGAATGAAGTAAATTTATAATTTATCTTAAAAACCATTGTAAACAGTTAAAACTGTTCATAGGACTGGAATAACACTTGTAGTTTAATGATGAATTTTGGATATAATGGAGATGTAAAAGATCTGGTGTTATTATAAAAGATGCAGGAGGAATTTATATTAACAATAGGACCCACAAAGGGGAGGAGGGAAGTTCAGGAGATTCCATGGAATCTTGTCTTTATGTTGTATGTTGGATATGTGATTGTAAAGCTGTAATTTGAAAAACCAAATAAATAAATTAAAAAGAAAATGCAGCCCAAAAGGTAAAATTTATTTTTAGTTTTCAGGGCCAAAGGAGATAGCCTAGGGCTTCCTTTTTGCACAATAGGCCCATTGGGATGCGGGTGGCGCTGTGGTCTACATCACGGAGCCTTGGGCTTGCCGACTGGAAGGTTGGTGGTTTGAATCCCGAGGGGTGAGCTCCCATTTCTCTGTCCCAGCTCCTACCAACTTACCAGTTCGAAAGCACCTCAAAGTGCAAGTAGATAAATAGGTACCACTCCGGCGGGAAGGTAAATGGCGTTTCTGTGCGCTGCTCTGGTTCGCCAGAAGCGGGTAGTCATGCTGGCCGCATGACCCGGAAGCTGTACGCTGGCTCCCTCGGCCAATAAAGCGAGATGAGCACTGCAACCCCAGAGTCGTTCACGACTGGACTTAACTGCCAGGGGTCCTTTACCTTTAATGCACATAAGCAATGTGAGCGTGCTAAACTTTTCTCATTACAAGAGATGTGCATTTGCTTCTTATACCAGTAGCCCCTTGAAAGGCCCGTGAGGGACGTCAGTATTCTCATCTCCATTTTGCAGATAAGGAACTGAGTATGACTGGTAGTGGCTACCCTGAGACCACCCAGTGAAGACATAACGAAAGTAAAATTTGAAACCTGAAATCCGCAGTTCATCATCCTAGCATCAACAAACTAAATGAACATAAAGAGAGTGGTGACCAGTGGCAAAGGGCTGCCTGGACCACTCTGCAGCTGCCACCTGGGTGGGATCCTAGTTGTTTTAATTGGTGCAGGTAGGTGGCTAAGGCCAAGAAAGTGTGACAACAGGAGTCTTTACAGAGCAGCAGAGGTATCAGCAAAGTTACACCATCTCTCTACACCCGCCTTCAAAGACCTCTACATAGGCACCTCCACACACAGTGGCCTTTTTGTGCTCTCCAGCCCTCCCAGGCTTGCCACTGGCTAGGGTGACGTAAGGACCACACACACAAACAATCACGTAAGGCTGGTGTTGTGCAAATTCTGTGAACACTGACTTTTAGCACAGTGCTCTAAGTGGTTTGCCAAAGGTGTGCCAAAGGTGAATGTGTGGGTAGTTCCACTCATTCATATTATTATCATAAGAACCAGCATTTCATGTATCTTGATGAATTTGTATGTGTATTCCCAAGGGCAATGAGGATCAGGTTGTTTTATTTTTGCTTTCTCACACTGTAAAAGAAAATATAAAATTGAGAAGCTGTTACACAATAAGCTTTAATTCGGTTTTTAAAAATGGTTTTCATCTCTGTTGTTTCTTTGCTTTCTCTTGCAGATGCTCGTCATTCCTATGAGCCACAGGTGAGTCCATCTGTTGATTGTTTCTTGTGGATATCTAGATAGCAATAACATTTTTGAGCAAGATCCCTTGTGTGAAAACTAAATAAAAAGCCCGTCATTACACCATCATGAGAAATGGAGATCCTGAAACAAATCTTACCATATTCTCTTAGTACAAGTCTCATAATGCATGTTCCAGACATGTGATGATCCCTTGCCTGAATTCACATCCATTGGACCTCTGAGAACAGACAGGAGGAGTGGGGGCAGCTTTAAGTATTCTGGCCTCAAGTCCTGCACTTCACAATTTCTTTGTGAATCCACAAAATATGCTTGTATCCATCCAGACACTGGTCACAGGAGACATACTGTCTCTCAAAACATAATGCAATTCTTTCTGCTGAGAGCATAGTTCTGGGAGTCTGAAAAGGCAAAGTTCTGTTCATTCGGAAATAAATGATATCAAATATGAAACTTCCAATACCATAATGCCATACTCCTTAGAGTACTCCTCAGAATAGATCCATTGAAATGAATAAACATGACTAGCTTAGGTCCATTTATTTTAATGGCTCTACTGTACTTTGAGTTGAACTTCATTGGAGGCAACACATGACTATAACTTGGAATTCTGTGTTTACATGCCTGGCAAATAATAATAATAAATAAATAAAAAGGGGGCAGGCGTTGTGGGGGTGGAGTGGGGGGACTTTGACAACTACCAGTGCACCCAATGTGATTATGTATGATTTTGGTTTTATGTGCTATCCATGGAACACAACCCCTGCATATGTTGCTGGTCAAGTGTATAGTTCTGGCACTGCCACTCCTTAAACTGAATACTGAAATAGGTGCAGAAGAGGGCAGCCAAAATGATCAAGGGTCTGATTTGACAAAACAGGACATTCTGGGGTTATGTGCTGTCTTTACTCACAAACCTACTTGAGCTGATTCCGTTTTCTGTAACCAGGAAAAGCACATATGCTTTGGAGTTTGCATAATTTCCCCAAGGCTAAAAAGGTGAAGAGAGCAATTCATTCAGCAGTGCCAAAGTGGTCGTGGTTTTAAGAAGAGAACCTTTCCCTTTTCCAGGTTGACTGCAGTGCTTATATGAAGCTTTCCGACAGGACCAAACCTAAAGGATGCACCCTGGAGTACTTCCCAGTATGTGGTTCCAATGGCCAAACATACACCAACAAATGCCTCTTTTGCAGAGCAGCCATGTAAGTAGGAAAATATCACTCCTGAATAAGTGAAGCAGAGATAAGCTACTTTTGTGAAGGGGGCACATGACTCCTATAATGTGATAGACTCATTCAGACATCAATGCTAGCGTTGTTGTATTTACAGCTGTACATAATAGTGCTCTCTCATGCCCATATAAGTAAATGCACAGAGTACAATAACACATTTCAAAGCAGTCATCCTCTGAGCCAATGCCAGCAAGCCTTTCCTCATATCCTCAAGGTTAGTGGGTGGTGTCAACACAAGGGATGAGAAATGATTTCAATTTTGCTTGCATTTTAATGAGAAATCACCTAATTTCTACTTCTTAAACCAATATGTGAACTGAAACACAACAATCCTTTGAAATTCATGCTTCTCTGAATTTTGCAACATCATTAGAAACATAGGCAGCTGCCAGATGCAGAATCAGTCCATTGGTCCACCTAGCTCAGTATAGTCTGCACACCAACTGGCATCAGCTGTCCAGGATTTCAGGCAAAGGTCTCTCCCAGGCCAGCCCTACCTAGAAATGCCAGGGATTGGAACTAAAATCTTCTGTATGCAAAACAGGTTCTCTACCACTAAGCTGCACCACTTCTCCTAGCAGGCAATGCATATATTTGGGTGAAGTGTGCATTAAAATGTATACATTTGTGAAAGTAACATACAGAAATGCATTCTGTTCAGGGAAACTGCTTGTAAAAAAAGAATGCACGTTATTCAAAACTGCATGCAAAATGTGCACATTAGTGGAGATTCACACTAATATGCTGGCAAATTATCATGAGTTATGTGAGAAAATTCTAAAAACCACTGCAGAAATGTGGAAAACTGAAATTAAGATGGGGAAAATGAGAAACCGAGAGAAACCAAAATGGACATGTTTGTCCATCCCTAAACCCACAGAACTTTCATTTCTGGAACATGGGGGATCAGCAAAGGCACTGAATCAAGATTTTTCTCTAAGGCTATGCACTTAGGGCACTAGAGCTAGTGCAGCTGAACTCCAAATCAAGGTTCCTGGTTTGAAGGTTGTCTCTACTGTGAACTCACTAGGTGGCAATAAGCAAGCAGCTCTCTTTCCAGCATTCGGCCTAATAATACTGACCTATCTGGGGTCACATCAGGGGTGATGTGAGCTGTAGTCCAGCAACATCTGGAGGGCCGCAGGCTTCACATCTGTGCCCGATCAGATTGTTGTATGGATTGCAACCAAGTGCATATGTCAGACACTTGAAAACACTGTGCAAATGTTAAGTATTATTATTAGCTTTGTTTTATTTTCTTGTTTTCACCCTAGAGCAAGTCAAGGGAAGATCCATTTTAAGCATTATGGGAAATGCTGAGTCATTGCCGCACACGGTCTATGGAGGCGTGCTCCGTTCATCTCTGGCAGCTCTGCCTTGCTCTTTTCAACTCATCCTGCCGCATCCTAATCCACTCAAGCTTTTGTTCTTTTCAAGTTTCTCCTGATCTGTTGATTTAAAATAAAGACCTCCCAGTCTTATGTGGAATGATTAATTTTTAAGAAACAGTAGCACACTAAACCAGGACCTGTGCTGAGTGTTAAGTGCTTTCACTGCTACTTGACACACCCAGAATCTCCAGGGTCATATGGAGAGGTTCTACACCAGCAGCAGAGGCCTCCAGGAAATCTAGCGCAGACATGGATACTCTTCTCATAAACTGGGGGAGATCTATGTGACAAGCTATGCTGAAGGTTGCATCTGTGGTGTAATGATCTCTGGTAGGCAACCAAGCCCTGATAAGAAGTAATAACTCTCCAGCAGTTTTATGTAAGTTTATTTACAAAAAAAGACACATCCACAGCACGGCTTCTCACCTGCTCGTATTTACAATAGTTGGTCAGTCTGAAATTTTGTCCCTCCCATAGCAGGAAGGACGCCAAACTCCCGCCTTTCCCCTCTTGCCCTTCCATTACCGTCTGATCTTATCCAGACTCCTAGCACAAGGACTGAGAGGCTGGCCTCCTCACTGCTACTCGACCCAGACTCAGACCTCTGCTTATCTGCTGCGCTCTGGCTGCATTCAAACTCTTCTTCATCTCGAGCGCTAACAGAGTTTTCCCCAGGAAAGGGAGTCGAACTGCCCTTTCTCAACTGACAGCCAACTCTGAACTGCAGAGGCTGCCCCTCGTTCATTTAGTTCAATTTCTGAGTCTAAATCTGCGCTCGGGGGGGGGGGGGAGCGGACATTCCTGACATCTGGGAAGAATTTGCACATATACATGCTTCTTGCTAAAGGGAAGGCTGACAGCTTATGCTCACAAAGTAGGAGCCATATAATATAGGAGCAGGGGCATAGGAAGTGAGGGGCAGAGGGGGCGGTCAGCCCTGGGTGCCACTTTTTGGGGGGGTGACAAGATGGCCCCTACCTCCCCCCAACTGTAGAGCAGCCCAGGGCGCATGCAGTCCATATGGGCGCTGCTCTCACGGCGTCCGTACAAGCTGCCACACGAGCGGCATCCCGTATAGACTACATATGTGCAGCATCCCATATGGACTGCACATGCGCACTCAGTACGAGATGCTGCACATGTGCACTCCATATGGGCTGCCCCACCCCCATGGTTCCTCCGCCACTGTATATGATTTATAGTCATGTAAGAACAAATTCAGATCAAGCACCACTAATTAAACATGTGGCACTCCAGCGTCAATCCACAAAATCCACGGCCACTCGCCCCATTTTTTGACATTGGAATTGTTCTCTGTTGCCTGACAGGGCAATATTTAATTGAATAGGGTTAAAGGAAAAGATGGTTTCAGCTGAACATTAGGAGAAACAACTTAGCTCTAGTAGCAACTAGTTCCCTACATGAGCAGTGTTGGTTTCTCCTTAAGCGAAGGTCTTGAAGCAGAGGCTGAGGCAGCCACCTCTAAGTTTCTTGCCTCAAGCAAGGGGCTGGAGTAGAGGGCCTACAATATCCATTTCAAGTCTGTGCCTTTCCTAGGCTATTACTGTGTCATTCGGATCAGTACACACACACACACACACACACACACACACCTAGTTCTAGTTTGTGCTGAATTTCCAAGAAATTACAAAATATGGATGTTTTTGTAGGGAGGGAAGAAATGTAATAAATATTAAAACTCATCCTTTTCCATCTCTGTCCAATGAAATCCAGTTTTGCAGAAGGGGGAGTTTCACACCAAGTTGGGCAACACTTAGATCTGGGCTTTGCTGCATCGCCACAGAAGGAAACTATCATTGAGGGACAGCGGTGGAAAAAACCCCTTCATGCTTCTAATCGCTCTTCAATATAATATTCAACATGGATGGTAATTTTTTTAAAATGTGGGGGGGAGGGGTTGGTACTCTCAGAAATAGGACCTAGGGAAGGATACGGTCTGTGAGATTTGTGGGGTCCATGTATTTCCAGGCTTTACATATCATAACCACCACCTTGGGATTGAGCCTAAAATATAATAGGGAGGCAGTATAAATACTAGAACAGAGGTATAATGAACTTATAACTATTATTGTTAATTATTTATTTGTTGCTCGCCACAGAAAAAAGTCTCTAAATTCTTTTTTTCAAGAACTTTCTAAAAAAATTAAAACATAAAGTCCAAGGTGCAGGAGGTTTAGCAATGCATTACAATAAAATTCATACCAAAATCCAAGGGCTCGGAAAAATTACAGCAAAATGTATCACTCATCAAAATCATCATAATCTGCCAAATGCTTACAAAACATTATCAAGGGCAACCCTGTGTAGAACACAGTAAAAGTCTCCAGCAACTGAGCAATGGTGGCCAGACACAAATTTGACAGAAGGGATCAGTCTTCTTAGCCTTTAGCTGCAGGTGTAACTTGGGCTCACTGGTGCAGCTTCAGATTCAGAAGCATCTCAAAGTTTTGATGCTGCACAAACAGCAGAGGATGAATCATATTGTTGATGGCAGCCCCTGTCATCTCTGTAGCTCACAAGACCTGCCAGATTACTTGCCGTTCCCCAGAAGGTCTCAGGGCAGGTCACAGGAATGTTAAATACAACATTAAAACAATTTAAAACAAATTACAGTTGCAGCTAAAGTCGGTCCTAAAATCTCTCTCTCAAGTGTCAAAAGGTAAAGAGGTCATCTTCAGTACACAATGAAAGCTGTATAATGAAGGTGCCAGACACACTGGGCATGGAGTCCCACAATTTACGGGTTTCATGAAGAATGCCCTTTCCTAGGTTCTCCTCCCCTCTGAACCTCTGAGGGTGATAGAACTACCACAAGGGCTTCCTCTGCTGATCTTAACAGCCTAGAGGGAAGGAGGTGGTCTTTCAGTTATTTGGGGCCTAAGTTGTTAAGGGCAATAAACACTAGAGTGAGCACCTAAAACTGAGCCCAGAAACAAACTGTTAACCACTGCAGCTGTTTTAAAACAGGAGTTGTGTGAGTTCTAAATGGAACCCAATCAGAAATCTAACCACTGCATTTTGGACCAGCAGAAGTTTCCAAGTTGTCTTCAAGTCATCTTGGTCTACACCATAACCAAACCCTCACTAAGCAAGGACTGAAACAAAAAGAAACCCAATTTATTCCATCGCCCATGTACTCAGCACAACTGGAGGGTTCCCATGTCAGCTTTTTCTAAGGCAGTTTTTATTAGAGATAAACCTGCTGATCCCTTGTAGCGGAGATTTCCACTGTAAATCCAGGAGCAAACTATCATGAACAAATATTGTGACACTGACATTACATCTGCTCATCCTTTGGTTTAGCCATTATTTCATTATTCTGCCATCAGTTTAGCAGGGAAAGTTGAGCAACTAGTGTTTGCAGGAAGGGCTTTAGGGTAGCCTTTGCTTAACTTGAAATCACGGGACAAATTGCTAATTACAAAGCACAGCTAGCAGCCTTGCAGAAAAAGATGTAAAGGTGAACAGGACAAAAGCCAAGTCTGTTCCTCATTCTTCAGGCATCAGTATTTCTGCTTGGGTAACCTGCTTCTAGAGTTCACTGAGGATGATTCTGAGAAGAGGGTGATTTTTCCATCAGGGTGGAGCTTCTGCCCCCAAGCATGTTGTCAAAGGCCTTCTTCTTGTCAGAAGACTTTAAAGGAAAACGTTCCTTAAGGCTGGACAGGGCAGTCTGGACAGCTTCCCCAACCATGAAGATGGCAGCAAGCCTGTCTCTGGTTCTTGTGGTGGCTATTTCCTGCCACATTTCAGGTAAGCAGCTTTCATCAAACTTCTCCATTGCAAGGCGCGACTGCCTCCTCTGAAGAGGTAGGAAAGAATGAATAGGCAGTCAAAGGCATAAGAAGGATTAAGAACATGGCTGTCCAGGAACTTAATGGTCCTGGAACAATTTGGGCCACAACCTGATTACTAGGCCTGTAGCCCTATTTAGGGAGGTTTTTAATGTTTTATTGTGTTTTTTAATACTTTGTCCAGAGTGGCTGGGGCAACCCAGTCAGATGGGCAGATGATGAAGATGATAACCACCACACTGGGCATAAAAGCCTTTCTAAGCATGGCCCTTCTAATGTATAGTTTAAGTGAAGGAGTGCTAGCAATCTATCTATGTTACCAAGTTTTCATTGTTGGAGAACAAGCCAAATATACAGTGGCACCTTGGTTTTCAAACGTAATCAGTTCCGGAAGACTGTTCAGCTTCCGAAACATTAGAAAACCAGGGTGCAAAGGGCAGTCTGCAAATGCAAAGGAGAAAATGGAAAGAAAGAAAAACTCAGTGGGAGCCGTTTGACTTCCGAGGCACATTTGAAAACGGAAACATTTACTTCCGGGTTTTCGGCGTTCGTCAACGGAGTCATTCGAAAACTGAGATACCACTGTACTAAAATCAAAGAAACTAGTGAACTCTCCTCTTGCCAAACCATACACGCAGAGAGACACAAATAGATCTATAGATATATCAATTAGCAAAACTTACTCCTAGTCCAGTTCATATAACAGAGTTGAAAGAGACTTCAGAAGGCAACTAGTCCACCCAACCCCACCTTTGCAAGGAATGTGCAGCATCCCTGGTAGGTGGCCATCCTGTCTCTGCTTAAGAACCTCTGATGAAAGGGAGTCCAAGGCAGTCTGTTTCATGGTTAAATAGCTCAGGCCATCAAGACATTTGCCCTAAAATGTAGTCAAAATCTCCTCTCCTGTAATTTGGGTCCATTGGTTCAGAACCCAGCTTCCAGAGCATGCATGATACCAATTTGCTCCATTTGTTACAGAAAATTGACCTGATATTAAGGTGCCCCATTCGAGAGAGGTTTTCTCTCACCTTACCTTGTATGTCTCCTTCTTATTCCAGGAGTCGCAGGACAGGGCAAACCACCGGTAAGCTCTTCTTTCCTATTTTCCCTTGGCTTTCCCCCCACCCCTTATGTCGCCCCATTGTTGCCTATCGTGTTTCATGTTTAGGAACGTGTGTGTGTGTGTCATGCATGATTCCCAAAACTCACAAGACGTGGGAACTCAGTAAAAACCTAGCGCTGTTCAGAAAATGTGTTTTAAAAGTTTCATCATGCCGTACCAAAGTTTCTTTGGACACTTGAAAGTCTCATCCATTTATTATTTTTAAAAATACTGAGAAATTGATCATGAGGATGCAGCATAAACATGAAACGACAGGTGCAATATTTTAACCCACTCATTCCTAGTGTAAAGAAGTAAGAGACCCTAAACTTCAACAGAAATGAAGTAGTGGAGTTACGAAACTCCTGGAAAATAGAGAGATTCCAAAGGTTTTGAATTGCGTTCCTGAAGAAGTTCTTACAGCTCTTAATGATATTATATATTGTGTAAAGGTGTAATGTTGGGCATAGTAGGGTAAGGTGCAAGTGTGTGTGTGTGTGTGTGTGTGTGTGAGAGAGAGAGAGAGAGAGAGAGAGAGAGAGTAATTGGGGGTTCTGTCAACACCAAAGGTTAGCATCAGGAGTTTCAATGCTCAAGCCTCCTCTTAAAACTCATCAGCTGTGCCGAAAACTGAGTTACTCTTAGGTTTTAGGATGGAAGGAGGAAAACTCCTTTAGGATTTTAGGAGGAAAACTCAGCAACAGAAGTTCCTTACCTCTCAGCCTCTCAGTCTGGTGGGCACTGCTTGTAATAATAATGATGACTATAAAGATGATTGACTGAATGGACTTCCCACATAACCATGAAGACAATCTGCAGCGTAGGCACATCTGGTAGAAAAGTTACATATTTTCATGTCAGAAGACCTTTCCTCATTCTCTTTTTCATGTCAGCATTGGCCTGCTTTTTTATGCACACTAATGAGACTAAAATATTATAAAGGGGATAGTTTTTAAGATGCTTGGTGTAAATTCCTGCATTTAGAGCAAACAATCTGTGTTGTACTAATTCTAATGTCTCATAAATTATCTTGGTTGAAACCAGTGTCTGTCTGGAGGAAACAGAAAATTAAAAAATTACCAGTTTGTGAGCTTTCCCAGTGCTTGCCTTCTTGCAGTTTCTGGAGACAAGGAGTCTGTTGCTGCATTCTGTGTCACACGCTAAGGCTACAGACAGGGGCCTGTCATCTTTCAAAGGGGGGGGGGCATCTCTGACAGATTTCCTCAGTAATTTTAATCTTTATGGCATTTCACATTTTCTGAGCTGAATATTTACATTGTGGTGAAGAGGATACAGTAGTAAGTGATAAATAGATATCTGGCTCCCTTCTGCTTTTTGATTGAGCAAATAAATTGCATCTCACATAAGAAGAAAAATGTAATAGGGGGAAATGATAAAATAAAAAGTATTTTTACATAAACAATATAGTGAAAAGCATGTGATAGAGATCGACCATTTTGCATCTCTCGATGTTCAAATAGGCACAACATCACATTACTGAGCATATTCTTAGGAAAGTAAAATTATTTTTTAGGGGAGAAAGTTGGAAATGATCAAGGAGAAGGCTATATCAATCATGTGCTGTGTAAATTGGGAGAGCATAGAAGCATGGCATGAAATGCACACCTGATTTTTCCTACATAAAATAAGCAAAGTTTGAGCATAAAGCACCAGCCGAGGAAGAAAAAGCAACTACCAGCACTGATTTGGAACCTTGTTCTGTGACATCATTTCTCCCACAGGACTGTGCTGAGATTCTGAGAGAAGCTGTGGCCAATCCCTACACCTGCAAGGCAGAGACTGGTCCCATCTGTGGTACGGATGGCTGGCTATACCGCAACAAATGTGACTTGTGCACAGAAGCATCGTGAGTGGACTCAGCAAGAGATGTTTGAGGTGGCAGTCTAATGATTAGGAGCTGGGAATGTAAACCCTTGGAAGTTTGGAAAGCTTGGGACAGGAATGAACAACATCTGCCCATGTTGTTAAATTGTTTCTGTGGGATCTCTCCTGGATGGGTTCACATGACCACCCACAAGAAGTAATTAATCAGCATAGAATCATTGAGGGATGTGAGTTGATGTTATACAAGGAGCAATGTACCGTATTTTTCCGTCTATAATACGCCCCCATGTATAAGACACCCCCTATTTTGGGGGACTCCAATTTAAGAAAAAATTGTGTATTTTACTATCCGTGTATAGCTCCCAAATTTTTGACATTATTTTTTAGGGGGAAAACCTAGTCTTATACACGGAAAAATACGGTATATCATGCATGTTCCCTATGCAGAGGAAGAAATGTTGCTGAAAGTCATCAAGACACCTGCTGTAAATCCACCAGCATTAAGGGGAAATGCATAGCACCACAGAAAAGCAGCTGCTTTTATTTATTTAGATATGGCATCACAGCAAAGGCACCATCTGACTTGTCCACCGAAAGTGGTAGTATGCAGATTGCATGCCACCATTATAATTTGCAGCAATGGAGATGTAAGAAAGTCTCCCTTCCCAACATCTAGGGACAACATCTAGGTCAGGTGCAGCCAACTGGGCTACAACTCCCATCATCCCTTAGTGGCTGGGGCTGATGGGAGTTGGAGTCCAACAACAGGGATGTGTCTGGCTCCATCGTTGGTGAGGACGCACCTCTTTACTCTGATCTTTGACAATGTTGGTATGTTTATGGGAATCACCTTTTCTGGTTTTGTTTAACCTATACTGTGCTGCTTTTGTTTGGGATTAATTTACTTGTTTTTATAAGTATGGAACTGCATGTGGAATGGTAGGGAGGTGTCCTTTGTCTCAGGTACCAAATGCCTTGGGAAGTTCTGGCCTTTGTTGTTAATTTGACAGTGACTTGATAACTGAAAGTAACCTTAATATCTACTGTCATGTAGGGCAAGAGGGTCTGGCATTGGCATAAGAGATCGGAAACAATGTAAGATAAAGGTACGGTACTTGCTTCCATGTTTCATTTATGCATGCAGGCATTTATTTAAGTAAAAATAAATTCTGCCCTTTTAAATTAAAAGTTCACAATGTATCTATAAATATATGCATAAATGTTTTATTTTGTTCAATTGCACATTATGATGACTAGACGGGCTGAATCATAGGCTAGCTAAGGTGGTCTTAGAGGTGGTGAACTCTGGTTGAATCTGGATTTAGGACTGGGTTTAGCACTGATATTGCCTTGGTCAGCCTGACTGATTATCTGTCTTGAGAAAAAGGGATGGGGAGTGCAACTCTATTGATTCCTCTTGATCTCTCAGTGAATTCCGAAACCATTGATCATAGTACAGTGGTGCCTCGCAAGACGAAAAGAATCTGTTCCGCGAGTCTCTTCGTCTTGTGGTTTTTTCGTCTTGCGAAGCAAGCCCATTAGCGGATTAGCGCTATTAGCGCTATTAGCAGTTTAAGGGCTGTTAACGGCTATTAAAGGCTTAAGGGATTAGCGGATTAGCTGCTAAAAGGCTATTAGCAGCTTAGCGCTTTAGAAAAAGTGGTTGGGGAGCGGAAAAAAACCTGAAGAATCACAAGACATTTTCGTCTTGCGAAGCAAGCCCATAGAGAAATTCGTCCTGCGAAGCACCTTTGAAAACGGAAAACCCTTTCGTCTTGCGGGTTTTCCGTCTTGCGAGGCATTCGTCTTGCGGGGCACCACTGTATTGTCTTGGAGCAGCTTCATTGGTTGGAGGTACACCTTATAGTGGTTCCACTCCTAGCTCCAAATGTGGTTTCAGAGGGTAGCAATGGGAAACTTTTGCTTGGCTCTATGGAAGCTGACCTGTGGCATTCTGCAAGGTTTGTCTCCTATGCTAACCTTTATACAAAGCCATTGGCAGCAGTGATGAGGGTATCTGGAGCAAGGTGTTCTGTCTCCAGTGTGCGGATGGCATCCAGTGTTCTCCCTCTGCTCCACCTGAAGGAGGAGAGGCAGTACTACTGTTGGCATGCAGTAGTAGCCTGGATGTGAGCCAATACATTGAGGTTGACGGTCAGACAGACACAGACTCTCTTAATGCACTGTGGCAACATTTTATTGTACATATATGTTCTCTGAAGATAGCCACTCAAATGGATGGGATGCTATGGAACAACTTACAGAGGACAGATTGATATTTGACTATTAACACACACACACACACACACACAGAGAGAGAGAGAGAGAGAGAGAGAGAGAGAGCCTTTCTCATACTCTACATAAGCAGCCTTCTACCATTTCATGTTTTGGATTTCATGTCAGTTAATTTAAAAAAAATAAGAATAAGAGAATCCAGCCAAGACAGAGGTACAGTAGGTAATGGGTTTATGGGTCTGGGTTTTAGAGAGATATATCATAGAACAGGTATAGGCAAACTCAGCCCTCCAGATGTTTGGGACTACAACTCCCATGATCCCTAGCTAACAGGACCAGTGGTCAGGGATGATGGGAACTGTAGTCCCAAAACATCTGGAGGGCCAAGTTTGCCTATGCCTGTCATAGAATCATAGAGTTGGAAGGGGCCCTAGGATCATCTCGTCCAACCCCCTGCAGTGCAGGAATATGTAGCTGATCGAACCTGCAACCTTGGTGTTGTCAGCACCACGCTCTAACCATCTGAGCTGTCCAGCTAAGATGTCCTGTTCCAGGTCAGGCTGCATTACCCTTGAAGGAGTGGAGGTCAGTAGCTTAGTGGGGAGTTGCTCCTGGAACCAACTTTGTCACTTGACACCTAGCCATAGTGCTCCATTATATCTGTATTCGGCTATTGTAATGTATTTCATGTGGGACTGCTGTTGAAAATGGTCCAGGGGTTTCAACTGATGCAAAATACACTAATGGGTATGGCTGGCTACACGCATATAACACTTATTTTGAAAGAACTGCACTATTGCCCATTTTCTTCTGGGCCCAATTCAAAGTGCTTATGATGATATATAAAGCCCTAAATGACTTGGGGCCCAGATATCTGAAAGAATAGCTTATCCCATACCAACCTGCCTCAATATTAAATAAAAGGCTTTTAAAAAGAAAAGAAAATGTGATTTTAGTTCCCTGAAAGCATTTGTTGATGTTTTAATAATGGGTTTTGTGTGTGATCTGTTTTAGTTTTGAGTCATCATTTAATTGCATTTCCCACCCTATGAACTTCTGATGGAGGGCAGGTTATAAAGACTTTAAATAAGTAAGCATCCTTAGCTACGCCATTCCATCCTGCATTCAGTTACCACAAGGCCAGACATTCAGTGGGCGTGTTGAACACTCAGTTACTATATTTTCAGGTTGACTGCTCCTGGTTCGTGCCACACTGGTTCCATAGGTCTTCCACCTGCCTCAAATTTCATTACCGATTCCATGATTCTGGGCCTGTCTGTGGCACAGATAATAAGACGTACAACAACAGGTGCTTGTTGTGTTCAGAAATCTGGTGAGTGTTATTTGGCAGAGTGGGTGGGGAAGAGAATTGACACCAGTCCAATGGCCTGTCTCAATGCATGCAATCAAGTCAAAAGTCACCTAGATGATGAAGAACGTAAGAAGCTGCCTTGTAGGAAGTCAGATCATTGGTCCATCTAGCTCAATACTGTCTATACCAGGCCTAGGGAACCTATGGCCCTCCAGATGTTGTTGTTCTCCCATCGGATGGTTGTAGTCCTCCAATATCTGGAGGGCCACAGGTTCCCCACTCCTAGTGTAGACTGACTGGTAGCAGGTCTCTAAGGTTTCAGACAAAAGTTTCTGCAGAGACTTGAGACTTTCTGTATGCAACCTGAGACCTTCTTCATGAAAAGCATGTGCTCTTTCCCTGAGCTGTGGCCCACATAATATAACAGCTCGTGAGTCCTATTGTATTATTATTAGCCGTGTGAATATTCCACTTTTAGCTCCATGCTGCCTCCTTTAACAACCTGTATTTTGGGGAGATGTTCTTTTTATGTACTCTCTGTCTCTTTCCCCCCAGGAAAACTAAAAACTTTAACCTTGGCATAAAGCACCATGGGAAATGTAAAAAATAGGTAAGCTTGTATGTTTTCTGTATTACAACTTTAGGGTCATCTGATGATCCCCCTTTTCCATAAAACAAATTCTTATTCATCAATGTAGGGGGATTTCTTGTAGGAAATCCAAACATCACAAGGTCATCACCTGGTCATGGTGTTGATGTTAGACTCCTTTAGGGTACCCTCACAGAGACAGAACCATTTTGGTTGTACACCCACCACATTCACAAAGACTGTGGATTCAGTCATTTCAAGAATGTTCTGAAGGACAGGGTATTTCCTCAGAATGAGGCATTCTGGCCAAAGGGTCCCTGGAGAGTGCCTAAGCCACCATCAATTTTCCTGTAAACTTTTAACTAAATTTCAGGATCATTTCTAGACACTGAGGGGAAGTGGCCACAGCGCAGGCAGTCTCCTAAGCCACATCACCAAGAACACCTTCCTCTGAGGAACGTCAATATTGCTTGGAGTGAAGCAGAGGGGGACACAGAGAGACGGCCAGCACTGCCACCAAATTAGCAGCAGCGGGGTTAGGTGTGTAGCCTCAACTTGCCCATTTCAGTGTTATTGAATGTTTCCCCTCAACACAAATTACTAAATCCGAACACCAAAGACTTGTCTTTCGTCACAGAAACCTTGCACTTTTGGTGGATTCTAGTTGTGTTTGTGCTGCATGGGAGGCACTGGCCAGGGCTTAAAACACACCCAACCCTTTCAACAAGTTTATTGAATTCATGATGTTCCAAGGTTAGGTCTTTTCACTGAAAATAGATCACAGGTCTAAGTCCTGTTGAGTCACAGCTCAAATTAACTTAGGGGTGGAGAACTCCAACTTCCATTGACCCCGGTCAGGAATGGAAGTCCCACAACCATCTGGTAGGCCCCAGGTTCCACACCACTGAATTAAAATGTAAGGGTGGCATTCAAGATTTACTCAAGAGCACACCCACTGAAAATAATGAACGTGATTAAGTTGGGTCCCATAATTTCAGTACATCTCCTCATAGTTGACTACCACCCTACATGTTCACAAATGTGGTATATTGCATAATGAGTCAAAAGTATGGGGGTGGGGGAGTAAGGTTGTTGGTAGGCCAGGGACATCAGAGTTTCATTACTTATCTTCATTACTGTCATCCACACTTCGCTTGTCCTGCGGTCTAGGCATGGGTCGATTCTCCCTACCACTTTCCCCGGGAAAAGCCGCTCTTTACCTCTCAATTGGAGCAAACATCCATCTGCAGAAAACCTAACTGACATTTGTTCCAATTCAGCAGTAAGGAATAGGTTCCCCAGGGAAAGCAGTGGGACAAGTGGAAGTGTAGAGGAACCCATTATTATAATGTACAGTAATTTTTCTTCTTTCTTCCTTTCCTTTCCAAGGCAGGCAATGAGAACAACTGGCATGCAGCATGTATAGCCATAAATTTTGTGTTTCCAAGAAATCCCACTAGGCTTCTGCCTGTTCACAAAGACAGGCAGGCTAGACCTAATAATCTCTTCTTATCTAATGTATTCTACCTCTCAGAAATAAACTGACATAAACTGAGGCAAATTTTTAATCCTGACTGGTTTTTCTTTTTTAATCCAACCAGTTAATCATACATGTGTTAGGGACCTTTATGGGGAGGGGGTGACAAGCAAAGAAAATGGGTGCTTGGCCAGTGGGGGGGGGGGGGGAATCTCCAGTATCTGTATGTTATGAAAAGTTCACAGTAGCTTCCATAACTAGTCACCCTCCTCCCCACCCAGCAGCTTCCAGTGGCGACATGGTGAAACTCTTAAGGCCTAGTTCTCTCAAAGCATCAGAGGAGTTCTGTGGAACCAAGAAAACAGATTATCCTAACAGCAAGACTATTGACTGACAGGAGGGGAAAATCTGCTCCTCTCAAGTGGGCATGAGTGCCCATGGGGTAGGTGGGAAGGCGGGTGTCCCCCACACCCCACAGATAAGTAATAATCCCCAGATTTCCAGATTATTTTTTAAGGTTTCATACATTTGTAGAAACTGAAATATGAGGCAAAAGTACAGGCGGAGTGATCCCCAAATTTCTGTGAGAATTCAGCCTGTTCCCCTGCCTTTTCATGCAGATGCCTATGCAATATTTAGGCGTCATCCTAAAAATGTTCCAAGTACACAACTTTACCTTCATCCATATAAATCAATGGATGGCATTCAAGAGAGGGGAGGAAGCACTTTTTCTTGGGAACATTTTTAGGGGCAGGAAGCAGCTCCATCTCCCAGGAACTTGACAGTCCGACTTTGGCTAAAGTCAACCTATCGCTTGCCATTGTCACCTTTGGAGTATGCTTAGTTAGGTTTTGTTTTTTAAGTTTTAAACTATGGAAAGGAGTACCCTCCATCTCCCAGTTTTAGTTGATTAGATTACAATTACGTTCAGTGGGGTTGTACATTAAGAACCCACTTTTTAAAAAGATATCCAGTTCCATTCTCATTGAGGCGCACTATTAAACTGTCTCATTTGCTTTTAGAAAATGTTTTAAGACATGCTTATTCCATGAGGTTTAGCCTTCTAGCGATTTAATTTTTTATTGAATTATTTTTGATGGTTTGATAATATTTTGAACAAGCTATACTAGTTTTAAAATAGAAAACCATGTCAGCCTCGTATATAAAAAATTGCAGAACAGCATCTTGGTCTTAAACATTGTGCTTTACTAAGACAAGAATGCACATTATTGCTTTTTGCTACAGTTATCTACACAGGCCCACTTGGATGCTGAATATTCTAGGAATCAGTGTATATTTCAGCTGCGCTTGTGCCCTCTAGTGCCTTAAAAGAAGCAAAAGCAAAAACCATTCACAAATTTTCATCTTTCTAGCTTCCCACCTTTGGAAAATTCAGATTGTGCACATTTCACTGTTCAGTTATCTCTGAAGTAAATTGTCAGGAAATATAATAGAATCTCCCTGAGCTCAAAGATAACAAGGTGATCTCTAAAGGGAGGATGACACCAGAATCAGGAAGCTACCTTTTATCAGGTCAGACTATGGGATGTATCCAACTGTTTTACTTGGAGTAGACAAACTTAAAATCAATGGACCTAAATTAGCCATGCCCATTAATTTCAGTGGGCCCACAGCCCTATATGTTCATCTAAGCTAGAATGGAGGCTGGCACCCACTGTGACTGGTAGAGTGGAAGGCATGGAGGTAAACAGGAGGCAGCCAGGCCTAAAGGCTCTGTGGAAGACTAGGCAACGATTTCTGGTTTTGTCCCCATCCTTCTCCCTGCTAAGTTCCACAAAGGCAGCAGTACTGAGGCTGACATGTGCAACTTCTGCACTGGGTGTTAAGGAAGGAGGCAGGCAGTTAGTGGGTGGCTGAGAAAGGGACTTGAGTTTGGTGGGGCAGTGCTCCATTCATTCTATGGATCCACCTTCATTGTTGTCTACTCTGACAGTTGTCTTCCGTGGCTCAGGCCAAGGTCTTTCACATCACCTGCCTCCTGCTCGTTTTAGCTAGAAATGAGGATTGTGCCTAGGACCTTATGAAAGCAAGCCATAGACTCCATACAAAACTATAGTGGGATACTATTATGTCCTACCACTAATATGTCCTGCCACCGTTTACAAGGAACTAGTTTGTTAAGAACGAATTTGGTGACAGTCAGTCAAATTTTGCACCAAGGGGAATTTGATGTCAAGTTTCTGATTCTGATTAATGTGCTTCTGGTTCCTCTGGCAGAACCACACTGAAGTAGGCAAGAATCTGGCCAGTTTAAAAAGGTTCATGACTTTTGGTCAGGTCTAGTAGTTCTGAGGGACCAAGTAAGGCCTCACCACATGCTTAGAGAACTTGCATTTAAGTTAAGGCATCCATGCTTCATGCAGATGTGGAGGTCTCTGTACATACACAGTGTGGAGCATCTGCACTGCTAAAACCTCCAAAGCATTTGGATTTGCCAGTGGAACAGAATGAGAATGGATGTTTGGTGATAGTACAACTAAGCTCATTCCTCAAACATTTGAAGTGCCCCGTCATAAAGCTGCCCAGTATGGTCACTGCTTAAGAATGGGCACCTGAATTGTGCATAACGAAGTTACTCGTTCACTGCTTCCAAGTAATTTCCTCACTGCAACGAAGGATTCTCTTCCACCTTTTACTAAATGATGCAAATTTGAGTTGAGCAAGAAACTGTAATTACTCTGTGAAGTTATCTGTTATGCCTGCAATGCCTATTGAATAGTCCTATAAAACACACCTTGAGAACATATTCAGCTTCTCAGTAGCTCTAAAGAATGGAACAGGCTTCCTCAACCTTGGCCTCCAGATGTTTTTGGCCTACAACTCCCATGATCCTTAGCTAGGAGGACCAGTGGTCAGGGGTGATGGGAATTGTAGTCTCAAAACATCTGGAGGGCAGAGGTTGAGGAAGCCCGGAATAGAAGGTGAACATTTTTACAACTGAAGTGGGACTTTCCACCAGAGACGCTATATTAGCAGATATAAGGACTAAAATCCATTCCAAACCCTCTTAAACCCTCTGGATAATAATAATAATAATAATATTTTTTTTTATTTATACCCCGCCCTCCCCAGCCAAGGCCGGGCTCAGAGCGGCTTACAAGCAATAATAAAAACAAGTTGAATGATTACAACTTAAAAACAAAATTAAAATACAACATTAAAATATTGAAATATTATAATATTAAAATGTAGCCTCATCGCAGGAGAAGGAAAGAAAAAAAAGAGAGGGAGGGTATCAAATTGGCTCCAAGCCAAAGGCCAGGCGAAACAACTCTGTCTTACAGGCCCTGCGGAAAGAAATCAGATCCTGCAGGGCCCTGGTCTCATGAGGCAGAGCGTTCCACCAGACTGGAGCCAGAGCTGAAAAGGCCCTGGCTCTGGTTGAAGCCAATCTAACTTCCTTAGGGCCTGGCACCACTAGGGTGTTGCTATTTACGGACCTTGAGGCTCTCCATGGGGTATACCGGGAGAGGCGGTCCCGTAGGTACGAGGGTCCTAGGCCGCGAAGAGCTTTAAAGGTCAAAAGCAGCACCTTAAATCTGACCCTGTACTCCACCGGGAGCCAGTGCAGCTTGAAAAGCACTGGGTGGATATGCTCCCATGGCAGAGACCCTGTGAGGAGCCTCACTGCAGCATTCTGCACCCTCTGGAGTTTCTGGGTCAGCTTCAAGGACAGCCCCGCGTAGAGCGAATTACAGTAGCCAAGCCTGGAGATGACCATCGCATGGATCACTGTGGCCAGGTCAGGGCGGGAAAGGTAAGGGACCAACTGCTTGATGCGGCGAAGGTGGAAAAATGTTGCCTTGGCTGTTGCTGTAACTTGTGCCTCCATGGAAAGGGAGGCGTCAAGGGTATTACACCCAAACTCTTAACGGAAGGCAATGGCACTAATTGGGCCCCCGCAAGAGAAGGGAGTTGGTCCCTCATCCCCATGCCATCCTGACCCAGCCATAGGACCTCTGTCTTCGAAGGATTTAGTTTCAATCGGCTCCCACGAAACCATCCAGCCACAGCTTCCAAGCATCTGGTCAGTGTATTCGGGGCCGAGTTGGTGTGGCCATCCATCAGCAGATAGAGCTAAGTGTCATCAGCGTATTGGTGACAGCCCAGCCCAAAGCTCCAGATAATCTGGGCAAGGGGGCTCATAAAGATGTTAAAAAGCATTGGGGAGAGAATTGTGCCCTGCGGCACTCCACACACCAAGGAGTGGCGCAATGACATTTCCCTCCCTAGTGCCACCCTCTGTCCCCAACCAGAGATAAAAGAGCACAGCCAGTTACGGGCTTTGCCCTGTATCCCCACATCTGCGAGGCGGTGGTCCAGAAGATCATGATCGACCATGTCAGAGGCTGCTGACAAATCTAAAAGGATCAGCAGTCCTGACTCGCCTCGATCCAGTTGTCTATGGAGATCATCTGTTAGGGCAACCAGAGCCGTCTCGGTCCCAAAACCAGGACGGAAACCGGACTGAAATGGATCTAAAGCCGATGTTTCCTCCAGAAACCTACCAAGCTGTTCAGCAACCGCTCTGTCAATTACCTTACCCAGATATGGAAGATTTGAAACTGGGCAGTAATTGGATAGGTCTAAGGGATCTAATGAAGTTTTCTTTAAGAGTGGACACACTACTGCTTCCTTCAGTTCCCCTGGGAATGTCCCCGTGTCAAGGGACAAATTGATAATTTCAATCAGGGGGGTCCGCGCAACATCTGGACACTCCCTAATCAGCCAAGATGGGCACGGATCAAGGAGGCAGGTGGTGGGCCTACCAACTTGGAGGAATCTATCCACATCAGCAGGGATTATCCAATCGAAATGGTCCAAAACTGGACCTGAAGTCAGTCGAGGGGCCTCCAGTTCAATCACTGTATCTAAATTGGCAGGGAGGTCACGGCGGAGCAACAGGACTTTCTCCGCAAAAAAGCTCGCAAATGCCTCACAGCTGTGGGTCGAATTTGTGCTTAAATTTGGTTGTCCTCCTAAGGACGTTATTGATCTAATTATTCTAAAAAGTTGTGCCGGGCGAGAGCTAGCGGATGCAATGGAAGCTGCAAAGTAAGATTTCTTAGCAGCTTTCATAGCCATCTCATAGGCTTTCATAAGCGTCCTATAAGATGTTCTTGAGGCTCCGTCACGACTTCGTCGCCATACTCGCCCTAGCCGTCTGATATCCCGCTTCATTTTCCGGAGCTCCTCAGTAAACCAAGGGGCCCGGTTTCGACAGGGTCGCAGAGGGCGCTTAGGCGCGATCTCATCAATGGCTGCCAAGAGCCGGTTATTCCAGTCCTCAATAAGGTCATCTAATGAGTCGCCAGGAGGAGCAGTGTCCCGCAAGGCTTGTCAGAATCTATCAGGATCCATCTGTTTTCGCGGACGAGCCCAAATAGGTTCGCCACCTGAGCAGGGGAGGAGCGGGAAGTCAATCTTGGCTTTCAGAGCGTAGTGATCAGACCATGGCACTTCCACAGGGGGGAGCATGATCACATCTATGCCAGCCCCAAAGATCAGATCCAGCGTGTGGCCTGCTTGATGAGTGGGGCCCAAAACAAACTGGGAGAGCCCTAGTGGATAGTGGAAGCAAACCACATACACACAGCATACTTTGTTATACATCCAATCAGGAATCAAAAGTGGCATAAGTACAGGGCATGGATAGTTCAGTCGGTAGAGAATGAGACTCATGGCCTTGTTTGTATTGAAGCTTGAGAAAACAATGGAACACAGGTTTTAAGAAAAGGCATTTATTATTATTATTATCATTATTATTAGCAGACCTGCTATAGTTCCTTAAGAACAATATATGCTATCTTTATTTGAAAGGAGCGATCTGCTTTCAAATACAAGAATGGCATGACAAGGGACTGTCGGCAATGCGAGACAGCAGGCGCATCACACTTCCACAGTGCAGGTTGAAGCAGCACAAGTGACACTTTAGAACAGCTGTGGCTGAATATTGCCAGTAAAAGAGCTTGTATCCTGACAAGATTTAACAAGAACAGAACAGCTAATGTTCATGCTTTAAGGAATTAGGCTCTTAGCTCTTTTCAGGTCTAAACCTTTACTCTGGTTAGATTTTGTTGTTGTTAAACAAAAAAAAAAAAAAAATGCTTTTCAACCAAGCATTAAAAGGTTTCGTTTTCAAATCCCTCCTCTTCTCTCCAGTCATAACAGTTTTATTATCACAATCCACATATGAAGGCATCTTTGCCCTCTAGTGGTGCTTTCCATCCTTAAAACTGTTTTGTACAAAAGGAACACTTGACATACTAATACATAATTTGACATCTTATAGTTCATAGACTTAAATACCATAAACAGGGAAGGGGAAATGGTTTCTAGAACTGAGAATGCAGAAAAAACAAACTGGCTCCATAGTAAATATCTGGGTTGGGGGATTTTCCTCTTCTTTTTGGTCTGAATGTTGGGGGGTTTCCACCCCATTTCCAAACAATGTGGTCTTTAAAGTTTTGGGGATACTACAGTAGCAGTACAAATGACATTGCTTTTTTTAATAGTAACCCCAGAGATAAATGCAAGGGAGGAAGGGGAAAGCAAATGATTTTCCCTTTCGGTTGTTAGTGGCGATCTTCAGAAGAGAGACAGAGAGACCTAGAGCAAACCAACGGGAAGACCAAGTATAAGCGGTTGTTCGGGTGGTTAAGTCAGTGTCCAGCACTACTTTATTCTAGCTTACACAAGAGGAAAGGTCAAAGGGTCTCTATGTTCCGCCTGGTTTCAATGTCACAAAATAAAGCTACTGTCCTTGTTTCTTTGAAAGGTACCTGAAGAAAAAGCCAAAAATAAAACATTTATAACAGGATTCAACATACACAGGGTGTGCATTTAAAACATATGGAATTACTGGTACAATAAATTCTCAATGTTCTGAAAGCATTCATAGTACTATCCTAGTTTACTTCTTCATCTTTCAGCACCTCCTCTACTGAAATAGTTGTAGTCTTGATGGGTAGCAGGAGTAAATAAATCAATTATAAAAAGAGTTAGGCAATATGCACTGCTCATATGCCCTAGAATTTTAAGAGAGCATTTTTCAGCAGTAGCACATTAATATTCTAAAATACCAGCACAAATCTTTCATTCGTTGTTAAGATCCAACCAGTAAAACAAACCTTTGGGCATTAAAAAATTCTCTCAAAAGATCTGGACTGAGCTGTCTAAATAGCATTCTGAAATTTACAGCTGGTGGGGGAAAGAAGTACGCACTCAAAAAGAGGGCAAATTATTAAAGTGTCTAAATCATGTCCAAATTGCTCAGGTTCATGCCTTGAGCATGTGTTATCAGGAGTTATCAGTTACTTTAGCAACTGTGGCATAAGAAAGTACGTTGTAAGATGAATGTGGATGTTCACACTCACGACTTTGAGTGAAGTGCTGGGCATTTTCTAACCACAGCCTGATTAAAATGTGCTAGAGCCATTAAGTCCAGATAATATTGCTTTGCAGAGCAGGTGTGAGTCACACATCTACAGCCGATTACCCCAGATGCACTTTTAATGTCTACTGACCAATAGCAACTTCTTGCCTCTAATTTCTTAGCTTCCAACAAATAAATGTCGAAGTAAATATAAAATTTATCAGGAGGTGATCTCAATAGCGAACACAGCACATAGATCTGGACTGAACACCAGTCAGTTTGCAGGACTCAAAAGATCAACCCCTTGCCGATAGCACAGATGCCTTCCAAACTACAGCCTAGTGCTGGTTTCATAGTCCTGAATGGTTCGTCTATTCACAAAGCCTTCTCCAACATGGTATTTTATACTACACCTCCCATCACTCCTGTCTATTGGCCATGCTGGCTGGGTTTGATGGGAGTTGGAGCCTTAACATCACCTACAGGGATGGAGAAGGCTGCATTACTTTATGTCAGGCACACCTGCTCTAAAGTAAAAATGTTGCACACTCCACCTACAAAGAGACTTTAAAAAGTAGAGCTGGTTCAGAATTCAACCCTCCTGTATACATAATAATGTGGCCCACCTGTCTAAACCGCTTCTGGCGCAACGGAAAACAGTGACAGAAGCCAGAGCGCACGGAAACACCTTTTACCTTAACCGTCCAGCGGTCCTTTACCTGAACCTTTTACCTATACATAAAAATACAGAGATCTAACCGAGATCCCTAAGGTCAAATCCTTCATACCAAAATGGGAAAAGGAATAGAAACTTTGGTGGTCCAAAATTTAGAAGCATTCTGTCTTAAGGAGGAGCTATGGTCCAGTTCTCAAGGAAAATGCCTTAATGTTAGCTCCTTCTCCAAGTGAAAATGCTTGGTATGCATTTTCATTGGAGTCAACTGCAGTTAAGTCTCAAGTACAGAGCCAAGACTGCCAAGCCACGTACAATGCATGCAGCTAGCAGAATTTTGAGACGCAGAGACTTCTCTAGCCTGAGTCAGCAAGTAAATTCCACCAAGGTCATTGGGACTATTTGTTTTATATGTAACTAGGAATGCCCTGGTTGCAGACATAAGGCTACTGTGTTTTTATGGTGATCCCACCCTGCCATGGTATTGTCTTTGTCACTTTCCTAAACATTTGCATATGAAAAAATCATACACAAAATGCTAACAAATTGAACCGACACTAATTCAGGCACCTCTGCTAATGGAGTTGCTATCAGTTCAGATTGGGCCAGAAGCAAAATTTGATATTGTTGAAGCACAATGCTGAACAAGAACAGCATTTCATCCTTACCTTTCCCAGTGTTTGTGGTTCAACTCCAAAAAGTCGTCTAATTTTGCTATTTCCTTGAGATACTGAGTAAGTTTTAAAAGCTCTTTATCCTTATCTCTGTTTAAATGTGCTTTCATGAAGGGTTTTATCTGTTGAGAAAGAAACCAGGTGTAAATAATACATATCTTAAAGAGAAAAATAGAGAACATACCCAAACTTAACATGCTAGCATCTGTTGAGCAGATAATATTGCAAGAACCTGTCTAAGAACATGACCCTTTGGCTCAGTTCTCTGGTTCCATTCTACTTGCCAGGCAGGCTCCACCCCTCCCTTCTTGCAGAGACCTGCAATGTACTCTAAAAGCCCAAAGTATTATTTGCAAATCGACTTTGTCCTTCCCCCATGTCCTATTCATATCCACGCAGTAGCTCAAACAATCAACCTTTCAGAGTATTTGCAAATAATGTTTTTATGAACTACTGAGTTGCTTCTAGCAACTTACATCGCAGCATAGCAGCTGCTGAACTCAAGGGCAACATTCTCCTTGTTGCAGGATACTTACTGCTAAAAACAAACTAGCAAAAGCTCTTTTTACTTCAAAGAGCCAATCAGGCCTCCATATGAACATGAACTCACAACACAGGCAAGCTGTATTTTGAGAATTTACATTATGGCTTCTATCTATTATACAAGGAGGTTATTATATGGGGAAACATGAAGATGACTATTCACGTACAATTATTCATACAATGTCACTTAAATGCAAAGCCACTCTAAAAGTAAAACATGTAATTTTTCTACTGCAGTGTCGCCATAGGCAGATACATCAGTATGTCCACACATTTAAAAAGTCAGAGGGTGGTGAGAAGTGGTCTCACTTCACAACTGCAGATCTTGCTTCTTTCCCTCCCACCTCCTAATCCACTGCTGCCAGCACCTCCAGTCCTCCAGCATCGACCTCTACATGACATTCTACTCCTCTCCCTGCCATCATCATAAGAACTGTGCTGTGTTTCTACAAGGCAGGGCTGGCTTCTCTTGATCTCGTTTGCCAGGAAGGAAGGCAGTCTCCCAAATGCAGCCCTCTCTTCTAGGGCCTATATACAAAGAATGGTGTTTCTTCCGGTCTTAAGAACTACAGTCTCCCATTGCGGAAAGAAAATACGCAGCATGCATTCATCCACTAAAAAACCTACTCAGCACTGTCAACTGCTGTTTCCCAATGGAGAGTACCCTGTCAAGTACCCTGATTGGAAGCTTGACTGTGACTAATCACTACTACGACAGTTAGTGAAATTTACACAGCAAACTTTAAAGCTACAAAGGCAACAGGTATGCCTTTTACCCAGTAACAGATCACACACTTTGGGTGCAGAAGATCTAAGATCTTATCCCAGGCATCCTCCATTAAGATTACTATCTATCTAGTTATCTATTTACAGAGTACAAGAACCTGGCCCTCTGCCCTGAGGAGCTTACAACTGAAAATGTGACACAAGGGAAACAGAAGAAGAGGACAGGGGATGAATATGTGATTGTCTCAGTTCTACATACTTCAGCTTAGTTACATGCTAAGACCCCAACCTGAAATCTTAGAAATTATAAGGGTATCAGAAAGTGTGACACACTCATAACTTATTTTCACCACAGATAGCCTCTAAGCAGTTTGCAGATCAATAAAAAATGCACCTGTCATATAATAAGAAGCTTAAAATAACAACCACAGCTAAAAAAAAAGTAAAATAGCACTCACATGGCAATCAAAAGCATGCTGGGATAGAAAGGTCATCAAGTGCCTGAAATTCAATAGGGAGAGGAGGACTGCTAGATTATCTCATCTGGGAGGGAGTTCCACAGTTGGAACTACACTACTGGGTGCATAGCTGCTGGTCGATATGAGGCATGCATCTGCATCATGGGGATCACCAACAGAGACTCCCATGAAAATCTCAGGGATCAGGTAGAGATATAAGGAAACAGTCAGTCCTTAAGGTATCCTGAACCAAAATTGTTAAGGGCCATGTAAATTAATACAATATACTGAGCTAACGGCAAAAATCCTAACCGTGTCTACTCAGAAGTCTTACTGAATTCAATGGTGCTTACTCCAAGGTAAGAGAGGCCAAAACTGCAGCATAACCTCTATTATCTACTCTTGAGTGGCAGTGGCTGCCAAAAGCCAGGGCAGCACTCTTCCACAGCACTACCACCTAAGACCCTTTTGACTGGAGATGGCAGGGACTGAATTGGGTCATTCCATAAGCAAAGCATGCGCTCTGCCAGACAGCACATTGTTTCAGGCTTCAGTTTATCCCAGAACTCTGTCCAAGAGGAAATAAAGAGCACTCTGTGCATATTTCATTGCTAGGTACACAAAAACTAAGCTGGAGAGACAATTGCTGTTATCTTTGTCACCGTAGTCTACAGTGGGGACCACGTCCTTCTGAGAGGCTTCTAAAGCTCATTCCAAGCACCACTTGTCACATTTATCAAAGGCCTGCGGACAATAAGTTAATCCCATGTGGAATGGCTGATTAAATTCTGTTGCCTCTGGTAGAACATCTGATCTCGATTCCTTTTACAGCAGCATTTCTCATAAACGGTCACCTCCAATTTGTCTTGCTGTCAATAAAAGTCTGAGCTGCAGCACACCGGCTCTCTTTTCCCAGGGGGAGGCAATGATACCGCTCTGTCAGCGGTGCACTCCATCAAGCCTCCATCTAGTTGAACAGCACTTTTAAAGCAATTTCCACTCATCTGTCACCATTTCTCAAGAAGCAGAGAGACTTTACAAAGGGCAACGCTTGTACCACAAGAGCCAGATGTCTTTTCCAGGACAAACATTTTCCAAAAACACTGAGATGTTTGGGAGGCAGGGGCGGAAAAAGAAGAGACACTGACATGTAACTTTGTTGACAACCATTTCAGAATGGGTACATCCTGTCCCTTCCGTTCATTCAGGCCACATTTCTCTCGTGGTCGTTAATACTTCTGACAGGTCCCTACAGAGGCCTCTGCCACTGGTGCATTACAGCAAAAGCAACAATATTCTGCTGCCACCTTGTATATGCCCACTGATGTCATAAAAAGGGAAAATAGTTACCACTGGCAACACAATGGTATAAATAGGAAGGCCACTGCAGATTAGCAGTTAAGATGCTATGGAGCAAGTTCTATTGGTCTAAATACCTACGTCTTACTATGGAGCAAGTTCTATTGGTCTAAATACCTACGTCTGAGTAGGCATACACAGGGCTCCTGAGTAAGAGACTGAGATGCGAAGCTCCTTATTTAACTCTTGCCTGTCATCAACTAACTGGCCTTAGACAAGTGGTTATGTAAGCACATGTCTGCCTGCAATATGGGGATGACAGTACTACCTGGCAGGAATCAGCTACTGAGATAATGTGAAATGCTTTGGACACACCCTAAGCACCTTATAGTATGAATGCTAAACACTATGTCTTCAAATTTCCATTATTTTACATTATACCTTTGGTCTAGGTAAAGGTACCCCTGCCCGTACGGGCCAGTCTTGACAGACTCTAGGGTTGTGCGCCCATCTCACTCAAAGAGGCCAAGGGCCAGCGCTGTCCGAAGACACTTCTGGGTCACGTGGCCAGCGTGACATCGCTGCTCTGGCGAGCCAGAGCCGCACACGGAAACGCCGTTTACCTTCCTGCTAGTAAGCGGTCCCTATTTATCTACTTGCACCCGAGAGTGCTTTCGAACTGCTAGGTTGGCAGGTGCTGGGACCGAACAGCGGGAGCGCACCCCGCCGCGGGGATTCGAACCGCCGACCTTTTGATCGGCAAGCCCTAGGCACTGAGGCTTTAACCCACAGCGCCACCCGCGTCCATTTGGTCTAGGTACTAAAGCACAAATTGCCTACATTTTTGCAGACAACTTATTTCTAGCACTCTTAAATACCCCATCAAAACTTTGATAAGCAACTGCCAGATCACTACAAAACATCTTGTCTTCCCATGCCCTGGGGCATGACGAGGGGTGGGGTGGGGAAGCTTCCAAAGACCATTGTAGCTATTATGAGTGCTTTATCATAGGAACGATGCGGTGCAGTGGCCAGAGTGGCAGGGCTGGATAAGAGAAATTCAAACGCTAACTTGGCTTTTAACTTTATCTAGTATCTTTGGAAAGTCAGGCTCTCTCAGTTTGAGCTGCCTCATAGGCTGATTGTGAAGCCAGAAACATTGGCTCTCAGCTCCTTGCAGGATGATCCGAGATCACAAATATATGATAATCCCAAAGGGTGAGTGGCACAACTTCCGAGGTCAAAGCAATTCCAAATAATGGCTGAAATCCAAAAGCTGAAATGTGTGCATGGAGCTGTGAAGAAAGGGAAGGTCTGCACAAACAATAGAAAATATTCATTCGAAGAGTAATTCTTTCCGTACAACAACGTGGGAAGTGCTGCAATCAAGATGGGGCGCAGTGAGGAATACAGATACTGGCATGTTGGTACAACAGTGACCTGCCACCCAACCAGCAGTAGTGCAAACAGGATCAAAGACCCATTCCATTGGCACCATTTCCCAAATTTCAACCCACTTGAGTTTTCTTCCTCTAGGCTGTTGGCATCCTTCAATCTCGAGAGAAAATGGACCCACTCTCAGTCTCATCCGCTCAATCGGCCACAGCCTGTCTTCATATGCAGGGGAAGTCCCTAACTCACTGAGGGTTTGAGACCCACTGGCTACCTCACCTGGTTTAGTCAAGACATTAGCTGGGCTGTGGGCACTGTCACATGTGGACAACTTCAAGGAGCCACAGGTGAGAGCTGAGTGCGGAGTGAGGAGCGAAGGTGGATAAACAACCCCAGAAGGAGCATGACCTCTCCCCTACCAGATGTATTCCCCCTCCCCTAACAACCCATACTAGGTAAGCTGGCATTTATAAAAGAACGCTAAACATTACCTTTAGTCCGTTTTGTGGGTTCATAAGAAAATTTCGTCCAATGTCATCAAACATAATAGTATTTTTCTTGCTGTAAAACTCTGAAAATTTGCCCCATATGACACCCAAGGGTTTCACCTGTAGATGTAAAGTTGTAAGAAAACCTCAAGTGAAACAGCATTTCAACAACAGAATTTACCATTAGTATTCTGCTTTTACTGTATAAAGATTATTTGCAGAAAGGTGCTCCTGAAGGATGGGGAACACCACAGAACAGATTTGGGAGAAGGTGTGGGAGCACCCAGGAAGAAGGGAGAAAGTCCTGTAGCAGTGGGGGAAGCTCTTGAGTAAACAGGAGAACTTCACTGGATACAACCCATTCTGGTGCAGAAAGTCCTTGTTTCTCCAGCCAGCACAGCAAGCAAGCCAAGCTGTATTTCTTTTATATGTATGGCTTGGCATGCTTACTTCTTAATTTTGTGTATGAACCACCTCCTATGGAGTGACTCAAAGCAATTTCACAATTCCATAAACCCAAATAACAATTGCATATATAAGAACTATTTCAAATCGGGTGCAGATACCAATTGGGATAAAAATATCTGGAACATTTGTTGAAAGAGGAGTCTTCAACAGGTGGCAAAAAGCCAATCAGATCTCTTAGAACTGTTGCTCTTAGTGTGATGAACCTATTCCATATTTTAACATACAGTCATATCTTGGTTTTCGAACAGCTTAGTTCTCGAACGTTTTGGCTCCCAAATGCCGCAAATCCGGAAGTGACTGTTCTGGTTTGCAAACTATTTTTGGAAGCCGAATGTCCGATGGGGCTTCTGCAGCTTCCGACTGGCTGCAGGAGCTTCCTGCAGCTAATCAGAAGCCGTGGTTTGGTTTCTGGACGTTCGACTTCCAAGGTACGACTGTACTGAAATCTGAATTGCATACACTGATCTTTAGAACAGGGTGCTGATGGGTGGGTGCTCCTGCCTTGAAAAAAGAGGTCGGTGAGAGGACACTTACATCAATTAATCCTCGTCTTGGTGTGTGCACAGTTATCATGGCCGCACTATCCAGCATGAAGGTTATCTTGTAGTTTGCATTGGTGCTCACTCCCAGCTCCTGCAATGAAAAACAATACCTAAGGACATTTTGCACACAGGTTCATCGCCTGCTGTAGTTTACCAATCTCCTATAATTTGCCTCTCCTTCTGCATGTCAACAGTAGGAGCATTCCACAAGAGGAGGGAGGCATTCATGGGAACTTAGGGCCAAAGCCACAGTATTAATCATGCCAATTTTAGCACTTGTAACAGAGTTCCATGCTATGACTAAAATACTATGAATCATTTTGTGAAGCAGATCACACAAAGAACATTCTAAAACACTAGAAAATCAAAACACACACAAGCTTACACATCGGGCTTACTTTCATTTTAGCTTCAATCCACTTCATATTGGTAGCAGCTGAAAGGGAATAAACAAAGTATTTTCTAGTGAAGTATTTTCAAGGCATCTTTTAATACCGTGTCATCCTATTCTGGGTATTAGCTAATTATTCAGGAATGCAGGCTCCAAATTAGTTTTCAATGCAGCAAGTCCCTCTCATCTGAACTGTTTTTCAGTTTCACCTGCATTCACATATTCGTGGCAAGCAGCTCATCCAACAATTGCATGAATCTGCCTAGGGAGTCTCTAATCCCAATGCTACCACCATGTCACTGTAACAGTGTGTATTCCTATTTATCTGAGCTCTGCTTATCTTAGGTATCTGGATACCTTGGGGCTTATTTTAAGTGTGAACTACTGTAAAGATGCTGAAACAAAAAGCACACAATGTTTAATATATCAACAAGAAAAAGCTTTTAAAATACAATGGGGGGTGCAATACAGCATTACTTTGCTCAACCACTCAATTTGACACAAGGAGAAGAGGGGAGCATTAGATCTACTTCTGTACAACAAAAACACAAACAAATGGGAAGTGTCAAATAAAGTGGTTCAACAGCTGGCATTAAGTGTGTTTTCCTTCTCATGTCCTAGATCCCAGGGACCATGCAACGAGTTCTGAACACTCAAGGGAGACTTTGATTTGAACTTCTCCTACAGTAGCACACACAGTCCCAATGCAGCATTGACAAACTTCATTTAAAGCAAGGCAAAGTTTCACAATCACTCTACTGGGCATCCCCAAGGCTTTGGATTACCTAAGTAGGTCTTTGGATCCTAGCCCATGTTTACGACCAACAGGGATTCATAACCCATTTTCTGAATCAGAGTACTTGCCCCAGAGAGTATTTTATCAAGTTGTTCAGGAGGGTATTTTAAATCAAGTATTGATTTTCGTTCACACAGGGGTTCTGTGCTGACTGTCCCGCGAGGGCTAAAGCCTCCATTAAACTACCTCTCATGATTGCTGGCTTGAGAGATGTAATACAACAGAAAGGTTCAGCATCAAGCACTGCGTAAAAGATGCAGATCAAGTCCACAACATCTCCAGCAGAGATCCCTGCGTCACAAATGGCAATGCATCTCTAGGCATAATGAAAACACTTTCAATTTGTGAAGTAAATAACTTACACCAAATTACAATATCATAGTCTTCGTATGCAGATGTCAGGAATTCATGCAGATACGGCCTCATCAGCTCAAGCCCAGTCTCTGCACATGATCTATGGTCTAGAAGAAAGTCAGCCAGTTCATATTAGTCATTTAAAACCTTATTTGAATGCCAGCATCTTTTCTCCTTACCTGTGCTCTGGCATACACCTACACTCCATTCAAGGGACCATGTGCATAGCACCCAGGACTGCAGTGGAACCCAAATGAACCTACCTATACCCAGAGAGCAACTCTCTGGTCTACTGCCAGGAACCATGAGATCAGCAGGTACCAGGCCCAGGGAATAATGTCTTGAAAATGAAGTACATTACTTACCAAACAGGGTATAATCAACATCCAGGACCAACAATTTCTTCCCTTCTCGCGGAGGGTTCAATATTTCCACTTTATACTCCTTAACTCTGCGGGAGATTTTCAGCAGATTCTCTTCCCTAAAAACAAACAATATAAATGACATGCAGCTGTTGCATATTTATAAGCCAGCCAATTATTTCTCTATTCAACAACAAGCTCACCTATTCTCGACTTCAACCACTTCCTCTTCAATGTCAAAATCATTGACTACATCTTCATTATCAGGCGGTGGCCCAAGGACATCTTCCTACAACAAAAGTAAAACACCGAAAACTTATTTTATTACAATTGTACCTTGGAAGTCGAACAGAATCCGTTCTGGAAGTCCGTTCGACTTCCAAAATGTTCAAAAACCAAATTGCGGCTACTGATTGGCCGCAGGAAGATCCTGCAGCCAATCAGAAGCTGCAGAAGCCCCACCAGATGTTCAGGTTCCAAAATAATGTTCACAAACCAGAATAATCACTTCCAGGTTTGCGGCGTTCAGGAGTCAAAATGTTTGCGTTCCAGGGCGTTTGGGATCCAAGGTACGATTGTATTTGAAAGTTCTTGTACAGAAAAACAAAATGAGATATACTTCTGCTTCCATCCCCTGCCCTTTAAAAGTACTTTTGCTTTTTGCCAAGGCATTGTCTAAACAAAGAGCAACATTCAGAATTAAACATCACACACTGCTTAAAGCACCAGTTTGGATACTTTTTACAGAGGATACATAAAGAGAATAAAGTGGCTGATCAAGCTGACAGCCCACAAAAATGGAAAATATAAACATGAGGAATCAGTGATGAAGCAAATTAAGAAATTGTGAACAACCTATACATTCTTGGCTGCTTTGGAAGAATGCAGTTATTTTGGTGGCAAGAGGGTAGAAAATCAATTGGTTAAAGGAATTTAAGAAGGTAAGAAGAGCCTGCTGGATCAGACCAATGGCCCATATAGTCCAACATCCTGCTCTTGGCAGCCAACCAGATGCTGTGGGAAACCTGCAATCCGGATTTGAGCACATGAGCACTTTGCCCTCCTGGAACACCTTCAGTTCACACCACATATAGACCAACCTCTGGCTTGAACAACTTTTTGTCAGTTAACATTTAATCAGAAAATCAATTACACTGCTTGTTCTCATACATACACATGAACCCTACATTATTTCTAAGCAATTACAGGTCTTTATTATAATCATTTTTTCTGTAATTATTAGTTTTTATGTGTTTTAAATAGAAAAAAGTATTTTACCAAGCTTTCCTCACGAGTCCCCATCATCATGATTTTAGTATTTGGTTTCAATTTTAGTGATCCAAGCTTAACATCATTGTCTGCTGGCTTGCCTGCAATATAAACAGATTACAGATTCCTCAGCAAAAATGAGCGATTTCTTCTGCAGCTGTTCCTTTCTCCTTTCACCTGATTTGTATTTTAAAACACTAACTTATGATCTTAGGCTACGATCCTATGCACACTCTCCTGTGAGTTAATTCCACTGAGATCAATGAGTGTTACTTCTGAGTAGACGTGTATAATATTATATTGGCAACCTAGAGTAAGATTTTCTCTCCTGCTGCCTGATGTAACTTATTCTCCTTCCCCTCCCCAAATGTGTTCTAGGGGTTCCTGCAACCCACTGGAACAGATTTAGCATGGGCACATGTAGAGAGAAGGAGAGGAAGTCCCACTGAGCAAACAGAAGTCTTTCTGCTAGCAGGACGACTTTGCTGGTTACAATCCAGAGTTCTTTCTTTCTTTCTGCTTCCCACCCCCCTCCTGGAAGTGCAGTGTCAACAACAAAAAGTGAACCCCTAGCCTATTTTTTGAAGGTCACCTAATACTTGCTGATATTCATAAAAAACATTAGAAGAGTGTGCTGAATCCTAGTCTCACAGTGGCCAACCTGATGCCTGCAAGAAATTCTGGACTGGGGGAAACCTTGGCACCTGCACACATCGGATCATTTAACACAGATTAGTTTTGCATATTCTGATTCTCAATTCTTGCTTTGTAAGTGTGTGTAAGCACATGAGTGGGTCATTCTAGAAAAAGAGAGAAGGAAATTAAGGACAATGGAAGCCTTAAGTTGACCCACTCCAAGTGTAGGAGTCAGTCTTCTCTCCACCATGACAATTTTAACACATGGACCAGGCAAGAAGAAAGTGTGGCTCTGGGACAAAAGGCAACAGATATGCCTTAGCAGCTGGCCAATTTGACAACCACATCTGTTTCTGCAACCCTACTAAACAGTGAAAGAAAGGTGGAGCATGAAATAAATATTACCTTTTACTTTAAGTCCAAGAAGCTTTTGACGCTCTGGGAGCACTCCAGTAAGTCCTTTGAGGGACTGCTTGAGATCCAGCACTGTGTCTTCTTCTGACAAGGTGGTTATCAAAAATTCCTGCCCACCCCATTTTATAATAAGAGAGACAGCCATATTTGTAACATATGTTCAAAATATACCTATAGGGAAGGAAGAAATGATTGTCAAAAGAATTCTAACATTTTAACTTCTTTTCACTTCTACTTGGAAAACCAGACAAATACTGCTGCTACATTTTGAACAAATTAGTGGTCCACATCTGTGGCATTTTTGTATAAATTTGGAAGAGATTGTATAAATTGGAAGATATGTCAAGAGACTTCAGCAAAGGGAAAAGCTACATAAGTCAGTAATATATTACATTACTAGACACCAGTTCCAAGGGATACCTGCTCATGTCCACACCAGCCACCTGACTGGATAATCTGCAAGCTTCAAAAACCGTGTGTGCTGCCTTGTTTCAGAACACTAGAATTACCAAACTCTTAATTGGGGGGGGGGGGGTCTCCTGCATATTTAAGAGGTGCGGAGACCAGAACTCTGCCAGCTGCAGCCTTCCACTTCAGTAAGGAGCCGCAGCTCAGAAACAGAAGCACAGTGCCTTGAACGCTTCAATCCCCGGCCTCTCGAGGCAGGGCTGGGAAAGCCTCTTGCCTGAAACTCCGCAGCACTGCTGCAAGCCGGCCGTGGGCGACACTGGCCTAGATCCTCCAGCGGCATGACTAGGTGTTACTTGCTTTTCTGCACGTGGACTGGAGAAAGGAGCCGGGCCAGGCGGCGGGCTTCCCTTCGAGGAAGCTCATCGCCCCTTTCTGCGTAAAACGGCAGGCGCTGCGCAATTCATATAGGTTAAGGGACGCAGACAGGCTCCTGCTGCACCGAGGGCTGCGTCCTAAACGCTCCCAGCAGGTGTGCACGGGAGGGAGGTCTGGAGCGTTGCATTAGGTCCCCTCCACCATCGCCGCCCCCTCTGCAGGGTCCGGGCCTCGCGCTTCCACTAGCAGACCCTTGGAGGTACTGGGGGGGGGGGCGGTTGTAGGGCGCTCCTTGCTAGCCATGTTTACCCCCCGAGTGCCACCCACGGCCTTTGGGGTGCCCGAAAGGGGCGGGGCAGGGGGAGAGGGCGCCCCGCTCTGGAAGACTTGCGGGCTGCGCCCATAGGGGCTCCCGCAGCCCCGCCGAGCGCCGGCCGGACCATAAGGAAGAAAGAGGAGCAGCCGCCCCGCCTCACCCCCAAGAGAGCGTCCCAGGAACCAGCCGCGCCGGAAGCAGAACCCGGCGACCGGAGCTCGCGCGCCGCGCGAACCGGAAGCACTTCGCGCTCTCGGAACCTGGACGTGGCGAGGGGGCCAGATGGCAACACAGAGATATAGCGAGGGGAAAAAAGTAGAGCGGACAGCCCGGGTTTCGCGTGTGGCTCCCCCTCCCCCCACTCCACCCACACAGACGGGATTTCCGAGTTCCCCTTGCAGGAGTGAGAGCCTTCGGAGCGTGTCATGGCGGCTCAGGGAATAGGGCTGCTTGGGGAGATCAAAGAGAATGAGGGGCTCCCGACGGCCCCGCAGTGTAGGTTGTGACGGTGCCGTGGCAGCACCAGGGCTTGCAGGGTCGCTCCCTACTGCCTCCAGCAGATCCTGCTCGTTTCACCCTCTTGCGTCTTAGTCCCAGACGGGGTGGACCCAAATTATAGCCTACATACACACAAGCAGACGGACACCCTACAGAGAACCAAGGTCCCGATAGCTACAGGTTTCCGTGTGATCTTGAGCCCCTTTAGAAGTTTCTATATCAGCTTCCACCAGCGATTTATTAATACCCAAGCAGGTCATATGCAGGTTTTGCCAGAAACCTCGCTAGGATGGCTGCCTTCGTGTGATTATGCCCTTACTTACAAGTAACTTTCCATATGCTAACCCTGCAATGTAGTACAGAGTTAGTAACCTGGGACGTGGGTCAGGTAGAATGGTATGGATTTCTGTCCAAAAATCGCTCATGCAAAACACCCAGTCTGCTTAAATTTCCCTCACAGATGCCCTGCCGGTCCCAGTCCATAAAATAGGATAAAGAGAGCAGGATCTTGCCTTTGCTACTACTGTTCGTTTCAGGGTGGATGCTGTTACTCAACCAAGACAGTATTAAATCTTTGATATCTCCATTTCTAGGGGCAGTCCTCATTGGTAGTTCGGGGATGAAAAGGGCTTCATTCAGAAGTTAGGTCTGAAGCCTATTGTCTGTGGAACACAATACAGGTCCGAGAGAAGAGAAGCACCATCACTACTAAGAATACTTTCCTCCAGGTGGTGTAAGGCTTTGAAGTTCAACACCAGCCGTATGAATAATGCCTGGAAACTATTTGAAGCTATTTGTGGAATAGATCAAGGTTAGCTAATGGTATGCAGTGATGGGAGTTGTTGTCCAACAACATCTGGAAGGCAGTGTGGTTGCTTCATTCTAGACCAGAACATTCCTGGACAGCAGCAATAGTTTACACATATTGCTCTAAGTTAGAGGTATGGCATGAATGATGGAGGATGCAGGTGTTTTTTACTCCTGTAAGGACATATCAGAGGAGGAACAAGGCGGCCATTTGACCTGGACCCAAAGCTCAAAGGGGGCCTCAAATTTAGACCCTTGTGAATTTTTTGACACTTGATAAGTTTCACAATTTGCTTGTATGTACATAGGACAAAATACAATATTATGTCAGCTTAGAGCTGCAAATTCAAGCAAACAAGGTATGTAATTTGGGGAAAGGACACTGGCATTTTTGGTTAACTGATACAGATTTTATCATATTAATGAGTTTATTTTGATGAAAATGAAAATCTAAAGCTGTTCCACCAGGCCTTTGGTCAGGGCGCAGCCTGACCCCCTCCTCTGGCAATCTGCACAGAATCTTGCTTAATGGTTGCCATCAATTTGATTTTAATTAATTTTTATAATGAAAGGTTTTTAGAATGTTGGATTATTTTGATTGTTGTTAGCCACCCTGAGCCCAGCTTTGGCCGGGGAGGGCGGGGTATAAATAAAATTTATTATTATTATTATTATTATTACTATTATTATTATTATTATTATTATTATTAAAGTTTTGATAGCACAATATTAGTCCACGGTGAATGTATCCTCAAAAGCATGAATTAGCCCAGGCCTCTCTGGACCTCTGAGAGGGCCTGCCTATTGGACAGAGGTGACTATCCAGAAGCTGTTGGATTCCATCAGCCCTAGTCAAAAAGGCTGATGAGAGTTGCAATTTAACAACATTTGGAGAGCCATGGATTCCTCATCTATGTAGTAGATGAGTGTGCAGCTGGTATGCCAGAACTAGCTGGAAAAGCATCCCTTGCCACAACTGCCACTTGAGAAATCATCAGCAATATTGTGTTCAGGAGCACTCGCTCTTCATAGGGAGCAGTACCTGCTCAACAGATTGTCCATCTACTCCCAAATCAACAGGTTCACCATCTCTTTATTAGCTGGATTGAGTTTTAGTGGACAGCTAAAGCCAGTAATGCTAGAAATGCAAAACTGATAGCCGTGGGTACAATTTGACTTATGCACCATTGTAAAAGTGTAGCAACTGAGTAAGTATGACATGGAGTTGGCACCTGGTTTTATTCTATGAGTGCAGTTTTTAGAGTTGCCTACTGTAACGTAATACAATGCTGGAATCTACAATATACAGGGGTGCCTCAGGTTAAATACTTAATTCGTTCTGGAGGTCCGTTCTTAACCTGAAACTGTTTTTAACCTGAAGCACCACTTTAGCTAATGGGGCCTCCTGCTGCTGCCGCACCACCGGAGCACGATTTCTGTTCTCATCCTGAAGCAAAGTTCTTAACCCGAGGTACTATTTCTGGGTTAGCGGAGTCTGTAACCTGAAGTGTATGTAACCTGAAACGTATGTAACCCGAGGTACCACTGTATATCTCTTGCAGGCAAGCTTATTGAGTATTTGGATGTGATTTCATAAAGTTTGTGGGGAGATAAGATAAAAGGCTCTTTATTGAGCATTCATTCTGAGTTGTTTGCAATGGGGTCACAAAAAGTTGTGCTGATCTGTATCCTACCGTTCCAGTACATTTTGCCATCACAAAAGTGTCAAATCAACTTGAATTTGCTGGTATGTGACTGAGTATCACCTGAAAACAGTGACAGCCTGGCCTAGTTTTGACACAATAGCCATTAAAATCAATTTCTATCCCTTTCGCTTACTTTTTGACAGTGGATTGGATCAGGTTCCAAGTTAGGCATGAACTGTTTTATTCATGGTGAAGGTATAGGCTAATTTGAGTATGTGTCATGGCATATTAGGGTCCCTTTCGTGTATCTCATGATCAGCCTCAAAATTGTATGACTTACAAGAGAAAGCTGTTCTTCCAGTTATGACGGATTAAAGTTTTAGATCACTGTTTAAATTGCTACTGCTTGCCCTCTGCACCTTGGGAGGTGTCCAAATCTGTCTCTCTGCTGACAGAAGGGATTCATCAGTAGAATGGGAAGGGAGGCTATTTTCAGCAATGCCTCTCCTTTTCTGCAGCCTGCCCCCCCCCCCCCAGCACAGCCATTACAGGCAATACAGATGTGTTTAACACTGGTTGTGCTAGTGCTTTGTAGATGTCAGCACTGTATTATCTGTCTGTAAACAAACATCATTGGATACTACCCTTATCAATTCAACACTTTAAATGCAACTGAAAGGTAAAAGGCTATATTTCCCCCCTTTCTCTTCTTGGGTAGATGTCATTTTCATCACCACATCTTAAATATGTGTTTCCTTGGTTTTACTTAATACAGGACCACAAGGGACTATCCAGACCTGTATATAATGTGAGCTGTACATGGATTCAGCAGTGTAAGCATGGATGGGAAACTAGTAGCCCACCAGGTGATGTTGGACTACAACTCCCATCATCCCTGATCATTAGCCATGCTTTTCTGGGACTAATGGGAGCTGAAGCCCTACAATATCCAAAGGGCTGCAAGTTCCCCATGCCTAAGCTAAAAGGTTCACTTTCCTTAGGAATCTTGTGTTGGAAGAGATGAAAAGAAAAGAGAGAATTCTGAGGGAATTTAAGTACATCGTAAACTTCTGCCCTTCCCTTAAGCATGAAAAATGCATGTCGTGTCCATGTACATTTCATATTTTATGTGGCTGGGGGAAACGTGTTTGGCAAGGTAAGGCTGTTGTTTTTGTAAAAACCTGTTGGTGATGAGAGCTGTACACTGACAAATTGCACCTACACTGCAATGTGTTTATAAAATGTTATATACAATGCATTACTTTGGCATTGTATATGATTACCTCATAACTATGCTAATAATGAAGCTATTCCCCTCCCCTGATTTACTCCAGATTGCAGGGATGGCCATTACCTTTGACAAATTGACAGACAGTTCCAACAGTAGCTGATGTGCTGAATGGAATCTCCCTGTCCAGAGGCAGTGTGCTGCCCAGTATCAGAGCTGAATGTAAACAACAGGGACTGGCCGTCGCTCTGCTGGTGAGCTTCCAGAGGCATTTGGCCAGCCACTGATGTAAACAGGATGCTTGACTAGAAGATGATCCTTGAGCAATTTGTGTTCCCAGGATGAGGAAGGGGCAGGGCTAAGCTGAGTTGCTCCAGATCCCAACCTGATGTCATAGCCATCACCAGCCAGCATCAGGCCTGATCCAGACCCAATCCCTGAACCACCCTGGAGATGGCACAGGGATTGGGCCTGACCGTCCTCCTTCCAACCCACACATCCACACCATCCATCGCAGAGATGGCTACAAATGCAGCTGTTGCTCCACTATCCTCTGCAGAACCCCAGCAGCAAGTTTAGATTTAGCCTATGTTTTGTATTAGGGTAGTTTTATTGTATATTTTAATTATGAATGTTTATATGTTAATACTTGTGTTATGGGTATTTATACTTCATATGCCGCTTAGGAGCCTTTTCTGGCATTAAACGATAAATAAGCCAATACCATCAAATGAATAATAATGATTGCCTGTATGTGTATTTTCCTCTGTGAAAAACTGTTCTAACAATTAAAAGAAAATGCAGCAAATGGAAAAGAAGACACACAAATGCTAGTCTGTACCTGCGATTGAGCAGTTAAAGTGCAGAAATCTCACTATATAGATTTTTTAAAAAAATACTTTCTGCTAGAGTAGGATTCAGCTTTACAAAAGCAACTGAGTCAGAAAGGAGAAGGCTTTTCTAGTCCAGAGAAGTTCTAAGTATTTGCCATGTCTGATGATTCAAACACCAGGGTAGATAGGAAATTCCCCATGGAGTTCAAACTTGTTTGTTAACACTTGCATGATGACTATGTACTGCTTCAAGTATCAAAGGCAATGTGCCTTTAATTACCACTGCTGGGGATCATGAGTGTGGCTGTTTTGCACATGCCATGCTTGAGGGCTTCTCAGAGGTATCTGACCATTGTTGGAACAAGATGCTGTGCTAGATACGCCTCTGGTCCAATCCAGCAAGGCACTTCTGGTGTTCTATCCACAGAGTAAATGATGTTTTACACTTCTGATGTTTCACCCTTGGAAACTAATTTAATAGCTTAAATTAGTCCTTCATATCCTATTCCCTTTGTTTTTAAGTACCTAGTTCATACCATGAAGGGCTCTCTACACTGCGTAAATATACCATATTTTAATAACTGAAAGGAGAGTTCAAACTTTCTCTCCAATGATAACAGTTACAATGGTGCATTTTCTTCCATGACATTTTTCTCTGCCTCTTTCAGATGCCCTCAAAGGAATTTCCTTTCTGACTAATTTAAGGTGATGGCTTTTGTCCAGGCACTGTCATCAGACCTCCACATTATCTCTCAGTTCTGAGGAAATCTTTGGAAACTTTTAATGAGATTCCTCTGCATACTGCAAGCTTTTATTCTTCAGAAATCAACAGAGCTTTTGTTTCTGAGAAGGAGTGATTCTTTTCTTTTATCGTATGCTGAAAAGTTGAGAAATCTAATTTATAAAAAGCTCTGTTAATAATGGGGTAAATTATAGCTGCAAACATCATGGCAGCAACAAATTAAAATTGCAGGAGGCCTTTGAAATGTTTGACAAATAAATGATTCTTCTCAAATGATACACGGCTGCAAATCTGTGTGCCTGGTTTCCCTTTTGAAAGATTTCCGCATTTCTAAACAAAAACCTTTTCCAGAAAGGAATCCTGACAAGTTTCAGGTTGGGAAATATTAATTTGCCTTCTTGCCAAATATGAGAAGATGATTTGTTATAGCACTTGGAAAATCATACAAATACTAATACATCATGAATACAGAATGCATGAGAAGTAGCTAGCTGGTCACGCTTCTGTTATCAAAGCCTTGTGGGTGGGTGGGTGGAAGGGCTCATTCACACTTTCACTTGCCCCATTTTTTTAAAGAATCAGAATGCACACCAATTAATTCCCCGGAGTCTGAGAGCTGTTATTGTTCTGCAGCTGTAGACACCCAGGAATCAAAGTATCTTTTTTAAATTTTCCGTGCACCTGATAAGATCTGATTCAGCAGGTAAGATCTGATTTTTGCAAGGCACAGCCACAGAGGAACAATTTCTCAGATCCAGAGGAATTAATTGATACACAGTATGTTCAAAATACAGGTCAAGCGAAAGTGTGAATGAGCCTTAAGTCACATTAAGAAAAAGCCCTGTTATTACAAATAATCTCTCCAGATTTGGCAAGCAAGGAAATTAATATTCCCCAACCTTGAGCCACAGGTGTGGGAGAATTCAGCATTCCCCTCCCCCACATTCCTCTAAAAATCAAGGCGTTCGTATTAACTTTGTTTTGAGGAAATCATTGATATTTGTGAACGTGCATGGCCTCAGATTAGCCTGATCCTCCTGGCTGGCTGTGGATATTTGTTAGTGCAATTTGCTCACATGTTCATGTATCTGAAGCCTGTGCTTTGCCCTAAAGCCTGCACAAAGGGTGCCTGACATGTGCAATACTGGCGCATCCATGCAAGGAAACTGCATATGACTTTAAGAAGTGTGTGTGTGTGTGTGTGTGTGTGTGTGTATTTAGGCTTGATCGCCTTCCATCTCTGCAGTTATCCTTGCACTAGGACTCCGTCCTCCAGCTACAGCATGACAACTGTTCAAACACAAATGGTTGGGGGGTGGGGGAGGAATCTGACTGCAGGAAGTCTATTCTCGCTCTGGGAGGGGAAGTCTGTCCGCTCCTTTAAACAGCAACAAATAGAAAGGAGAGCCACGCATTCCAATGCTGGAGGGTTTTTGAAAAAATCATATCCTTCAAAGGAAAACAATGTATTTTTCAAAATTTTTCATTGCTGTCGAAGAGGAGCACAGCTTTGCTTGAATTTCCTACTTTCCCCTTCATTGTAATCTCCTGCACCAGGGGAGTCACTCTGGCCTGAGAGTCATGTGCCTCTTCAAGCCTCTCTTAGGAGAGGATCAGGAGCAGCCTAGGATGTTTTGCCGCTGTAGGCGAAACACCCCTCTGCCAACGGCCTGCCAGCCTCGCCACCACAACTGCATCTTCACCCACAGATGCACCCATGCTGCCAGAACTATGCAGCAGCAAGGGCACAGCGTTAACAGCAAAGGCAAGAGCGCTGTGGCATAGTTGAAGCCAGGTTAGGGCTAGCAGCAGTACAATGGCAGGGTCGGATCTGCTACTGGGGCAAATTGCTTTGCCTGGCCTCATGGAAACACCGGCCTTCCTCAGAACTCTCTCCAGACCACACCCCTCACTGGTCCCCTGCTTCACACCCTCCTTAAGTGTTTTTCTCTGGCTGAAATGTATTATTGAACTCGGATCCTGCCCTTTGCTTGCCCAGATGGAGGATAAAGAGAAAGTAACCCACCATGCAAAGATCGTATTTATATCTGTTGCTCCACCCACTTTTGCTGGTGCCCCTGCCCACTACTGACATGTGGCCCCTGGTCCAAGTGGAGATCTGGCCCTTGACCTGAAAAATAGATGAGTTGTGTTTGCTTCTTTTAAGTTCACATTGTCAGCAGTGTAGAAAATATTGTCCATGTGATAGGGCACTCGTTATCAAATGGGTGCTTACCAAGTGTAGAACATAACATGTGCACTGGACGTATGCAATGCAACTATATGTTTTAGTCTCGATTTCTGTGATCTATCTACAGTACAGTGGTACCTTGGGTTAAGTACTTAATTCGTTCCGGAGGTCCGTTCTTAAACCGAAACTCTTCTTAACCTGAAGCACCACTTTAAGTAATGGGGCCTCCTGCTGCCGCTGCGCGATTTCTGTTCTCATCCTGAAGCAAAGTTCTTAATCCAAGATACTATTTCTGGGTTAGCGGAGTCTGTAACCTGAAGCATATGTAACCCAAGGTACCGCTGTATCTTCTTTTGGAGATAACAGGCACACGTGAAAAAAGACAGTGAGAGATATACCTGAGCACATACTTATTTTTTACTTTGTTTTGAAGGTTCATATCCACAAAGCAGCTCACAACACATATATATAGAGAGAGAGACAGAGAGAGTGTGTGTGCCAGTACTACGCTGCTGGCCTTAAACCTGTTGCTTTGTTAGAGTAATGATAATAATAGAAGCAATATTGTATGTACACTAATGTCTCACAACAAATGAAACTGATCTGTAGGAAATGCAACTTGAAAAAAGAGACAATGCACGTGTTTTTGTAAATCAAGAAATCTTTGGTAATTTTTTTTTTAAAGTATAAATACAGCATTATAATAGTTCCAGAGGAAAGATAGCACAAGAATGAAAGGTGCCTCCAGGCAGCCACTATTTTGTAGTAAGGATTTGAGGTGTGCACTTAAGGTGTGCACATTTTAAAATCCACTTTTCCAAAAAACAGACTATGGTTGGAAAGTGATGTGGAAATGCATTGAAACTTTTTAAGCGCAATTTGGTCGAACTTTATTTTACATATATTAACAGCAACAATCTACAATATCAGTTACAGACAGTATCTCTTGAGGTCTGGAATGCTTCGTTGTACTTTTGACCTTTTGTGTTTTAATTTTAGGTACATATCTATGCTTTTGAATGTTTTCTTTGTCCTCTGTGTTTCCTATGTTTGTAATGCTTTATTTAGTTATATTATTCATATAACAAAAATTAAAATGTTAAAACATTAAATAATAATAATAATAATAATAGTAATAATAATAATAATAATAGAAACAGTGGTAGCATCACTGAGCATTTATATACCACATTTGTATGGTTTTAAAGTGCTCCCCACAAATTAAACATAGCGACGAAATCTGCTTTGCATTCAGATTTGCATTTGATTCAGCAAGGGAGGGGGAGAGCTCAAACCCACATCCTCAAATAACTTTCCACTAAACAGGAAACAAGAGACTCCAGTAACATTTTCTAATTGAAAAAAAAACCCAGCCTTTAACCAAAAAGACTTCAAGAGGAGGTTGCAAAAACCAGTAATTAGGCAATCCCTGCCCTCCAGCTTATCATCTAAAAGTTATGACGCAGGCACCAGGAAAAAGGGATGTGAAGGAGCAAGAACCCAAGCTCAGAAATCTTAAGGCCACAGACCTGTTAAGGACCAGCTGGGATGGAGTAAGTTCAGGTAGCCTGGTGGAAAACTTGCTGCCAGGTGGAGACTGAGGGGGAGCCACAGGCAGCTGGTCTGTCGGCAGAAGCACTGGAGCAGCCTAGCAGCTTCTCTTCTCTCCCTCTGCTCTGAAGCTCATTGGAATGGCTGCCACAAAGTCCCACTTTGCACATCATTTTGAGCCAAAAGTTATTTTCCAGAAGGACATTGCCCACATTTCTATGCCTTCGAGTAGGCATTACACTGCAAAACTAGCTGTTTTCAAGAAGTCACCATGGCTAGTTCAAAACGGACCTACTTGAGCACTGGACTTCAGATCCTCAGATGGAACTGATCTAAACAGGTCAAAACTGAGCTGCTGATAATTCAAATGTCCTTAAATGCAAATCAGTAGGTTTGAGAGCATTTGTGCCAATTGCAGTGTGGGACATTGTCTGGATGGACCTACAAACAGGCTCTGCAACTTGGTGGGGTTGCCACTTGGGGAAGACATAGGGGTGCCCCTACTTGTGGGATTATAGACTAAGCACTATGGGTGACAAGTCTGGCGGAGGGAAAGTTTGATTAAGTGGGGCTCCCCCATTGTGAGATTCGGGGGAGGAGAGCTAAAATGGACTTTTTCTCTCTTGACATAGTGGGATGCACATATTACGGGGGCCTTAGTTTAATATCTGTGGCTCTTAAGTACAGTATAGGTTGATACCGCAGTGGTGGGATTGGGGCTCTCTAATTTCAGTGGCGCCCTATGTGACCGCCTCTCGCGCTCTGTTCTACAGCATTGTTGTGGTGGTCCCTGCAGCACAGTGCCCAGCTCAAGCACCTTAAAACTGCCTTTGGATATTGAATGCTGAAATGTGTCTCGCTGGGCATGTAGCTAGGAATTGCTAAGATGCTTCCTCAATTTCAGTGGGTGGGGGTTCAGGTGGAGATGCTAACTACCACGTGGGTAGTTAGAAATCGTTTGATTTCTGTTCCTTCTTCTAGAGATACTGGTAGACTATCCACCAAGCCCCCCCTGGTTTGTGCTGCTATTGAATGCCAGAGCAGTCCACCATGATCATTCAGGACTGGATCACCAGCAAAGAGAACGATCTGGTTTGCATTACCGAGGCTTGGATGAGTGAACTGCGTGGGTTTGACATTACCCAGCTGTGCTCATCTCATTTATTGATGCAGCGTCAGGCCAGGCTGGGGGGGGGGTCCTAAGGGAAGTTTTGCTATTGTCCATAGAAGGACCGTGTTCTTTTCCAGAAAACCTATTACTGTATACCTTGGGACAGACTTAGGAGGTCTACACCTGATCCTGAACTAGAGAAAGCATCCCCTGGAACGCAGAGTGCTTACTTTTTAATGTTTGATGTCTCACTGTGTTTTTATATTATTCTGGAAGCCGTCCAGAGTGGCTGGGACAACCCAATCAGATAGGCGGAGTAATAATTATAATTTATTGTGAGTTCCTGGTAGGCAATTATAGTATTTCGCCACAATCCTAAATTCCTAAGTGATTATTATTCATTAGATTTATATTACCAAGGGCGGTTCATAGGGTAAAAATACAAGGTAAAAAAATACTGCGGTTAAAAGCAGCAAAACAATAACGCCCCCACAAACACATTAAAAAAAGCCGTGGAATATCATTTCTTATTAGATTTGTATACTTGGGGTTATGAATCCTCGATTTTATATATATACTTGGACGTCCCGGAACACAACGGGGCTTCCTGCTGAGCAGCTAGAACCAAGCAGCGGGATCACCCCGAGGGAATCTTCTCTCTCTCCGCCGGGTTTCGCGACGAGCTAGGCCACCTGCGGTCGCGCTGGCTGGGCTCCGCTCCCGCGCGGAGCGGCTGGGCTGGCCCCGCGGGCGAGGAAAGGGACCTGCAAGCGCAGAGGCGGCCAGGAGAGGGCGAGCCAGCCGCGTCCTGCCCCCGCCCGCCCGCCAACCGAGCAGCGCTCCGGCCGCGACAGCAGCAGCAGCAGCGACTTTTTGTTTCGGCGGGGCGGGCGCATGCGCTCTCCGCCAGCAAGGGCTAGAGGAGGGGGACGGACGGGCTGCTCTGGGAGCTGGCTGCAGGCGCAGAGCGCAGCACCGCGGAGGGCCCCATGGCCGCCTGCTAATGGGGCAGCGGCGCTCGCCGGCAGGCGGACCAGGACCACGACGATGCTGCCTGTGGAGGCCGATCGGGTGCCGCTGAGCCGACGCAGGCCGGGCATGGAGCCTTGGCAGCTGCTGTAGGAGCCGCCAGGAGGAGGCGGAGGAGGAGAAGGCGGAGGAGCGGGCGAACAAGCGAGCGGAACAATCCGAAGCCCCCCGGCTGGGGCGGAGGCGGATCGCACAGCCCAGGTGATGGAGAAGCGCCCGAACCGCTTGCATCCCCACCCCGCCCCCGCCCAGCATGCCCACTCCCTAGCCTTCCTAACGGCCCTTTCTCTGGAGCCTCGGGGCCCTTCCCGGATCCCCTCCCGCTCCCCGATCTCCTCCTTGGACCTCCCCCCGATCCTTTCCAAACCCTCGCCCACGTTGCCAACACCGCCTCCCTCTTCTCCAGATCTGCCCGTCTTTTTACCCCCCCCCCCCCCGCCGCCTCTCGTTTCCTGAGGATCTTCCCTCCCCACAAGGGCCTCCTCCATCCCCTCCCACCTTCTTATTATGGCCCTTTCCCACCCAAACTCCTGGCTTGGCTGCTTAAAAGGCCGGGAGGCTGTGACTGAGAAGGGGGGGGGGTCTTCCCTGCCTGGATCCTCTTAAAGGCCTTCCGAACACCCCCTCCCCATTTGCCACGATACGTCGCCAAATTCATGGGAGAGTTGCACAGTGCCTTTGAGTTATTGCAGCCTCTCTCTCTCTCTCGCCCCCTTTCAAGAGCAATGCTGGGAAGCCCCCCCCCCTTTCCCCGCCCTGCCCCCTTTTTCCTTGCTGCGCGCAGGTCTGGAGGCTGCTTTTGCTGCCGCTTGGGTCTGGCAGCGAGCTTTGGAGGGGTTACTAGAGTTCAGACGCAGCTGAGCTCGCAGGAGGGGAGGGTGCGGGGGGGGGGGGGTTCCGCAGCAAGTTGTAGATTAATGGAAAGTGCTGAATCGAAATAAAAAGCGAGGTGCGGGGGAGTGGAAGGGCCAGCGGGGTTAGGGAGAACTCGCTTTCCAAAGAGTGCGTCGGCTCCTTGCGGTGGGATCCTAACCTCACCCAGGGTGGTGACCTGGGTGCTGAGGTTTGGCAATGGCACTTGCGGCTCCCGGTTCCTTAAACGCTTTCGGTCTGTTCACCTTACTGGTCTTGCCACCGAGTTAGCCCCGAGCACCTAGATCCGGAACTGGTTACGAGGAATTAAAGGCCTGTCGAGATCAATGGGATGCCCCAGGTATGTCGGATTGGAGTATGGACGATGGCTAGTTGTTTATGGTCAGTCGTCGCGAGCGTTTTTGTTTTGTTTTTTACAGCGAGGCATGCTTTGCTGCAAAACCGTCCCATTTTGTGTGTGAAACTCGGTATTAAAGAGAGAGAGGGAGGAAGGAAGGAAGGGGGGAGTCTGAAGAGGTCCAGTTGTAAAGCAAATGCTTATGTAAGAATTATTTCCCTTTTCTCAGTCTGGTGAGCAGGGCAGTCTCCCTGCACCTCTCCCTCCCAACCTGATTCTTTTAGGCACCTTAAATTAAAGCTTGCAGTGTGTGTGTGTGTGTGTGTGTGTGTGTGTTGGGTTTAAAAATAATAATAATCTTTCTCTTTGGAGCGGGAGTTTGCCTTGACAGATGGGTAGCTATTGGAAATCTGCCTCCCTGTCAGGTATTACTTTGTCCTCTGGCAAGTACAGGAAAGGAGTGTGTGTGCTAGGGAGACAGGCTGGGCTGGAGAAAAACGTGACTTTAAAGATAATTTAACAGGTTCCACTCCTGCGCATTATATATTTTTAAAAAACCCAACACCTTAGTATGCTAACCTTTTGGTTATGATCACATGCAGATTTTGCTCTCGTTAATGTAGACTTCTGGAAATAATTTCGTTTATAAGCTATGCGATTCTTCTGGTCGTGATCAGCTTCAATTTTTGTTAAGAGATGTGTTTAAAGCTCACTGTTTCGTGTGGAAGAGGCAAAGAGATTAATTTTCCATACATTATTGTAAATTAACACAGTTAACATGCTGGCATTGTACTGCAGATCTGATGTACATAGCTCCTCTTGGTTTTACTTATTGTGGAGTGTAAAATTGCAATTCTCTATATAATTTTGGGCTTTTGTCCAGTTTGGGATTGGGCTGCAGATTAAATTAAAACCACATTGTTAACGAAAGCTGTAATAAGAAAAGGATGGTTTAACTTTGGTAAATAAAAATTGGCTTCTTTAATTGTGATCAATGGCATGCTTGAGTGAGTAGGCATTCTGACAGGCTTCTAGTTATACTGTTAGGAACATATTTGCATCAAAGTGATTTGGAAATAGGGTTGCCAACACTTTCCTGAACAAAGCTCCTGTATTTCTAACAGTGGCATAGCTTGTAAAAAATAATATTCAGAAATATTCTGTGGAATACAGGAAAAGTAATCTCCTACTACATTTCTGTTTGTCTTAAAGCTGTTAAATGCACAGGGGCCTTGCTGGATAAAAAGTTGGCAACTCAGCAGGGAATAGGCAACTGTGTGCTTTTTAACACTAATGCGTGACATAATGTCTTTCAGAGCAATCAGGTTTTCTTCTAGCAGAAATGTGAACATCTTTCAACATAGCTTTCTGTCTGCTTTACAGGACTGTATACACTTATAAAGTGAGTGAAGAAACTGATGTCAGAAGTGAATTGAAATCAGTCAAGTATACAAGAGAGGGATTTCCCCTGTCCCCTTTTGAAAGTGATGCAAATCGCTGGTTTCAGTTCCCTCCTAATATCTCATGTCCCGGGGGTGGGAATTAAGAACTGCAGATAAATCAATATGTTGCAGAACTGACAAGTGCTGCAAAAAGGTGTGTTACTTTATAGTCTGCTTTAAGTAAACACAGCACAAAATCCATTGAATTATTGCCTTTTGCCCTTTTTAGCTTGTCTATTGGTAGTTCAAACTATTAGAAGCCCAATTGATGCTTTATATTCCAGCTGCTCTTTTCAACCAGTACTCTGCATGATACCATCACACAATGTTTGATTCCAAATACCTGACTGCAGTGATTTTTTTTTTTAAAAGCTGTGGAACCAAATACAACTTTAATGTGTACTTGTCTTGAGTAGTAAAAGTGTTTGACGATGGTGTCCTTCAGCGTGTGCTGTGTTTACAATCGCCGAAATTCCATGAGATTTTCTCATGCAAATAATACACTTAATTTAACAGATTATTTATTCTGTGGAATAGCTTTGTGTTCTGCTTGTACAGATTCGCATAGGATTTTATTCAGCCAGCTTTCCCTCAGAGTAGACCCACTGAAATTAATGGGATCTAAGTTAGGCAGGGTCATTAATTTCAGTGGTTGTACTCTGAGTAAAAGTTGGTTGAACAAAACCAAGAAGCCCCAAAGTAGTTTACCACTTCAGTTTTTGTAGGATCAGAACTGTATTGTACACCGGCTGAACTTGGCATCCTTACCTTCTTCTACTGGAACTTTGTGGCATTTATTAATTTTTACATCCAGTACAAGTTTTGTAGTGTCTGTAAAAAAACAGATCTCTCAAACTTATATCCTAGAAGTCATCTATGTATGAATACATATACGCTTATGTTGGAGATTCCCACTGGGTGCCCACCAGGTGTTTGGGACTATAACTCACTTCTGCCCCAGACAGCATTGCATACTTACTGAGGCTGATGGGAGTTGTAGTTCAAAACATGTAGAAGGCACCCGGCTGAGAAAAGCTGCTTTAGATACCCGGAAGCACAGCACAGATTTGTATCTTTGATTTGGTTTAGTATTAAGGTAAAGGTAAAGGTACCCCTGCCCATACGGGCCAGTCTTGACAGACTCTAGGGTTGTGCGCCCATCTCACTCAAAGAGGCCAAGGGCCAGCGCTGTCCGAAGACACTTCCGGGTCACGTGGCCAGCGTGACATCGCTGCTCTGGTGAGTCAGAGCCGCACACGGAAACGCCGTTTACCTTCCCGCTAGTAAGCGGTCCCTATTTATCTAATTGCACCCAGGGGTGCTTTCGAACTGCTAGGTTGGCAGGCGCTGGGACCGAACAGCGGGAGCGCACCCCGCCGCGGGGATTCGAACCGCCGACCTTTCGATCGGCAAGCCCTAGGCACTGAGGCTTTAACCCACAGCGCCACCCGCGTATTGGTTTAACCCACAGCGCCACCCGCGTATTGGTTTAGTATTATTTCAGTATTATTATCTGGTACGTTTTACTGCTTTTGTGAATCTGCTGTACTTGCACTACATATGTTACATAGGTATCTTGGGGCACACACACCCCTTCTCTCACCCACAGAGGTGGTTGTTGAATAAAGACTTTCAGAAGACATCTGAAGGCAGCCCTGTACAGAGAAGTTTTTAATGTTGGATGTTTTACGGTGGTTTTTATAAATTGTTGGAAGTTGCCCAGAGTGTCTGGGGCAACCCTGTCAGATGGGTGGCATATTGTTGTTGTTGTTATTGTGCCTGAATTTTTTTAAGTGTTGCGCAGTTATTAAAAGATAGGACAGCCCCTGCCTGAAGGTGCACAGTCTAATAAGACAGGATACGAAAGGGAGTGGGAGAATGATGAGGTAAAAGGAAAACAAACTGCCTCTGATTGATTGATTGATTGATTGATTGATTGAATTTCTATGCCACCCTTCATCTGAAAATCACAGAGTAGTTTACAAAACACACACACACAAATACACAGCATAGTAACAAACGAAAACAATACCCCCCACAAAGGCTTTAGAAATATTGTACCACTAATTTGATTTATCCTGTGCTTGCAGGATAAACCGTATAAAAGTGCCAGAGAGCCCACTAAAGTTAAGTGTGGGCCAACTCTTTTGAGAAGGTATATTTACGAGACATCTGCAAGGACAGATCTAAATGTCTGTGGATGCAGACCTGAGTGTTGCCTTTCTCATATGGAACTTTCACTCCTTTTAAGGCATGGAGATACACACTGACATCTTCCAAATACCACATGAGAAGCTGCCCCAAGAGCTCCTTTCATGGAGCTGCCTTCTTTTCACTGGAAGGAAGGTGTCAGGGTACTGTCCCTGGAGACCTGTCATTTTTTCACTCACTTGGCAAGGCATGGTCAAAGCAGGAGCTTTCAGATTGCTAAAGTGCCTTCTCTAGATTGCCAGCCACTTCAAAGTTGCTTTTCATTATTTATTGAACATAAGATGAGCCTGCTGAATCAGGCCAATGGCCCATCTCTTCCAGAAGGTGATGGTGGTCCAGCTTCAGGCATGCTTGCAGAAACTGGTTACTTAGGCTTCAGGCCTGGTCATGGCACAGAAACTATCTCAGTCTCACTGGTTGATGGGAGAGATGGAAGGAGTGTGACCCTGCTTGTTCTCTTCAATCTCTTGACAGCTTTTGAGACTGTTGACCATTGTATCCTTCTGGATCGTCTCAGGGAGATGAGGGTTGAGGGCACTGTGTTTCCGTGGTTCCGCTCATACCTCCGGGGCCATTTCCAGAAAGTAGTTGTGGGAAGCTGCTGTTCAGCACCCTGGGAGCTGTCCTATGGCATCCGCTGAGGTTCCATCTTGTCCCTCATGCGATTTAACTATATGAAGCCTATGGGAGCTGTCACCAGATTTGGTGAGAATCAATATGCCGGTGACATCCAGCTCTGCATCTCTGTTCCATCTGAATCCGGAGAGGCTATTGAGGTGTTGTAATGATGCTTGGAGGTGGTGATAGGCTGGATGTGGCCCTGCAAACTGAAGTTGAATCCTGAAAGGACAGAGATGTTATGGGTGCCAAGTTCTCATGTCCAGGAGGTAGGAACCTCCTGTCCTGGTTGTGATTGTTCTCCCCTTGAAGGAAGAGGTCTGCAGTCTGGGAGTGCTGCTAGATTCAGCACTGAAGGCTCATCCTTGGTGGCTGTGAATGCCAGTTGTGGCCCCTTTTAGACAGAAATGACATGGCTGCTGTTCTCCATGCTCTAGAAATGTCCAGATTTCATTATTCAATATGTTCTAGATGGGGCTGCCCTTGAAGACAGCTCAAAAATGTCCAAAATGCAGTGGCAAGAATACTGGGCAAGGTTCCATTGAGTTTCCACATAATGCCTGCTTTAAAACAGCTGCACTGTGGGAACTTTGATGTGACCAATGTCTCTTGATAAAATAAACAGTAGAGGGAATATTGAGCAGAATTGTTGCACTGAGAAAGGTTTGAATGTCATAATTGGTGCACTAGTTGGGTTAGTAGAGGCAGGAATTCTGACACAGTTGAGACCTACCAGACAAGAAACTGAAGTTGGTGATAGTTTGGAGGTACATGAAGATGCGGATAGGTCTAAGCAAAGACAGGAGGAAAAGGCAGCGGGTGATGCACACTTGAAAAGGTAGTGAATGAGTGGGAAAGTCATATTTCCAGTGATGATTCTTCTAGAAAGAGGCCCCCAGATGTTCCACAGATGTTCATAACTGGTCAGTGAAGAAATCCAGCAGAATAGTGAAAACAGAATCTGAACTGAAATTCAAGCAGGCATGGAAAAGCAGCTGGAGGAGGAAGAGAGGACAGGGTGAAGAAAGAGCTGTGAGTGGGGAAGAGCCTTTCCCCCATTCTCTGGAGCCCCTAGGAAACTCCACAAATATGCTGAGGCTGGATGGGTCATGACTGTGGGCAGCCTGAGCAAGTGCCCTCTGCCTCGGGCCTGTCAATTGTGAATACCTGTCTTAACTGTAACCAGGTGGGCAGTGTCGCATTAATCTTTCAGGATTGAGATGTGTGGGATAAAGTTTGGTCTCTAATTCATATGTTTGCTGACAGAAAGCTGTTACTTGAATTAAAAAGTTGTCCAAGGAAGCCTCTGCACCCATCCATTCTAATGGCAAGTTAGATATTCATTCCCTGTACTAGAGAAAGGGAATTGCAGTCTGGAAAAGGCAACTTGAGAGGAAGGTGCTGGAAGTTCTCAAGCCATAAGATTCCCGCCTTTGTCACCCTATCCTAATTATATATAGATATGCTACAGTAGACAAGACGGGAAACTTCATAATATTAGCCTAAATGTAGATGTTGGAATAAACATTTCCAGGTTTGAAGCTCCAAACTCCTACCCTGCTAGCCATCTGTTTTGCAGAAATCAAAGGGATTATCCATTAATAAATGCTCAAGGTAAGCCCAGGCGTAGGGGTAACTATAGAATAGCAAATTATGATACCTTTAGCTCTTCTCTAAGATACCATAACTGACTATAAAACATCCAGAAAGGGCTTAGCAATCTTTAGTGCAACCTGGCGTGTTGGGATAATAAAAAGGCAGATTAGGATTTTATTTGTATGCTTCAGCAATTTGATACAATATGTTTGCAAGGGACTTGGTTGCACAAACTTAACCCACCCACCCCCTTTTACAGGGTTGTAACTCTTTTAGTGAGCCAGCTAAATTAAGAAATTTAAAAAGGGCCGAGGAAGTGGGGACTTGATTACCGTACCTTGGTTTGGCAGAGGAAGTTTTGATAGCAGATTTTGGAGTTTTTGTCCGTACAAATCAAAACTCAATTCGGAATCTTTATTTTCAGTATCAATGTAAGCAGAAGAGCTTATTTATTGCATTTCTATCCCACCTTATTCTCCAGTGTGGTGTGGAGAGCCAGTGTGGTGTAGTGGTTAAGAGCGGTAGATTCATAATCTGGTGAACTGGTTTCGATTCCCTGCTCCTCCACATGCAGCTGCTGGGTGACCTTGGGCTAGTCACACTTCTCTGAAGTCTCTCAGCTTCACTCACCTCACAGAGTGTTTGTTGTGGGGGAGGAAGGGAAAGGAGAATGTTAGCCGCTTTGAGACTCCTTAGGGTAGTGATAAAACGGGATATCTAATCCAAACTCCTCCTCCTCCTCCTCCTCCTCCTCCTCTTCTTCTTCTTCTTCTTCTTCTTCTTCTTCTTCTTCTTCTTCTTCCATGGAGTCCATTGTTCACCCCCTCCTCAGTTAATCCCTACAACAACCCTGTGAGGTAGGTTCAGAGGCTGGCCAAGGTCACCCAGTGAGCTTCATGACTGAGTGGCGATTTGAACCCTGATCCCCCAGGTCCTAGTCTGACACTCTAGTCTTACACCACACTGTTTTCTTAGAGTACTTCTGCTATGGGACACCTATATACTGTATTTTTCCATGTATAAGATGAGCTTTTTTTACCCAAAAATTTACGCTCGTCTTATATACGGGTAATGCTAAGAGGGATGTGTGAATGGTTTTTTGGCGCGAGCCCGGATTGTAAGTGGTGATTGGCTGCTTGATTGTTGGGGGGGGGGATGCCGAAAATCGCTCACCCACCAGAATGCAGCACACAACCGCTCGCGTCGCAGCTGCCTGATCACCGCCTTTAGCCCTCCTGCTTGCCACTGGCAGCCACAGCTGTCGCAGCAAGCAGGAGCGTGATTGGTGGCCGCTGGCGGCGATCGGGGAGCTGATAGGTGGTTTCTGCGATGCGAGTGGCAAGTAGGAGGGCTAATGGCAGCAATCAGGCAGCTGCGACACAAGCGGTTGTGTGCTGCGTTCCAGCAGGTGAGCGATATTTGGGATTCCCCCCCCCCCCACAATCAATCAAGCGGCCAATGCCAAAAATCGCTCACCCGCCGGAACAAAGAGAGAGCCCGAGATTGTAAGCAGCAATTTTAAGCGACGCGAATGGTTGTGTGCTGCGTTCTGGCAGGTGAGCGATTTTCGGCATCCCCCCCAAATAATTCTCCCCAAAAGCTCAATGCCCCCCCTATTTTCTAAATTTTGAGGCGCCCAAAATAGGGGGCATCTTATAGATAGATAAATAAATAAATATGGGAAAGCAAAACGTCATTTAGAGAAGGATCTGAACTATTTTCCTTGAAGCTTGAATTTGTTTTATTTGATGTTTTAATGTGTTGTAAACCACTTTGAGAATTTTCCTTTAAATATAAAGTGGTAAAGAATTGAAATTAATAATAATTAAAAATTCCACAGAAACAAAAAAAAAGTGCCTAGACATTCTGTTCTGGCAACTGTAACCTAGGTTTAGGTGCCATTTAGCTTTTATATCTCAGTTTCTAATACTGGGGCCAAATGGCTCCCCAAACCAACACAGACTGTGGAAACTTCACACTGGACTTCAAGCATCTGGCATTGTGTGCCTCCCCATTCTTCCTCCAGACTCTGGGTCGTTGGTTTCCAAATGAGATGCAAAAGCTGCTCTCATCAGAAAAGAGATTCGGGGAGTCATGTCATCAGCTGGTGTTGGTCCACTGTGCTTCATTAAGTCCAGGGTCAACGCAGCCATCTACCAGGAGATTTTGGAGTACTTCATGCTTCCTTCCGCAGACGAGCTTTATGGGGATGTTGAGTTCATTTTCCAGCAGGACTTTGGCACCTGCCCACACTGCCAAAAGTACCAAAACATGGTTCAATGCCCATGGGATTACTGTGCTTCATTGGCCAGCAAACTCGCCTGACCTGAACCCCATAGAGAATCTGTGGGGTATTGCCAAGAGAAAGATGAGAGACATAAGATCGAGCAATGCAGAATAGCTGAAGGCTGCTATTGAAGCTTCCTGGTCTTCCATAACACCTCAGCAGTGCCACAGGCTGATAGCATCCATGCCACGCCGCATTGAGGCAGTAATTGATGCAAAAGGGGCCCAAACCAAGTACTAAGTACATATGCATGCTTCTACTTCTCAGAGGTCCAATATTGCTCTATTTGCAGTCCTTGTTCTGCTGATTTCATTTCATATTCTAATTTTCTGAGATTGTTAATTTGGGGTTTTCATCAGCTGTACGCCATGATTGTCACAATTACAGTGGTGCCTCGCAAGACGAAATTAACTCGTTCTACGAGTTTTTTCGTCTTGCGAAGCACCACTGCGTATTGACGGTTTCCCGTAGGAATGCATTGGCGGTTTTTAAAAAAAGGCGCAAGACGTTCCGTCTTGCGAAGCAAGCCCATAGGGAAATCCGTCTTGCGAAGCAACTCAGAAAACGAAAAAGTCTTTCGTCTTGCGAGTTTTTCGTCTTCCGAGGCATTCATCTTGCAAGGTACCACTGTATAACAAATAAAGGCTTGACATATCTCGCTTTGCATGTCATGAGTCTATCTCATATATTACTGTATTTTTCGCCCTATAGGACGCACTTTTCCCCCTCCAAAAATGAAGGGGAAATGTGTGTGCGTCCTATGGGGCGAATGCAGGCTTTTGCTGAAGCCTGGAGAGCGAGAGGAGTCGGTGCACACCGACCCCTCTCGCTCTCCAGGCTTCAGGAGAGCCCCACCGCCAGCCCCACAAACTGGGGGGGAGAAGCCTGACTTGGTTAGAAGGCTGGCGGGGGGGGAGAAGCCTGCTCCTCCCCGTCGACAGCCCCGCAAACTCGGGGGACAGCGGGAGAGGCGCAGCGCGCCTTTCCCGCTGTCCCCCGACTTGGTTAGAAGGCCGGTGGGGGAGAGAAGCCTGTTCTTCCCCGTCGACAGCCCCGCAAACTCGGGGGACAGCGGGAGAGGTGCAGCGCGCCTTTCCCGCTGTCCTCCGAATCGGTTAGAAGGCTGGCGGAGGGCTTCCCCCTCCCCCAGCCCCGCAAGCTCCCAGAGCGAGGCCAAAGCTGCACGCAGCTTCGGCATCGCTCTGGGTCCCGTTCTGGGGGCTGGGAGAGGGGGAAGCTTGGGCTTCCCCCGCCCCAGCCCCGCGCCTGGGGGGGGGAATTTTTTTCCCTTTATTCCCCCCCCCCCCCCAAATCTAGGTGCGTCCTATGGGCCGGTGCGTCCTATAGGACGAAAAATACGGTAGTTTCACCTTTTAAGTTGAATTACTGAAATAAATGAACTTTTCCATGATATTCTAATTTTCCGATTTTCCCCTGTATATGCCTGGTATCTTCTTCAAAGATTATCAGACTGATTGTAAAGTAAAAACATTAAGGGTAGCTCAGTCGGTAGAGCGTGGGACTCTTAATCTCAGGGTCATGGGGTACAGAAATGGTTTGGTTTCTTCTGAGTGACAATAATAGCTCCATAACATGCAGAGTGGCCCTCTATGCACTGGCTGCAAAAAAAAGGGGGGGGGAGGGAAAAAGTGTTAGATAAAATCACTATAAATTGTTGCGGTGATTCAGAGGTTATACATTTGAAATCAAATTGGATTTGAATTTCTTGGTGTCTCCGATAACCTCTCTTACATCATGGATGTTGGCTCATATTCTCGATGTGTGATCTGCATTGTTTTATTGCCACTCTTGCTGTGGGTTTGCCATGGCCTTTGGCTAGAACAATAAACTTGCATTGAAAATTGAACCATCTTTATTCATGGTGGTGCCATGCTGTTTTTATTGCAATTGTCTGCATGTTTTTAATCCATTTGCCAACGAAGCTGAGAAGAGCATCCTTCTGTAGATAGAATCTTGGCTGCTGTATCTAAGAACTTAATTTATATTAACTTGGGCGGTGGAATACTTTTGGAGATTGTGTTTTCCACAGCTTCACACACAAAATAGTCGATATCTTTCAAAACACATTGCATGCCATGCCTTTCTGCACAGATTTCTTCCATGTGAACCCTTAACAATCCCTCCAAAAATGAAGGGGAAATCTGTGTGCGTCCTGTGGGGCGATGCAGGCTTTCGCTGAAGCCTGGAGAGCGAGAGGGGTCGGTGCGCAAGTTCCCGCTGGGCTCCCAAGGCTTGCGGACAGCAGCCTGCAGCCCGAAACCTGCACTATACGCTATCCATGACAACCCCCAATTTTAAACATAATTTTAAAAGAAAAAAACATAGTCTTATACATTGAAAAATACGGTAGTTACTTAACTATGGCCAAACATTGCGAAATACGCCATGAACTAGTCCGCTGCTACTTAGCATGATTGCCTTTTAAAAACTTGCTTTTTTAAAAAACAACAACGCTACAGTCATCTTATTTTAGTTTTACATTTTTTTTATTTGAGAAAAACAAATGGCAACCATAGGCTGATCCGTATATATTTCACAATGAAGAGAAGAACTTGGCAGTGAATAAAAAAAAAAACTTTGCCTATTCTTGCTGAAAACTACAATAATTACTATTTTAAAAATAAAAATTATTTTCATTTCACAGTCTTATGTGTTCCCATAAGCATTTCAATTAGCATAATATCAGGCCTGTAAAGAACAAACTTTTTTTTTTAACAAAAAAGAAAAGAGACTTTAATCTCTCTCTCTCTCTCTCCCTCCCTTTGTCTTGCCTTCCAAGTTCTTGGCTCTTCTTTGACAATGTTTGGCTGGCATCTTCTCCCTGCTGGGGAAGAGGCAAAAGGGCTGTTTCTCACAAGACCGCAATTAGGAAGAACAGGAATCGCAAGCCATTGGCTCCCCTTGTTCCCTTTGCGTAATCGTAAACTCCAAAGACCTTGCCTGTTTCATCAAATGCTCCTCCTGCACTTTGAGGGCAATGAGCAGCTTTAACTTCCTCATGTTTTGTAAATCAGAAGTGTTTTACTTTATTGGTTAAAGTGAATGGTTGTGGCTTTTCTAATACAGTCATACCTCGGGTTACAGACGCTTCGGGTTGCGTTTTTTCAGGTTACAGATGTGCTGAAACCTGGAAGTACCGGAAGGGGTTACTTCCGGGTTTCAGCGGTTGCACATGCGCAGACGCGCTGGATCGCAATCCGCGCATGCGCAGACGCGGCACTGCGGGTTGCGAATGCTGCAGATTGCGAACGTGCATCCCGCATGGATCACATTCGCAACCCGAGCGTCCGCTGTACTATCGCTGTTAATACGGCCTGTAGGTGGAGGGAAATTATTGAAAAACTACAGTGGTACCTCGGGTTACATACGCTTCAGGTTACATACACTTCAGGTTACAGACTCTGGTAACCCAGAAATAGTGCTTCAGATTAAGAATTTTGCTTCAGGATAAGAACAGAAATCGTGCTCCGGTGGCGCGGCAGCAGCAGGAGGCCCCATTAACTAAAGTGGTGCTTCAGGTTAAGAACAGTTTCAGGTTAAGAACAGACCTCCGGAACGAATTAAGTACTTAAACCCAAGGTACGATTGTATAACCGGGAGATACTGTACATTACCATAGTTTTCTGTGTATAAGACAACTATTTCATTATAAAATAATGTTAAAAATTGGGGGTCGTCTTATACTTGGATAGTGCAGAGGGGGGGACGGGTGATTGGTTGCAGCTGCGAGCAGGAGATTGTCAGCGGTGATTGGTTGGGTGATTGGTGTCTGTGGCAATCCCTGTTGTTGATTGGCTGCTGCTGTGGCAATTGGGCAGGCGATTGGCGGCTGCTGAGCAATTTTTGGCAATCTGGGCAACCCCCTCCCCAAAATGTTCAACAACTCTGGGCAATCTCCCTCAATTTTCTTAATTTGGAGTCCCCCAAAATAGGGGTCGTCTTAAACACAGGGTTGTGTTATACACGGGAAAATACAGTAATTTTGCAAGAAATGGTGTTGCAGGTTGGAACAGAATCTTGACATAGAATCAACAAGATATGGCCAGGTTTCTGTTTGGTGAGTTCACAAAAGCCTGTGTAAGAGAGAAGTTCAATCAGGGTAGGCTTAATTTTTTTATAAAAATATGTTTATAACATATTAATAATACACTGGTAGTAAGGGTTTTTCAATATTCTTTCTTAAGGGAAGAATAACTGCTCATTGCTTTCTGTGTTAGCTTTATTTCCAGATTGGCAGTTGTATTAAATGATAAAACAACGTACAATATGTTCAGGGCTTTTTTTTTTCCAGCTGGAACTCACCGGAACTCAGTCCCGGCACCTCATTACAAGGGAACAAGGGAGGCAGGCTTTCCTTGTGCGTTCCAGCACCTCTTTTTCTAGAAACACGGCACTGAATGTGTTTAATATTAGCCCTTCTTCCTTCTGAGTTTTAGAGGGCGCACATTACCAAGATGTTATTGAAGTATGTTTGCATGATGTGCCAGGCTTCTGAACTAAACCGGGGAGGAGAATACTTGAAAGCACTTGTCTTGAGAGCGAGCAGAGTGTGCTCTCGCTTGTTTGCGATATGCAGCTATATATCGCGGGCAGCTCTGTACAATAGACTGTTGTTCATAACTGAGGGGACGTCATATCTGAATCATCTTATCAATTCTTCTTCTCCGACCACTGGCACGACAGTGTATCTAGCTGTGGATTAATGTTTTGGTGGCTGGGACTACCGTTCTAATGGTATTCTGAGGCCAAAGCAGATCTATGGAACTCTTTTGGAAAGCCTTTCCTAAACCTAGATATTAACGAGCCTTATAAAACTGAAGTGGACACGGGTTGAAATGTTGGCAAGATCAGCTGTGCTTTCTTGCACAATCCATTTAAAGGAGCTGCATGCTTTACACACAGACACACACACACAGTTCCAAGATACAGTAGTAGTGTTGCTGTTGTATAACATCATGTATTCAGTTTTGTTGTGTTAAATTGCTGCCTTTCATCTTTCTCTCCAATCTTCTATGATTCTCCTGCCTGCTACATAAGTGTGTTCATAGCAATCACCACCTTTTCCTTACCCGCCTTTCGTGGGTGGGCAGCTGCCTCTGAGTTGTACAGGTAGCCTGCCCTGTGTGAGTATTTTATGCAAACTTCTTAGAGGTTTTTGTCTTATCAGGCAGCCTATCAATCTTGTCAGATGCTTTGATTCTGGCAATATTAACTCACATTGCAGTTTTTATGGATGCTTTTAAGTCATACCTGGTTTATATGGATTTCTCTCTTGCAAGAAGGTTTCCTTCGGAGTTATTTGTTTTTATTACAAGACTATTGCAGATTTAATTAGTCCTCAGTTGTACTAAATTCCTGGTCCTGCTTATGTATACCGATGTTCAGCCTTGAAAATCAACTCACACACATCGTTAGAGATCCTGTTTTTATGGCACTATTTTCTGCTTGATTGCTGTGACACCTTTATAAGCTAATCAGGTTGTCAAAACATAATCCTTATCTGTTAGATGTGCTAGAATTCCTTCATGCCTTACTAAAATGTATCCAGGGTTAGAGTTGGTTTAGCTCTGTTTTGTGGTAAAGGCAGCAATCTTCAGGCTTGATCTTAGAAATGTGAAACGTCATTGTAATGGAGAAAATTCTGCAATTACTGGCTTAATAAATGGGTGTTATTAGATAGTAGGCTATCTTCTTTCTCCACACCCATCTCTTCTATTCATTTGAACCATATTTTCAGTTGGATTATTTTTATGACTGAAATGGTAACTTGGGCTGGTGCAATAAGGCCTGACTATTACCATTCCACATCTCAGTTTATCCACTTGCCTGTTGCTCATCCATGCCGTGCATAGATTTTGTTCTTCCCTTTTGTAAGTATTCAATCCCAATGGCTGGTTTAGCTTTCATTTGTTGTATTCATGCACATAATTTCCAAACTGTCCACTCACCCACACCCAAGTGGAACTTGTTTTTTAAAACAGTGCTCTGAAAACAGGGGATTGCAGGAGAGTAAGCGGGACTTAGAACTGTGCCAACAGTGTCCTTTGCTAACAGAATCCACACCACAATCCAAAAGGGTCTATAGCAGGGGTAGGTGGAAAGAAGGGACCATGAACTACCAGTGGATTGCCTCCCACCTACTGGTTCCTCAGATTCATAAACAATACTGAGCTAGTTGGATCTTGGTCTGATCCACTGTCACTTCCTTTGTGTGTGATTAGGATCACATATTTATTTTATAATAATTTTCATACCTCATCACATTTCCAAAGAATTTTTTAAGCAGTTTAACACAGACCAGTTAAGCCTTTAGATCAGGGGTATCAAACATAGTGCCTTGTAGATGCTGTTGGACAAGAATGCCCGTCAGCCTCAAGCAGCAAGGCAAATGTTCAGGCATGATAGGAGTTCAACGACATCTGAAGGAAAACCTGTTGGCTATCCCTGCCTTAGATGTTCAGTGATCCTGAGGGTGTACTTTTGATTTGTAAATTTAAAGTCTGTCAGTGGACCATGGGAACACTAGCTTTTAATTATCTTATGTGTAGATCACTTTGCGACACTGCTTTAGAACGCGGTTAATAAATTAATTGCAATAATAATAGTTTTTTAGTACACCATCTATGACTTAAATAAGCTGGCTTAGCATCTTTATATTGTGTCGTCTCTTGATATTACATTGTTTTGAAAACTCCCATTGCCACCTTTCTCCTTGCTTAATTGGTTACTACTTTGTCTTCTCTTTGGTTAAGAATAATTGGTACATTTAGCTGTCTGTGGTTTATGTAGGAAAAAACAAGTACAGTCAGCCTACTGCTATGCAAACTATGTGCTGAAAAAGACTTAACTGCAATTATAGGTTTGTAGGCGTTGGGTTAACCGACATCTCAATTGAAAGCCTTCACCCGACTGAGCAGTAATGCAGTGTCCTCCTCATACAACAGAGCCTATCTGTTGACAGTAAGTGACTGTGAGCGCTGAAAGCTACATTGACAGAAGGGCACTTTATGCAGTTCTCCCAGTTCATACTGTCATCGCTTTGGTGACTACACAGCACCTCTGGTCAGTCCATCAAATATCAGATGCATTACTTGCATTTTTAAAAGTTCAAATAGAATGCAGCACAGATCAAAGTTTTGAGGCTTTATGCCCAGACTGAGTTAAAAGGGTGTTGTTTAGTCATATAACAGCTGAGCTCAAATTGACTCAATGAGCAGACATCGCTGCAGCAGCTTTCCGTGTGTGTCTCTGCCAGTGTTCAGTATCGCTAAGATTTGTAGCCATAGTTGGTTTTTTTAAACCATGGCTTAGTACAGTAGCTGGTTGTGTGTCAGTCTACATGGTAATAGCGTGTGATAGCTACATCCAGCACTAGAATGTGGTCCCTGAGGTGTGTATGTTGGCCAATGTTGAATGTGGCCCTTGAGACAAAAAAGGTCAGCAACCCACAGCTTAGTGTGATGTACGAATGCTGCCCAGAAGCATAACTATACTTTGTTTATTGCCGTCAAACGATGTTTTGAAGCCATGATAAGTTAGTGTATGGGCCAATGGCACGCCACTATGTGCAAATTGAGCACCTTTGGTGGTTTGTTTAGCCAACAACCACAGATGCTCAAAAAGCTACAAAGGCATGAGGCATTTGGGAAACAAAACAAGCTTTGCAGAAACAATCCATGGCTTATTAGATTCCCTGGGGTCGACAAGCCATGTTTACCTTGGTTTTTGATATACAAACCATGGTTTACTGTTATGTGCAACCAGATCAGTGTGTGTTTGCTTATCATACATATCACCGTCCAACATGGCCTTGGGTGGTGTGAAAAAGGAAGGCTTTAATGTTGTTTAAAATAGGGGGAAAGTTTGACAAGGAGCAAACCCTGTTTTTAAAAGTGGCCTAGAAGACTTCACCTATTTTATGGCAGGTCTTTTGTCCAATCCTGCTCCAACGAATCATACAAACATTACTAAAATGTGAAACTGTAGAAAATATCCTGCTTCAACAATACTTTTAACATGCTTTAAAGACTTTATATGGAGCAACTGAAATGGTAAAAAAGAGGCCAAACTTAAAGGGTAGCTGGTTTATTTTGAATCTGAAGTTAAGCTTTCCCCAAATCTAAAATAAATGTGAGTGAGTACAAAATGGTGAAAACATTGCAGCTTAATGCATTGTGGTGAAATTGGGGGTGCTTTTTTATGATTTGTAGCCCACCTTTGTGAAAAATGTTTACCATCAAACTTCCATCTACTTAGTCTGCGTGAACAGTACCGAGGCACGTAAGCCAGTGGTCTCACTCTGCACAAGACAGCTTCATAAATTCTAATGCTGTGGATCCTTTGGTGTGCCTAACTTGCTGTCTTTTGCTCTTTACAGTCTGCTACCCATCCATTGATAAGGAACAGAATGGCTGCCAAGGAGAAGTTGGAAGCAATGTTAAATGTGGCCTTGCGGGTCCCAAGCATCATGCTTTTGGACGTCTTGTACAGATGGGATGTCAGTTCCTTCTTCCAGCAGATCCAAAGAAGTAGCCTCAACAACAACCCCCTCTTCCAGTACAAGTACTTGGCTCTCAATATGCATTATGTGGGTGAGTATGCATTGGCTGGCCAGAGCATTTATTCCCTGCTAGTGATGCATTCTGCCTGAAGCAAAACCTCTCTCAGTGTATTCAAAGCATCTGATGATAGTCAGTGTCTTAATAGAGAGGTTTGAGTTGCTAAGAGGCGTTTAAAATCATTACTTCCTCTAGCTCTTGAATTACCAGAGGGAAGGCATTCCAGAGGGTGGGTGCTGGCACCAGAAGGCCCGCTTCCATATTGTCAGCAAGTGAAAAATCAGTAGGGTGCCCTCAGAAGGTATTAAATATTGACTCGGTCTGTATTGGGAGGCAGTCTGCTAGGCATCCTGGTCCCAAGTTGTATAGGTCCCAAGTTGTGTCAGCAACACAACCTTGAACTTAGGTCAGTAGCCAGTGCAGATCTTTCCACACCAATATAGTATGTGTCAACCTGGATGTTCCTGGGAGCTGCATTTTGCACCGGCTGCACCTTCTGGACCAGGTGCAAGAGCACAGTCATGGCTGCCTCCCAATTCCCAGGGTTTCCTGGGAAGAAGGACTGATGGTCAAACCACTCTAAAAATTACAGTTCTGTGAGGGAAATAGGAGGTCTCCTAACAACTCTTAGCACCCTTAGCAAACGCCTGTTCCCAGGATTCCTTGGGGAAAGATAGGACATTTAAAGTGGTATAATAGTGTTGTAAACGTACAATACAAATACAATACAAACGTCCACATATGCAATTAATATTCCATAAGTGACTGGGTCACCCCTCGGGGGAAGCCTTCTTTAGTAAAAATGTCTTCAGTAAGCTCCAAAACATTGTGACATTAGGTGCCTCATTTAAGCGGATAATTGATTCCAGAGGGCTGGGGCCATAACACTTAAAGCTTGATTTCTAGTGTAAGCTACATGCACCTCTGGGGCGTGTGATACTCTCATGCCCCATCTGAGGAGTGCAGTTGCCGGGCAAGGTGGTCCCATAGGATAGTTCGTTTGACAAGTGATGGAGCCACGTGTGCATTTTGTAAACTCTGGCACACTTCGTATCTGTGTATCAGAAATACACTAGCCCTACTCAGGCACTTCCCCTGACTGTGTCAGGGTTCTAAATCATGCAGAGGAGCCTGAACGTGGAGAACAGACCTTCCCCCTTCACTGTGTGGAAATGGTGATGGGGACACAGAAGAGGCATAACCCACTGCCCCCCACCCCACCAATGATTGTAATTGTGTGTGAGAGAATGTAAATTATGTTTGCTTTGTTCACCATCTAGCTTGATGGAAGAGCTGAACAACGGATACTTGGTCTGTTGTTGTTGGTTGTTGTTGTTTTTAAAATAATTATGTTTTAACTGACTGAGCTCTTTTTAACGTACAGTGGACCCTCTGGTTATGAATGTAATTCATTTGGGGGGTCCGTGTGCACCCCCAAAAATCCATAACCAGGGGCACCGCTTCTGTGGTCGCGCGCGGCACACAGAGCACTTCTGCGCATGTGCAAGTGGCGAAACCCGGAAGAATACACTTCTGGGTTTGCCGCTTTCACAACCCGAAGATTATGTATCCAGAGCGGCACATAACCTGAGGGTCCACTGTATCTTGTAATCCTACTGTACCATCAAGTCAGATTCATTGCCTTACTTCCCAACACATCAAAGGGGAAAATACTTTCATTTATGCTAGTACCATGCCCTTGTTTTTATTAGTATAAAACAAGCAGAGATTCAGATTCAGATATTTCAGACCATGTTGACTGCACTGCTCACCCCTGGAGGATATTAAGCAGCAAGAAAGGACGTTTCATAAGTTCGAGAAATATTTGACTGAGAGAGGGGTCGTCGCTGCTATTTGATTTTAGTATAAATGATTTCATTGGTTGGATGGTCATTCATATTGATGTTTGTAAACTGTCATAAGTGGTCTAGATTTTTAAATAATAACCTTTGCCACATGATGTCTTTTATGTATGTACTCTCTCCCTCCCCCATATGTTACAAATAAAATTACAGTGGTGCCTCGCAAGACTAAAAGAATCTGTTCCGCGAGTCTCTTCGTCTTGCGGTTTTTTCGTCTTGCGAAGCAAGCCCATTAGCGGATTAGCGCTATTAGCGGTTTAGCGGCTATTAGCGGCTATTAAAGGCTTAAGGAATTAGTGGATTAGCTGCTAAAAGGCTATTAGCGGCTATTAAAGGCTTAAGGGATTAGCGGATTAGCTGCTAAAAGGCTATTAGCGGCTTAGATCAGCTGATAAGCAGCTTAGATCAGCTGTTAAGCGGCTTAGCTATCAGCTGTTAAGCGGCTTAGCAAACAGCTGTTAAGCGGCTTAGGGGCTTGGGAAAAAGGGGGGGAGGGGGGGGAACCCAGGAATCGCAAGACATTTTCGTCTTGCGAAGCAAGCCCATAGCAAATTCGTTTTGCGAAGCACCTCCAAAACGGAAAACCCTTTCGTCTAGCGGGTTTTCCGTCTTGCGAGGCATTCGTCTTGCGGGGCACCACTGTATGTAGATATAATAAGATATCTTGTAGTGCAGATGCTAAGCTGATGCTAGATAGGAAAAATAAGTAAATTCCTTTAATTCACTGATAATCCTACCTTTCTTTAGTAGAGCTCAGGACTGTGTACATAGGGTTACTGAGCAATTGCCCATCCAGGTGCTAACCAGACCCAGACCTGCTTTTAGCTCCAGCAATGGTACTTTCAGATAATGGACCTACCGTATTTTAGATCTATGCAAAGAAATAGAGGCACTTTCCTTTTGAGCTGCTTTACACAGTTTATCCCTCTGGCATTTTCTAAGGCTGATATGTGGGAGGTCTCTGATTCTTCAGCCTAATGCAACCACTGGCTATTCCTAGTAAGAATGCCAAAGTCAGCGTGACACAACCAGATGTAATGGTCAGATAAATTGTTACGCTTTATGGACTTGGGAGAAAGCGCCCCCTCTGACAGCTACAGAGATGTATAAAGAGTTCATAATGTTGCTGCCTTAGCCATATTTGTGAGAATGGGGTTCGTTATAGATTGGTGCTTCTGAGCTGCATATTGGGTTTCTGGGTGAACCAGGTTGGGGCTTTCCAGAGGATTGTTGGCATACACTTCTTCCATTGTGCTTGGCAATCCTTCCTTGTGAAACCTGTCCCAGAAAATAAAGGAAGTCCAGCTATTGCCAGTTGCTCATGCTGCCCTCTTAAGAGTACATGTGAAAAGTGTTGCTTTGTTTGCGCTAGTAGTAGTTTCGTTTTAATCCTATGATTGCAGGTGGGGTGATAATGATCTGCGTACATGTCTACTGCCTGCAGCATACTGATTTTCACCACAGATTACAGCCTGCAACCTGTCTTTTTGACTTGCGGAAGCTGGGCGTACGGCTTGCAGAGCTATGGAGAAAATATACTTAAGAAAAACAGCCCAAACCCCACTCCACACCAAAATGGATAGTTAGTTGACTTCTGACTGTTTATATCTAGGTAATTGTAAGACAGTACAGTTGTAAGCTATTGTAGGAGCAGGCCGAGTTGATTTTGTATAGATAAAGGGTGCTTACAAGTGTTAGGACTTGGGAGCCCTGAGTTCAACTCCCCAATCTCTCGTGAAACTTGGTGGGTGATTTTGAGCTACTTGCTTTTTCTCAGCTTCAACCTCATAGAGTTGTTGTGAGAACAAAATTGGGGGATGGGGGAAGAACCATTTATACCACCATGAGTGGCGTGGGGGGAAGAATCTGAATGGGAAAAGAGAATACAGTGAAGCAACATTTTTTTTTAAATGCAAGGACAAAATGAGGTTTGCATTACAAACCGGGAAGTGGTTTTTAAAAGGTTACTATAAGCAAAGTACTATCAAAATATTTGTTTCCAGTGTTAGCAAAAATAATAATAAATGTTCACAAATACGTTGCCGTCTGAAGCTGTCCGGTGGTATCATATATATATGTTGAATCTCTTTTTGTTGTTGACTGTTCAGAGACAGTGGATCTCTGCACCTGACATCATATGACATCAAGTGACCGGGAGGTGGGCCTTGCAGGCCAAATCCAGAGGCCTGCCAGGGCTAATTAGGGCCATGGGCTAGGTTCCCCACTGTTGCTTTAGGTCCTCAGGCACCCAGGCCATGTAAGGCTTACTAGGTCACAGCCAGCACTTAGAATTGGCCTTAGAAACGAAACAGATGCCGGTGGAAGTGCAAAGTGGTTAACTTCTTGACTTCTGTCAAATACCATCAAGTAATAGGCAGTCAGTTGGATATTATTCCTCTCCTCTCTTAAGAAGATCCAGGTTGCATAGTGTTATTCTAGCTGCCCTGCCCCAAAGTAGATAGTTGGAAATCGGATTTGCCTGTTAACATGAGTGCAGAATTTTGATGCTTAGTGTAAATCTGTCACTGCTTCAGAAATGCGTGGGCTGAGGAAGCCTTGCTTTATAAATAACAGAGCCCCCTACCTATCTTTCTCCCACCATTCATTTGATTTTTGTCGTCTGTCTGCTGTGATATGCTGCCTTTCCCCTGAGAGGCTTTTGCTGTCACATTAATAGCACCCCCAGGCACATTCAGCAGCCATTCACTTCTATGGCACAAAGTCAAGGAGCACACTTGAGGCCATGATCACATCCCGGCACTGAAATGCAGAGGGGGGAAGAGCAGGTTGTAGTTTTGGTTAAGCACTTTTAACAGACCTCTTCATAGTGTGCCTTCATGCTCAGGCCGACATTAGTGCCTGAGTGACAGGTCTAATTTTCAAATGTTCTATTTTAGAAGTCTAGCTATTTTTAAGTGAACCCATAATCTTATGACTTGCCTTGTGTCTCTTTGTGATCACGCACTGGGAGGGAAGTTTTTGTGTGGTGATCAATTGCTATCTTGAGTTCCTTGCAGAAAATTAGTTACTTAATACAGTGAGAAGGCACATGAGGGCTAAAGCTATCCTCTTGCACTCAGTACTTGCTGTGCAGTCTACATCCATTCCCTCTTCCATCCTTAGTGGTTGCTGAAATGCATGCATGGATCATTCAAACACAGGAGAAAGAAAAGAGTGGAGCATGTTAAGTAAGGGTTTTTCCCCACACAGTTAGTTAACAGGGTGGGCCTATCACCTACTTACTTAAGTCCTTTTAAGTGCCTAAGGGGATAGCAGTGTTCCCTGAGCCAGTTTTCACACGTATTAGTCATCTAGTAGTGGCCGCAATTGAGACATAATGGACGCAACATGTGAACTGGACCATTGTGTCGTTCTTGCTTCAGCTGTTGTGGAGGAAATTGAAAGAGATGGCTGTACAGTTGGTTTTCAAACGCCTTGGGAGTCGAACACTTTGGTTCCTGATCGGAAACCGGAAGTGTTTGTTCTGGTTTTCAAACGTTCTTTGGAACCCAAACATCCGGCACGACTTCCGCAGCTTCCGATTGGCTGCAAGTGATTCCTGCAGCCAATTGGAAAGCCACACCTTGGTTCGTTTTGGAATTCCATTTGAAGTCCAAGGTACCGCTGTACTGCATAGCTTACCCAGTATATTCTCTTTGTAGCCAAAGCTGTGCAGTACAGTGGTTAAGACCCGTCTGTTTGAGTAATTAGAGCTGGGATGTGGAACCTCCAGCCAATGGGCTAAATTTGGCCCAGCACAGTCCCAGTTTGACCCATGAGACTGTTTTCCCCAAACCATACAGATGCAGAGATGCAGCTGGATCAGCTGCATGACTGAGTTCTCTGTGGCAAACTCAACCTCGCACCCAATCCTTGCAGAGAAAGCAGGATTGCAGTCCCTGCTTGGCAGCTGATAGAATGTAGCTTCAAGGCTACCGAATTGGCTGTGAAACCAAGTTTCCCACAGGGAACTCCCTGTAGCAGATCCTCCTGGATCGGCTGCATAATCAAGTTCCTCATTTGATCAAGACTAATGATAGTGTTGCCATTAGTCTTTCATGCCTGCATTTGTTCTCCAGAATAGATACTGATTCCTGGCCGTCGCTGCATGGATAAGGGGCTGTATAAGGCCAACAGTGGACATCATTTACTGAAGATAAACACTTTCACTTGAAACTGCAGACCGAGCCTGATAAGAACTATGTTCACCTTGTTGTTGCTTCTATCTTTTAACAAAGTGGCTTTTAACACTGGGAGAAATGCTACTGACAAGGTGCAAGTGATTTTGCACGTTGGTGTGATATGCAAAGTTATGTACCTGTATGGAACAATGAACAAGCTCTTTCATATCCCCCTATATGGAATCCATGCATTTTTCTCAAGGATAGTGTCCTCCTTCATATGTTACTGGTGCAAAGAGATGTGCTGAAGCTCATGTGATTGGTGGTTGCCCTGGATCTATAACTAGTACTTTACTACTTATTATTTCCATGCCTTTGAACCTGCTAGCAATCTTGTGATCTTCAGAGGGTCACAGATTCCTCAGCCCTGCTTAGGGTGTTTCAGCCTGTGATTTGGTCATTTCTGGAATATACTACCTTAAAGTTGGAAACTTGCACAGTGTGTTGCGCTGCAGTGTGTTTGTGTGCCTGCATTTAAAGAGTGTATATCAACCTTCAGCTGATCTAATGGCAATGATTATGTGAGAGAAACAATTTACAGACATTTCAGTGATGAGACACTTTATTTGATCACCAGGGCCTTCATTTGCTAAGCAGCTGGTGGATTAGAAACCTGGAGATGCTAGTGAACATTTACATTAGTGAGGATGGGGACTGGAATAGAGGTGCAAATTCCAGTTTCTTCTCAGAATCCCCGTCTTTCCACAGAGAGTACCAGTCCATTCTCTCTCTGAATGTTTAGCCACTGGGATGTAAAATTCTCAGTTGTTTACAGGATGTCCCACATACTGCATCGATCATTTTAGGATGCCAACGTTGTTGATTATGAAAATGCACATTGGCCAGAGTTGAGGCTTTTGCAGCGAAAAAATGGAAATCTGCAAGGTGCTTTTTTTTTTTTTAGTGGTTACCGCAATCATAAAATCAGAGTGAATGCTGAGATATTGGTAAGCTCATAAGCAGCAGTATTGTAGCTGCAGTGACCTTGACTCTTCTATTTTTGCCTATCAGTTCCAGCATTTTAAGGTTTGTGCTGTTGGGGCTACCTTTTCTAGAGAGCTCTTGCTCGTGGCATTGTCTTACTTGCAGCCGGTGATGTGGGATGGAAAACATTATGTGGAACATTTTCCAAAATGGGAAAACTTCCTGTCGCTTTTTTCCCCCACCAGAAATTTTTCCATTTCATTAGTTCCTTGGTAGCAATGTGAATGAATACCAACTGCAAATACTTTTTCAAAAAAGCTTTCCTTACTAAAAGAGAGAGAGAGAGAGACTGAGAGAGTAAAATAAGCATTCTGAACGGGTTCAATCTCTAGGATTTTGGAAAATATTTGCTGCAAAATGAATATTCTCCAAGGCATTTTTTTCTAAAAGTTTCCCTGATTAAAATTTTTCAGGGAAGTACAGCACTGCTTGCGGCTTAACATGTGAACTGCTCTGAAAGCCTTTCTCACACAGCAGCTGCATGTGACCTCCACACATTCAGTGTTGGGTGGGGAATCAGGATCATGCCCAATGTGATAGGGAGCCATGTAAAACACAGGTCTTCAGAAAACCAAAACATTGAGAAACTGGTACTTCATTGGTGATTCCTTTTCTTTTTTTAAAAGGAAAATCTTAGTCTATATCTAAAAGATTGAAATGTCTTTCCCTATTTCAGCCTTGATTTCTGACTTATTATTCCTGAACATTTTGACTGACAGCAAAGTTATGTCGATCACCTCCTTTTATTACGACAAATGAAGAATGTCATTTGCTTAGTGAGTGAATAGGCCACTTCTGCTGCTGTTACTCAGAATAAGCAAGTGTTCAGAGCCCCAATTGATAGAATAAGCAAACGTTCAGAGCCTGAATTGAAGTATTGATTCCTTGGTTGCTTTCCATGATAAAGTATTCTTAAGGGTGCACCATCAGCTGTCTCCTCAATGAGTTTACTGTTGTTTGAGAGTAGTAATGAGGGACTGTATGATTAATAGCAAAGGAACATTCTTACCTCCCTAACCATTAGAATCATAGCATTGCAAAGTACTTGGGAGGTAATCTAAACCAGCCGTGTTTTCCATTAGGGTTCTGCAATGCAGCTTACAGCATCATTGACAGAAGAGTCCAGCCTTTGCTTAAATACACTTAAATAAGTCCATCACCTCCCAAGGCAGCTTATTGTTAGGAGGTTTCTGCTCACATTTGTATCTGAAATCTGCTTCACCACAATTTCAACCCATTGGTTCTTTTACGCCCTCTAGAGCAGAGAGGAAACCTGTTTCATCTACATGGCAGCACTCCAGATATTTGAAGGGAGTGTCTCCCCTTCTCCTCCTCCTCCAGGTTCAACATAAGCATCCCCTTCAGCTGTTCCTCACAGGGCTTGGTTTCCAGACCCTCTCCACTACCACAATCCTAATTGCTCTCCTCTAGACATGCTCCAGTTTGTTAACGTTCTTAAATGTGTTGCCCAGAACTGTGTACATTATTCCAGATGCACCCCGACAAACAGAGAATAGAGTGGAACTGTTTCGATCTGCCTCTGTTAATTCAGCCCGAGACTGCATTATGTTCTTTTTTATAAGCTGTTTCTCAGTGCTGGCTTTTGTTCAGCTTGCAATTATTTTGCTTGGTTTTGTTGGGCCAAACTGCATGGGAGAGATTCTGTGATTGGATTTCACGAAGTTGAAGGGCTTTTGTCAATTCTTTCTCTCTCCCTTGCACCGTGCCTCCTGAAAATCTGTTCTGGACAGCCTCCCAAACCTCCAGAACAGAATGAGGGTGCTTGTTCTGGGGGATGCAGGAGGTGGGGGATTTTGCAAAAATAGCCTCCCCCTCCTATTCTGCTAATAGGTACCTTCACTGGAGCAACAGGACCAGAAAAACCAGTGAGATTCTGCCCTATGTGACAGCTATATTACCTAGGTGGGCTTCATAGCTGACGTTTTGTGGATCAGTTGACCTCTCTAAGATTAAATGTCTTTTTCTTGATTTGCTATGGCTCTAGCCATAACACCTGCTTTTTTGTTTTTTAAAAATGCAGAAAGTGGCACCTTTAAATTCACTTTTAAAAGAAATGAATAATATCATTCTTTAAAAGTCCATGGACTTAACTGGGAAATTATTTCCATTTCTTCTCCAGGTTACATCTTAAGTGTTGTGCTCCTAACCTTACCCAGACAACACCTGGTTCAACTCTACCTGTATTTTCTAACTGCACTGTTGCTGTATGCTGGTCATCAGATATCCAGGTAAGAGTTGTCTCACCACCCTTGTAAGCTTTGCTTTTCATATAACTTTATGAGTTTTCTGCCAGTAACTTCCACTTGCAAAATACATTATTTATTCCATTTATGCATTTATAGGTGGTAGTATCCAGTGGTGACTGTCCACTGACAGAAAGTGAGGGAAATCAGTTTTTGGCAATCCCCCTTCCCCACCTCCAGAACTCAACCCTCCCCAGATCTTCTCTAGAAGTCCCTCCCCAATCCTCTAGAGCAGATTTAGAGGGGGAATTTCTGAAATCTGCCTCCCACTCTATTCTGCTGACTATACTTGTAGTTTATATTATGGCTTTTCTCCAAGGATCTTGATGCATATGGTTCCCACTCCCATTTGTTTATTCACAAAAGAGGGGTGGGTTTATATTAGCACCAGGGACGTGCCCTAACTCAGCTACTGAGCTTTGTAGGAGAATGGAGATTTGAACTCAGATTCCACAATCCTAGTCAAACACTAGTTTTCCCAAAGAATTTATGAGAAACCTTTCTGTTGACTTTAGTTGTAGCCTGGAATGAGTCTTGAGACTTGAAACACAATCCTGTACTGAATTGGGTTGTAATGGATCCCTTATCATGCCTAGATATGTAAGGGGTGTGGGTATGCGCACACGTGCGTTTAGATATAAAGTGGCTGAGAACATGTAAAATGCAAAACTAAAAATAACAGTATCACACCTTTAAAAGACAGTCGTGAAAAACAACCCAATTTTAACAGCATCAAAACCAAAACCCTGTCTTTGAGGTCTGGAGTGCAGTGTCAGAGGAAATGTTTAAAGTATTTAAATAAACCATCTCCCATACAATTCTTGTTTCTAACCATCTTTGAAGGACCAGATATGGACATAACAGCTGAAGGATACAGTGGTACCTTGGGTTACATACGCTTCAGGTTACAGAGTCGCTAACCCAGAAATAGTACCTTAGGTTAAGAACTTTGCTTCAGGATGAGAACAGAAATCGTATGGCGGCAGCACGGTGGCAGTGGGAGGCCCCATTAGCTAAAGTGGTCCTTCAGGTTAAGAACAGTTTCAGGACCTCCGGAGCGAATTAAGTACTTAACCCGAGGTACCACTGTATAAAACTAAATGTGGCACAATTTATGGAACTCTGTTATCTCTGAAAGCAACCACCCTTCAAATACAGCTATTAAGTGGTCTTTTTACGCAGTATGGAATTGCTTCAATTCTGCAGGCTTTTAACTCCCTCCCCCCTCCCCATGTATTCACATCTTCACATTCAGACTTTGGGTTAGTAGGCATATTCAGCTCAGGCAACAACTCTTCCTTTTGTCTGAAATCTGCAAGCCCTACCTACATGTATAAAGAAAAGGAAAATAACATGTGCACTTTTGAGTGTCAAGTATAACATTGCTATGAAAGATTTTTTTAAATACTGTGCTTTTACTTTTGGTCACATTTACGTTCTCAAACAAAAGTTTTATTTAAAAATGCAGAAAAACCATTCCCTTCATGTTAACACAGCTGTGAGAACCTCTGGCCTGCAGAACTAATGAGGCCCAACAATGGTTCTGATATGGCCTGGAGGCTGTTTTCCTAAAGCTGCACCCACCCAGCGCCTGACAAAAGTGGGCTTTCAGGGTGTGGGGAAGCTCAGCGTTCAGCCTACTGGCCAGATCCTGTTTCCCATCCCTGTGCTAGCATATTTATGTGTGTCAAGCAGATACGCAGGGCCATCCTTAGCCAGCTATTGAACCTCTGCCATCTGAGCTGCATTCTGGGCCAACAACGTGATTCAGCTTTTCAGCCTACGGTGGACAAAATATGGGAAGGGGGAGCTAGGAAGGTAGCCAAGAACATAAAGAATCATTGCTGTGACAGTTATTGTAGATATTTATTACTTTTCCGGTTAGCTTTGCAGCAAGGAATTTATTGACTTTGAGGGTGTGAAATAAAAAGTTAGACATTGGATAGCCGAGGGTGAAGTATCAAGAAGAGTAAGACTCCATGGTGTCTGCAAGTTTCCTTCAGGGAGAAAAATTCTCTTTAGCACAGACATTGATTTTTTTAATTTATTTTTTAGCAGAGGAGCCATCTTGAAGATTTTATGTGGGAAATGCAAGGAATGTGGAATTGAAGCCAGTTCCTTGTGGTGTTCTGTGGTGTGGAAACTGGTGTATTAAAATGATGTCCAGAAAGTAGTATGTTGGCTTCCAAAACCAACAGAATTTCTCTTCCAGCAGATGGTTTGGAATTGGAGAGAGAAAAGCAAATGGACATTGTAGAGACATGTAAACAAAGAAGATAATTTTCTTGTTCAGAAATGAAAGGAGGTGGTAGAGAGTATACATGAGCCTGAATCTTGTTCAAATTATAATAATCCAGTAGTCAGTCAGTTTCCCATCTCCCCATGAAGCAAGCTTTCCCCCCGTACATTACTAACTTTCTCAAAGCTTTCCATGATCTGTATAGGCTCACTTTGGCATCTTGTCTTTCATTACTACTACTACATCAACATGTATGCTGCCCTTTCCTCCTTTATTATAGGATAAATTGATTTGGCAGTGACTCTGTGTATACAGAGCCAGCTATACTGGCTTTAAATCATACACATTGGCTAGGGATGGGGAATTTGTGAGCCTCAAAATGTTGGCTGGCAACTCCTGTAATCCCTGACCATTGGTTGTGCTTCCTGGGGCTGATGGGAGTCGTAGTCCAGCAACATTTGAAGGGCACCACATTGGCCAACCCAACTGTAAACATCTACAAAGATGCTCCAGAGCAGCCTTTCTCAACCTGTGGGTCCCCAGATGTTGTTGAACTACAACTCCCATCACCCCTAGCTAGCAAGGCCAGAGGCCAACAACATCTGGAGACCCACAGGTTGAGAACCGCTGCTCCAGAGGGTTGTGGGATCCTCCAGAAAAGTGTGGGAGATGGTGTGGACTACAGGTTGTCTGTAGGAACCTCCATTGAATCAGATTTCCTTCCATGAACAGAAGGTCATATCTAGATCCTACCCAATGTATGTATGTGGAATAGTAAAGTTTAGCAATTGCATTTTGTTTTGCTTTGAACTGTATGACTTACCGTATTTTTCGCCCTATAGGACACACCGGCCCATAGGATGCACCTAGATATCGGGGGGGGGGGTGGGAATAAAGGGAAAAAAATTATCCCCCCCCCCAGGCATGGGGCTGGGGCGGGGGAAGTCCGAGCTCCCCCCCCCCCAGCCCCCAGAACAGGCAGCTCTCCGCAAGCTGTTGGAGGCCAGCGCGAAGTCGCCAAACTTCCCCCTCCCCCAGAACAGGTCCCAGAGCGATCCCGAAGCTGCATGCAGCTTTGGCATTGCTCTGGGAGCTTGTAGGGCTGGGCGCAGGGGAAGCCCGCCGCCAGCCTCCAAACCACGTCGGGAGCTTGTGGGGCTGCCGGTGGGGCTCTCCTGAAGCCTGGAGAGCGAGAGGGGTCGGTGCGCACCAACCCCTCTCACTCTCCAGGCTTCAGCGAAAGCCTGCATTCGCCCCATAGGACGCACACACATTTCCCCTTCATTTTTGGAGGGGGAAAAGTGCGTCCTATAGGGCGAAAAATACGGTACTTCACATTGTTTTCACCTTTTTTATGCTCAGGGATAATTTCCCCATTCTGTTCTGGTTACCTTGATACAAGCCTCAGGCACAGAAGTTTCCTTCGTTGTCATGCAGTGTCCAGAGAATGCACAGCATCCACATAATCGCAGACTAGCAGCTTGAATGGTCAGGCTGTGGTGTGTGAGAGAGCAAGGGAAATTTTGGGACGTCATTCATTGAATAGAGAGGGAAGGTCTTCGTTTGCTTCCCAGAGGTTGTAGGTTGAGGATGAGGGCAAAGTGGCCTGCCAAGGCCTCCATCACCCCATGGTTTTAGGGAAGCTAATAGGGGCCTGGCAGTGCCTCTTCCTATTATGTGTACATCCTTACATGCATAAAAGGGCAGGATTGTGGTAAGATACTCATTTGTTAATCTCTGGACATGGCCTCATGTGCTACTGTAGCTTCTTTTCATATACAGTGGTACCTCGGGTTACATATGCTTCAGGTTACATACGCTTCAGGTTACAGACTCAGCTAACCCAGAAATAGTGCTTCAGGTTAAGAACTTTGCTTCAGGATGAGAACAGAAATCGGGCTCCTGCGGCGCAGCAGCAACAGGAGGCCCCATTAGCTAAAGTGGTGCTTCAGGTTAAGAACAGTTTCAGGTTAAGTACGGACCTCCGGAACGAATTAAGTACTAAACCCGAGGTACCACTGTACAGTGCATCCCCCTATGAGGTTATTCAGCAACCTGTTTGCCGCAGCAGAATAAAACAAATACTAATGAAGCAAGCGCTACAGATTTATCTCTGTATTTATTCCTGTGCTCCTTAATAGCAGTTTAATAAACAGGGCTATTGCTTAGCTAATTATTATGGCATTTTAGTTGCTACTATATTGAAAACATCCTTAGAGGATTCCTTTGAAAGCTTGGCTCATAATTACAATGTAGCTTCAGGGCAAAGTATTTCTTTTCTTAATACATAGCATCTTATATAGTGCTTTTAAGAGTTTTTAAAGCCCTTTGCATATATTACTGGTACAGTGGCTGTTGAGATACAGTAGAATATAATCAAGTGATAGGAGGAATAGGAATCCAGGTTTATCCTGACTCATGAAATGACGTCATGAGTTTTCTCTGAGCAAACTCTTGTTCTGGAGTAATAGAAGTTGCATTGGACACCCACAATTTGGCGAAATAGTACGGTAGAGGCTACCAAACTTTCTTCTCCATGCAGCTATTTCAAGATCTCAGGCTTCAGCAGTCCCACTGACTGCGCAAGATTCTGATGCCTTGGCTGTCAGGTTCACACTTTCATTCCAGTTCCTTTCCCCACACTTTCAAAGAGATGGGTAAATGCCGAAAAATGCAATGAGTGCTATTGAAATTTTACAGATAAGTGGCACATACAAATCCAAGATGACAGTAATAATATGAAAGCTAGAAAGGAGTTGTGTAGATACTTGCCCTTAACAGAGAAGACGGGTAACAAAAGTGTCTGTTGAATTATCTGATGTGGCTAAAGAAACCGCAGTTGCCTATAATTAATTCATCCTTGCTAGCTTGCAAATACATCTCTTGTATGCCCAAGAATGCATGCATGTAGGTTTAGAAATGCTTCTTAAAATGTGTCTTTTGTTTTTAAACGAGATTAGTTCAGTGTATGTGCAAGGATCCATCTTGAGAATCATTCCTTAGAGAGCCTTTACTTACTTACTTACTTACTTACTTACTTACCGTACTTACTTACTTACTGTTAGCCATCTGTGGAGTAACAATACAAAGGATGGGATATAGTGGTACCTCCGGTTGCAGACAGGATCCATTCCGGAGCTCTGGTCGGATCCCGAGGTTCCCACAACTGGAGGGACCGCTTTCTGCGCATGTGCGCACGGCGAAACCCGGAAAAATACTTCCAGGTTTGCCGCATTCGCATCCTGAAGGATACACAACTGGAGGTGTGTGTATCCAGAGGTACCACTGTACACACATTTTAAAATTAAGGTGGTGGTGTTTTTTTAATTTGATTTTTAAAAAACATGGTGGGCACTTTTTCCGGAGTGACAGATTGCATAGTACTGGCTGGACAAGAAAAAGGGAGAATGTGTGCAGCAAAGATGGAGGGAGAAGGTTGTAATGTACTAGCGGTATCGGTCCTTTAGATCCTTTTCTTATTCTCATGCATTTTAATTGCTGGTTGTAGACTAAAGAGAGCCACTTCACCTACTTGTAGCATAACCTGCACCTACTTGTAGCACTTCAAACACCTCTTCCGCGTACCTGTGTCAGACTTGCTACTCCACAGCAGATTTTTAAAATGTTTATAACAAGAGAATTACTCATTTTGTTAGTTTCATAACCTGGAAGGCAAATAGTTTGTAATGAGTTAAAGAGAAGAATTTGTTATCCAGCTAACATTGCAGCTTGAGTGGCCTTTTTCTCCCTGTTTATGATTAGCGCTGCCTTAAGTCCAAGAGTATCTTAAGGCACAAGGCTATGAAGGATAAATGAATCAGAGAGAAGCCCACATAAAAATTCCTAAATTAATATGCCTCTCCTAACTAGAGACAGAGTTTCTTTTACTTAGTACTCACAGTTATTCCCTCAGTTTCCATTACCAGTTATTTTGCTTTCTTTTTGCATACTTGCCTTGTAAATTTCACATTCGGCTCTAAAAATTGGGCCCAAGCTACAAATTTTATGTGATCACGTCAATCTTGTTTTCATGACTGCTGTTCTCCCAAGGAAAAGAACTTTTGGGAATTTTTGATCCAGGGGTTACCAACCTTTTTGAGCCCATAGATCCAACTCCAAACTGGAGAAACGGTTGTGTGCACTACACACAGGGCAACCAGGCACATACTGCAACCCATTTTATTTTATTGACTACAGTGGAATACTTCTTTCATGGCTAATTGCAGCAGGGGAGGAGATCCTGTGGACGTCAGGGAGGCCTCTGCAAGCACATCTGTGCCCCCTGGGAGCCACACTCCTTGGAGACCAGTTTGTGTGTTCTCTCTCTCTCTCTCTCTCTCTCTCTCTCTCTCTCTCACACACACACACACACACACACATACACACACACAATCACTGCTTTAATACTTTCCCTATCGTCTCTTTTGCCCTTTCAAAATAACTTCCTAAACCTGATTTCTACCTACGGGAGGGGGGAATGCCAGGACCCCAGTATTTTTGCTCATTTGTGAAAAAGCAGCTTGAGGGGTGGTGACTGGCTTGGCAAGGGTTAACCAGCATCAGATGCAATATACTAATAGGCTTGATCTATGTTTCTTCATGGTTCTGGTATGCCTTTCAGTCTCATTCATCCTTGCAACCCATATTTTTCGCCCTATAGGACGCACTTTTTCTCCTTCAAAAATGAAGGGGAAATGTGTCTGCGTCCTATGGGGCAAATACAGGCTTTCGCTGAAGCCTGGAAAGCGAGAGGGGTCGGTGTGCACCGACCCCTCTTGCTCCCCAGGCTTCACGAAGCCCTGCACAACCCTCGGGAGCCCGGCACTCCGAAGCCTGGGGTGCGCTAAAGAGCGCTCCTGGGCTTCGCGCAGCTCTCCGCAAGCCTGGGGAGACCAGCGCGGCTCCCTAGGCTTGCGGATAGCAGGCTGTTCTGGGGGCTAGGGTCGGGGGAAGCTTGGGCTTTCCCCACGCCAGCCCCGTGCCTGGGGGGGAAATAATTTTTTTTCTTTATTTCCTCCCCCCCCCCAAAAAAAAAACTAGGTGCATCCTATGGAGCGGTGCGTCCTATGGGGCCAAAAATACGGTATTCTGTGGATTGTTGTTTCAGTTGTAGAAGCCCATTGGTAAGTCCAAGGCGTAGACATCAATTTTATACAAAAATCTGCACTCTTAAATATTATTACCCAAAAGTAAGCCCCACATACCATTATTCTCAGTAAACATTTTGTAGCATCAAGTAGCAGCTGTGCAGAGTGTTTATGTCCTCAGGAAAACCTGTGACCTTGGATATTTTTAAAACTTCTTTGAGAGAGGGAAAACTGAGGCTGAGTAGCCCATGACCATCTAATAGTCAGTGAGCTCAGCTGGGACTTGGGTTTTGCAAGTTGAGCATGTGACCTTTCACTTACTATATATATTTTAGAATAGACTTCTCTCTCTCTCACTATCAATCATTTTGAGAGAATTATTACTTGTTGAAAGTTAACTCAGAAAATAGCATTGCCAATGAGAGCAAGTAATAAATACAACCTGGCTGCCTCTTCAATTAATAAATGTATGGCTTAAGTTGTATACAGGCTTAAGTTTGGCTGTATAAGCCTTTTTGTGGCTTGTTTGTAGCCCCAATTTTTTCATTACTTAGTATTTAGATTGGATTACAGAAGTGTTTGTAAACCATTGAAAACTTTTCTGCTTGAAGAGATGCAACAGTGGTTTTAATTATTTTTTGTTCCTGTCGCCAAAACAGGAAAAGAACATGATGCATATATGGAACTTCTTCTTCTTCTTTTTAAAAAAAATGAAATTGGTACATTTTTATGAGGCTTATTTGTTCTGCTTATCTGGTTGCAAAGTCACATTTTTGTAACCCACTTCCCAGTAGGATGTAGTCAGGTTAAAGAAAGCTGGTGAAATTTCTAGGAACGGTAAGACACGATACATGCTTTAGTTTAAAATGAGAAGAGTTGTAGGTTTACTGAGGGCTATTTCACACAGGACATTTTCATGGCTTGCACCTAGGACAACCAGTATACAAAATCTTCTTCTTTGAATTCTGAGTGAGTTTTGCTCCCCACGCCCTCTGTGATATTGGGAAACAGCACTTGTTTCCCAATGGTGCGCAATAGTGGCAAAGTAGCCAGTTGCGCAATTTGTCGCATGTGACATTGGCCCTTTTCAGATGTAAAAAAGAAGGTCTATAGCTCAGTGGTAGAGCGTCTGCAGAAGGTACCAGGTTCAGTCTGTAGCAGGTAGGACACTGAAGGGCCCCAGTCTTGAAACCTTGGAGAGTTGCTGTTAGTCAGCTACTGAGATTGATGGGCCCAGTGGTCTGACTTGGATAGGAATACCAGAAGATGCCTTATACCACCTCAGACTGATACACTATGATAAAGGAGTATAACAGACTTGGGTACTTCAGGAGCATCCATACAAATCTTTGCTAGATTTTGTCGAAACAAATGGACAACAAGTGTCTGTGATTTCCTGGAATGTACATGGCAAAAAAATATGAAATGGAGGGGGGTTTTTTTGCATGAACAGTTAATGGCACCCATTCTTACACCTGACTTAATAATGCTTCATTGTGTTCCTCAGGGATTATGTGAGGAGTGAGCTGGAGTCTGGCTATGAAGGGCCAATGTACTTAGAACCTCTTTCCATGAATCGTTTTATGACAGCCTTAATAGGTGAGTACACTCCAATTCAACATCTCCTGAGGGGCACCATGTTCTTTCTTGTACCATGAAAGCACATTTCACATAATCAAAATCACCCTCTTCAGCCATATTTATCTGCCTGTGTGTTGCCATTTATAGCAAACAAAATTAATAGTGATTGTGTAGCTTCACAGACCATAGCTGTAATTTTGGCTCCTTTTCTTCAGTTACTGGGTACTGCTTGTTCTGTGTCTTCTTTGGAATGGTCTGCTCGTTCAGTCCTGTTTTCTATTTGTGCCAACCTGTGATCTGGATTATGTGGATTAAGCAGTAAGGGGCCTGTAATATTTGGAGGTTTCAGCTTTAGGGCAGGGAATTGCAACTACACGTTTCTGTGAATTCTGCTTGCTTGTTTTCAAATATTACAAGTCCTTGGTAAGAAACTGTGGGGCTGTTTTGAGACAGTGTTATCCCCTATATAATGACACTAACGCAAAACACCACACTACACTATACAAAAACACTGCACTATATCAATAATTCTATTTAATTTTTTTTGTCTTTCCAGAGGACAGTCCTCTGCTTGGAGGCCTATCAGAGGATTGTCCTCTATTTGAAGGCATGTTTTGACTGGTTTATAGAGCAAGAACCATAAGGAAGAGCAGCAGAGGCCTTGAAATCTTTCCTCTCTTTTTAGATGACTTTTTTGTGATGTAGATGAGGACACCCTAACTAAACAATCAACATTAAAATAAACTGATAGCTGAAATTTTAAGGGAAGAAGGAAATAAATAAATGCTGATCCATTGGTTGTTTTTTTTAATTTTAGTTACAGACCAGGCTGTTCAAAAATAAGTTAGCATTGTACTCAAGACTGCTTTTGGGTGTTTTGTGTCCATGGTGGCCTTGTGGCTTTGACCAGTTTTTTTTATTATTGGGACCTTCTTTCATAAGCAAAACATGTTCCAGCCCTACAAAGGGATATTCATCTTCTGCTTTATGGTGATGTTACAGCTGGTCTGACAGGAAATCAGCTTGTCTTTTGGCAGTAACTTTTTTAAACAGCTCATTTACCGAAACTACCAGTAATGCAGCCTTCAGCAAGAAATCCCACCTTTTTCAGTCTCTTTGCTCTGGTGAATGTGTTGTGGTTTTTGAGAAAACAGAGATGGGAGGCCTGAAAGCTTTCTTTAGAGGTGTTTGTTCTAACGCAGGAATAAAAAAGCTGCTGTTTCTGGCTAGGCTGGCTGCTTTCCCTTCTGAGCTAATTTCGCAACACCCACTTATTTCTATGATCATTAAAATAAAATAAAAAGTCCCACCACTACCACCAGGGACTACTTGTAATCTAGAAAAGGATTGTCTCTTTCCTTACAAATATGCTTTCATTCAGTTTCCATTTTACAGTTAGCATGTTCTTTTCATGAGCACTCTGGAAAAGAAGCTCCTGATCCAAACTGTTTTCTTGGCATTTATTTTCAAGTCTCAAACTATTTAGTTTTAAACTTCCAACAGTTCTGCTGGCTCAGGTTTTTTTTATTTCCCAGTTTCCATTTCACCAGTAGCCAAACTGAGCCTCTCACTGAGGATGGGAGGAGGGCAGTTATAAAATACAATTGACTGTATTCAGCTAACTTTTAGTCAGAGTAGACCCATTCAGGTTAATTCATTACTTCGATGCCACCTCTTGTGGGTAAGCTGAGAATCCTCTTGGGAATCCCTAGCCTTTCTCCCAAAATTGTTGCTCCTGGTAGGAAAAGTCCTGGTAGTTAAGCTTGTAGGACAGAAATCGTCCTCAATGGGTATCCAGGAAAGACTGGTATCCTAAATTTCTGACGTTAAGTGACATTTCTGAGGACTGCCCAGGTGTGCAGAGAAGTGAAAGTTTGGAAATACAAAAAATAAAGGGAGACAAGCCCCCTCTGCCAAACATACTGACAAGGACTGAACATAGCCTTTCTAGTTAGACTGGAGGATTTGCACCATAAAGCATGTATCATCCCTTAACCCTAATTTCCTCCCCCAGCTATATGCTGTTTGGGGCTCTGATCTCCTTTAGAAACTAAGAGTGGTGGCGGAATAAATTAGAAGTGAAGAAAAAAACTGCTTCCTCCAGTCTTAATTAAGCCCACCTCCAGGACTCAATTTAAGCTGTAAAAGAGTTTTCTCATCCTGAAGTATCTCAGAGCGGCAAGTGGTAACGGGTAAACAATGCCACCAGCAGCCTAGTCTGTGCACTGTACCACTCAGGGATCCTGCTAACCGAAAGCTCAACCTCCACAGTCACCACTATATAGGGCAAGTGTTGCCAACCACATTCGGGCCTGTTAAGCACATATGCAAACAAGGGCACCACACACACCACAACCTATTCTATTGGTTGCATTGCAACATAATCCTTCTTTCCACCCTAATTTCAGTCGTAAATGCCTCTGTGGGTGCATGTGTGGCTGCAGGTGCCACAGTGGCAACCCCTGTTATAGGTCATTTGCATTATAGTGGTTGGTTGCTAAAGGTCAGGGCCTGGTGAGCAGGAAGTTGCTCTAGTTTAACCTTCTTATGCTGTTGTGCAATGCAGGAACTTCCTTCCCTTATCTGTCTGTGCATATATACACACATGCTCCCCCCACTCATGGCTCTCAGCTTGTTTTTTCCTTAAATAGCAACATGCATAGGCATCTTGAACCCGCCTTGAGAGAATAGGAAGATTAGGTGGGGAGAGATATGGTCAGGAATCTGAGTTATGGCCACCATTCTGCATTAATGGCATGCTTAAGCGCACAAAGCAGAACACCCTTCGCTATCAAATCAGTCTCTGCTCCCCTGGTTGTTCCCACAAAACTTCCACATGATAAGAACACTTTCAGTTAACCTAAAACTTGAGGTGTCAGCTTATTTCCTTTGCCTCTTGTGAGAGACATTCAGATCAGAATATATGCCGCCCTTTGATCTGATTGTGCCTGCATTTTTCGTGCAATGATAAACAGACTGCAGTGGAAATTAGCCCTCAGCTATGATTAAGTCTCCAAGCATCATACTTCAGTGCAAGGGCTTAACAAGCAAAATGAATGGCTTCTGTTTCATAGCTGACGAACTAATTGCTCAAAAATCCCATTTTCCAGCATTCACACTAATGGGCACAAAAGTACTCTGCTGTTGGTGTGGTTGTTTTCGCTCTCTCCCTCTTTCCAGCCACATTGACTAAGCTAGCCCTGTCTCAAGAACGCTGGGCTAATTTTAAAACTTCCTCATCTTGTGTGTCTTAGCATATGGGAAGGTTGCGAAGTTGCTTAAAATATTGATGTGTGTAATTAATTTTGACTGCAGGCTCGTGCTGTGTGTTCCACATTTCCCTGTGGAACAAGAAATTACCAGTTGCACCAATGATTATGTAAAAGGAGATGGGCTTAACAAAATAAAATAAAAAAGTTAAATTGACAAACAGGATTGTCTAACTCTCTGCTGTGTCTCAAGGTGGTTAGGTGAGACTGGAGGTATCTGAGAGGGCGAAGACAGCTGGCATGCAGGCTTGTTCATACCATCAACCAATTAGGGGGCACCACAACAATTCTGTAGAATTTAAAGATTGCCTTTGCTTTCCAATGCGTCTTCACTTTTTGTACCTATAATTGGAAAACTGCAAAGAGAAAATTATACAAAGTTAAGCAACAGGAGGAGAATTTGAGAAGGCGCTAAATTTTTGGGCATTTTATATGCTGCTTTAATTAGACTATTACTCAGATCACCTGCTCTAAGATTATTCACTCTCAAGCTCCGTTTTGTCATCTGTGTTGTGTGAATCATGTTCTGTATTCTCTTATAAATGAATGTGGAGCAACTTCAAGTAACCAAATATGTGTACGGTACTTCAGAAGTTCTGATCTATTCACTTAGCTGCAGCCATAAGCAAGACTTTGCTTTAATATTCAGCCAGTCCTCATTAATGTCTGGAAATCAGCAAATGTCTTATTTTTGTGGATGAAATTGGAGGACGTAGCTTTGGTTCTAACAGATACGTTATATGAATGACACTTTCTGACTCCCAGAAGGGAGGATCGCCCAGTCAGTGTGTACAAGAGGTACAAGTATAGGAAGTTGGGTGTTGTTGTGTCACTGATGACACTAGCTTCAACACAAAAGGATTTGCTGCCTTTAAAAGGCTTATTGTGTAACAGCTACAATGTGTTGCCGTGTTTGTGTGTGTATGTTTTGGGCCACAATAGAAAACGACGATTACTAAGTTAGAAACAGTGGAAAGTTCAAGCCATCTTAATAAGCACCTCCACAGATGGGACTTTTACTTTCACTTCTGTAAAACAACTTGTATATTACAGCTGCATTTTAGAATATGAACTGTTTTACACACACACACACACACACACACAGAGTATCCAAATGGTATGCATCAGATTTGGATGAATTCAGAACTAAGGTGAGGTGCCTCGGAAGTGAAATGGGGTCTATATGATGTGATAGGAGACAAAGCCAGAACCCCTAAGGGGTTTTGTGGCACCTGGGTGATCCAGCTGTCAAAAAAAGACAAAAAAAATACTACAGTCAAGCTTTTGCTAAAAGCATATTTGAAAGCTTACCATCTAAGGTGTAAAGCTACTTCTGACTGAGTGTGTGTGTGTGTGGGGGGGGTGTTTTCTGATGTGCAGAATATGGGTTTGAACTGAATTTTGTGGTTTGTGCATACCTCTGATAGTTTGAAAGCTAACCTCCTAGGCTCTGTTGGATGATTGGGAAGCAGTCTTCCTAAGATGAAGTGGCTTCTGGCTGCCACTTTTCAAAGCACAATCCTAGGCAAGGCCTATGTGTTATTAATTCTCCTTGAGCTCCATATGGTTGACTCCTGGGTATGTGGGCACAGGATTGCAGCCCGAGTCTATGTGTTATGTGCAGCAGTCACTCTTAACTGTGGGCATGAGGGCATCCTTCCATTTATGAAAGTTGAAAGCCTCATTATCTTATCAAGAGTTCCTAAGTATTCCCTCACGAGTCATGAGTAAGCTGCGTCTTGGGCATATTAATATATTTTGAGCAGCATTTCAGTGTTAAGTACCCTTACTCTGAGCTAAGTTATTGGGTGTGGAGAAACTTGCTTCATACGTTACATTTTTTGTTTTATTCCTGCAGCGAAAGCCATTAAAATTGCACCCCTCCCTCTCATTATTAACTGCACATACCTTGTAATGACATACACAGCAGGGAAGCTATTTAGCTTTTTCAAAGAGTACAAGTTTTAGACTGTGGTTCTAGGCACCCTGACCTCTGAGTAAGCTCCATTGACCTTGGTGCAACTTGGTTCTGAGTAACCATGCTTACGTTTGCACTGTTAAGCACACACAGCCAGTCTGTAAATATAAATATATGCAGTCATACCTCAGGTTGAATGAGCGTGTTTGAGTTGCGCTCTGCAGCAACCCGGAAGTAACAGAGCACGTTACTTCCGGCTTTCGCCGCTTGCGTATGCCCATACGCTCAAAATGATGTCATGCGCAGAAGTGCCAAAATGTGACCCACGCAGACACGGGTTACATTTGCTTCTAGATGCGAATGGGGCTCCGGAACAGATCCCGTTCGTATCTAGAGGTACCGCTGTGTATCATTGAAATATAATATGTAAGGCAGCCCTTCCAACCTCAGCCCTGAAGCCAAATGTGGCCCTCCAGGACACTCCAGCTGACCCCTGGGAACGTGCCCAGGCTACACACCCTTCTTAAGCCACACTTCCCATTGGTCGTGCTCCACACTTTTCTTGAGTGCTCTGGTGCATGTTTTTGAAGTGTGATAGCGCTGCTTGCTTGCTTGCTTGCTTGCAGTGGTGTGTGTGTAGAAACCTCTGACCGAATATAACCAAGAGTACAAAGGTAAGGATCACATCTGTTGGTCCACCCATACTTGTCTCTGCCCCCACCCACCACTGCCATGTGGTCCCTGGGAGCTCACCCATGAGGGACTGTGGGCCTTGGACTGGCAAAGTTTGCTACCCTTGCTTTAAGCATACTGCCTAGGGCTATATTTTTTATGTTTATATTTTTGCCACAGTCCTCCCATATTTTCACAAAACATGCAGCAACCACAATTTTGCCTTCTGTTAAAAAGCAGCTTGACTAGCTGAGCTATGTTTCGTATGCAGCTTTTACATATTTAGATTTGGCAGTTACGCATAGTCCCAGTGCCGGATTTACATATAAGCTAAACAAGCTATAGCTTTGGGTCCCACTCTCTTGGGGGCCCCAAAAAAAATTTAAAGGAAAAAAAGAACTGGATGTACATTTACAAAATATAAGATAAAAAACAAAATAAAACCTACATACAGCAACAGTGTTTTGTGTTGTGTAGTTTGTGTAGTTGCTCCAATGATATAAGTATTGGGCCCCGCCTGCTAGCCTGCTCCCTATAATATCACTGGTTTGCTCATTTCTATATATAGGGTGCCTACAGGTTACATGGCAACTTGTGCAAATGGCTTTAGATCATAGCTGTCAACCTTCACTTTTTTGGCGGGAAATTCCCTTATTCTAGCGCCGCTTTCCGCTGCTATCCCGGATTGTTAGATATCCCATAGACTGTCCCCAGGACAGGTGAGGCTGCTGATCCCTTATTTTCAAATCTGAAAGTTGACAGCTATGCGTTAGATACCTATTAGGTCCATAAATGACCACATAGCATATATTCAACACAAAAAACAGCGACAATTTGCTGTTGACAAAGGACAGCTGGACATATAAAGGGCCCCATTACCTTCAGTAGCTTAGGGCCTCATCAAATCTAAATCCGGCCCTGCAGAGTCCCCAGTGTGATCTTCCCCCTTTGCTGTCGATTTAGTCCATCATTGTTGCGTGAGGACAATGTATTTAATCAAAATAAGATGCGTCAGGCTGCGTTCTAGGCTGTGGCGCTGCTTAATGAGGTTACTGGGGGAGGTGGGAGCCACTAATAAGATACAGATTTTGTTGAAATGGAAAGGATGTCGCTATTCAGTCTTCTCTGTCACTTTCAGGTCAGCTTGTGGTCTGCACCCTTTGCTCCTGTGTCATGAAAACCAAACAAATCTGGCTCTTCTCTGCTCACATGCTCCCTCTGCTGGCACGGCTTTGCCTGGTCCCTCTGGAAACTATTGTGATCATCAACAAATTTGCCATGATTTTCACCGGCTTGGAAGTTCTCTATTTTTTGGCATCAAATCTTCTGGTACCATACAATCTGGCCAAGTCTGCATATAGGGAACTTGTCCAGGTAAGACGTATGCATGTTTAAATAAAGCAACTGGTTTTATCATTAGGTCTTGCATACTTTTGTCATATGGTAGGTGCATATACATATGCAGACAAACAAACACACCTATATCCAGCATTTAGGTATTGGATGCAAGCCTGGGTTGCTTGTAGAATGTAATTGTGAGCCAATCCTAAAAACGGCTGTTTTTGAGTAATGCAAAGTGCAGTGCAGGTACCGATAACATAGAGGTCTCTTTTAGCCCTGTACATTGGAGGGTTTCATTGTTGAATGAGAGAAATGCTATCTATTTCAGTTTTGCCTTATCCCATGAATTAATAGAGGTCTCATTGCCCACAGCTCCCTTTCGCCCTTGCCACCTACACTGCTTTCTGCTATGCGAAACATTTTGACAGGAGTTCCAATATGAACCATTCTTGCTGTTTGTAAGCATTGCCTCCGCTTGTGTGTGTGTGTTCATGAGGAATGAATCCTCTCGACCCAAAAATACTATGTATCCGTGAAGTTAATGAAACACTGAAATAGCTAATTACACTGCTGCAATCTCAAATGCAGCTGTAGAATTGAAGATGCATATAAATAACCATCAGCTTGTTAATTAACACGACGGTACGTTCTCTCTTTAACAGAGAACTTGCTATCTGATCTGTGTGTACATTCATCTGCGGTGATGGAAAGGAGGGGAAATGGGCAGGGGAAATTAGGGCTCTCCCAGGTGACAGTCTTACTGTTTGCAAGCTGCTTTGGGATTCGTTTGAAGGAAAAGCAGCATGGAAATATAATAAATCAAATCAATTTAGTCTTGCTTTGTGATCTACAGTCAGTGCCAAATTGCTGAAGGATAATTAATATTGATTAATGAAACATTAAATGCAAGAACCACTGGCACTGGAGGGTGGGGTGATGGCATCACTTAATTTTACATTTAAAATTGCATTTGCTGTTATGATGTGGCAGACATGTTAGTGGAAGGAACTTCAGTACTTCTGCCTGTGGCACCCATGATGTAATTGGCTCACAACATCTGCTGGAAACTGGGGGCAAGCTGAATGAAAGAGAACCCTCACTTTTATCCTCACAACAGTCCTGTCAAAAAGTTTAGATGGATATACCTGATTTGAAAGTTTATTCAAGGTGGATCACTGAAAAAGACATAATAAAAATATAAACCAAATGCAACTTTTTTTTTAAAGTACTTGTATGTAAATAGTTTAGATTGCCTTAGTTCTTATTCATTTGAAGGCATTAAAAGTAAGCTGGCTTTCTAATGCAACCTCTGCAGGAAATCTTAATGCCTGGTAAGTACAGTGCCACACACTCTCAACATTTGCAGAAAGGTGTTTGTCCTTGACAAACAGTACTCATACCACTGTTTTGTTAATTCCCTGTGCAAATCTTGACATTTACTTGTTGAGAATATCTAAACAATCTGGAAGATACTTACTACCTTCTGTTTGGATCATAGAGATGCTAATAAATAAATAAAAGCCTGTGGTTAAGAATAACTGTGTGTAATGCAAGCTAGAGAGAATGGAGTGCTGTTTACAAGAGGACAGAGTTGTCACTAAGTTAATTTCCCCCCAAATTGCATCTCAGACAAACTGCCTGCAATCAGAGCATAATTATAGCTCTGAATTGGTTTTGTGTTAAGATTCCAATATAGTGTAATTTAGGGTTAGGGCATGACAACCTCTACAAAATAACATGCTGTAATCAGAATTATATTTGTTCTGAAACAGGGAAAATATATATTGCTCAAAACAAAAAACTGAGGCTTTACGCTTACAAGTAAAAAAAGATCCAATGAACTCATCCAGCAAATGTTTGTCTGTCTGTCTGTCTGTCTAATATATATTCCAGGCTAGAACTCGTCTTGTTTAATCTTGCCCAGAGTTGGCTTAACTGTATTTTGCTTACTTTGTATTCTAGTTGCTCTCACTGATCTGATTGGTTGCCTTTTCTCAGCTTGAATTAATTCAGTGTAAATCAATATTTTGCTCATATGTCTCCTTCTGAGACTTGGAGGTGACATTGTTATCAGTAGTTTTTTTTAATGCCAGAAGAGGCAGGGCAAATCCAGGAGAAGGATTTAAAACACAGAAATACTGCTTTGCAGCCATATCTCCAGAGCCCTACAGTTCTTGAAAGCACATGGGTGAAGAGTATACGCAAAACTGGTTGCGTATCCGCCCCCACCTCCAGCTGCAATTAGAGTTTCTGGGCATTCTGTCTAGTGAACCTACCTCTGTTGTTTCCAGTTGCTCATGGCAGTGTATCCTTATCTATCCCCCCATTAGGGAAACACCTTGTTGAAAGTTGAAAATGCCATATCAGGGGTAACCAGTGTGGGGTCCTCCTTATGTTGTTGGGACTCCAACTCCCACCAATCTCAGCAAGCATAGTCACCTTGGCAAAAGCTTCCATTGCAGAAGTAACAGTTGAATCAGCTAAGTACATGTTTGCTGCTCAGCAGTGGCTAAAGGGTACAAAATTTAGGAACAGCCAATGAGAAGCTGCATTTTGATATTCTGGTACTTGTTATCTGTAAAGTAGTTCTTAACCATAAATAAGTGCAACAGCTGAACTTTCAAATAAGCCAAGCAGACTGTTGTGCACATTGCCATAGCTGAACTTCAAGCACAGAAGTTTTGTGCAGAAATTCTTTCCTCTGTGCAGAAATTCTTTCCTCCGTTTTACTTAGTCATTTCAGATAGCATTTTGATCTTGCCATAATTGCTTTCTCATCCCATATTGTTCCACACACCCAACCACTACTGCTCCTACTCTTAGAGCATGATCATATTAAAAGCCTTCCATCGATGCAGAACTGAGTGTATTATTATTATTATTATTATTATTATTATTATTAATACCCTGCCCATCTGGCTGAGTTTCCCCTGCTACTCTGGGTGGCTCCCAGTCGAGTGTTAAAAACAATACAGCATTAAATATTAAAAACTTACCTAAACAGGGCTGCCTTCAGATGTCTTTTAAAAATAGGATAGCTGCTTATTTCCTTGACATCTGATGGGAGGGAGTTCCACAGGGCGGGCGCCACTACCAAGAAAGCCCTCTGTCTGGTGTCCTGTAACCTCACTTCTTCCGATGAGGGAACCGCTAGAAGGCCCTTGGCGTTGGATCTCAGTGTCTGGGCTGAACGATTGGGGTGGAGATGCTCCTTCAGGTGTACAGGACTGAGGTTGTTTATCATCATCATCATCATCATCATCATCATCTCAGTAAAGTGCCAAGACACAAAGATGTGCCTTAATTATCAAAATGAATGCCACATACTGGTTTAGGAACCATAGATTGCAACTACCTTTTTAAGGTAAAAGTGGTGGCTCAGATTTGACACCTGTTACTTTTATCAGTGATTTGTCAACAGGAGTGTGGCAAAAATAGTTGGCAGGGTGTCTGTTTGGTTATGGCAGTAAATGCGAATAATTGTGCCGTCACTCATTATTTACATCCAGTGCTCCCCGTTTTCTCCTTCTGATATTTAGATTTTGGGGAGGCAACAGAAATCACTGCAATCTTCTCTTCTTTTAACTTGTCCAGGTGGTTGAAGTGTATGGCCTCCTGGCCCTGGGGATGTCCCTGTGGAACCAGCTGGTGGTCCCTGTCCTCTTCATGGTCTTCTGGCTGGTGCTGTTTGCTCTTCAGATTTACTCCTACTTCAGCACACGGGATCAACCTGCCTCTAGGGAGAGGCTACTCTTTCTCTTTCTAACCAGGTAATTAACAAAAAAGTCTGTAGTGGGCTGTTGCTAATCTGTGCTGTGTAAAGCAGCATGGCTGGCTAGAACGTTATACTCTAAAACATATGGAGGGCACCAGGGTGGCAAAAGCTGTATGCACCTGTTGGCATATACACCATCATAGAAGTTTCTACACGTGTGACAGGGCTCACCTCACAAGCAACAAAACCTGCACCACAGAGCATATGCCGGCAATCCTTCCCACCTTATTTTTTAAAGGAAGAATTACAGAAATTGGGAGATCTTGTTTCTGTTAAACTTCCTTGCCCCTCCCCCCCCCCAGTAAATGGTTTCCAGGAGGAAAGCTAATAGAAGGCTTCTTTGGCAGGTTTAGCAGCCAAAATGATCAAAAGTGGTTGGCACTCTACCCCAAGGAAAGGATCTGTTGCACTGTGCTATGTGAAGTCATTGTAGCCTTTGTCTCTTGGGGCCTATTGCAGTCTTGCATGTTCCAGGAAGAAGAAGAAGTTGGGTTTCATTGATAACCAGAAATAACTATAAACGGTTTAATGAGATTGCAGAGTAACACATCAGAATGGACCCAAACCCTCATGCGGCAACTTAATTTCTAATTTTACAATTATATTAGACTTGTATTGTGCAGACATCCCTGGGCTACTGCAGACTGATACTGGAAATCGTGTAGAGAAAATACCTTGCCAACTACTAATGGAAACCTTGTATATGTACCCTTCAATGTTGGTGCCCCACCACAATTGATTTCTTGTGTCTAATATTTGGCTAAATGAGAATTGATGTAGAAAAGCATTGGTTTAACCTTGCATGTAACTGGACTCTTTTGGATTGAAACATCAATGAGCAAACTAAAAGTATTAATTTCTATTCGTCAATGAACGACTTGTTATCAAAATATAAGCGGACTGGACCCCCTGCCTCAATGGTACTATCTTGTAATACACATCTCCAATAATATCTCCCAATAGTTGAATATTGCTTCGTGATACGTGTGTACATTTAAGACCCATTCTGAGTAGAAATGCTTTAGGATTTCACTGCTAGGCTAGATGTGTAGCTTCAGCATTAGTATTTATAGAATATGGCAATAGACTGATTCATATTGATATTCCCCTGCTTACCCCTGTCTCCATTCCCCTCCTATTCTTACTCTGTTGTTCTCCTTGTGTCTGTTTTAGCCGCATCAAACCTCTTCTGTGTATCTATGCACAAAGATCTAATTCAGCTGTATTTTCTCCTTCCTAGTATTGCAGAATGCTGCAGCACTCCCTATTCCCTCCTGGGTTTGGTGTTTACAGTCTCCTTCGTGGCACTTGGAGTCCTAACCCTCTGCAAGTTTTACCTGCAAGGCTACCGAGCATTCATGAACGACCCGGCAATGAACAGGTAAGTGCACAGCAGAGGATGCTTAAACCTTTGACAACTTAGGTTGTGTTTAGTTAGGCTGAGCACAGCATAGTGTAATCTTTCTAAATCCCGCTCGCCACAAAAATAGCTTACTATATTGCTCAGGTCCTACTGTTATTGGATTTGACACTGAAATATAGGCTATCTTGTACCTTTCCCCCTAAGAAACATGCTGCTTAGCTCCTTTGCAGTGCATTCCAAGGGGATTGCAACTTGCTCAAGTTTTAGGTACACGATCACAGCTTTATGTGCTTGGCTGATTTTTTTTTTGGCGGGGGGAGGCAGAAGAGCAGGGGGCCATTGGAGATCTAGCAAGAGCCTCCATAGCTCACACAGGCACTTCCCAGAGCCCAGTAAGCAAAGCAGAGAGCTTTAAAAGTTCTTTTGCACATCTGATGGTAATTTTTCTCCTAAGCTTTTATTGCATTATCAGTTTGCTTCACTTTTGCCTTTTATATTTTTTGCTCCCTGCCAGAACACCCCAACCTGACAGGGTGGGAAATCCTCTTCAAGCTCCTCCCCCAAAGCTTTGTTTTATAACACAGGGGTGTAGGACTTGTGGCACATCAACTTCAACTAACAACCATTGGCCAGAGCTGGTGTAAATTGCAACATCTGGAGGGCCACAGGTTCCCCATCTCTCCTTCAACAATTCTTCTTACTTCATCCTGCAGTTTCTTTGTGATGTTTTAATGAATGTACACCTGCATTTGCTCGCCATCTTGATGAGTAGCCCTAGTCGGTTGCCCTTGGCTCTCATGTCCCCGGTTTTAGATTGTAGGCTTCTCAGAGTTGCACCTGGTGTTCCTTAGCTCCCAAAAGCACCAGGCACATTGTGATATCATTTTGTGATACGTAATAGCCTGTGTTCTCCTCCCTCCCTTCATACCACAGTTTCCTTCCTTTCTCTTCTGTGTGCCAACCAAAGTAATTTTGTTTCATCCTGAAAGCCTGTTTAAATTACAAGGAGAGACAGCTGAAAATAGCTTCCTTTCTCCAACAATGGCTTGGCATAAAAATAGGAATTGATAAACATTAGTGGTACAAAATTTCTAGAATGCTGAAATCTTACATTGTTACATAAGCATATATATTGTACTCAAAAATGAACCAAGAATCAAAGAGATCAGATGCAAAGAGATCAGATCCGGGATCATTTCAGGTGAAGACAAGATGTCGAAAAACATTCTCTGGTACCAATATTGTATTTTACAGGATATGTGCAGTTGTATTAAGTCTCACAGCTCTGTAATGTAGGGCCCATGTGATCATTATTAATTCATATTAATTGCTAGTGATTACATTTGTCCGCTGCCCTTCACTGTAAGGTCTCAGGGTAGGTTACATCTAGAAGAAAAATACAAGGCACCAAGAAAGATGAAAAACAACCCTTCCCCCAAATACAAGAGCATTCTCTGTAACCCTATCAGACATACAATTGTATTTATATGCATTTTTATTGTTGAAGTTCTTATTGTTAAATCATTTCAGGATGTTTTATGGGAAGCGATTCATAAATTAGATAAATGAGTAATATTATATGTATCAACTAAATAGTTTAGCTATCAAAGGCCGAAAGAAAAGTGACCGCCTTAAGTTGTAGAGAAGACAGTGCCTGACACACCTTTCCTGAAAGGGAGTTCTACAGTTTGGGGGCCATCACAGAGAAGGCTCTACCATGGCCACCACACACATCCCTCACACCAGCCATTTTATGGATGGTGACTTGCCTAAGTCTGTCGAGTCAACAGAAATTTGAATTCCAAGACCAATGCACTGTATTGGGGATTTGCAGCTGACAGCCAATGTCTCGAAAAAGGATCAGATGCAAAAGACAACAGAAACCCGCAACATAGTTCTATGTTACGTTGTACAATTCTAAAATTGAGCCGAGTTCATTAATACTACAAATGTTATTCTTGTTTCCCTCCCCCCCCCTTTTTTCCTTTTATGTGATGAAGAGGGATGACGGAAGGAGTCACACTTTTGATTCTGGCTGTGCAGACTGGCTTGATTGAACTGCAAGTTGTTCACCGGGCCTTCCTGCTCAGTATTATTCTCTTCATTGTGGTTGCGTCCATCCTGCAGTCCATGCTTGAGATAGCAGATCCCATTGTCTTAGCTCTGGGAGCTTCAAGAGACAAGTAAGCTGTGCATTTTCTAGTGGTGTCTATTGATTCTTGCTTTGCCAAGTAAATATATGTGGGATTTTGGACTATGGGCTTGTTAGTTTAGGCACCAAACTATGGCTTCAAAATATGAGAATGAGCATTCAAGGGTCATCAGGCTCACTTACTCCTTCCTTTCTTCATGCATGATGATTGCTTTGCTGGTTGAGGCAAACTCCTGCTTGCCATTTCCTTTGAACTGATCAACTATGGGGCTTACGATCCTGGTTGGCAGAGCATGCACAAACCATAGTTTGTCAGTGTGGGCAAAACAGCAAGCAGAGGTTTGCCTCAAACTTGGGAATACAGGAGCAAACCACTGCACAATGCAAGGGAGAAGGGAACAGCTGATCCCAAGGCTCATTGAAATCTTAGTCTCTGTTTCATTTGAACCAGCCCTGTGAGTCTGGAAGGAAGGCTTAGATCCTTAGCAGCTGAAAAGAAGTGGGATACAGATACTCCCTGTTCAGTCCTCTCTGCTCTCTCTGGTGCTATTTATAATGTATGGGAGTAGTTCTCAGTCTTAGTAGTCACCGTATTTAAATGCAGCTATAAAATACTAAAATAATGTCATGAGGATTAACAGCTCTTCTGCTAAATGTCTGCCTAAGTTTATTTTTTGTGTGTATGTTCTTATGTAGAAGTTTTGAATAGTATATTGAGTTAGCACTGAAAAGGAGCAGCATGGCAGGAGGTGCAAAGGGTGGGAATTGGAGTATGGAACCAAGTCGACCAATAGCAACCGAATGAATACATAGCAGAAAGTGAGCACAGCAACTGAGGACCATAAATCAGAGGAGTGGGGAGAGAAAACCTTAAATGTGTAAGGGTTAGAAACCTGAAGTTGATTTACTAGAACAGCAAGAATTTGGGACTAAAATTGCTTTAGTGTCGCATCTTACCTGTGACCTAATGCATAATATTTGAGGGTTTTTTAAAAAATGTCCTGGTTAGAAGCTCTGGCTTTTTGTACCTTGCCACCGTTCCCTGTAGCTTTGTCTTCCTCTCTTCTGTGTAGCCTGAAAGTGTGGTAAATAAAAGAAGGCTTATTTATATCCACTGTGTCTGTTTGTTTTGCTTAGAGGTTACTTGTGGCCAGCACAGGTTGTTGGAGCATGTTAAATGCTAAATTTATTAGCTGAGGGAAAAGGGAATATCAGAGCTGCGGCATGCATAGCTGGCTCCTATAAATTGGCTCTGCTGGCAGCAGGCTGTAACTCAGCTCTGCCAGGTACAAACTAGGCTGGGGAAAGAAGATCTAGAAATGGCTATGGGTGGTGTCCTTAAATTTTAAGATCCAGATGTTGCGCCTTGGTATTTTCATGAATTAAAGATACAGGAGTATGCAAGTCCTCTCTACACAGACACTGCTGTATCTCGGAGTTGTGGGTTCCTTTCCTTCAGGAGATAGCGATATATCTGTGTGTTCGCTTTATGCTTATGTACTGTTACAGAGAGATAACCCCTTCGGAGGGTGGGGCATGCAGTCTTCCTCCATTGAAGTAGGTCACGAATGAGAGAAGCAACATGGCACTCAATAATGCTACTTTTATAAAGCTAACTGAGTGCTTTTCCCCCATCTGCTGAAACGAAAGGACAATCATGTTCAAAAGTTAAGTGGGTTGTTACATAAGAACATACAGTGGTGCCTCGCAAGATGAAAAGAATCCGTTCCGCGAGTCTTTTCGTCTTGCGGTTTTTTCGTCTTGCGAAGCAAGCCCATTGACGGATTAGCGCTATTGACAATTTAAGGGCTAAAAACGGCTTTTTAAGGCTTGGGGGATTAGCGGTTTTGCTGCTAAAATGCTTTTAGCAGCTTAGCGCTTCAGGAAAAGGGGTTTTGGAGCGGGAAAAAAAATTCAAAATTTTTCGTCATTTTTCGTCTTGTGAAGCAAGCCCATAGGGAAATTCGTCTTGCGAAGCGCCTCTGCAGACGGAAAACCCTTTCGTCTTGCGGGTTTTCCGTCTTGCGAGGCATTCGTCTTGCGGGGCACCACTGTAATATGTGCCTGCTGGATCAGGCCAGTGGCCCTTCTAGTCCAGCATCCTGCTCTCATAGAGGCTACCTAGATGAAGTCTGCCATCTGGACATGAGTGCAGCGACACTCTGCCCACCTGCAGTTCTTAGTGTTCAGAGCCATATTGCCTCTGACTATGGAGGTAGCACATAGCCATTGGTGGCTAGTAGTCACCAATAGCCTTCTCCCCAATGAATTTGCTTAATCCTCTTTTAAAGCTGTCCATGTTGGGGGCCATCCTTGCCTCCTGCTGGAGCAAATTCCACAATTTCAACTACACATTGCATGAAGAAGTGCTTTCTTTTACTACTTGTCTTTAATTTTCAAACATTCAGCTCCATTGGGTGTCCATTAGATGCTGGGTTTCTTCCGCAGGGATTGTGATGGTCCCCACCGAGACGATGCTGCTCAGCAAGTCACTGAAGACTAAAGCCAGGGCCCTTTTTAATTTTAAAATTGTGTTTCTTTTTACAGGAGCCTTTGGAAGCATTTTCGCGCTGTGAGCCTGTGCTTGTTCTTGCTGGTCTTCCCAGCTTACATGGCCTACATGATCTGTCAGTTTTTCCACATGGACTTCTGGTTACTGATCATCATTTCTAGCAGCATTCTCACCTCCCTCCAGGTAAGGTATAATGGCCTCCTGTATGCTGTTAATTATTTTTTAGTTCGTACCTGGCAGCAAGGCCTTGTGTGGAACAAGCTGGGAAAGGATTAGAAAACCAGAGCTGGAAAGCAGAATGCAAAGTGTTGACCAAGTTGCTGTTGGGAATACAGACTGAAAGAATATGTCTTTTCCATCAAGCTTGGTCTGCGTTCCAGGCCCAAGTATAGGGCATTTGTATTTACAGATTGTAATGGGTGGCATGACAGATACACCAATTTAGAAAACTCCCATTACTAAGGAAGTTTAAACATAAACCATCTATGTCAAACAGTTGGGCACAACCCAGCTAAAGCAGAGCACTTTCCATTGATTTTTAACAGCAGAGTTGACCTTGTGCTCAAATCTCTCCTGCTGAAATCAGTGAGCCTTAAAACTACTTAATGGCTGGAGTGTATCTAGCAATATTACATGTAACTTAAGCTATCCTGATCATGCCATAATGTATTTGTGTTGAAACTCTTAACATTGAAATTCAGACTTCCACTTAAAATACATAAATCATTAATATATAGTGTTCCACTTTTTTTAATAAAAAAAATTAAGCCTTGAGTTTGTCTTGTTAAATATATCAATTATATATTTATCATTATGCAAGTGCATTGTTAGATTAGGTATCTATATTCTTCACCGGTGCAAACATAATATTGTGAAGTTCTAGCTTTGTGACTCAGTCCCCTTTTTAAATCAGTGTCATTTTTTCTTGCTCCAGGTGCTTGGAACACTCTTCATTTATGTCTTGTTTATGGTTGAGGAGTTCAGGAGAGAGCCGGTAGAAAACATGGATGATGTCATTTACTATGTGAATGGCACCTATCGACTGCTGGAGTTCCTAGTGGCTCTCTGTGTCGTTGCCTATGGTGTGTCGGAAACCATCTTTGGAGAATGGACTGTGATGGGCTCAATGATCATCTTCATTCATTCCTATTACAATGTGTGGCTTCGTGCTCAGTTGGGATGGAAGAGTTTTCTTCTCCGCAGGGATGCTGTGAATAAGATCAAATCACTGCCCACTGCTACCAAAGACCAGTTGGAACAACACAATGATATCTGTGCCATCTGCTATCAGGTGTGTAGCTCTTCTGAAATGGTACTTTTGTGGATGTTGTTCTGTTTCCTTATGGTATTTTGTTGGAAGAGCTGGAGTTTATGCCTTTGAATTGGGTTATAAATGAATTGAGCTGGGGAATTTATTACTACTGTTACTACTGTTACTATTGTTGTTTGTAAACCGCCCTTCATCCATCAATCTTAGGGCAGTTCACAACATAAAATTGCAGTACAATTGTCCTGTTTAGATACCTGCAGGGCTAGCACTTCCACCTGTGCAATGGAGGAGTGGGAGCAAGGCTGCCCCTTCACTATGATTCCTGCATTGCAGGGGGTTGGTCTAGATGACCCTTGTTCTATAATTCTATGATTTGCCAGCCTGTCTGCACAATGACCTGACATGTATGATTCTTCCCTCTGCAGATGAGTAGTAGATAGGGTCATTATATTTCCAAGACTTCAAATAGTATACTCACATCACACATTTTGTTATGCACTACTTCCACCGTGCAAATTGTAACACCAGCCCAGTTAAATGTTTGAGCTGGCCTAGTCTCTTCACCAGTCACAATTAAAAACAAAACAAAAAAAGTGGTCAAAGGCAGAGGATGCCTGTAATTTTGTAAAATGCATCAAACATAGTTTTTTAAATAAACTAAAGCTTCACATTTTAATTCGTCTTGAAGTCATATCTTTTGAAACAAATGTAACTGCTTTATAAAGGATCTCACTTTGACAATTGTGCCTGAAATAAATTGTGTGGTGTGTATGCTGATAAGCTTGCACTGGCAGCTTGCTTTGCAGCCGATGTCTGCAGCCACCCAGAGATGCAGGTAGACTGTTGGGTTCCTTCGCACACAGTCTCAACTAGTTTCTCCAAACTCCTGCCCAGTGACTTTGCAAGAACAATTTAATCTCTGAGGCCTGTTCACTGCATCCCTGAAGAACCAGTTGGGCAGAAATTAAAAGGCCAATTATCTAAATTAGATCTAGTCTTTTAAGTGAGCATTAATAATGAAGTTAAAATAAACCTGGAAGCCACACTTCCACATTTGTGCTTTAAACTCCCCAGAAACTGTCTTTTCTTCCTAAGATTGCGTGTTGGATCTGAATGAAGTGGTTGAATTGATGGCTCTTGGAATACAAAGCTTCTTGTACTTTCCTAGCTACAATTTAGGAACATCAAATCCAAGCCACAGGTTACTAGTAGAGGACATGTACTGCATATATAAGGATCCAGGTTCAATGGAACTGCCAGTGAAAAATGCTTCAGGCAGGCATCTGCATATTTTGGCTAGTCTTGGTAGCCAACCAGAAATTGTGCCAGGAACTTGCTGCTCTTTCCAGGGATGGTACCCTCTGCCTGACCTCATGCTGCACCCCGACAATCAGTGTGAGGGACCTTCTCCAGCACCAAGCTTGGAGCTGAGGTTGGGGGCATTCCAGCAGTCATGCTGCACTTTTGAGGAACCCTCATTACCTTGGAAATAGAGCGCCAAAGCAGCAGGCCCTTTCCAAGCTTGGAACTGGAAAAGGGGAGTGGAGATAATCTTGCAGTTGTGCTGCGTTTTGAAGGCTTTCAAAGAACTTCAGAAGCCCAGTACACTGTCCTCATCTCCAAGAGCGCTGGCTCCTGGGGGCCAAGGCACTATGCCCCCCATCTTATTTTTTAGGGGGCTGGGCCCCCCAATATTCAGTAGGCTCCACATGTGACGTCAGAACATCCCATCAGACCCCCTCAATTGTCTGGAGAAGCTGGCGCCTCTGCTTGTCTCCCTTTCCTGTTCAAAGGTTGGGAGAGTGACTTATCATGCTAGCCAAAGGGTGATGGGACATGCTGTTTCTGCACAGAATTGTGCCATTCATCCAGCTGTGTCTATGTAGTTCTTGCACTGCAAATCCTTAGTAATTAAAATTTAGCCTACTTGCCTAGAATGAAATATTATGCTTTGTGCTCTGCTGTTCTCGTGTGTTACTAATGCATAGATATACATGGGCAGTTGGGTCATTGTGGTTTACCATTTAGCAGTCCATGCTGAGTTTTAGGGTAGCTTCAGGACTCTGTGTGTTTGCTTGGGCGCTGTGTGATCCTTCTGCCTTCTTTCTTTCAGGACATGAAATCTGCTATCATCACGCCTTGCGGCCATTTCTTTCATGCGGGCTGCCTTAAGAAATGGCTTTATGTGCAAGAAACCTGCCCCCTGTGCCACTGCCAACTTAAAAACCCCACTCAGCCCCCGGGGCTAGGATTGGAGCCCGTGCCACAACCAAATCCCGGAGCAGAACAAAACACTGTTCAGCAACAAGCCACTGAGCCCGCCGGTGCAGAGCACCAGGAAAGGGCAGGAGGCAAACCTAGTGACAATGGACAAGCTGCCAAAGGATCAGGCTCCCTGCAGGACTCTGTCAATGTGAAGGATGACTCTGTCAGTCTGGACACTGCGTCTTCCAGTGAGTCTGGCCAGGGGGAAACTCCCGCCAAAAAGCCGGCTGAAGAACGGGAAGACGTTGCAACGCGAGACCTAGGGAGCTGCATCCAGAATTGAACTGGCGGGCGCTGGTGGAAGAATTAAGCACTCCAGGAGCTCCTGATTTGGCAGACGGAATCTTAAACCCTTTATTTGTCTCGAACAAGTTTTAACTCTCAGAATGCTGGCCAAAATGTATTTATGATATCCTATGCTGATTTTCTGTGAGCTGCTTCGTTTACAGGGCTGCCAGTGGGTTCCACTGGAAACTACCTTAGAAGCTGCCACCATGTTGCAAAAGGGCAGAAACTGGAAATCAAAACTGAGTATTGTTGGAAGGGAAAGTTGGGCGGCGGGAGGTGGGGAACAAATGTGAGGATGTTGGGGTGTGAGTGGAAAGAGAGGAAGAGAGATTAAAATAAAAGACAGTGTTGTTTAAATGGAAAAGGGAGAATAAAATTCAAGGGCAATAGAGGTTTGAGTCCATATCCTTGGCCTTGTCTTTCTACAGTGAGCGGAGCTCAGTCGAGAACAGTGACACAACTCCTGTAGATCTCAGAAGTAACAATAAACAAATCAAGGATTGTGTTGGGACAGGGCAGCACTCAAGTAAGTCGAGTGTGGTGCTTTGGGCATGTCGGGGTAGGGCATTTGCATTCATGTAATCTATAGCAACTCTTGAATTTTTATGATGGAGTCTTAAACACTTCAATGTTTTAGAAAACCTTTTTTTGTTCATGAACTTTCTGGACAGCATGGGCTGTGTGAAGTCATTAAAGCTCCGGTGAACTTTCTGTCTGGCCTCCACCAGTGAGTGCAAGAGAGAAATGGGAGGAGTTTTATGGTGCTGATTGAAGCCTCTCAGTGCTGTTGAGTTCTGTGTAGTGTTTAATTTCTTGCAGATGAATTGAAACAGTATTAATCTCCTGGCAATATTTGCACCTTTGGGAATGAGTACATCAATTGTATGATCAAACGCCGCAAATGCCACTCCTAAAGCTGTTAATAGGATTTGCACCTTTTTCTTCCCTTTCCCCCTTCTTTGACAAAAATGTGTGTGTATTTAAATTTTTACATTCATCATGGCTTTCAGGTAGAACTAGGGATGTGGGAGGGATGGGAGCTGGCAATTTTTTATGTGAATTTTGATATGAAAAGGAACTAGTCACTTATTTATACACTAGGCTTGGCTCAATTTTTTGTTTTTCTCGAGAGTTGTTGTACCTAATGTGAAATGTGACATTACTTTATTTTTTAGTAGTGAATTTGGATGTAGACTGACAGACATAGCTGAATGTCTCAATAAAGTACTTTTGAAGATTTTTACATTTTGATTGTCTTGTTCTTCCTACATTGCAGGATTTTAGACTAGATTACACTTGGGATCCTTTCAAACTCTACAATTCTAGAATTCTATGGGTTATGAACTGAAGCTAAAGTTGCAATCCTAATAATTTAATCATATATACTAATAATAAACTCATTATATGAGTGCCTATCCTTTTTACAGCAATAATGGCATCATCCATACACAGGAAGGCAATATAAGGCTTAGGAAAACCCTAATGTTTGTAGGAGTTGTAAGACTACAGTAACACACACTAACATATGTTACATCTATATATTTTGGAAAGTGGTTTGTCTGTTTGTTCTATGCAGGTATGGACACCTGTTGAGATAATCATCACCAAACATGACATGAGTATTCACCGTATGGGAGCAGCAGCTTTAGTCAACATTTGGATGCTGGCTGCCATTTTGAATCAAGATGGTAGAGCAAAACGTGACTTTATCCTGGCTCTGCCCATTTTGGGGCTTAAGTTCAGCCGCCTCTCAAGATACTATCACCAGACTCGGCACAAGGCTTCCCAAGGTGGAGCTGACAGACTTTATTGCCCTTTGGGTGCCAAGCACCATTTTGAATCAAGGTAGACCAAAACATCACTTTGGCATGACTTCAGATTTGTGGCATCGCAAGTCCAAACTCGCAAATTACGCTATCCATTTAACAAACATATTTTTAGTTTTCCAAAAATTCCCAGGCAGCAATGGGCACATCCCACTAGCATAAACATAAAATAAAATTCCTGCAGTGTATGAAAAAACAACAGGAGAGAGCCCCCCCCCCCAGCAAAAAAATAATAATCTGAGTGAGGTCTGAGCATACTTAGTGGGCACAAAATACTGATTATTGGTGCAGTGGGGTTAGGTAATGCAATGGAGTGGGGAGGAGGCTGGAAACCTGAGGAGCAGCACTGCAATTTTGTTGCAGCTCACACTTGTTACTTCCCATGTAATGTTATGGAATGGAATAAGTGTGGTTACAATTAAGGCTGTGTCTGTATAGCTGATCAGAAATGTGAACCTAAGAAATATGGTTCCTAGGAACCTAAGGAAGATTATTCCTCTACCGAGCTGCTTCATTTGAAGGACTTGTCTGCTTTCCCTTATCTTCATTTTACAGCTATGCAGGGGTTTGTTTGTTTACAGAAGCAAAACGTCTTTTTAATAAGGAGCTTGTAAAAAAAATACAGCCACAAAAACTATGCAACTTAACCTACTAACACCACACTCCCTCTGCTGGTTAGATCTGCTGCTTCAGGCTCGCTGCTAGAGCGGGGCTAGCAGTAGAATATGTTGATACCTGTAATCTGCAGCACAGAGAGCAGCCGACCAAACTGCGGCTGCCGTTAAGCGTTCTGCTTAAAACTGACAACAGGTTGGCCTCCGGAGGGCAGACGATACCTAAAAGGGAAAAGATGCTCCGTCTATATCAGGGGTGTCAAACTCAAATTCATCGGGGGCCGCACCAGCAGTTTGGTCACCCTCAAAGGGCCGGTTGTATCTGTAGGACTATGTGTCCGCCGCCGCTGCTCGGCTTCCTCAGGCCAAGCTTCCCCTGGTGCGTGGTATTTGCTTTTGTGCTCTCTTTATTTATTTTTTGCAGCAGCGACCTTGCTCAGCCAGCACCCGTCGCGCGTGGGTTGCTTGGAGGGGGGCTCGCACAGAGCAACCCGCTTTCCGAGCCAACCCTCCTCCAGCCCACCTTAACAAGGGCCTAGGCTTGCTAACTTTGCGGCTAGACCTCGGTGTTTGTACACACTGCAGAAAATGTGCAGGACTTTAAAGGTGCAGCGACCCTCCCGCATCCAGCCTGCCTTTCTGGGAGGAGAGGAGGAGGAGGAGGAGGAGGAGGAGGCGGCGGCGGGTGAGTCACCTGTGCAGGAGGGAAGAGCGAGCGATGGCCCAGGATCAGGCCTCTCCGATCAGGGCCAAAGGTGAACCGAGGGAGGAAGAGAGAGAAGGATCCCTAGCCTCGTGCGCAGCGGCGGCTCTTACGCGCGCGGACCCCGCGATGGCGCAGCCGGTGTCGTGTGCTTTGCTCCATCCAAGCGGGCAAAGCGAGGGCAGAGAGCCGGGAAGCGATCCGCATTTCCCAGAAACAAGCGCCGCAATGGGTACTGCGAGCCAGACAGGCCTTGACAGCGGAGGGCGGGCTCGATTCGGGGCTTGGCGAGGAGGAGAGAGAGAAATCCGAAAGGGCACCACGCGGCTGGGTTGGGTTGCAAATCAAGCGCGTGAAAGGGTTGCCTTTTCCAGAGCCGGACAGGCGCGGAAGGAGCGTTCCTGCCTTTGTCATTGATAAAAGGGCTTGCGGGGGAAGGGGGCGGCCCTTACGGACACCAGGAATTGCTGGCTACACGGGCCACATGACGAGGTCTGGCGGGCCGGATTTGGCCCGCGGGCCTTGTGTTTGACACCCGTGGTCTATATGCTGTGATAAAGGGCATCAAGGAGTTGTGGGAAATACCAGGAAATTGATAGGGTGCAATTTATGTTGAGCTTTGTGTATAGATAACTAGCCAAAACAAAGCTGGAAATGACCACATTTTATAGTTTCAGGAACTCTTCCATCAATATACATTGCACAACTGGGAGAAAACTACTATTCAGCCATGCAGGCTGTGAGAACAGAAGAATGGATAAAGCACAGCAAAGGTTATCCAGTGCCTCTTTGCAAGATCTGTCTTAAAGCAAGAAAATGCAATAATTGAAATGCAGCCCCTGGGTGGTGGTACGATAAGAGATGAGCGAATTCTTCCCAATCCTGGTCTGATCTGGAATTTATCTTGGGAAAACTAAATTTAAAACTATGCATCTGCTGGCCATTTAGATGTTTATTCTGGACTTCCACAATATGGATCCCTAGCTTGGAGGCTTCTAACACCATGGCAGGAGCTCCTCACTCCTGTGGGAGCCTTTTCAAAGGCAAACCCAAGAGAGGTGGAGGAATACCTTTTCTTTTGGCCTAGGAGAACACGACAGCCCATTCACTGGTATGGGAGATAGTAAAGGTTTGTGCTCACCATATGTGTGGGTAGTTAAACTCTCTTCCTGCCCCTGGTGACCCCCAGTTTCTTGGCAGTGTTCCCAACAGCCTTTCAAATTCTAGCTCCTCTCAAAAATTTGCAAGAGATACACGAGGGAGCCACTATTCCTTTCTTAAGCCATGCTCTCATTTCCGATTTGTTAGCATTTCTAAATTGTGACATTAGCATGTGACTCCATGAGGTGATCTCCCTTCCCCCAGATATTGAAATCAGGTTTCCTCCTCATGTGGAGGAGATCTATATACATACATCAGTACATGGAAAAGGCCCTTTCGCATGGCCATGGGATGTAGCTGGTGGGCACATTGGTAGCAAAGGAGCTGTTGGGCAGGATTCCACTCCCTCACTCAGTAAATGCGGGGGGGGGGGGGGTCATCTGAACACCTTGAAAGAAATTGGACCAAAAAACACCTAGATAGATATTTCTTTGAGCCACTGACTCAGGGCAGTGGATTATAGCTTTGACTCTTGTCAATTGTCAGTTATTAGTCATTCTGCGGTGCCTACAGTGTGCCTTGCTGAGAAACACCCAGGTCCTAATTTTTAAACTTACAGAGTTAAGTACATAAGAATAGCCTGCTGGATCAGGCCAATGGTCCATCTAGTCCAGCATCCTGTTCTCACAGTGGCCAACCAGATGCTTATGGGAAGCCTGCAAGAAAGACTTGAGTGCAACTGCGTTCTCCCAACATCTGATTCCCAGCAACTATTCAAAGGCACTCTGCCTCTGATAGTGGAGATAAAAAGGTAAAGGTAAAGGGATCCCTGACAATTAAGTCCAGTTGTGGACAACTCTGGGGTTGCGGTGCTCATCTCACTTTAAAGGCCGAGGGAGCCAGCATTTGTCCGCTTCCGCAGACAGTTTTTTCCGGATCATGTGGCCAGCATGACTAAGCTGCTTCTGGCGAATCCAGAGCAGCACACAGAAACGCCGTTTACCTTCCCACCGAAGTGGTACCTATTTATCTACTTGCACTGTGTGCTTTCAAACTGCTAGGTTAGCAAGAGCTGGGACGGAACAACGGGAGCTCACCCCATCGTGGGAATTCGAACTGCCAACATTTCAATTGGCGAGCCCAAGCGGCACAGTGGTTTAAACCACAGCGCCACCCACGTCCCAATAGTGGAGATAGAGCACAGCAATTACTGATAGCCTTGTCCGCCATGAGTTTGTCTAATTCACTCTTAAAGGCATTTAAGTTGGTGGCTGTCAATACAACTTGGGAGAGCAAATCTTCCAACAGTCTTCTCCAGCTGAAACTACAAGTGCTAAATACCACAGATATTTGCAGGGCAGATATGGAAAACAGTGTAAAGGGGAGGCAGGGAGGGGGACAAGGATACTTTCAGGCAATGCCTGATATTTAAAGGAAGCGAAATACGAAGGACATAACTTCCTTTGTAGATTGGAGCGCAATGTTTTCTCTTTTTTTGAGACCTCTTCCTAGCGTTCCTCAGCATTGCCTTCAAAGCTGAGAAAAGAAAACAGAAGGTCTTGGCTGGAATGCAGAGGGATTAAGTTTGTATTTATTTCCCCTGCTCTGAGCTCGTATTGTGCAGTTTGGAAAGGAAATGTCCTTGAAAGATGGGTTCCTCCATAAACTCTTCCAGCTTCTGTTTGTTTTTAGATGGAAATTATTTTCTCAGAGACCCTGCCTGCGAGGAAGTGGGTGTTGATAAGTAAGGCAAAATAAGAAAGCACAGCCTACCACACAGAAGACTTTTAGAAGACATCTGAAGGCAGCCCTGAGAAGTTTTTAATGGCTGATGTTTTATTCTGTTTTTAATATTTTGTTGGGAGTTTCCCAGAGTAGCTGGGGCAACCCAGTCAGATAGGTGGCATATTATTATTATTATTATTATTATTATTATTATTATTATTATTAGTTGTAGTTTCCATCAACATGGGCAGTTCAGCAGACATAGCACCTCAGCTCTGCTTCCCCTTTGTACTTTGGCATGCTGACTGCAGCATCTGGGCATGATTAGGCATGTGACCTTCACCTGTTCCAGGCCTACTCCAAATGACAATTCCCACACCACCTCCTAGAGCTAACGAGCCTCACCTGGCCAACTTCACCTCAGAGCCTGCTCCCTACACCTCAGAGCCCGCCATCTTTGTGGAGACAAGGACCTTTCTGGTTCTGGTGATGGGTCCTGCTGCTCTGGTTCCTGTGCATTGACTCCCATCCCCTTGCTATCCTCTGTCACCCTGTGAGTACTTCCTTACCCATCCCCTGCTTGTCCCGGTGTGTCCCAGTCCCAGCTACATCCCTGTCTGAGATCCTCCTCCTCTTCTTCTTCTTCCCCATTATCCTGCCAGTTCATGACACATGGCTACTGAGCATGCTCAATCTTTATTGTGTTGGGTTGTGGTTGTTGGTTTTTAAAAATAGTTGTTATACTTCTGCAGACTTCGGTGTTGCCCCAAAGCAAGTTGCTGCCTACCTCTTGTTTCACAGTGGTTCTGTTTTGATTGTAATCCTAATTATTCTAACCGGATCCTTTAAGCTTGTGGGGATTCCCTGTTTGTGGTCCCCCAGCAAAAACCATGCATTCGGTACTGTGGGCCCAATTTTATGGAACTCCATCTCAAGTAATTGAGCATGTGGGTGACGCAGCTCTCCTGATAGTGTGTCATTAGGAGATATCCAGCGGTGTGAGTGATCAGCAAGACAGTACAGGTGGATTCTGGACTTTCCTAAACTACAATTTGGTTAGGTGATATGGGGATGGCCAGTGAGTTGGCCAATGAGCACTTGCTACTGCTGTGTAGAAGCAGAATGAAAGGCTGGTGTCTGCGGAAGAGATTTATCTTCACCCAAGTTCAGAAGCAGCCTTTACCCTGTAGTTCCGTGGCAAGCACCATAGCTCCGAGGCAGAGCATAGACTATGCATGGAAAAGATCCCAGGTTCAAACTCTGGCATCTTTTGCCTGAAATGCTGGAGAGCTGCTCCCATCCTTGTAAACAATACCAAGTGAGATGAACTCAGCATAAGAGATCTTGCTCTGTTTTCATGAGCTTCTTTGAGGTTGCTTTTGGATAGAGGTACACTGGTACCTCGGTTTTTGAACGTAATCCTTCCCAGAAGACCGTTCGAGTTCTGAAACGTTTGAAAACCGAAGACTCAATAGCCGACAGCTAGGCCTCAGGATCTTGCACTCAGCAGAAGCCACCTGGCATGTTTGACTTCTGAGGCATGTTCGAAAACCAAAGCATTTACTTCCAGGTTTACAGCTGGAGTCTGGTCATTGTGAACATACTATGCCAACTGCACTCACTCCTCATCTGTTTCTAGGCCCAATTCAAAGTTTTTGACCTTTTAAAGTCCTTCACAATTTTAGGTCCAGCCGTAGTACTTGCCTGCCCTTCATAAGTAACTGCCAATATATTCAGATTTTTTGTGGAGGGCATCCTTATTGCTAACTGCCTTATACTGTTGCTAGCTGCCTTATACTATTTTTGTGCTTTTGTGGCCTTTCATTTTGTATGTTTTTAAAAGTTTCTCACAAACTGTCCTGGGAATATGATTGATGTGGCTGTGCAAAAAGGCCTATAATTAATTAAAAGGCCACATGGCAGTTTACATGGAAGACTTTAAAATGCTTGTGCTTTATTTTCTCACACACTTAAAATAACAACAGTGTTATACCAGGACTCTAGATCAGAGGCCTTTAGCCAGGCTATAATTTAATGACTCTCTATGGGTCACTTGTATGCATGCACCCCGATACTTGTGGTCATCCCTCCATAGAAGCCTTGCATGGCCACAATGGAAGAAATGCCACAAGGAAATGAAGATCTAATGTGAAGGATCTTTCTTTTCCTTCACTACGGTTTTAAAGTTTTACAGTATTGTATGTTAAGATTAGGGACACGGGTGGCGCTGTGGGTTAAACCACAGAGCCTAGGGCTTGCCGATCAGAAGGTTGGCGGTTCAAATCCCTGCGACAGGGTGAGCTCCTGTTGCTCGGTCCCTGCTCCTGCCAACCTAGCAGTTCAAAAGCATGTCAAAGTGCAAGAAGATAAATAGGTACCACTCCGGCGGGAAGGTAAACGGCGTTTCCGAGCGCTGCTCTGGTTCTCCAGAAGCGGCTTAGTCATGCTGGCCACATGACCCGGAAGCTGTACACCGGCTCCCTCGGCCAGTAAAGCGAGATGAGCGCCACAACCCCAGAGTCAGCCACAACTGCACCTAATGGTCAGGGGTCCCTTTACCTTTACCTTTACCTATGTTAAGATTATACTTTTAAAATATATTTAAGAATAAACCATTTCCCTCTTTGCACAAAATACAAAACAAATAGGATCTATCCAATAAGCAGCAATATGCAACATAAGTCAGGTTGGTTTGTAGCCAATGCTAGCCATACTCAGAGTAGACCCACTAAAAAACACAGACACCCATTAATTTCAGTAGGTCTACTCTGAGTATAATCTAGTTGACTTTAACTGTTTTGTTCTTATATTGGTTCTGAGAGAAAGGAACTATGACACTTCCGTAGCTGGAAAAAAAGTAGAATTTAGGAAAGAAAAGCATTAGGATGGACTTTGTTCTCCTGTTGCCCTCAGGATTCTTTGGAAAAATCCCAGAGCCTTTCTCCACCCATTTCTTTGTTTTGGAATGCAGCATGGGACTGTAGACCACCTCCTAAATTTCCATCTTGCACAAGTTGACCATTATAACTTCCATGTTTGTCTATAATTGTCTTACATGTGTTTTTTTTAAACTGCATTAATAGCACTGAATGAGAGATGGTATTTAAAAATGCTACCACTAGTTGCCACTGGATGGCACCATGGTTATGGAAACCAACTAGCTCTTTCAAATTTCTTCATGAGAAATGAAGACACTTAATAAATGATATGTTTATTGTATCAAAAAATGTTTTAGTTAGCAGTGTTGCGGCTTTGAAAAATGTTTACTGTAATTGCATGAAAAAACTGTACTTGCAGATTTGTTTGCTTCCTTTCCTTTTAATGCTCCGTTTTCTGTGTTCCTTACAGAGAAGATTCAAAGTCAAATGAATTACAAGGCAGAAAATAATCACTCTTTCATAAGGTCCATGCTGTAAATTGTGAGTATTTCATAAATTAGCCTTTGCTGAAATTAATTAGGAACCCCTTTTACTCCTTGAGTTCACTGAATTTGTCACTTTCTGCATTCTATGGACTTCTAATATGCCATCTTCAAATTTAAAAATAAAAGCTGTGTGCTATACTACTAGAAACGTAATTCCACACTTTCCCTAAATCAACACACCACATAAAGTATAAGAACATATGGATTGTCTGAAAGTCATTCATTAGGATAGTGTGGAACAGTGGTCCCCAAACTCTTTTTTTCCACCATGGGCCACATTAAAATTGCGGAGTGTCTTGGCAGAATTTTTTTTCTGCCTGTTGTAGCAAGTGCAATGCACTACTCTTGATGCCGTTTGATTTTTAATCACATTTTATTGTGGCTTTTATTTCTTATATATTGCATTTTATTATATTACCATTTGAATTGCAATACGAGAAATAAAAGAAGCAATAAAAAAAATCAATATTAATATTTCATGCCATGGGTGTCACATTTCCTGTCTTCAAGCACAAATCCACAGACATGACATGAACCACCTTAATGAAGTTCATGGACTGGTGGTAGTCTGTGGACCACCATTTGGGAACCCCTGGTGTAGATTGTCGAAGGGTTTTCTTTTAACTCAATCCTTGGTTCAGAAATCTATACTGCCCCCTTCAGGTATTCAGCAACAATGTACAGTATACAGTGGTACCTCGGGTTAAGCACTTAAGTCGTTCCGGAGGTCCATACTTAACCTGAAACTGTTCTTAACCTGAAGCACCACTTTAGCTAATGGGGTCTCCTGCTGCAGCCGCGCTGCCAGAGCACGATTTCTGTTCTCATCCTGAAGCAAAGTTCTTAACCTGAAGCACTATTTTTGGGTCAGCGGAGTCTGTAACCTGAAGCGTATGTAACCTGAAGCGTATGTAACCCGAGATACCACTGTAATAATCATGTGTGGGAAGGAGGCAGCTGGGATTATCCTGCTAGCTCCACCCACTAGGCTAGTTCCACCTTCCTGAGTGGAGGGTGACTATGGAAAGCATTGAGTGTTCTGAATGTTTCCTGTGTGTTTTAGATTTTTTCCCAGTGTTCTGAAATGTGGTTGCAAAGTAGAGGAGGCTCCCCTCTTTGTGCAGTTTCTCTCCAACTCATGGTGGGTGATAAGAATAAATCTCTCATAAGCAATAAGAAATGCTAGTTTTAAGCAGTTATTAAGAATGATGTTTAAGAGAGCTAAAGGCAGAAATGTATGTGACAGACAATTAAGAAGCATTATAAATCTATCTACTCTATACAGCTACTCACAGACATAGGCCCCTGGTCTCCTCATGAGTAACTTAACATCCTGGATGGTCAGTTGGAGGGTGAGGGACAAAGGAAGATTGGCAACACTCCATTTTCAAGATCTCTTGACCCAGAAACAACACATGTAAGGGGGAAATCTGGAACCCCACGGGCTATTTGAAACATTTGTATATTTTCACAGACCTCTAACAAAGATACCTAGATGTTTCCCCCCTTAAAAATAAAATACCACAAGCCGAGGTGATGCAGATTCTGCAGAAGCTCCTGTGTTCTATCCTGCAGATATCATTTATGAAACAGAATGTATTCAGAGCCATACAGGGTTTTAATACATTCCAGCTACCTAGATGCTAATGCTAATTTCAGAATATTTTTGAATAAGCAGCATACTCATTATGTTCTGCTAATGGCTCATGTTTTCAAATATTGCCGGTAAATTATGAATTAATTCGCAGTGTAAAAGAGATCTGCTTTGAATCGAGTCTCTTCTATTTCAAAGTCTTTTTCTCTTGTGAAAGTCAGAGGATACAGTTCTCAATGGCAAAGTAATTATATGTCCACAAGCCAATTTCTAACTTAGGTATTTCCTACAGATAAAGATTTATGAGAATAAAATTATATGACTAAGGTCAGAATTTCTGAGCAGCGATGTTACCCAAAGGGATTCTTAGGAGAGCTCAAGTTTTTATCCAGTTCCCCCAGGACATTAATCAACAAGCCATCCAGCTTCAATTATGGGTTCAGAGGGTGGACTCCCACCCCCCTCTTCATCACTCTGAATTTTTAAAGCTCTGTGCAAAAATGCCACTAGCATTGTCTACTTTTAGTTTGTTTTCCAGTGATGAGATGATCATTTATGCATAAATAATTTGCTGGCCCAACTTGACTCAGAGTTGTTGGGGTTTCTTTTTGAAAAGAGTGCTATAAATTCAGTGAGCTGGTTTTTATTATCATTGTTTACTTCAAGCATTTTTATCCTGCTTCTCAGCCCCCCCAAAAAAGGCTCCTAGAATGGTTTACAAATATCAAAATGCATGACACAAAACAAAAGGAGAAGGGTGGAGCAGGTCAGGGAAGGAGAAAACCCAGCTACTTTTTCTTAGCTACAGAGTTCTTGAAGTCAGGGCCGGCCCATGCATGAGGTGAAATGAGGCAGTTGCTTCAGGCAGCAGATCCAAGGAGCACGTCGCCACCACCTCCTCCTCCTCCTCCATGCCTGCCTGTCATGCCCTTCTCCTCCAGGTCCATTGGAGCTACCTTGGCTTTTTAGCACTTGTGGAAAGGTAATTGCAACATGTTGTGCAGGCCAGAGGTCCTTGACTGTTTATTCTTCAGTAAGTCCTGTTGAATTTATTACGATTTACTCCAGATGCTGCTGCTGGACTGCATCTCCCTTCATCCTTTACCCTTGGCCAAGCTGGCTGAGGCTGATAGGAGTTGGAGTCCAACCACATCTGGATGGCCAGATGCTCTCCGGTAGCATGTAGGAAACCTATATAAAAATGGGGCCACTCTCTGACTTGCCGATAATGGACCAGAATGAAAGATGATCCTCCACACTTTGCCATGACAGCATTGTTGGAACCAAGATTTTTGTGTTTTAACTTTTTGGATTTTAAGTCTTCCTCTCCTCTGCACCCACCCCCTGAGAGGATAATATGTAGGAGTAACATGGAAAAATATGACTCCTGGCTCTGATGATGTAATGGTTCTTTGTGGTGACATTTTTAAGAGGCCTTGGGGAACAATGACAATAGCAGTCTAAGCATGTGAGATGTTCTTTGTAGTAAAAAGGAAACAAATAAATGTCCCCATTAAACTCTGTGAGGTCAAGAGCATTCTCCTGACCATTTGATTCATACTTTCACTGACACTTTTTTCCTGACTTATCTTTTGGAAGGAACATAAAACAGAGGTACTGCTCTCAACCTTTTGTACACAGAACATGACAAAGAATTTCCAATCTGCCAAAAAAGAGGCATTTTTCTCACTGCTTGAGTATGAAAAACTGCCATTGTGAAGAGACTTTTTAAAGGTTTGCTAAGGCCTTGCCTGCCAGAATTCTCTTTTTAGGTGAAATTACTTTTCTGTTAAACTCCACCCCACCTTTTGCTTAAACAAACAAACACCCATATTCTGGTTATTTTGATGGGGGATTTTGAAATCAGAAAGTGCCCAACTGTCACTTCTGTCCCATCTCAGAAAAGAGATCACAAAGGTGTTTTCTACACTGCCCCCGCCTCAAGAAGGACAACCTATTCCTTCAGGATGGTTAAAGCATATGGGGCTTAGAAAAAAAGGATCTTGAAGGAGACATGATAAAGGCTTATAAAATTAATGACGTCTGGGGAAAATGAATAGAAGTTTTCTTTCACACACACACACATCGTTCTAGAAACTGGACCCAAAAATTAAGATTGACTGTCAGTCATTTCAGAACAGGCAAAAAGTAAGTACATAATCAACTTCTTTTTGCAGGAAATTAAGAAGTTGCCTTGTATCTGACTATTGGTTCACTTAGCTCAGTGCAGAGATGGGGGGGAGGGTGCAACTTAATTGAGAAGTGAAATCACAGAATTATGGAGCTGGAAGGGAACACAAGGGTCATTTAGTCCAACCCCCTGCAATGCAGGAATCTTTTTGAAATGAAAGCAAGGAAGGAGTCATTTGAGTGTTTTGATTGATTTACTGACTGATTGATTGATTGATTGATTGATTGACTGATGGATGTATTTGAATTTTTCATGAGTTTGATCGTCACTGTTCATCATTTTTAGTAGTTGCAATGAAAATGTTTACATAAACTGTGATGATTTGTAATTTTCTGATGTAGTAAGATTTGATTGACATAGTTTTGCCTATGTAGCAAATTGGCATTCATGGTTATTGATTAATTTACCATTATTAAATGGTGCATACTCAACTTTATAGCACATTCCTGTTGTTATTCTGTGCTTTCTGTTGATAGCAACTGGGAGGAGGTGACGGAGGAAGGCCCCAAGTCTCTTTTGCCTTGGGCCACCTCTCAGTGTTGACTGGCTCAGAGTGAACTGCATGCTATGCAATGACCGGCCGTGGTGACTTGCCTGAGGCTGAATGTTTGGATTTGGGGGTCTGAGTTTTGACTCAAAACCTCGATTGCGCTGCAACCAAAGCCTTAGCTAAATACCTAAGAAAAATGAATATCCGGTGCTAACTTGATTCTTAGACTTGCAGAGAGCTCTGCACAATAAAGGGAATATTGAAAGGAAGTTATATGCACAACTGGACACTAGATGTCAACATAGTTCCATAAAAACAGGAGAGAAGAGCCCAAGTCGGCTTTTCAATTTGAGTGTCGTTTAGATGCTATATTTTCAGGAATGGGTCACATTTGCCCAGGATCTGGGAAATAAAAAACAACTAAACATTTGTTTTAAGATGCATACTCTTAATTTTTTTTCAACGTATTCCCAGGCAGGGCATTTTGTGGTAGGAAAATATCTAATTAGAGAAGTCTGATTAGAACCAAGGTTAAATACACTCAGCCTCACCAACTGGAAGAATCTGAATTATTTAGAACAGCAAGCCACTGAACCATAGTGTCCACTCTCTTTAGCTACCCGTGTCTTAACAAAGGCTGTGAGCCTTGCCTCTTAAGGGGCAGGACACAACAACAAGATCTGCTGGATAAAAAAACGCAACTGTGTATTCAGGCTACCTTTGCACATTCCTGCTAGCGTGTTAATGTTTTAAATGTTCAGTGTGTAAGATGAGGGATCTTTTTAATGGCAACATTGTCTTGCTTTATGAGTTATTAAAACAACGAGAAACTTGTGCTTCTATCTCCTGTCCCAAAAGAGAGCTTTTTGGAGAGACGGCTTTCAGAAACACTACCACTGATTTTGATGTATGCTGTGCTTTGATTGTTTGCAATAGATAAGGTTTTAAAACTACGTGAGCTTGGAGAAGGATAAAAATTATAAAATAATATAAATAATACTTCAACCCTGGCTGCCCCACCCCCAGCAAGAGGACTCTCATCTCAGGTGATGTGTTTGAGAAACAATTCATTTCCAAATTACACGTGCTAGGTCTTTTTTTCCTTGTTGCAAAGTCTGGGAGAATATTGTCTCTCCCCCCCTTTTTAATTGCCACCTATATTTTCAGCAAAGCTAATCCCATTAACAGAAGTTTTCATAACAAGTCTGTGTATAACTACAGGGTCACCTCCTGATGTTTTCTCCCTAGTATGATGCAAAATACCTGCTGAGGCGTTTTGTTGTTGTTTGTTCACTTTGAAATCAGGCCCTCCCTAGTTTTCACCAGAACAAAGATCCACTGGATATAGATATAATTATAGGTGGTTATAACAAAGAAGGGACTGGTGGCACATGGCCAGAAACTAAGTCAAGAAATGACCATGACCTAATAAGTAATCTTGTGTTCTCTTGACTTTGACCTCCTGAATATGACTTGCATCTCTGCCTTTTCTGATCTGTAAAACTAATTAGAGATGATGGTGAATCCAGTTAAAGTTAAGCAGTTTAAAGTCCTGCTACTTTGGGTATGGAGTGTTGTCCCAGACCTTTCCCACCTTTAGATGTGGACTTTTTCAGTCTTGGCTATTTCAAACTTTCCAAATTTCATTTAAAGGGGGAAAGGTCTGGGATGGGGAGGTTTTCACGTGGACTCCCCTACATTAAGGCGCAGACGGGCTGGTGTAAATCCACTTTTATCTCTGGTGTGGACAAGTCCATAGAGCCAAACTAGATGTAATGTTAAACAAGTTACTGTATTTAACATGTGTGTCTTGTTGTTTTTTAAAAAGTTACTGTGATAGGGCCTGAGTAGGATAATGGCACAATGGGGAGGAAGACTTTCACCCTTTCCCACTGCCACCGCAATCCAATAGCTCCCTCACCACAATGCTATTATTTGCATTGGAACAAAAGCTCCCATAAGTTCTAATGAGGCTTCACCCCCACCTGAATGCAAATAGCAGATAATGGGGAGGATATTTTGATGGGCATTGCAGCCGGAGGCATACCTAAAGTCCCTTACACTCTTGGCAAGAAGCTGTAGTGGTCCCCCTTCCCCTCGAAAAAAGCCACTTTACCACAATAGTCATATTAGAAATTACTATGCTTTGTGTGACCCAAGTGCTTGAAGCACCTGGAGTAAGGGTAGGGTGAGGAGGAAGGGCAAAAAGAATTGCATTTCTTTTTGCCACAGTGTGAGAGGCACAGGAAGCTTCTCCTGCATTGGATCTCATTGCAACTGTGGTGGCACGTCAACACACACATATATGCCGTACATGACACAGCTTGATAGCCGATTTTTGCACCCCCTCTGGGTTTGCGGCTCCAGTGTGGGCCAGTTTCGCCAACCCCAAGGTATGCCTCTGATTGTAACAGTGGGGCAAAGAGTTACACTTCCCCCTTCCCAGCTGCCACAGTTCTGATTGTGCTTATTCCCCCTTCTCTACGGTCGCTATTTATCCTGGCTAATATGTAAAAGATGAGAATGCATGACGTCACATCTCATTTTGCCCTTCGGCATGCACTACTTAATCTCTCCTGTTGACTTTGTTAGGGCTTTAAAGAGCTACATTTGATAGTGCCCAATAGGAACATCCCACTAGTTTCCCTTAGAACCTTGTTTCTCTACATAGGAAGTGATGCAAAACGTACACATGGTCAGGCATGGAGAACGTGGGGTGACATTCAACTTAGTTTTACAAAGAGCTGATGTTTTGAAATGAATAGACCTAAATGAGCTGTGTTCATTAATTCCAATGGGTCTACTCTGAGGTGGGTTAATACCCATTTTTGCCATGGGTACATCTGCTAAGAAGCTTGGAAACTGGAGAAGGTGCATACAGCTGACTTGAAACAAGCGCTCCCATTAATGGGCAGTGGCTATATATAGGAACATAGGAAGCTGTCTTAAAAGCAAGTCAAGCCATTGGCCCATCCAGCTCAGTATTATCTACATTGACTCTTTAGGTCTGATGCAGAAAGAGATCTAATCATGATTGCTTCTACCAAGAGCTCATCATGGTGCCCACTTATCAAAACGGAGCATGCCCGAGCCAGATACCTGACAAAGCTCCCACTTGCCGTACTCAGAATCGCTTTTACAGAACTACGATTCCAATCAATGCCCTCGGTGGTGTTGGATGGACAGTACGGAAAAGTCCATTAGGAAGAGAAACTCTGTCTGTGTGGACAACCCTGCGTCGAGGACCTGTGCCATTATTTATTGCAGTGCCGGTATATATAGACCCAAGAGACCGATTTATAAAACCCCTATTTATGAATGGAACATATTTGAATAGGGTACAAAGGGTGAAATGGCTGCTGAGCGACACTGACAACTTTGTTACTTATAAAGTAGCACTCTATGCCCTGGCAGCTAAGAAGATCAGGAGGAAGGAACTAGATAAAATAGTGGTCAACTGCAAAGGGGATTTGGATATTTAATTTGGCACATCTTACCTGAGAATCTTCTGCTACTCTATTCTATTTAATGCAACAAATAATTTTAGTAGCTGTGACCGTAGTTTTATTGTATGTGTGGTGCCCAATGAATTTTATGGCTACTGTTTTTTTGTTGTTCTTCTTCTTCTGAATGATGCCATGGCCTATGGCAATAAAAAGTTTAATTGAAAATTGGAATTAGTTAGTAAAGAATCTACACTGACTGCTAGTGGCTCTCTGGGGTTCCAGGCAGGGGACATTCCCAGCCCAACCAGGGACTGAACTTGAGACTTTGCATGTGAAGCATGTGCTCTACACCTGAGCCACAGCCTTTCACCAGCCTAATACAGTACAGATTGATGAGAGGACTGGGAGAAACCCTGGATCGGGGGTGGGGGGGCGGACAGACCCCACACAGTATCTCAGATTACATATCCACATGGCAGGCTTAAAGTGTTCTGTCATTTCCTCTTCCCAACAAGTCCTGGGAATGCTAGTTCTTGAGGGAAGAATGGGGCAGAGATATGATCACTCACAGGATATTATTTCCCTGGAATTTCAGGTCTGATGCTTTCTTTTAAGCAACATTTGAGAAACAAACAAACGTGAATTTATTCTCTCCCCCACCCCCCAACTAGCATTAGTAAATGTACCAATTTTATGAATGAAAATAATGGTGTAGGTCTGGGAAGGTGTGATTGTCTAACCTTGATTGTAAAGCTACCCTCACATTCTTCTAACATTCTTCTTTTGTGCAACCTGGCATTAACTTGGGTCAGGTGATGCCAAATCTTAACTTATATGGCAAGCAGTTTCCTGCACAAATTCTTTAGAAGCGGCTGGTACTTGGGCGCCACAGATTCTTTCTCACAGAACACTGAAACTATTCTCAAAGAATCCACCAGAGTTCAGTAGGGGGTCTTAGGCAAAATTCTCAATGAGGTTTTAAAGTTCACTCTTAATTATATATTATATTCAAGGTCAATTTCGGGGGGAAAGCAGTGCATCTTAAGAGCATTGTTGTGGCTACTTTTTATACATTCTTATTGGGTTTAAAAGGAATTAGATAAATTCATGAAGGATAAAAGCAATTGATGGCTACTACTCATAGAGGTTGCTAGGGACCAAAAGTGGGAGAGGACTATTAGCTGTGTCCTGCTTCTGGGTTTCCTGAAGCCATCTAGCTGTGCAGTGATGGACCAGGATGCTAGATCACTTATGTTCCAGTGGTGTAGTGGAGGGAGACTTCCGGGTAGCACATCTCTGAGACTTTTTTGAGTTGGCAGCTACTGGAGCACCAGGGTACTTGATGGATCCTTCTTGCTTTGGCAACTGAATGAGATGATAATGAGGCTTTCGAGTTTAGCATAGATTAGCATAGATGAAGACAGGGGAGGGGAAAGAAATCAAGTGAAGTTTGGGTGCTTTTCTTTCTTTTCTTTGATGAGGTTCCTACTTCATGTTTGCTGTTCAAAATGGGATAACACTTATTTGCAAGATTGTTTGCATTTCTGATTAATAATAATAATAATAATAATAATAATACATTTTATTTATATCCCGCCCTCCCCAGCCGAAGCCGGGCTCAGGGCGGCTAACAACACTAAAATAGTGCAACATTATAAAAAATTAATTAAGATCAAATTCAAAATTGATTAAAAGCTAAAGGTTGCATTTTAGCAGGCTGAAGGTGTTTTGTTGAAGCTCAATGTGTTTTGCAAATCATATCAATGAAGTCTGAAGCAAGCACAGCTGAGTTCAGTGGAGTTTGGTCCAGGGTAACTATGCATAGGATTGCACTCATGCTGACCCTAATGAATTGGGTATTTAGATATGGGCTGCTGCTCTTTGGTGTGGGTGTGTGCATGCAGACAAGCATATGTGCATGTTTGTAGCCCTGCTCAAGTGTTTGCTGTGTACATCAGCAAAATAGCTCAGTTGGTTAGAGTGTGGTTGCAGGTTCAATCTCCACATGGGGCAGCTGCATAAGGAAGGATTTCAAGTGGCTGGGAAGCCATTGTACATATCATTATATGTGTGAATCCCCCTTCCTACTGGTGTTCAGCACAGCTTGCTTCCTGGTGCAAGTGCAATAGCAATAGCAGGGATCATCCCATTTATAACTTAAGGGATTAATGATGTTCTCAGTGTTAGTCAACTAACTAAGGGGTCATTGTCCTATTGTGCTGCGTATGTAAAGGGGAACCACACTAGGGTGAAGGTATCCTCCGTAGCTTGTCCCTGTGCTAGTTTGTTGGTTAACTTTTCTGGTAGGGCTGTTTCCCATAGGTTTTGATACCTGCATATTTCCCTGCATATCTCTTTGCAAAAAACCTTTAAAAAACTATTTCTAAAAAAACTAACTAAGAGGTGTGTGCTTAGCAGCCAGTCAAGGTGGCATGATCTTCTCTGAGGTAACATGTGCTCTGATTGGCTAGGAGGTTTTGAGGGAGTTTTCTTCTGTATGTTTGGTTGTATGTCTTCTTATCAGGCCGGAAGGAAGAAAGGCAAAACCTCTCTGTTACTTTCTCCTCACAGTATACACTGCCTTGGTTCATTTCCTCAGTAAAGTTGTATCAGGATTTCTTTTCTTCCTGGACTCCGTCTATGTAATTTAAGTGACTGCCAACACTCCCGACCAGATACTCATTGGAGCACATAGCACACAAATAAGGCTTTTGTAAAAATTCATGAACACGGTTGTCTGGATTTTTGGACCCTCCTTACGGGGGTGAGAGCTATGGGTGCTGTCAGGATGAGCTCCAGCACTTCAAACTGTACCACTACACCTCTGATTCTATTGCAACACAAACTATGCAAAACATGGCAGGGCCCTTTGAGTTGTGTGATCTGGTTGGCTATTGGTTTAACTTATTTGACTTACGACACAATCTTAACCGTCTATGCAAATGAAAGTCCTATTGAAGTCAGTGGGGCTTTCTCTCAGGTAAGTGAGCCTAGGATTGTGGTCACGGGATGTGGGTTTAGGATTATGCACAATTCTGCATGGAGTATTTTTTTTTTAATTATTTAACAAAAATTATACGCTGCTTTGTTGTAATAAAACCTCTAAGTGGTTTAGAAAAAAAAGATACTAAAATGGTCGATAAAAGACTTTTTAAAACCAGATATTTAAAAAAATCAGAAGATAATTAAAACTAACAATTCTGATATGGGCCAAAGGAATCTTCATCTCTATCAGTCTGCAGGATAAATAATCTAACTAAATGGTTTAAAAGTGCCAGCTTCCAGCTCTTCCTGGTGCATGAACAAATCCAGTTGGGAATGATGTTTTTATAGTTCAGAGGTTTTTTTTTGTTGTTCTCCAGTAACAGCCACAGAATGAAGCTTGCAATCCACAACCAGCCCTCTTGGGAGAGAGGTTGTCAAAGGGGCAGCATTGCCCCATTTCCTTTAAAACACAAGCTGATAAAGTTCCATGCACATACCAGCCATTGGGGGAAGTTGCAATGGCACTGGCAATGATGGTGAATGTTTCATTAAAAATAAAAGGCAAAGTATGAAACGGCTCGCTTTGTTTCTTATAGGTGATTTTAAAATAAAAAAATCACTATACAGCCTAAGTTTGACTTAGCATTCCTAAGAGTCCAGCTCATGTCCTTTAAGTTAGAACCTTTTAATACTTTAAACAGTAACCTTGGAGGGGAATTTATATAAATTAAATAATATTCATAATGCAGAAACCAGAAACAGTAAGCATGAGAGTTTAGGGTGTTGTTTTTTTAAACTCACTTACTTACTGAAACAAGTTTAAATCGTAGTGTAAATGCACTAATCCCAAAGGATCCACTTCAGACTTCAATAATGCTGAATATGGAAGCTTTAACTGAAATATTTCTGGCTGGGTAAGAAAGAGGCGTGCTGATTTCACTGAAGTTCCCCCTCCCCCATATTTGAACCATGTCTAATTAGAAGCATATCTTCTACCATTAAGAATGCCTACTGTGCAATCTGGTACTCCTTTACCTGGGAGTGCATCCCACAATGAACTCAGGGAGACTTTCGTCAAAGTAGGAGTGCAGGTTTGCACTTCAAGAGCAGCCTTTGGTGAAGCATGAGTAAGTGAGCAGTCTAGCAGGTCCCAAGGGCCAGTGAAAGTAGGGATAGCAGGCACAGGAAGCTCCCTAATACAGACTTAGGCCAACGATCCATTTGGCTTAGTGTTGTCTACACTGACAGGGAGTTTTTCTTAGCCCTCCCTGGAGATGGTGGGGATCAAACTCGGGACCTTCATGCAAAGCAAATAAATGTTCTGCCACTGAGCTCTACCACCATGCCTGGGGGAAAAAATAATCTATTGCAAATTCTTTTACAAAGTGACCTGTTCCTCTCTGGAGTAAGGTGCAGGTTGAGATTTAGGGGTCCACTGCAATTTGCACTTCTCCAAATTCAGTATCAAATACAGTGGTATCAAAAGATGCATCTAATGTCACATCCACACAATACCTTTAAAGGACTCTTATACCACATTGATAGCCATGGCTTCTCCTCCAAGAATCCTCGGAACTGGAAACTGTAGCTCTGTCTGAGGTCTCCTGACAACAGGGCAGACTTTGGTAATGTGGTACCCTGAGTGAGGCCAAAATTTGGCTCCCACAAATGGATCTTCTCACTTATGGATCTTATCAGTTTTGTGCTGCCTCAGCTCACCGTTCTGTGCAGGGGAACCACCCACACTGCCCTAAATCCGGCGCTGCTGGCAACTCTCAGCACGCTTAACAAACTACATCTCTCAGGCAAAACAATGCCTGCTAAAGTAAATTAAGGGTGCTTTAAATGTATGGGGTGGATGAGACCAAAATATGTTGTTGGAGAGAAAATGCAGTCCCTTGAATGCCTCCAAACTGTTGCCCTCCCCCAAAAAAGGTTTGGGGAGGATCAGGAAATCCCCCAGAAGAGCATGCGGGGGGCAGGGAGTGGAATCATTCTGCTTGTCAATGCTTGAACTGATCATCTTTGCGTAATGCTGAATTCTTCCCATACTGTGAAAGAAAATGATATTTAAATAGTATTTTGAGAGAGAAGACATATTAAAACTTTTGAAAGTTTTTTTTTTTTTTAAAAAAAAAACTGGAATGCAATAATGGGTAAAACATGTGAAAGTGACATGGACCAGAAGGATGACTACATAGGTTCACCCATCCCTAGCTAAGAAAGATGGGAGGGCAAAAAGAAGACAAGATGTTGCCCTGAAGCCAAGTGAATCTTAAACCATAGAGTTGGTGGTGGGGTGTGTGCAAAAATAGCAACTTGGATGGGGAAACTGCACCACCCGGTTGGATTGGGAAGGGACCATCATTTTGCTTGCCAAAATGATTAGGGCCAAATCTGAGTATCATTTCACAGGGAGGAATTTGTTTCCAAATCCCATCAGGTATATGAGGTCATCAGGCAGAAGCCCCTTACTCAGTTTCCCATCCTTTTGAGGTACAGGGGGCTTATTTTGGAGCACGAGGGGGGGGGGTGAATCTTAGGATCAGTGGGGAAACAGCACTATTTGCAGTGAGCCTGTTTCTTTCTCCAGAATTTATGCTCTTTGTGAACTCTGTGAAACGGAGTGAGGGGAGCAATATCTCTGTTCTCTGTAAATGAGAGGAAGGAGCATTTTTTAAACCTTAGCTTGGGTCTGTGAGGCATAAACCCTATGCATGCTATATTAGATTCTCAGCAGACCACCACCCTGAACATTGGTGTGAGACCTTTGGAATCTTTAGCACAAAGATGAATCCTGTGTTCTGCCTTCAGTGCCAATGTCCTGTGCACATTCCTGTGGGGGGAGGACTTCAGAGACCAGTTCCCATGTGTCCCCTCTCATCCACTGCAAAAGTGGTCAGGAAAACTGACTGCTGTCCCCACTTTCATGCAATCCAGCTCATTCCACTCCCACTTTCCTCATTCAAAACAGAGTCAAACGTTTGCGAGACTAACAGGACAGAGTTCTTCATGTTGTGTCGTGTTCCCTTTGCTGTAGCAAGTGGATAAGCCAAAGTTCCTCACAAATGTGTTATCCATGCTGAAGAGGACTCTAATGAGCTCCATCTCCATCCTGTATCAGGTGAACATGGTAGGAACCTGACGTTATATAAACTGCCACTCATCTAGGTCAGACAGGCAGATTCTTGGTGCACCTTCCCATCTTGCAAAAACCAAGGTAAAACACCTATTGTTAATAGCTGCAAATGAACAAATGTAGGAATTCTCCCCCCCCCCTTTCAATCAATTCTCATTTTACTGGTGCCACTGGCAAAACTCACTTTTTCCAAGAAGCCTTTGGCATAACTCCTGACTCCTTATTCAACTCAGCCAAGGTGCACCTCACTTAACTGGACACATACATGTTCTTCCTCTCTCACTTTCAACTCCATCCTCCTCTCACGCCTCTTCTGCCTCCCATCATGTCGGATTTTAAATTGCAACCTCCTCAGCGCAGAGATTCCTGCTCTGGACAGTTGCATACACTTTAGGATCGGACAACAATATTCATTTCTTTGAAACATTTGTATACTGCTTCATTGTCAAAACCTCTGAACTGAACATAAAATATACAATATAAAATTCCTATTCCCCTTTGCACATGGTGTGGTAAAGGAGCTCTCCTTGTCAGCAGTGAACTCCCTGGTTCTAGAGACTCAACCAAAGCCATCTTTAATGACTTTTCAGCACCAGGCAAATTCCTGTTTTTATTTTCCAGTGCTTTGCAAAGTACACTACTGAGAGGTATTTCACTTTATGAAACATATTTTTATATATATTTATTTATATGAGCTTCTTAGCTTCTGCATCTTGCTGTGGTTTGAAGGTGTATTTTCTCTCCACGTGGTCATTTCTGTGACTGAAATTGTACAATTTGATTTGATTGTATTCTGATATGGTATGGTATGGGTTTTTATTTGATTGCTGCATTACAATAAGTTGTTGTTGTTGTGGGTGGTGGTGGTGGCAATGTGATTTTAATTGGTTGTAATTGTTCATTGCCCTGAAAACTAAGGTGGTAAGGAACTTGATAAATATGACTAAAAATAAATAGGTTTGCCTAGGAATGCAACCTTACTTGAGGAGAAAAATTCAAACTGGCATTTATATGACTAGGGAAAGGGCTTGCCAGAATTTTTTGTCTGGATACTTTGCAAGCTTTTCCGTACTAGATGGGAGCTGATTGTCAAAATTATGTCTGATAATAAAAATTTATAGGCATTATCTAAAAAATGCTCAGTAAGTGTTGTTTCCTTTAAAACCACAATTAAATATCTCTTCTCCTCCTGACATGACATGATCATAGCCCCCTGAGGATATTGTGCATTCACTCCTTCCATATTTGGGGAGGGGTGAGATAAATATGCAATGTTCCTTCCTTAACTGTGTGAGGAAGAAGGTTACTGCTCTTGCCTGGTGTGACTCATGTGTAATGCCTTCAGTCTATGAGTTTTTCCTCAACCCTGTTGCTGATTGATCCCCATATACAATACAGAATACATATGCCTGTCATCAGGCCTGGCAGGTTTGCCTGTGGATGAGATATTTGGTTCGTGCCCCTATAAAATTGAGGTGATCAGAAGATTGGGCTGGATGACTTTAAATTCATTCCTACTCTGTAATTGCAATCCGTAATTTAAAAATGGGTTACATGCATCCAAAGTGCCCGCTCCATACACGTTATACACAAGAGCCTTTAAAAGTTAATGCAAGAACTCCCCACCCCAACCCCTGTAGCAACAAAGGCATTTAGGAACTTGTTATGATAATGACTCGTGTTTGGACAGTTTTTAAGCCGGATGTTTAGCTGAGGAATTTTTATAGTTTTAACTATTTTGGCATGTGATTGTGTTTGAGACGATTTCGCTTGCTATTCCGATTCAACATGACAAAAAGCAACGTCAAAAAGGAAGGACCGAGATTCCCTGCTACCTCTTTGATTTATTTTATTTTTTGTTTTCTGCAGACTCCCCTCTCCTTTGGTGCTTCAGAGTCATATTCCTTTCACAACCCAATGCCAAGCCTGAACGAAGGGGACTTGAAAGCAGACTCACATGCACTGGAGAACTGGAGAAACATATACAGCCTGGTGTGTGCTCTGCATCCACACACAGGCAGAGATAATCATAGAAATGTAGAATTGGGGGGGGGGGTGAGGATCATCTAGTCCAACCCCCTGCAATTTGCAGCTGTCCCATACAGGGTTCGAACCTGCAATCTTGACATTATCGGCCCCACACTCTAACCAACTGAGCTATTCAAAGCGATTGCTCAATTGCAATTACAATCATTTAAATGTGAGCAAGTTTTAAATCTAGCTGACAGACAGAGGTACATTGATGGCAAATAACAAAACTATGAAGGAGGGGGATGCGGAAGAAGAAGTGTGAGAATGTTGGTTGTGTGGCGTCATTTTTCTGGTTAAGCGAAAGGACTGGCGCAATGATTCAAGGTCAGCAGAGAAGAAGCCACTTTCAGGTTATAAATTAGTAGTAGCCACTACCTACTGGGGAGGAGAGGGGATATCATGAAACAGTGAGCACAGTTTTATCATTGAGGAAGGCAGCTTTCCTCCTGCCCACATGAGCAGACCTGGAGAGCAAAGGCTGCCAACAGTACCCCTTGCATTGATCCAAGTTCTGCATTTATCTGATCATTACTCCTTCTCCTGGCATGTGCAGAGCTCTGGAAAAGAAACAATTGGGATCGGTGCAAATTGCTTCTAATTGTAAAGAATATTGCAGAGTTGAAACATTTGGCCTAGAAAATGATATAATTATTGCACAGGGGGGAGACTACATGCAGTGAGGTAGTTTCAACAAATGGAAGGGACATGTACTTATCTGCTCTGATGGGAATGCATTTAATCCAGAGCTCATCCAGTCTTTTTTTCAATGCTACAGCACACTCCTGAAAGTAATATTCCTATATGCATAAAATTGTAAGGCTGCCATCGCATGGCCCCCACTGGAGGATTTGTATGGCTGCATCACAATCCTAGATTTACAGGGGTGGCAAGCTACACAAGCAGGCTTGGCAGCCCATCATCATCACCATCAAAATGTAATACCTAAGAAAAGGTCAAAACAAATATTTTCAAATACTCAAAATCCCTCCATTTTTCTCCAGTTTCACCATTCTGATTATTTAGAATCAGAAATTTCAATGCAAAATCCAAGTTCCAGTTTTGGATGAGAAGCTTTAAGCTCGGAATTGGGATGCTTTAGGCTTGTTGGCATCCTGTGATTATTTTGATTTTGGCAAGCTTCAAACACAAGCTTTCAACTGTCAAGTGCTCATTGCTATGGCATGTTATTGATCAAATGTTGCCAGATACTAAAGGCATTGCATGTTTTTCATCAAACACTATAAGATTTTAAAGCGCTATTATATGTCAACTAACAAACACCTTCTAATATTCTGTATTTTTTGCATGTCAACCATCAAATGATGTCAAATGTCATTGTAGCTTTCTTTCTAAGCTTATGGTGGAGACCTCAGTGGGAAGAACAAATGAAAGGCAGCTTGCTGATCATTAGTGATCATACTCTGCAGTGTAGAAGGGATCTTTTTTTGTTGTTGTACCACATGGGATCTGCAAGATCATGAAATCCCACCTTTCCAGTTTCCTTTTGGTTTTGGTTACCTCCCCACCCCATCCCAATCACAGCTGCACTAAAAACCTGGATACCTGAATTGTTTTCAGCCAGGCAGCAATCACTTTTCAATCATAGGAGACCAGAATGAAAGGCTTAAATTATCCAAGAAGTTCCTTCTACTGATGAGAGTAGTTTCACCCTACACTTCTTTGTCTAATTGGCTGCACCTCCTTTCCTAAATGTCAGCCCTTGCCATGACTACATTCATTGGCTAAAAAATGCTACAGGCTGGTTTCGTATAAAGGAAATGAACAAAATAGACATTTTGCCTCATATATCAGGTCATACAAAGGCTTGCTTTATATTTTTTGTAAATGAAAGTTTGGACTACAGGGAATGTGGCTCATCTAGAGGAATACCTGTCCCTTTGCCTTCTTGCATAGAGCATGCCCCAGAATTGTCTGCAATAGCTTCCCCCAACCTAATGCCCTCCAGATGTTTTGGGCAGCACCTCCCATCATTCCTGACCTCTGGCAATGTTGAGTGGGGCCAATGGGAGTTGTAACCCAAAGAGCCCCAGGTTGGAAAGAACAGTTGGAAAGAACAGGCATGCATTCCATGACAGATGCTGTGGAGTGTATTCATGGGATGTAGACCATTAGAAAAACACTGTGATAGACAACTATGTGTCAGTGGTCCATGCAATCAGATATGAAATGTCACTGCAAGTTGATGATCAGATGTTGCCATATAGATATATCAGTTGGCCAATATCCGTTATCATTGGTTGTTAAATATGAACAACAACAAAATATTTTAGATGATATTCAAAGAGTATTCAAGCATCCAGAGAATACCTGGAGAACATTTGACTCCAACTTTGGAAAGGAGAAAGTTTAAAAGAATCTTAGGAAACCAATTCTTAGGAAATTAATTTCAGCTCAAAAAGTGGGTTTATTAAGCATGTGCAGAGTGCCTTCACCACTAACTAATTACAACCATGTCCTATAAATATGGGCTTATTTTAGGTGGAAGTAGGTTTTATGCTAGAAGAGGGCAGAACCGAGTTATTGGTGATACAATTGGTCAGGTAAGTATTTTTTTTTATTTACTTGATTGGGGGGCAGCTGCCCCCCTGCACCCCCCTGGCTATGCCCACGCCTACAAAACTTGGAATAAGGAGCAGGGTACCAAGTCCTCAGGCTTTGGGACTTTCAGGTAGATTTGAAGCCAACTACCTCCCCCTAGTGAAATTGACTGTGCATGTGTTTGATTAAGTTGAATGGAGAAGGTACATAAATGCAGGTATTATTCTGTGTTGACCAGGTGATTGTGTGAACTCCTGCTAACTCTGTCAGTTTAATATTTATTCATATCTAGAGGATTTCTGGCCCACCCATCACCATAAGGATCCCAGATAGTTTGCAGAAAATAATAATGATAATATCAGTAAAGGTTTACATAGGAATATTAAATATTAAGCCTGCGCACAATGCAGATTTTATGGCCATTCACCGTTCAACTCAGATGAACCCTGTACAGCACATGCCCCTATTTGTATACTCAGTGAGACTCTGGCAAAGCAATGCACTCAATTGCCAGATTTCTTGATCTTCACAAATATAGGCACCAATGTCAGTCAAAATGAAGCTGAATTTTGTACTCGCAGCAGTCTTTAACTTGTTGGGTTTCAGACACAATGCTGCATACATGGGTTGCCCTCTTCATTCAATATTCATTTGAAATACAGGCAGACAGAAGTACCTACAAAGAGCTATGGATGTTCAAAATGGCCCCATGGAAATAAATGAAATCAGATCTCTGTCGGTGGTTACCTGTCTGCCTTCCTGGAAATCAGTTGATAAACTGATGTGTGTCTGTGTGTCTATCTATAATCATTTGTTATATTATCTGCATATTGAGGCAAGTGAATTTTGAAAGAGGCTCTTTATCAATACGCTGCAATACAAGGTGTTAGAACCACATTATTTGCATGTTTTTGCAAGCGTGAACAACGTCGGTGCAACACCTGTGCAGATGTACACATGTAGACACGGACAAAAGAAAGAAAGAAAGTCGGAGAAAGCCACCCTGAATTTAGTTTTAAAATTTCTCCCAGATAAAAGTCTTATACAAAATTCTTTGCGAGAAGGGCTGGGAGAGAATACCAAGCCCGCTGTCTTTGGGCAGGAAAAGAGAAAAGAACAAGTCAAGTCTCTGGCTGCAACTTCCTAACGATCAGTTGATTTACCCTGGGAGGATAAAGCGTTTGTTTTTGCGCCACATTATTATAAAAAGGCTGACCAGGCTTGTCAAAGTGCCCCTCTCCATATGCTAGCACCGCTGATGAGAAGTTGCTCTTTGGGGAGAATCCGACACGCATGGAGAGGTTTGGGGCGGAGGGCTAGATCACTTTTAGGGAAGATAAGCAGTTAGGGGGCACGCACGAAGATGTCCCACTAGACGGCAAGTACGAGAAAGCGGGAGGCTCTGGCACTTGGCGATCAAGGCGATCGAGAGAGGAAGGAAAGGGAACGCGGGGAGAGTTTTGACGCACGGAGACTTAAGCCAGCTCCAGAATTTGAGTCGGTTCCAGAACGCTGCTTGCAGCGGAAATGTTGCAGAGTGTGCGTGTATGGGTATGTAATCTCTCTCGCTCTCTCTCTCTGGAGAGAGAGGGGTGGTTCTTGAGAGAGTTTGTGCGAAGAAACTGCCACAAAGATACGTGTTACACGTGTGCCGCTCGTGTGCATGCATCAATGGGTTTCTTTTAACTGTCTTCGGCGTCTTCTCTTTTTCGGAACAAACCAAGCAAGAAAAAGAAAATAGTGGGCTTGTGTATGTATATTTTAATTTAAAAAAACCCATCGCCGCTAACCCCGTCCATTTGAACCACAGCGTCCTATTCGAGACACGTGTTTCCAAGACTCCGGATAACAAGAATGAAAAACAATCACCGTTCTAATGGAAATCGTTCTAAACTGAAGTGAAACTCTTTTCTTTCAGGAAAGAGTGCTTTCTCCATTCTGCCCCATCACTCCCCATCCCCAAAAAGATTTACCCGACCTTCCTGGATTTGAAAGAGGGATAAAATGAGCCCATTAGGCACTTTTTAAACTGATGCGCCCTTGGTTTATCGGTAAAGGAGAAAATAAATAATAATTTTAATGCCCTTTGTGGGGCTAGAAGTGGCACTTCCTCGTCGGAGAGTGACTTCTACTATGTGGAGGCCACGTGAAAATAAATAAGGGAGGACGAGAGAGACATAATAGTAATAGTAATAGTAATAATAGCGCGCTGAGCTATCTGCGCAACGAAGACTCCGAACGACGGGTTCTTATTTTAAAAAACACAAGGCATATTTTGTGTGGGTGCTTTTGTTTAGGTTTTTTTGCAGGCATCTGCCTTATGACCTCGTCCGACTATAAATTAGAAACAAATCCCACGAATCTCTCGATGATGGGGTGAGGGGGGAACTGTACAATCGGTCGTGAGAGTGAAATGTAACAATGCGGACGGATCATCTGCTCTTTTTTAAAAAAGAGGAACACCAGCTTGGTGGTGGGTGACAGCTGTGCTCACAAAATCGTCTCCATTATGGAAAGGATGGTGGGGGTTGCATCCAGTCGGAAGAGCCTGTCACTGTGGCCTGCAACAACAACAACAGAAGCAACAACAGCAGCAGCATTGGAGGACGTTCCTCTTTTTTAATTTTTAATTTTATTTTTTTGTGGTTGGCTGAGGGGCTGCACAGCACAAAATCAACACCACCCGCACCTTAGGCGCGTAACTTTGGGACGAGCGGCGGACGAATCGTCGAGGCAGCGGGAAGAAGGACCTTGGTCCCTGTGCCCATTTCACGCGAAACCTCGAGGGCAAACTCGCCTCTTTCGATCGGGTGGGAACTTGGGGAAGGCTGCTATATAGGAAATATTTAACTCGATGTGCTGGAGAGGGAAAAAGAAACCCAAACGCAGCCACCTTTGGTTTAAGCGATGGGATCGCGAGAGGCCAAGAGCGAGGAATCAGTTGCTGGACGGCGCGCCTCGCCAGCCCGAACTTCCACGCGTCTTAAAACAAAAACAACACCACGAGGCTGCTGCCGGAGAGCCAGCGCGCTGCTCTCCGCCTGCATTTGCGCCTTTCCACTCCGATCCTGCCTCTTCCCAACCCGATCCTGTCCCCTTTTCCCCTTCCTTCCTTCCTCCCTTCCTTCCTTCTCCTCGCCGCCCGCGGCTCTCGCGCCCTGGCTGGCAACTTTCTCCGGTCTTTTCCCGGCGAGGCGAGGGGGCGGGGCGATGCTAATGAGCGGGGCGTGTCCCCCCGGCCAGCCGCGCGACGCACCTCGGAGTTCCTCGCCGCCCATTGGCGAGCCGCGGCGCGGCCGAGGAAGTTGTGACGCTATGCAAATGGAGAGGGCGGCGCCGGGCCCGGCCCGGGCCCCGCCCCCTGCCCGCTGGGGCTGCTGCGCTCGTGTTTGGCTGCGGGGAGAGTCGGAGCGGATTCCATTGGGAAAGACTGCAAATCACTCCGGTTCGAGCGCGTGGGGGGGAGGGAAGAAGGGGGGAGGGAAGAAGCCAAGAGGATCGCCGTCCACCCGCGGAGGCTGCTGCTGCTCCTGCTCCTGCTGCTGCTGCTGCTTACCTTTGCCGGCGTGTCTTCCTCTCTCGCTCTCTCCAGCAGCCAGCCAGGCAGGCAGGCAGCTTCCTGCGCTGGGGAAGAAAGGCAGGAGAGAGAGAGAGGAGCCAGAGGAGCCCCGGAGAAAGAAAAAAAAGCAAATATATATATATTAATATATACATATTAAAGAAAGAGGGGGAAAAGATCTTTGGCTGGAGGGAAAGAAAAGCCAGGAAGAAAAGGCACCAGAAAGAAGAGCGCGCGGGAGGCAGCAAACTTGCCGCTCTCTTGTCACTGGAAAATGACACTTGAGGTAGCCAAGGGCGCCGCCGCCGCCGCCGCCGCAGCAAAAGCCGCCGCCGCTCCAGTCGATCCTATTGTTTCTTA